>NC_053499.1:20029518-20697018 GCF_905171775.1 Rana temporaria | reverse complement strand
TTACAAGGAATGCAAACATCTCTTGTAATAGAAAAAGCATGACAGGTCCTCTTAGAAATTAGATCTGGGGTCAAAAAGACCACAGATCTCATACTTGGACTAAAATGCAATAAAAAATTATGTCATTCAAAAAAAAAATTAAATAAAGTCCCTTTAAGAGCTGTGGGCGGAAGTGACATTTTTGACGTCGCTTCCTCCCTGCAGTGATATGGAGATGGGTGGGGGCCATCTTCCCCTCACTCGTCTTCATACACAGCAAGGGGACAGACACTATAGCCTCCACCGCTGCCGATGGCTCCGGTAAGCGGCGGATGGCACCAGAGAGCGAGAGGCCCTCTCCCACCGCTGATAAAAGTGATCTTGTGGCGAATTCGCCGCAGAGACCACTTTTATCTTGTAGCCGACTGCCCGCTGAAGAGGATACCGGGGTTATGGTAGCTAGCTGCTACCATAACAGTATTCCTTTTCAAACAACCAACGTATTCCTGCGGTGGGCGGTCCGTAAGTGGTTAACCTCTGAGCGCACACAAATATGCGGCTCTCACTTGCTGCTTGCAATCGGAAGCTTGCCAATCATGTGACAGCCAATCATAGTGGTCACATGACTAAGACATGCCTCCCAGCATTCTAAACCCCATAAAAAGCCGGCAGGCGCTAAACGCTACATTTGCATAAATACGCAGTTTTAGCAAATTTTTAATGCTGCATTTACATGCCAGCAGTTCTGGTGTTCAGAGGGGCTTGTTCAGTGTGCACAAGGCCTTAATAAAACATATAAAAGTGGCATTTGCACGGGTTCTGTTAAATCGGAAACCCTAAAGCCATGTACACACGGTATGATTGTTGGCCAACCGAGCGTCTGATTTTTGTCAAAGGGGCCAGGATCTTGTCTTGCATAATAACATTACACAATTGTCGTGCCAAAAACACAAATGTAGCGACGTACTACAAGGAATTTCGGCTCTTGATCGCCATCCTTTGGGTCCCTTCTGCTAATGTAGTGTTTGGTGAGCATTGATTCCGAGCATGCGTGTTTGTACTTTTCACTTGTGTGATGGATTTGTGTATTGACCATACAAAAATCTGACGTCAAACCTCTGTCTGCCGAAAATTTACTAGCCTGTCATCCGACATTTGTTGGCCGTAAATTGGACAACAATTGTCAAAAGGAGCGTACTAACGGTAAGATTTTAGTACAACATTCTGTCAACGGACAATCCCCTACCACCAATCGAACCGTGTGTACGAGGCTTAAGACAGTGGTTCTCAACCTCAGTCCTTAAGTACCGCCAACGGGCCAGGTTTTCCTTTACTTTGCACAGCTGCTTTAAAGAGGAAGGAAACCCTGATGAGTTTTACGTTCTCTTTTTTCCCCTGCTTTCCCCTACTTACCTGCAATTGCATGGTCCTTGCTGTTGGCTGCAGCCATCTTCGCCCCTCTTCCTTCCTGGGCCACGGACTCCGGCTCTGTGACTGTTTGACATCATCGGCGCATGCGCTGTGAAGAAACGGCCCTGACTGATGGCTCATGCGTGCGAGTGATGTCACGCGCATGCGTCATTAAAACATCGTAAACACATTTGTGAATGGACAGTCATTGATCACCAACTCTGTTTATTCAGAAATGGAAGGAACCGGTAAATTACATATTTACTGGCTTGTTCCTCCGCTTTCCATCCTGACAGATCCAGGACCCGGGGAGCCGAAGGAGAACACAGGGGACAGTCAGTGCAGGCAGTTACAGGCACCGATCTCCATGTATAGCCTTCAATAAAGCAGCGGACAGCCGCTGGAGGGAGAGGAGGAAAAGCATCTGTCTGCTGCTTTATTGAAAGACACACAGGGAGATTGGTGCTTGTAACTGCCCACACTGATCATCTGTGAGGCTCAGATTTTCTTGAAAAATTGATTCCTCCAGCAGAACTCTATACATTGCAAGGATTTTAACAAAATTAACGTGATTGTAAAGGCAGAAGGCTTTCTATCCTAATGTATTCTATGCATCAAGATAAAATGCCTTCTGTGTGCAGCAGCCTCCCTCAGCCCCTCTTAGGCCTTGTACTCACGAGCAGACATGTCCGATGAAACCGGTCCGCAGACCGTTTTCATCGGACATGTCTGCCCGGGGACTTCTGTTCGATGGCTGTACACACCATCGAACAGAAGTCCACGCGCAAACAATACGCGGGGCGTGTCCGCGGTGTCGCCGCATCGATGACGCGGTGTCGCCGCGACAATGACGCGGCGACGTGGGCGGGCCTGCCTTTTAAATGCTTCCACGCATGCGTCAAAGTCATTCGACGCATGCGAGGGATGACGGGCGGCCGGACATGTACGGTAGGTCTGTACAGACGACCGTACATGTCCGGGCGGACAGGTTTCCAGCGGACTGTTTTAAAGCAAGTCCAGGAAACAGTTGTCCGCTGGAAACCTGTCCGATCCGCCCGAAAATGGTCCGCTCGGGCCTACACACGGCCAAACATGTCTGCTGAAACTGGTCCGCGGACCAGTTTCAGCAGACATGTTTGGTCGTGAGTACGGGGCCTAATACTTATCTGAGCCCAATCTAGATCCACTGATGTTGTAGGAATCTCAGCTGCCCAGGACTCCCCTCCTCATTGGCTCCCGCTGCTGTCAAATCGGACAATGAGGAGAGAAAGGGGACGGGGCCAGGCCGCAGTTTTGTGTCTGAATGAAAACAGGGAGCAATGACTCGGCTCGGGGGCCCCCATAGTAAGCTGCTTTCTCTGGGGGCACTCAACAGGAGGGAGGGGCCTGGAGCGCCAGCCAGGGACCCGTGAAGAGGAGGATGCGGGCTGCCTTGTTCAAAACCACTGCACATGGAAGCCAAGTATAACATGTTTTTTTATTTTAACCTAAAAAACAAAAGATAGACTTTACAATCACTTTAAAGCGGAGTTCCACCCAAAATTGGAACTTCCGCTTAAACCACTTCTCGCCCCCTTACATGCCACATTTGGCATGTAATTTTTTTGCGGGGGGAGTGGGGGCTTCAGTAGGAGTGGGACTTCCTGTCCCACTTCCTCCTTCCGCCCAGGGGCCGCTTAGACGATACGTCATATCGCCTTTTGGCGGCCCCCTCCCTGTAGGCGATCACCTGGGACACGTGACGGGTCCCAGGCGATCGCCTGTCCACTCAAGTAGCGCAGCGCGGCTCGTGCATGCGCAGTGAAAGCTGAAAGCCGTCACGGCCAGGTGCCCACAGTTAGAATCTAATCATAGGTGTGCGCAGCCTATTACATTAGGGTGTGCACCCCAAAGCTCGAACAAACACTACCGATCACTCACAGTGTTCATTCACATAGGTAAGGGACCGGTAAATTACATATTTACTGGCCCTTCCCCCACTCATTCTAATACCTCCCCTCAGCTATAGCTGGCGGGAAAGGAGGGAAGTTGGCAGCGCTGTGGGGGAAGCCAGGGCAGTAGGGGGAATCTGTGCTGCACAGGGTGATTAGGATGTGCCTGTGCACACCTGGCACACCCTGTGCGCACGCCTATGCATCTAATCAATGTTGCAATGCAAACAAGAACAGCATCTGCATTATAGTCTAAATAGACAGCAACCCATTGATTAATTCCAGTTCACCAGAATCTGCTGTCAAAAGGCGGACAAAAAACTGAACAGGCAAATGGAGAGTCTCAGCAAATGAATACCTGCTGCTGCAAGGGATGCCCTTACTTGTATTCTAGCTCTGTGCAGACACCTTCCATGTGCCAAGTGCCTTGTTTAGCATTTATAGAAGTTGCATTATTTTTTGTAAGCATGATATTTTCATTTAACAATTTTCCTGTTTCCTTGTTCCACAGACCAGCTTGGCCAGGCCTTTGACATAATATGTGAAAATGTGGGGAAGGATTGGAAGATGCTGATGCGTACTCTTGGGGTTACTGATGGCACAATGGACCAAATTATCTACGCTAACCCTTATAACCTGAGGGAACAAATAAGACAATGTCTGCGGGAATGGAAGAAAAAGAAGAGAGAGAATGCAAATGTGTCTGCCCTGATAAAAGCACTAGAAAAGTGTAGACTGAAGCTAGTGGCAGAAAAAATATCCGATGAACTAAATCTTAGTTATGGAATGTCATAACCATTACCCTGAAATCTGACATATTTACAGTATGTATTAAATATTATTGGTGTCTTAGGAAAAGATCAACACCTTCCATTTGAGCTGTGTTTGCGGCACAATAGGTCTTGTTCGCAAAACCCCCCCCCCCCCCCCCCAAAAAAATAGGCATCTGGGGTGCGTTTTTAACGCACATCATATGTGCATACAGTGTTTGGGGAGCTATTTGAACACGCCTTTAACGTGCTTCAGACATGCCAAAGACATGTCTTTTGAGGCTGGGTTCACACTTTTGCAAAGTGGATGTGTGTTTTCCCCACATCCAATTGCATGACTGGCTCTCAAAAGAGGCGGTTCACACACAGGGCTGTGGAGTCGGTAGATAAATGTTCCGACTCCGACTCCTCAGTTTTATGTACTTCCGACTCCGACTCCGACTCTCCGATTCCTCTGTATTAATATGCGAATGTATTTTATACATTCCTTGAGGGAAAGAAACGCAACCTACCACAGGACTACTGGCTGGGAAGCCAACAGTCTACTGTATTGCACAGTTTAAACAAAAGACAAACACAATGAAAACAATCAAGTGGCTGGATAGTAGCAGCAGGCATAAACATCAGGAACAGGATCTTTACCAGTTCAAAAATACAAACCACATTATTTGGTTGTTTTAGAACAAAAACAAAGCTTATCTATAATGAACCAAAAACAAAATCTGCAAAACCTAGAAATGGTTTATATTAATCTTGAAATGTAGTTATAGGCTTAGCAAATGCAAATCAATTCAATGTAGAGTTCTAAGGAAGAGAATTGCCTCTGCCAGATCCTCTTTCATAGAGGCTCTTAAGTCAGACTTTATTATTTTTAGGGCTGAAAATAATCTTTCGACACTGACTTGGGTGGGTGGCATTGCAGTAACTATTCTGGCCACATCACTAACGATCTCTGGATAAACAAGGATGGCTTCTTCAACAGTAAGTTTTGATGAGCGATCATACTTTTCAACTTCTTTTAGTGCTTTATAAAACTCCTGTTGGAATTTTTTTATTTGGACACTTACTGGTTCTCTAACATGCGTTCCCTGTAAAAGCAGAACACAACACTATGGAAAGTATAAGTATTGCAGCTCCTAATTGTGCGTTGCGTGCCATATAGTGAAGCACATGAAAAGCATGCTTCTTCACGGTCACTTAACGTGTTCGTTTTGCGGTTACGTGAGGCACTGCATGCATTGGTCTTTATTCTTACAGTAGAGAAGTCATTAATTATAACTTTTTGTGAATTGGGACATTTAAACTTGCTTTTTTTTTTTTTAATTCCAATCTAAATTTAGTAGGAGTCGGAGTCGGAGTCGGTGCATTGTTTGCCGACTCCGACTCCAGGTACCCAAAATTTCCCCCGACTCCGACTCCTCGACTCCGACTCCACAGCCCTGTTCACACATATCTGCGGGTCCGGCCGCAGAGCGCACAGCAGAAGGGACCTGTGCATCTTTGGCACAGTTTTAGGTCCAAATTCAGGCAAAAATTCTGACCTAATTGGACCTGAAACGGTGAACAGGGACGCACCAGACTCCTTGCTGCGAGCCGCGGCCACATAGTGTGAACCCAGCCTCAATGAGAATGGTAAACATGACAAATGGAGAGGATGAACCACCCTAACGAGGACCCAGACAGCAATAAAAAACAAATATGTGTTTTACTCCCTCTCCACTGAATTTTTTTTGTCTTTAGTTGTATTTTAAAGTGGTTGTAAACCCTTACAATACACTTTTTACTACAGGTATACCTTAAACAAGGCTTACCTGTAGCTACCCCGGATATCTCCTAAACCTGCACGGTTTAGGAGATATCCCCTGTATCAGCATGTGCCAACGTCATCGGCACGTGCACACTGAGGCAACGGCACGATCAGCGCCAGAGCCTGAGATACCCTGAAATAACTCTGGGTGCGATGTCGCCAGCCGGAGCAGTGTGTGGGGACCGCAGCGGGTGTTTCAATCTAAGGTGAGTATTTCATAATGAGCTAGTATGCTATGCATACTTAATGATTGGTAGAAAAATATAGACATATCACTGAGCATAACCTGTTTGCCTGGGACACGTAGAAACAAATGACGTTATTGACTCTAAAATCCTTGTTTTCATGGTGCAGTGGCTGTTTATCATGTTTATCTGTCACTGTAAATTATTGCGAGGAGCTCGGAGGTACTAATCTTCTGTGTAAAATATTAATGAATTAAATACCTGTGGCTGTCCGTAAAGTAAAATGCCAAAAGACACCTCAAAATGGTCACAAATGCTCATAACTACAGCGAACGAATGCTTTTTCATTTTCTTATTTCAAACAGACACACCTGGCTCATGTATTTAAAAGCAAAAACGTTATATTTCATTTTGAATAGGAGTCAGAAGGGCTAGACCCTCTCTCAAGTTTTATTGCCGTTTGTCACCCTGCTGGGGAGGTTCACCCCCCATTTGTCATGGTGGTCACTGTCTGAGACAGAAAGTAAGCAGTATTCCAAAAAGTTGTCAATAGAGCAAGATTAGAGGATTATTCATCCAATGGGGACAAATGTTTGGTGATGAGACAGAAATGATCTAGGCATGAAGACCACCCCCCCCCCCCCCCCCCACACACACACGAGCCAAGCTCCACCTGCATACTCCCCAAGGATGTTCTAATCATTGGCACCTAATCTAGAACACTAAATTCTAATATCATGGATTTAAAGTGTTATGCCCCGTACACACGATCCGATTTTCCAACAGCAAAAGTACAATGTGAGCTTTTGAATGGAAGTTCCGACCGTGTGTATGCTCCATCGGACTTTTGCTGTCGGAATTTCTGCCAACAAAAGATTAAGAGCTGGTTCTCAATTTTTTTAGACCGAAAAAAAAGTCTATCGAAATTCCGGTCGTCTGTAGCAATTCTGCCGTGCAAAATTCCAACTCATGCTCGGAAACAATTCGACGCACGCTCAGAAGCATTGAACTTCATTTTCTCGGCTCGTCGTAGTGTTGTACGTCACCGCGTTCTTGACGGTCGAAAGTTCGGTCGAAAGTTCATAGAACATAGATTCATAGTGTGTATGCAAGCCAAGCTTGAGCGGAATTCCGTTGGAAAAAACGATCGTGTGTACGGGGCATTAGTGCATGTTTGGGGTTTACTACTTTCTCCAAATGACAAATCAACAATTTGTTAATCTAAACTATTATAATAAATATACCTTGTCTATTTTATTTAATCAAGTATATCACCTTTATTTGTGGGCACTGTTTGAATAAAGATCCAATGTGTGCCTGTTCAAATGTATTGAAAAATGTAACAATTTGTATTTGTATTTGTACTTGCTTTTTCACATGACATTCACACACATCTTTATACACCAGCTAAATCACTCATACATATTTTTGCATTATTATTATTATTATATATTTTGTGTTATAGTATTTATATGTTATCGTTTGCGATTTTGCTATTTAACAAAATTTTAAGCTCTCAATCTTTTGCTGGCGGAAATTTCCGAAAGCAAAAGTCTGATGAAGCCTACACACGGTCGGAATTTACGTTCAAAAGCTCACATAGGACTTTTGCTGTCGGAATTTACGATCGTGTGTACGGGGCATTAGACGCAGCCAGGCCAGTGTTGCCAACCGTCCGTATTTTTACAGACAGTTCGTAAAAACTGGCACTTTTTTCCCCTGTTCGTAAATGTCCGTGGTTGCGGGAATGTGCCAGTAAAAATAGCCGAGATTGGTTCGGCTTGGAACTGCGCATGGAGATTGGAGGTAGGGGGTGATTGGAGGCAGAGGGTGATGGTGGCTGAGGTGGCACCGCAGAGGGGGATGGAGGCAGGGGGCAATGGAGGCAGGGGGAGATTGGTGGCAGGGGGAGATTGGAGGCAGGGGGAGATTGGAGGCACCGCAGAGGGGGATGGTGGCAACGCAGAGGGTGGGGGATGGAGACAGGGGTTGTTGGTGGCACCACAGAGGGGAATGTAAGCAGGGGGCCTGGGGGAGATTGGAGGTAGGGGGATGGTGGCACCGCAGAGGGGGATGGAGGCAGGGGGCCTGGGGGAGATTGGAGGTAGGGGGAGATTGTGGCACCGCAGAGGGAGGTGAAGGCAGGGGGTAATGTGACTAAATAATTTGCCCTTATTATATCAAAAATAACAAAAAAATGTTTTTTTACCTTTTTAATATCTACCCTAAATCACATTGCTATTTGCCTATCTTACTTGTTTGTAGCCTAAATTCTGAAATTTGCACCTAAAAATGTAATTTAGTAACTTTTGTAAAATGCCAGTAAAAACGTGGCTGTGCCAGTAAATTTCGGTTGTCGTGCCAGTAAATTTCAATCCGGTAGGTTGGCAACACTGAGCCAGGCACAGCTGCAACTACCTAGTTGAGTATGATTTTTATTTATTTTTTACAAAGCCATACTTCTCTTATAAGAGGTAGGTATATAAAGCTGTATATTAAATGCAATAAATTAAATACAATAACAACAAAATATTACAGTAAGCAAAAAAGAATGTACAACATTTTAAAATGTGTACTCAATGAAAATTCTCTATAATTTCCATTTAAAATGGTAATAAATTCTGTTCTACCACTTGTACTTACAGGTAAGCCTATAATAAGGCTTACCTGCAGGCACGGTGAATTTCTCCTAAACTTGCACCGATATTCCCTCTGAAGGTTTGGCATACAGTGTCAGACCTCAGAGCCTGTGCTGTAAACGGCGGGAGTGATGTCTTCTTGCCCCCAGCCACTCATGTAGTCAGAGCCCGCAAACCCAGAATGAACACCGGGGGAAGATGGAAGCCCTCTCAGCGGTGACAGCACGGCGATGGAGGGCTTTGCTTTAAAGGCAAGTCTCTCATAATGTGCTAGTATGCAATGACATATGTCATTGCCTTGCAGGAGATTTCTTTTTTTTCCTGTCAACTGTGATTTAGTACCGCTTTAAAATAAAGAAATGCAACGCAAATACAATAAGAGATTCAGAAGCTTCATATAACTGCACGCTAACATACTGTATCACCACTGGGGGGCAGTAGAAAACCACATATAGTATTGACACACTAAACAATTTTTCAATAGAAACTGCAAATAATATGTACACATACTGTAAGTGTTGAGGGATTTAGGCCCAAGGGCATGCAGACTACAGTGTAAATCAGGAGAAACGTTGCTCCAGGGATTTTCTTAGATTTTTATGACTCTGCTTACTTTTCTTACTTGCCTTTCTAGATTTTCCTCCAGGACTTAAAGGGGTTGTAAAGGTTTGTTTTTATTTTTTAAATAGGTTCCTTTGAAATAGTTTTTTAAATACAATACAATACAATACAATACAATACAATAATAATATATATATATATATATATATATATATATATATATATATATATATATATATATATATATATATATATATATATATATATATATATATATATTTATTAGGGCTGTTACTGATCAAAATTTTTGTGTTCGATTAATCGATTTTTTTTTTTAATCGATTAATTGACTAATTTCGATTAATTATAACGCACATACAGATTCAACTACTTTTAGCTGATCTCCTTGCAGGCTGATTCCCAATGCAGCTACCAACCGCTGGAAAAATGAATAGCAGGATACAAAAAACACACAAAGGCAGCGCTCGATGGGAATAGCATTAAAACTTTTATAGTCTTCAAGTAGGTAACAAAATAAATATTGCACTGGAGATAAAATTGATGTAGCTACATAAACTGTAAAAATGGTGCGAGTAATACCAAACGGTACCAAAAGCAGTCATTAAAACATGTAGCTAAGTATGATACTGGTATAAAAATGTGTACAACGATACCACTGCTGAATCCAGATGAATCCAGATGAGGAGGAGTTAACATCAGTCCGTCGGCATATAGATGTCCGTGAAGGGAACTATCACAACTCCCAGTGGATGGCTGTAGAATCCCAGGTTGATAGAGGGAAGTGTAACAGTACTTGCGTGTGGCAGATAGTAAGGTCCCGCCGGCATGCAGATATGAAGGAACAGCAAAGGAGCCCTTCAGATGGACACGGCAAGCCCCGCCGGTGTCCGTGACGTCACCGGAACTGCACTGTATATGCACATACGTATTGAGTTAGTCAATTTCACTTAATCATTTGTTTTGGTTGCGCGTTTATTTATTATCTGTATTATCTGTATGTCCTTTAACCACTTAAGCCCCGGACCAATATGCTGCCTAAAGACCCAAGGGGTTTTTACAGTTTGGGACTACGCCGCTTTAACAGACAATTGCGCGGTCGTGCGACGTGGCTCCCAAACAAAATTGGCGTCCTTTTTTCCCCACAAATAGAGCTTTCTTTTGGTGGTATTTGATCACCTCTGCGGTTTTTATTTTTTGCGCTATAAACAAAAATAGAGCGACAATTTTGAAAAAAATGCAATATTTTTTACTTTTTGCTATAATAAATATCCCCCAAAAACATATATAAAATTTATTTTTTTCCTCAGTTTAGGCCGATACGTATTCTTCTACCTATTTTTGGTAAAAAAAAAAAATCGCAATAATCGTTTATCGGTTGGTTTGCGCAAAATTTATAGCGTTTACAAAATAGGGGATAGTTTTATTGCATTTTCTTTTTTTTTTTACTACCAATGGCGGCGATCAGCGATTTTTTTCGTGACTGCGACATTATGGCGGACACTTTGGACAATTTTGACACATTTTTGGGACCATTGTAATATTTACAGCAAAAAATGCATTTAAATTGCATTTTTTATTGTGAAAATGACAGTTGCAGTTTGGGAGTTAACCACAGGGGGCGCTGAAGGAGTCATGTTTCACCTAGTGTGTGTTTACAACTGTAGGGGGGTGTGGCTGTAGGTCTGACATCATCGATCGAGTCTCCCTATAAAAGGGATCACACGATCGATGCAGCCACCACAGTGAAGCACGGGGAAGCCGTGTTTACATACGGCTTTCCCCAGCTCCGGGGAGCGATCGCGAGGGGGCAGCTAGAAACGAATAGCCACGCCCTCATCCCGGATCACTCCCAGAGGCTTACCGACCACCGTATGTACCGGGGGGGGGGGGTCCCGATCGGACCCCCGACCCGCGTCTAGGCAGTGACGTGCGGGCACGTCGTTCAGCCTGTCTGTGCCATTTTGCCGACATATATGTACATGCGGCGGTCGTTAAGCGGTTAAAAACGACGTTGCCCACACACCATCGTTTTAAAAAAATTATGAACAAAGCGCAGTGACGTACAACAACACGTACAACGGCACTCTAAAGGGGAAGTTCTAATCGCTTTTGGGCGGATAGCTGATTCCTTGTTGGTAAAAGACGGTTCGCGTTTTTTTGTCTGTTACATCGTGATTATTGTGCTTACTCCATTATGAACGGTAGTTTTACCAGAACGAGCGCTCCCGTCTCATAACTTGCTTCTGAGCATGCGCGGGTTTAAAACGTCGTTTTAGCCCACACACGATAATTTTTTACAACCCGAAAAGCAACATTTTAAAAAAACGACGTTAAAAAATGCAGCATGTTCGAAAAAAAAAATTGTAGTTTTTCAGAAACTGAAAACGATCATTTTAAATGACGTTTTTTAAAAACGTTTTTTTCATGCTGAAGAATGATCGTGTGTACGCGGCATAAGAGTTTGTTTAAAAACCGTGTCCATGGGCCCATAGAAAACAAAACACCTGAGCTCAGACTCGTAAAAGAAAAAACTCTTTGTGGCTGTGTGCATTAGCCATGACCCACACATTTAGGCATGCATGCACACACATATTTAAGAGTGATTTATGCTATTTTAGGCAGTCGAATCTAATTCAAATCTGGATTTCTGCCTAGCAGTGAAAATAAGCCAAAATTGCAGTTTTAAGACAGAGTGTAGAATTTCAGTGAAATCAGCATTTGCAGTGCATTGTGGGTCTCTCCAGTCTTTCTGACATACTATGAAACAGCTGTTTTTTTTGTTGCTAAGGTGCCCATAATGCTCCAGAGGGAGAAATAACCTTATTATTACGCTACATCAGTTGGAAAAACACTGCAGTGGAATTAATAGAATATTTTAGGCAGCAAAAAAAAAAAAAATGACACAGTATAACAGAATATATATCTCAATCCTCATATTTTCCCTCATAACTGGACATATAATGTATTATCCACAAGCTAAGCAGACACTTATAAAAAGTAGACCGGCTAGATCATTTTTCTTTCAAGTAAAACTCCAGCCAAGCTAAATACAATGGCCCAGATTCAGGTACATTTGCGCTCTATTTGCGGAGGCGCAGGGCAACGATTTTGCCCTGCGCCCCCGCAAATATTTTGCGCTGCCCTCGATTCACGGAGCAGTAGCTCCTTAAATTGCGAGGGCGCGCCGGCAAAATTGCCCGGCGTAAGCGCGCGCAATGTAAATGATCCCGCCGGGGGCGGGAATCATTTAAATTAGGCGCGCTCCCGCGCCGAGCGTAGAGCGCATGCTCCGTCGGGAAACTTTCCCGACGTGCATTGCGGCAAATGACGTCGCAAGGACGTCATTTGCTTCAAAGTGAACGTGAATGGCGTCCAGCGCCATTCACGAATCACTTACGCAAACGACGTAGATTTCAAATTTCGCGACGCGGTAACGACGGGTATCCTTAGCATTGGCTGCGCCTGCTATTAGCAGGAGCAGCCTTACGCTAAGCACGCCGTATGGAAACGACGTAACTTGCGTACGGAGGGCCCGCGCAACAATTGTGAATCGGTGTTAGTATGCAATTTGCATACTATACGCTGATCACAATGGGAGTGCCCCCTAGCGGTCAACGCAAGAATGCAGCCTAAAATCTGCGTGGCATAAGAGCCTTATGCCACGCAGATTTTAGGCTGCAGTCGGCGTTACGATGTTCCTGAATCAGGAGCATTCGTAACGCCGGAGCAAGTAAGCAATTGCGCTGCGTAACCTATGGTTACACAGGCGCAATTGCTTCTTGAATCTGGGCCAGTGTCAGAATCCACATATGTGAACCATTTTGCCTCTGTTCAGCAACTCTACT
This sequence comes from Rana temporaria, assembly GCF_905171775.1. Taxonomy (NCBI): domain Eukaryota; kingdom Metazoa; phylum Chordata; class Amphibia; order Anura; family Ranidae; genus Rana; species Rana temporaria. Next base: position 20,683,870 of record NC_053499.1, on the reverse strand, counting down.
GATTTACACACCCCATACATAGAAATACCACTGTTGAAGCTTCTTGTGCACCTGCGTATTGGGTCACAGAGGTTCTCTATGTACACTCCAGTGAGCTGCCTAAACATGATCCCCTTCGGTACCTATTGCCTAAAACACATGCAAGCTCTGCAGCATTTTGCAATGCAGTTAGCCCATGTAACAGGAATACATTTGAAAATCATAGCTCTGCTTTGTGCTACAGCACACTAAAAGTTTCTAGATAAAACTCTGCATGCTTTCTAGGGTGCCTTATCCTATAAATGATTTTCTTGCAGTAGCTGTTCAGCTAGGGTGCTAGTTTCATCCTGTCAGGAGCATGTAAATGACAGTTGCTGGTTCCATTCCAGCATCCTATTTTTTTGGCTGAGCTGCATTCTCCCTGTCTGTCCACCTGCAAGGTGTTTGATGTTGCCGATCTCTGGGTGGAGACCAAAGCCAATCATGCCCTCTGCGTGTTGATTGTGATAGTGTATGTAGCACATGCTTTAAAGGGGTTGTAAAGACAAAAATATTTTCCTCCTAAATTAAAGTCTGACAGTAGCTGATAAAGTAAAAAGTAATGTTTTGCATTATAACTAGTTTGATACCTGTTGAAATCGAGCTGTTTTATTCACCTCCGTCACTCCTGAATCATTATTCTCACTGACTTCCTGGTTTGCGGTGCGCATTCATTCTTGCTACATCACGGCCTAATGGGAACTACAGTTCCCATCAGGCTTAGCCTCCATGCCTGTAAGGGATAAGAGAGCATCTTCACGCAGGGCTGTAGTCATAGGGAGGGGGTGAGCACATTCTGCTTTCCACCATGCAAAACGGCTCAGGTGCTGGTGGAAAGCAAGAAGAGGAGAGACAGGAAATGGCATTTTCAAACCTGGATTACTGTATTTTGGAGGTCAAAAGGAAAAACGAGGTAAGTGATATTTAAATGCTCTTGCTTACAGCAATCAATTGATCTAATAAAAAACTACACTTTAGTGTTCCTTTAAGCTTCCTGCTCGTCTGCCCTGTTTCTGTATCTGGACCTTTGCCTGCTTCCTGCCCGCTAGTTTGGATTCTACTACCTGTATGCCCCAGTCTTGTAGCAAAGCAGTAACAAGTGCATGGTCATAAACACAGAATGGTGGGACCTGTGTCCCTCAGTCAACTCCCAAAATGTCAAAGTTTAACTGAGGCGTGGGCATTAGATAAGTCTGCAAAGCCCACCTGGTAGAACTTAGAGAACATGTGAATACAAGATAAGGTGGCAGCCTTGCAAATTGGAAAACCGTTGCATGATGCCAAAAAATCCAAGTGGTGCTTACAGATCTAGTAGAGTGCACCTTTACAGAAAAGGGTAGAACCAGATCTCCGAGACTATAAACAAAAATTTTGGTCTGTCTGAGCCACCTAGAGGTGGTGAAACAAGACGCTTCTGCACCCTTCGGGGGTCCATTTAGGGTGAGAAAAAAAGGAATCAGTTTTTCTGAAAGAAACAGTGGCTTAAAGATAGATTTGCACAACCTAAACCACATCCAGACAATGGATGAAAGTGAAAGGCACAAACTACATTAGGCAAGTAGGAAGTCATTAACACCATCTTGTTCTTATGCAAGACCCAAACAGGTTCTATGCAAGATAAGGCAACTAGTTCAAACACTTGCTTCTAAGAGATAATAAAAACAAACAAAACCATCATATGACTGAGGGTAGAGAGGTGTTTGTCTCTTATAGGGTTCAATTGTGGTTTCTGAGGTGCAGGAAGAAACAGATTTATAACCCATGAAGTCACTTGGGAAAAGACGGAGGAGCTACATGGAAACCCCCTGTTGCAGGTTCCCTTGGAACCTGAGCTTCAACAGCCAAGCCATTAAAGTCAACAAATGAGCAACAGGATGGCAAATTAGCCCTTGGGTCATAAAATCCTGACAATCTGGCAATACCCAAGGATTTCCAGGGTCCTGGCACTGCTGCCTGAGGAAATCTGCCTGTCGATTGTCTACACAAAAAAGTGATAAATCTGCGATAATCCCATGACAAGAAATGTGTATATATATATATATATAGATATATATAGATATATAGAGATATATATATATATATAGATATATAGAGATATATAGATATATAGATATATAGATATATAGATATATATATATATATATATATATATATATATATATATATATATATATATATATATATATATATATATATATATGAATATTCAAAAGTTAAAGCGGGGGTTCACCCTAAAAAAAATAAAAAAATTGGGCGCGTCACGCCTCACGGAAATAGCCGAAAAAAGGACGTGGCTCTTCACGGCGCCTGCGCAGTCAGCTCCGATGTCTGTGCGCAGGCGCCGTAAAGCGCAGTGAAGAGCCGAGTCCTACTCGGGAGGCGTGACGCACAATAGCTGGCCGTCAATCATTGTCCCCTCTGACTAGGAACGCCCATTCCCCGTGGGGAGCCTGAAACTTATCTCCGGGATTAAACAGTGAGTACGGGGCCAAAAAAATAAATAAAGGCATACTGTAGCTTGCGCTACTATGCTTGATTTAATGGTAGAATGTTGTTATTGAGGGTGAACCACTGCTTTAATAAACAAAAAATTAACAAAAAGTGAAACAAAACAATGAATGAAAAATATCTGATGGTGCTGAAACTAAATCAGAGAGCCTGAATATTCAGCTCATGAAAATGTGCAAAAAATAGTAACAAATGCGCAACCCAAAAAACAAACAAACTGTGCAACCAAATATATCAGACGTGCATCCTTCAAATATATCAGATGTGCGTCCTTCACATAATAAAATTGAAAGCACTGGGAATGTATCCTATAAATCCTTCCCAAGAATGAATGTAAAACAAACACTGAAACAAACTGACTGAATTAGGCCCCTTTCACACGGGCAGACCATATGTCCGCTTTTTCATCCATCCGTGTACGGCTGAAAAAGGGACATACATTGGTCTCTGAGATCGCGGGTGTCGCTGGCACCTGATCTCGCCCGCTTCCGCATTCCTCTGATTCTGCAAACGGAGGAAAACCCTATATGAACACGTGTGTGGGGACCGCCCTGTCATCTGCCGGCTCAGCGGGGATCAATGCAGTGATCCCTGCTGAGCAAGCGGAGGTTCACGGGGCGGATCATTATTGATCCGCCCCGTGTCAAAGGGCTCTTAAACGTCCATAGCAAATGACATTCACTGTGGATGGATGATGGATGGATGGATCCTTAAGTAAAAAACGCAGGTGATAATACTGTTTTTCACACGACAGCCAGGTAATAATAGGCAATAATAAAAGTAGCCACACAGACCGCTTACCAGAACTGTACGATCTCTATTACGGAGATCACATGGGCACATACAGGAGGGGTCACGGACTGTTCAGCTCACTCGTCCAACCTGATCCTCTCCTCCACTTTTCAGTTCCAGGTGCTGTGGTGATCTCCGGGAAATCCTTTTTTCAGGACTGGATTACCTCATGCAGGATATTTAAAAGAGGAAAAAGGAAGGCTTTATAGTGCAGTAGATATAAAACAAACGTTTTTATTCCATTTGCTGGGCTACTGACATCTTTAGAAGCAAAAAGTAGCAAATAATTAAAACAATACTTCTCAGCCATGGCTCAAGCCTGTCAGCTGGTTCGTGGTGACGTCAGGTCCTAATGCTCCACCCGACGCAGCGTTTCTCCGTAAGAGGCATCGTCAGGGAAAGGAGCCAAATGCTAACTTAGCCCAGCCAGCTCGCACACCGCACTCCCTCCAGGATCATCATGGAAAACACCCAAAACCACACTACGCATTTCGTCACACTGACGTCATCAGGGCACAATGTGTTTCGTCCCACTGACATCATCAGGGGCACAGTGGCCCTGATAACGTTTGTTTGACTAAATATGTAGGACATGATTTTGGCCACGGGTGTTAGGGTATGTTCCTATAACTGAGGAAGTGGCTTGGGTAAATTGTGAATTGTCTTCAACATTACAGAACAAGTACAGTTGAATGTGACTTACTACTAATAAGCAGACAATCATCTGGATAAATGAAAACCTGTGTAGACATCCCTATTATGAAGATTCTCTCTTCCTGTGTGACCAAGGAGGAAATCAAAATCTAACCAAAGGGAACACAGACCATAATAAAAAATTGCCAGAGATTGTAGCTCTTCCTGTAACAAAAAACACGTTTTGGATGGCATTTCACTTTAAACAAGGAATTGTATCCGCCACTTCCTGTAACTGTAACCTTTAATCAATTATATTTTCATATTCTGTAACTAATATATCCCCAGTAGGAATGCTTATAAGAAATTGTGTTGAAAATGGTTCACTTTAGAATACTTCTACTTCCAGTGAGACAGGCAGCCATCAATTATTGATGTCTCATACATAAATAAAACAATAATGATAATAAACAGAGCTTTCTTACAAGGATAAACCAGAGTAAGACAGGTACTGACATAACCTGTCATTTGACTGACAGGCAATTATAGCAGTTTTAAAATAATCATCTTCCTTTGTATTACTGCCAGCCTCTTGAAAACACATTTATATACATCATATGAAAGAAAGAGCCCATACAAACGTATGAAATGTTAATTGCAGCTGATTAGAATTAGTGTCTTCTCTTGGCATTGACAGATCCTGACACAAGTCACATAATGGAAAAAGGGATAACATGCAGCGCTAACTCTTTCAGTACCGATGTCAGATTGATGCTTCATAATCAGTTAGATTTTGAGGGCCTGCAGTTGGTGTAAAAGTTTCACAAAAACTCACTCCAGATGTGTTCCGAATGCGTTTCTGAATGCGCGTTTTTACGCGCTTTTGGTGCGCTCCAGTGCTTTAATGCGGTTCCGGATGCACTCCCAGTGCTTTTTTCTCATTTTTACCCAACTATACTAGTGTCCAGTGTGTTTTCGGTGCGTTCCAGTGCATTTCAGTGTGTTTTTGATGCGTTTTACTGCATTCCAGTACAGTCCAGTGCAGGAAAAATGCAGCACGTTATACTTTTTTCTGGAACTGGAAAGCCCTGGAACTGACTGTGGCAAGATGACGCGTTTCGGGGACATGTCCCCTTCCTCGAGCTCTGAGGAACAGTATGCATCCCCGAAACACATCAGGCTGCCGACATTGTCATAGTTTGTTCACCCGTTGCCACACTGGTTGACCAGCAGATATGTTGTCATGCCTGTCACTTCTTCCCTGAGGTCTGAATTGCCATAGCAGACCTTTTTGAGACTGAGTCACTTTAAATTCTCCAATTTTACCCCTGAAATGATGCCTGTTTATAGGTATACCCTACAAGAGTCAAGACCCAGCCTGTCACCCAGTCGGCTGTTGATAGAAGAATCACAGGATTCAAAAATGCAGGAACAAAATAATAAAAGCGAGAAAAATCCCAAGAAAAAAACTCCAGAGTACAGGGACTCCAGAAGTGCCTGACTCCTCTCCTGTCGTTAGGCAGAAAAAGACTGAGGCTCCTAGAGCAGGGTGTGGGTTATGCCTGGGGGAGCCACGCCCCCTGGGAGGAGCGGCACGAAGGAAAGGTTTTAACACTTTAAGTGGTGTTAAATTCTGCCTAAACTCTCCTGGTAGGAAGAAGCATAACCCCAATGTCAAAGAAGGCTGTGTCCGTCTATGAACGAAAGAGAAACAAAATTTTCGGAAGTTGACAACATGTAGATTACTTTAAAGAGTAATTCCAGGCATGAGTATTTTATACAGTTACATTGGTCTAGCTTGGATCAATGTAACAATGTACAGGTGTGTGTATATATATATATATATATACACACACACACATACATACATATACATATACACACACACACACACACATATATACACACACACATATATACACACACACATATATACACACACCTTACATGACTGATGCCTCTGGAAGCTGGAAATGACTGAAACTTCTACTACGCTACTCCAGTGATCTCCACCGGTGTCATTCGATTTTATTACTCATACTGTAGTTTAATTTCTGAACTTGTTTATTTTGGTTTATTTGTATGAATGGATTGCATGTGTTATCGACATGTGGTCAAAAGTTCATGCCAATAGCACCTTTAGAAATATATTTACCTAGAAAAATGGTGACACGTCATGACAATTTTTACCGTGTGTGTGTGTGTGTGTGTGTGTGTGTGTGTGTGTGTGTGTGTGTGTGTGTAATATATATATATATATATATATATATATATATATATATATATATATATATATATATATATATATATATATATATATATATATATATATATATGCCATAAGATTAATTCACACTTAAGATATATTGGTTATTTTCTAATGCTAAGAATAGATCACTTTTGCAAATATAAAAAAAAAAAAAAAAAAGATAACTGCATATTTAATTCCCTGGAGTGGAATTACTAAAATTCCACATGCCAAACATTCCTGGAGTCTACCTGCAGTAACAGATAGATCCTTAGCTCTGCAAGCTCTTGCTGACAGCACAGCTCCTATCACATGCTGAGTTCATACAGAAAACACTGATGCTGGTGCAAGATTGCATCTATGCTTTCAAAGAAACTCTTAAGATGAATGGTGGTCTGTGCTGACCATGTGATTAGCCTTACATCAGGCTGGTATTAGACAAAACATGCAATTCTAATGGTTACATAAGTAAATACACTACATTAACAAAAGTATTGGGACGCCTGCCTTTACATGCACATGAACTTTAACGTCATCCCAGTCTTAGTACGTATAACCCCCCTGGGAAGTGCTCTCCCAACTACAGGACTTGGCCCCGCCCCCACGTCATTGGAGTTGATTGACAGCAACGCAAGCCAATGGCTGTGCTGCTATCAATCTATCCAATGAAGAGCCGAGAAGACCGGGCCAAGATCAAGCGTGTTCTCGACATGGGACTTTCGAGGACTCGGGTAAGTAAACCGAGGGGCTGGGGGGCCTGTAATCATTGGATGTTTTTTCACCTTAATGTATAGGATGCATTAAAGGGGAGTTTCAGCCAATTTGTATGTTTATTAAAAGTCAGCAGCTACAAAAAGTGTAGCTGCTGGCTTTTAATAAACAGACACTTACCTGCTCCAGCGACGCGCTGGCCAGGGCTCCGCTCCTCTCCCCCCCTCCCCGGCCGGCGTCTTCATTCTCGGTGTGGGCACCCGGCCGTGACAGCTTTCGGCTTCACGGCCGGGCACCCACTGCGCATGCGTGAGCGGAGCAGCCCACCGCTGCACCGTGTAATTGGCCAGGAGATCGCCTAGGACCTGTGACGTGTCCTAGGCGATCACCTACAGCAGCCCCTTCCTGTAGGCGATTAAGCTTAGTCGCCTACAGGAAGGAGGAAGTGGGACAGGAAGTCCCACTCTTCCTGAAGCCCCCACTCCCCCCAAAAAAATGACATGCCAAATGTGGCATGTAAGGGGGTGAGGAGTGGGATAACCGAAAGTTCAAAATTGGGTGGAACTCCTCTTTAAGGTGAAAAAACATGAACCTTTACAACCCCTTTAAGCCTGACATGCTGAAGTCCGCTATCAGGATCCTCCAAAACTTGTAAACAAGCCCCTTCCTTGACTCCAATGCTGGATCTCCAAGCTATCAAGATGAAGGCAGCCCAGTCCTCAGTATTAACTGAATTGGTTTGTTCAGAAACAGAACCGACTTGTTCCATGACAACAGGATGTTGAATTGCAACTACATGGGTGGAATGGGCAAAGTGAACCTCCTCGAAAGAGGCTATCATCAGCACCAAGACCTTCATGCAGAAGTGGAGGGTCAAAACGACTTCTGAATGGAAGAACCCAGACCACAGATAAGAGTTTGCAGGCTCTCCTGAGGAAGGAACATTCTGACTTGGGAAGCATCCAGAACCTGCCCACATACTCCAAGTGATTCATATATATTATATTTCTCTCTATCTCTCTCTCTCTCTCTCTCTGAAGGTTCAGGATCCACCCAAATCTATGCAACATCTGTACAGTCAGAGATTTGCTGTCCTCCAGAGTCCTCAACAACTGTTCCTGCAACAGGAAGTCTTTTTAAATTAATTAATACAGCAGAGACCCTATAAAAATGGAGTGACATAACCAACATCAAATGTATAGTCCAATTGGTGATTCAAAACACTAGTTCATTCATATAAAATTTGTGAGAAGAAATCCAAGAGTATTGACTTAGGAGTTGCAAAGGACATTTTTTTCACCTTAATGCAATCTATGCATTAAAGGATCACTAAAGGAACTTTTTTTTTAGCTAAATAGCTTCCTTTACCTTACTGCAGTCCTAGTTTCATGTCTCCGTTCGTTTTTGCTTTGAAGTTGCTGTAATTCTGCTGTGATCTCCACACTTCCTGCTTGTCTGGCTCCTTATGAAACATCTCCTGGCAGCTTTTCACTGTGGTCTAAGCTGTGTGTCTAAAACTCCTCAGAACCAATCAGATTCATTTTAAAAACAAAACACTGCCCTGGATTTGTTTGTTTTTGTTCTGTGGGTCTCTTTACTTCACAGAAACATGAAACCAGTTTAAAACGAAAGTGAAACTGCAGGCACATTATATGATATAATTTAATCTATTTTTAATTATTTTTAAAAGGAATCAGTTAACCTTTATGTCTCTATACCCTGTAAACAGTCATTTCAGCCAAAAATGTGTTTTCCTTTAGTGACCCTTTAAGGTGAAAAAACATCTGATGATGCCGGCCATTGGCTGGCGCTGCTGTCAATCACATTCAGTGAAGCGGCCGAGGGGTGGAGCCGAACGGCTATGGCCGCTCGCTGTATCACGAGAGGGCGCCGGGAGGACTCATCACCATGTGAGCTCTCTCGCATGAATGTGATGAGTTCTTGCGGGGAGGACCAGAGACAGCCGCTGAGAGACCCCAGAAGACGTGAATCGGGGCCACTCTGTGCAAAACGAACTGCACAGTGGAGGTAAGTATCACATGTTTGTTATTTTAAAGAAAACTTTTTTTTTTCCTGTATTGACCCTTTAAGGAGTCCCCGTGATATGTGCATCCACCACCCAGGAGAGGAGATTGAATATGCTTACCATAAGGCAGCATCAACCAAGCGTGTAGTATGAAGGATCAGGTGGGTAGTCAAAGATGGTATCCAAAAGTAAGGGCAGCAAAGTTCTCCTCCACAGCCGAACCACTTGTTAAAGGGGTTGTAAAGGTTTGTTTTTTATTTTCTAAATAGGTTCCTTTAAGCTAGTGCATTGTTAGTTCACTTACCTTTTCCTTCAATTTCCCCTCTGTGCGTCTCCCTGTAGGGATGTAGTCCCAAGGGAGGGAGCGAGCACGCTAACTAACCCCCAGCCAGAACGGCTCAGATGATGGGGGCAAGTTTACTGAGGAGGAACAGGAAGTGAGAAGGTCAGACAAAGAAAAAAACATTTAGAAGGGAAATGAAGGAAAAGGTAAGTGAACCAAATGAAGCAAAAGGTAAGTGAACCAACAATGCACTAGCTTAAAGGAACCTATTTAGAAAATAAACGAAAAATAAAAAACAAAAGACCTCCACATAGTGTAAAACTGTTCGACTATGGGATTTAAAAAGTAAAAAACTCAAATACATTTTGGAATGTCAAGCATCAATAAAATGTCTCCGTATTGTGATGACAAAAAAATGGGTGCAATGGCATGGAAAGAACTCAATCTGACGCGTTTCATCAACAAAGACTTCAACTGGGGTATAAGTCTGAATCAACACATTGCGCATTGATATACAGTCTCACTAATCAATGGCGGCTCAAAAGGTAGATGAAGGTTACAGGAAGAGTAAAGATTTGCATTTACCTTTAGCTTCATGCATTCCTGGAACTACTTTCTGATATGTGGTTGGAAGTTTCTACATCATTGGCATCATAGTTGCAATCTGAACTGTCCAGGTTTGTTACCTTACATCAGGGATAAGCAATTAGCGGACCTCCAGCTGTTGCAAAACTACAAGTCCCATCATGCCTCTGCGTGTCATGCTTGTGGCTATCAGAGTCTTGTTATGCCTTATGGGACTTGTAGTTCTGCAACAGCTGGAGGTCCGCTAATTGCATATCCCTGCCTTACATTATAGGACAAGATACCCCCTTAATTATCTATTTTCACATATTATAAATTACACCTTTTTGGAGCCCTCAGTTGTGAACAAAATTGCATATATCTAATAGAACTAACCAGGGCTTTTTTTCTCAGGGAATAAGTGCAGGAACTCCACCCTTCTGAGTCACTCCTTGTCTCCGCCCCCTACCCACCTCTGAGTACCGTCCTTTGGTTGCACCCTGTTCCCACCCCTGAGCACTGTCCCTTGGTTCCACCCCCTTCCCACCCCTGAGCACTGTCCCTTGGTTCCACCCCCTTCCCACCCCTGAGCACTAATCCTTTTGTGGTGCTAAATCATTTGTATGGTATTTGTGAATAACAAGAAAAACAGTAAAATGGATCCCCAGCAGCCAGCAACAATAGACCTCCCCCAGCAGTACTAGATACCCCCCAGCAAAACACTAGACCCACCCCAGCAACAATAGATCCCTTACACAACATTATACCCCCTCAGCAACAATGGACCGGCTGTTACAAAATACTACCCCAGCATCAATAGATCCACCCCTGCAACAGTAGACTCCCAGCAACATCAACTGATTTCCCACCAGAGAGAGAAAATAACCGCTCAGAAGTCTTCAAAGAACCTCCTCACTGGAACCAAACCATGGGTGCCGGCAATGCAATAGCAATGCAAAAATACGAAGAAAACTTGGACAGCCGCACTCCAAAAATTTTCTTTTAATTAAAATCGATCACAAAATAAACATGCCACAGCAAAAAAATTGGAACAAAAAGCTAACGTTTCGCACTGTAGCTTCAGTGCTTAGTCATAGCAACAATAGACCTCTCCCTCAATAATTGACCCCCCCCCCCCCCCAGCAAAAAAAGACCTCCTCAACAACAATAGATTCTTGCCAGAATCAATAGACCCTCCAGCATACCCCAGTACCCCTTGCCATTACATAAATTCAGTACGGAAGGTGACGGAACTGCGTTCCCCCACGTTCCCAATAAAAAAAAAATCCCTGGAACCATCATGCATTCATACTTGTAACTGATAATAGTGGATCAATTTGGTGGGTATTTTTTCTCAAAAACAATAACGACTTTTATGTGTGAAACAGAATATTGCGTATAGAGTCATGTGAAAACTGCCAAGTTATAAAACATATAAATATACCAAAACTTTGATACCATCTCAAAGTCATGCGTGTGTAGAGCAGCAAAGTCCCCAACAAGACAGCCAAAGGGGATAACATACATTTCCCTCTAAAATGAAAAGCAGCGGTGGTTACCTCTTGCATATGATTGCTGCCCTCTGGCATCTTGTTTCTTTTATTCTTTCATTTCCTAAACAGTTATTTGCCATCTCCAGCTTCCTCCCCGATGCATTGTGTAAAAGAAGCAGAGGCTTAGCCAAATCCATTTACTAACAAAGAGTGTCTCAGAGCAATTGGTGCAAGTGTGCTCCCTGACTGTGTGATTTCAAGTCAGCCTGCCAGACAAGAACAGAATGTATCAACACATCGGAAAATGTCATATACTTTGCATTTGAGATAAAAGCAATATTACTAAATAGGTTTACATTATAGTGAAAAATAGTACTTGATATCACAGCAGGAATTATTGTAAACGTTTCTGTGTACTTAAAGGGGTTGTAAAGGTAAAAAAAAAAAACCCTAAATAGCTTCCTTTACCTTAGTGCAGTCCTCCTTCACTTACCTCATCCTTCCATTTTGCTTTAAATTGTCCTTATTTCTTCTGAGAAATCCTCACTTCCTGTTCTTCTGTCTGTAACTCCACACAGTAATGTGAGGCTTTCTCCCTGGTGTGGAGTGTCGTGCTCGCCCCCTCCCTACAGGAGAGTCAGGACACTCTCTATGTTGCAGATAGAGAAAGGAGCTGCGTGTTAGTGGGCGTCTTGACTCTCCTGTTGTCCAAGAGAGGGGTCGAGCACGACACTCCACACCAGAAAGAAAGCCTTGCATTACTGTGTGAAGTTACAGAAAGAAGAACAGGAAGTGAGGATTTCTCAGAAGAAATAAGGACATTTAAAAGCAAAACCGAAGGATGAGGTAAGTGAAAGAGGACTGCACTAGGGTAAGGAAGCTATTTAGGAAAAAATATATTTACCTTTACAACCCCTTCAAAGGCTCACTAAAGGAAAAAAAATGTTTTGCTGAAATGACTGTTTACAGGGTATAGAGACATAAAAGTTAACTGATTCCTTTTAAAAATGATTACAAATAGATGAAAATCAATCATATAATGTGCCTGCAGGTTAGTTTCACTTTTAAACTGGTTTCATGTTCCTGTGAACTAGAGAGACACACAGAACAAAAACAAACAAATCCAGGGCAGTGTTTTGTTTTTGAATGAATCTGATTGGTTCAGTTAAGTTTTAGACACACAGTAATGACAGCTTAGACCACCGTGAAAATCTCCCAGTATGATGGTTATAAGGAAACAGGCAACCAGGAAGTGTGGAGATCACAGCAGAATTACAGCAACTTCAAGGCAAAAACGAACAATGAGGACATGAAACCAGTACTGCAGTAAGGTAAAGGAAGCCATTTAGCTAAAAAAATAAATCCTTTAGTGATCCTTTAACTTCATACATACAGCTGTTCAACGATATCTACTCAAAAAGCAGGTAACAAACATATGACAATGCACATTACAATATCTACAAGAAATGCTAATACAGTGGAACCTTGGTTCATAAATACTCTCAATCACTCGGAAATACTCTGTTCCCGAGTGTTTCTAAACCTTTCCGAGGGTTCCTGAGATCAGCCAAGCTGTCCCTGAGTATTTCCGAGGCTCTCCGATGCCCCCCACCTCTGGCCACATGGCGTATTGCATGCCATAGAAGTCAATGCAGAACAAATTATCTTTGTTTCCATTGACTTCTATGGGGAAACTCGCTTCGATATGCGAGTGCTTTGGATTACAAGCATTCTCCTGGAACGGATTATGCTCGTATTCCAAGGTTCCACTGTATAGCAGTGGTCATCAACCCTGTCCTCAGGGCCCACTAACAGGCCAGGTTTTTTGTATTACCTTGGGGAGATGCAGACTAGAATACTGCAATCACTGAGCAGCAAATGATATCACCTGTGATGTATTTCAGCTATCTTGCAAACCTGGCCTGTTAGTTGCCCCTGAGGACAGGGTTGATGACCACTGCTGTACAGGGTAAGAGCATTTCAATTAGAACGATGTGCTTATGATGCAACTTCTGCCAACATTTTTTTTATCAAATTTTTCCATTGCAGGAAAGGGCTGGAGCCTCTGCCAGGTCTTAATTATTAATATATGTAGCCCTATTGGGGACATTTTTAGTAGTGATAAATAAATCACCATTTAGAAGAAACAATTTACAAAGTAAAAGTAAAGATTTAGAGACAGCCGTGAAGATCCTAACAAGTCAAGTGTTAAAGAATATGTTACCTTAACATTTCATATTCCTGATATGTTGCCTGCTGTACCAGGTATTTGTGGTAAAAAGTATCCTGTTCTCTTTGTATTTCTTCCTTTGTGTGAAATACCTGGTGTTTCTGCCAGTCCCTGGTCACAAGAAACTGGCTGCCGTGGACCCGCCGCGGATCCTGTGTCTCCGTGCGCCCCCACCACCCCCCGTCGCTCGTTTGCGGCGGGTCCCGCGATGGCCGGTAATTGAGGCCGCGGTTTGCGGCCTTGTGAAGTCCCTCTGTGCCCTTCTGTGAGCTGGTGCCATTTGGTGGTGGCCGTTGGCATTACAAGTTAAACAGCAATTCTAAAAGTGTAATTTTTCACTATTTTCACTGCCATCTTCTTCCCTCTAATTGGAACCCCCAAACATTATATATATTTTTGATTCTAACACCCTAGAGGATAAAATGGCGATCATTGCAATACTTTCTGTCACGCCGTATTTTCGCAGCGGTCTTACAAGCGCACTTTTTGGGGAAAATACACTTTTTTTAATACATTTTTTTTTATATTGTGAAAGATAATGTTACACCGAGTAATTTCATACCCAACATGTCACGCTTCAAAATTGCGTCCGCTCGTGGAATGCCGACAAACTTTTACCCTTTAAAATCTCCATAGGCGAAGTTTAAAAAAATCTACAGGTTGCATGTTTTCAGTTACAGAGGAGGTCTAGAGCTAGAATTATTGCTCTCGCTCTAACGATCGCGATACCTCACGTGTGGTTTGAATACCGTTTACATATGCGGGCGCTACTCACGTATGCGTTCGCTTCTGCACGCAAGCTCGTCAGGACGGGGGGCGTTTTCTGGCTCCCAACTTATTTAGATGGCTCCTAGATTCCAAGCAAATTTGTCAAACTATATATATATATATATATATATATATATATATATATATATATATATATATATATATATATATATACACACACACACACACACACACACACACACACACACACACACACACACATACATACACACATAGGGCTTTTTTTCAGCAGGAACGCGGGGGAACTTCCGGCACCTCCAGAACTGAATGTATGTAATGGCAAGGGGTGCAGGGGTGTGCCGGAGGGTCTATTGATGCTGGCTGCTGGGGAATCTTTTGCAGCTGAAGGAGATCTATTTTTGCTGGGGGAAGGGGGTCTATTGTTGCTTGGGAGGTCTTCTGTTGCTGGTGGGGAATCTATTGTTGCTGGGGTGGGTCTTATGTTGCAGGGGGTCAATCGTTGCTGGAAGGTATCTAATGTTGAAGGAGGGGTCTATTGTTGCTGGCTGCTGCAGGGTCTATTGATACTGGCTGTTGGGAGTCCATTGTTGTTGGGGTGGACCTATTGTCGCCGGGGTGTCCTTTGCTGCTAAATCTATTTTACTGCCTTAGGATCTCTAATGTCCCTTTCACATGGGGCGGAATCTGTCTAAGCGAATCCACCTGTTTAGCGGGGGATCTCTCCGCTGATCCCCACTGAGCAGATGGGTGACAGGTCAATGGGTGGTCCGATCGGGTCCATCTGAAAGGCGGACACGATCGGTGCACTGGTGTGATAGGGGCCTTAAAACATCTCACATGTGAACTTGTTAAAGAGGAGGTTCACCCCAATACAAGTATATACCATTCCATCCAGCATACTGCCGACATGTACAGTATGCTGTTTTTTTCCGCTGTACATACTGTTTTATACTTTTTTCTTTTCTGACTCCCGCGGGTAATAGGCGTTCCTATGAAGAGGCGTAGATGATTGACGTGCAGATAAGGTGCGTCACGCGTTCCGAAAATAGCCGAACTGGGACTCGGCTATATACGGCGCCTGCGCAGTCAGCTCTACACGGCTCCTAGTCTGTGTACAGGCGCCGTATAGAGCCGAGTCCCAGTCCGGCTATTTTCGGAACGCGTGACGCCCCTAATCCGCACGTCAATCATCTACGCCTCTTCATAGGAAAGCCTATTCCCCGCTGGAGTCAGAAAAGAAAAAGAAGTATAAAACGGTATAAATAAATAAAAAAACAGCATACTGTACATGTCGGCAGTATGCTGGATGGAATGGTATATAATTGTTTTAGGGTGAACCTCCCCTTTAACAAAAATTGTATAAGCCACACATCAACTAAGAAACATTGCTTTCTGTTCTTATGCTACACCTTATAAGCTTAGCCTGAAAAGTTGTACTGTGCATTACAAGGAGACTGGTTGTCTATCCATAGCTTGCAACACAATTTTCCAATGACATTCAATAAACGCATTCCAAGGTCATGGTTCAACAAAGTGACTTTAACAATCAGACTTGTTTATACTAACATTAGCATATAAGCATTTAATATTCTCATTTAACCATTGGTGAAACATATAATCATTAAAAATGTCTTTATCAGCAGCATGGGGGAGGGTTAGAAATATTGAAAAGGCTTTTATTGCTGTCCAGTCCGATCCCCTCCCTGTGATGACTGCGCCAACTTGGCAAGAGTAACATATAATTATAAAGAATAGTTACAGTGTAATAATCCTCATAAATTTGTGCTGTAAAAAAAAAATGTGTAAAACAATCCACATAAAAAGGAAACAACAACCTACAATGAGTATAGACTACCAGCACACAATGATCCCCACCCAACTCTCCACAATTTCTTTTAGATAGCTTCACTTTTCTTTCTTACCTTTGTGGAAGTACTGAGTGTACTTCCGATCCAGCCAGGCCGCGGCCCATGACGTCACGTCCCCTTCTGCAGGCCAGCGTCCCCATTGTCTTCTGGGACCTGTATGTGTCCCAAAAGACAAGCTGGGCATACACAATGTGCCGCGCGACTTGCGCATGCCCCGTAGGAAACTGGCAGTGAAGGCTCCACTGCCCGTTTCCCTTAGTTGGAATGGCGGCACCGGCACCATCGCGGGCTGGTAAGTGTCCTTATTAAAAGTCAGCAGCTACAGTGTTTGTAGCTGCTGACTTTAAAAAAAATAATAATAATTTGGCTGGAACACCGCTTTAATGTGGACTAGATAATAATACCAGGGACATCAAATCCCCAGACTGAAGGGTCAGGCTTCGTACACACGGGCCAGAATCTCGTCCGGGAAAAAAACATTGTTTCCTGACGAGATTCATGGCAAGAATCTCTTGCCGCCCGAGTGTACACACTGTCCTTTCAAAAGAACCGCGGTTCTTTTGAAAGGCAAGAACGCAGTGACGTCATCGCATACGACGAGCATGCGCGCATCACATTCGATGCAGTCGCCGCCATCTTGCTTCACCCTACCTATGCCGTGGAAGCTACCGCGAATGCGTCAAAGTCATTTCGAGCATGCGTGGGGTTTCCACAGCGATAGGTAAGTATACAAACTCTCGGGTTTCTCGTCGGGAAATCTCCATTTTTTTCTCTCGTCGAGATTCTGGCCAGATTTCCAGACGGGAAACCTAAAAGCCTCGTACACACGCTCGGTAAGCTCTGCCAGCAGTTTTCTTGCTGGTTCTTGCCGAGAAAACTGAGGGAGTGTACGAGGCTTTAGAGTTAGAGATGCACCGAAATTTCAGCCGCCAAAACATGTCGTCATGTGACTCAAAAACAACACAAGTACTTTATTGATGGGATCCTGCTGCGTTTTCAATGCATTTTAACAGGGAGGTATGTTTATGGTGCGTGGACCAATGTGAAGACACACATAGAATTTAAAAGGATGTATTTTTCTTGAGCTTTTCTTGTACTAAAAGGTGCAGATAATGCCCAACAATAAATATAATATACGATACAATTATATATATAAAAGTACATACATTTTTTAAAAACTCATTTTCGGTTTTTGGCAAAGCGCATTCTACATTTTCGTTTTCGGCACCAAAATTTCCAAAGTTTTGACCTTCCTGGGCCACATTGGAAAAAGAGGAATGTTCCTGGGCCACACAAAACACACTGGGGTAGATTCAGGTACAGCTGCGCACTCCATACGGAGGCGCAGTGTACCCTTTTTACCCTGCGCCTACGCAAATTATTTGCGCTACGCTTTATTCATGAAGCAGTAGCCATGTAATTTGCGTGGGCGCTCTTCAAAAATGCCCTGCGTAAGGGCGCCTAATGTAAATGATCCTGTAGGGGGCGGGAATCATTTAAATTAGGCGCGTTTCCGTGCCGAGCGTAGAGCGCATGCTCCGTCGGGAAACTTTCCCGACGTGCATTGCGGTAAATGACGTCGCAAGGACGTCATTTGCTTCAAAGTGAACGTGAATGGTGTCCAGCGCCATTCACGATTACGTAAATTTCAAACCTTGCGACGCGGGAACGACGGGGTATCCCTAGCATTGGCTGCCCCTGCTTTTAGCATGTGCAGCCTTACGCGAAACCCGACGTACGCAAACGACGTAAACTGCGTACGCAGGGCTCTCGTAACGTTGTGAATCGCCGTTAGTATGCAATTTGCATACTATACGCTGACCACAACGGGAACGCCACCTAGCGGCCAACGTAAGAATGCAGCCTAAGATATGCGGGCATAAGAGCCTTATGCCACGCATATCTTAGGCTGCATTTGGCGTAACGAACTGAATCAGGAGAACTCGTTACGCCGGGGCAAGTAAGCAATTGCGCTGCGCTGCAAAATTGCTTCTTGAATCTGGGCCACTAACAATAGGAATAGCTGATGAGCAGAAAAAGTCAGGCAGATCACAAGTTAACAATCATTGATATATAGATAATGTACCTATCTGAGTAAAAAAAATCAAAAAATGTGACATTTTAATTGTTTGATGGATGGAGAACCAATTCTCAATGAATTCCCAAGGTGCTCATCAGATATTTTGGTTCTAATGCAGAGTACACACGACCGTTTTTCATGACGTGAAAAATGCCATTTTTTAAATTGGTCATTAACCATACGTCGGCAGAATGGCACGGCTGGGCACAAGCACGTACAGGTACGTCCTCTAAGTTGTGCGCCGCGGGCGCGCCCCCGCAACCTGGTCCGAAGCTCCGTGACCGCGGGACCCGATCGCCGCTGGAGTCCCACGATCAGTCCCCGAAGCTGAAGAACGGGGAGAGCTGTGTGTAAACACAGCTTCCCCGTTCTTCACTGTGGCGCCGTCATTGATCGTGTGTTCCCTGTTCTAGGGAAACACGATCAATGACGTCACACGTCCAGCCCCGCCCCCCTACAGTTAGAAACACAAATGAGGTCACACTTAATCCCTTCAGCGCCCCCTTGTGGTTAACTCCCAAACTGCAATTGTCATTTTCACAGTAAACAATGCATTTTTAATTTTGCTGTGAAAATGAAAATGGTCCCAAAAATGTGTCAAAATTGTCCGATGTCGCAGTCACGAAAAAAAAAAAAAAAATCGCTGATCGCCGCCATTAGTAGTAAAAATAAATAAATAATAATAAAAATGCAATAAAACTATCTCCTATTTTGTAAACGCTATAAATTTTGCGCAAACCAATCGATAAACGCTTATTGCGATTTTTTTTACCAAAAATAGGTAGAAGAATACGTATCGGCCTAAACTGAGGAAACATTTTTTTTATATATTTTTGGGGGATATTTATTATAGCAAAAAGTAAAAAATATAGAATTTTTTTCAAAATTATTGCTCTATTTTTGTGTATAGCGCAAAAAATAAAAACCGCATCAAATACCACCAAAAGAAAGCTCTATTTGTGGGAGAAAAAAAAGGACGCCAATTTTGTGTGGGAGCCACGTCGCAATTGTCAGTTAACCACTTAAGGACCAGCCCATGTACATATACGTCCACAATATGGCACGTACAGGCACATGGGCGTATGGGTACGTCCTCCCCTATTAGCGGGTGGGGGGTCCGATCGGGACCCCCCCCGCTACATGCGGAGGTCGGGTCCGCTCGGGGAGCGATCCGGGACCACGGCGCGGCTATTTGTTTATAGCCGCTCCGTCGCGATCGCTCCCCGGAGCTGAAGAACGAGGAGAGCCGTGTGTAAACACGGCTTCCCCGTCCTTCACTATGGCGGCGCATCGATCGCGTCATTCCCTTTATAGGGAAGACACGATCGATGACGTCATTCCTACAGCCACACCCCCAAACAGTTGTAAACACATACACAGTGATCCCTAACTCCTACAGCGCCGCCTGTGGTTAACTCCCAAACTGCAACTGTCATTTTCACAATAAAGAATGCAATTTAAATGCATTTTTTGCTGTGAAAATGACAATGGTCCCAAAAATGTGTCAAAATTGTCCGAAGTGTCCGCCATAATGTCGCAGTCACGAAAAAAATTGCTGATCGCCGCCATTAGTAGTAAAAAAATAAAAAAAAATAAAAATGCAATAAAACTATCCCCTATTTTGTAAACACTATAAATTTTGCGCAAACCAATCGATAAACGCTTATTGCGATTTTTTTTACTAAAAATAGGTAGAAGAATACGTATCGGCCTAAACTGAGGAAAAAAAATGTTTTTATATATGTTTTTGGGGATATTTATTACAGCAAAAAGTAAAAAATATTGCTTTTTTTTCAAAATTGTTGCTCTATTTTTGTTTATAGCGCAAAAACTAAAAACCGCAGATGTGATCAAATACCACCAAAAGAAAGCTCTATTTGTGGGGAAAAAAGGACGCCAATTTTGTTTGGGAGCCACGTCGCACGACCGCGCAATTGTCTGTTAAAGCGACGCAGTCCCGAACTGTAAAAACCCCTTGGGTCTTTAGGCTGCATATTGGTCCGGGGCTTAAGTGGTTAAAGCGACGCAGTGCCGAATCGCAAAAACTGGCCAGGTCCTTTAGCTGCCTAAAGGTCCAGGTCTTAAGTGGTTAAAAACGATCGTGTGTAGGCACCAGAGCATTTTTCTCGACGTGAAAAATGGGCATTTAAAATTAAGAATATGCTCTATTTTTTCTTGTCGTTTTTCACGTCGTGAAAAACGCTCGCGTGTAGGCTTTAACAACGGGAAAAAAAACGTGCATGCTCAGAAGCAAGTTATGAGACGGGAGCAATCGTTCTGGTAAACCTAGCGTTTGTTTCTCCTCAGTAAGCTTGCCCCCATCATCCGAGCCGTTCTGGCTGGGGGTTAGTCAGCCTACTCGCCCCCTCCCTTGGGGTTACATGCCTGCGGGGAGACTGAAGGGATGTAGTCCCGGACTGTTTACATATTACCGTATTTATCGGCGTATACCGCGCACTATTTTGCCCTGAAAATCAGGGCAAAATCGTGTGTGCGCGGTATACGCCGATACCCGCCACGAGTTTGAATACTGCGCCGGCATATACCGAGCGCAGTACACTCGTGTATCTTCGGGCAGTCTCGGCACTTCTCGCGCTGACGTCCTGAGCGTACAGGACGTCAGCGCGAGAGTTGCCGAGCCTGCCCGACGGCACAGTATTCAAACTCGGCGTGGGAAACGAGCGGGGAGGACGCGAGGACGCCGCAGAAGGACGCCGAACCCGACGAAGAGGACACCCGAAGCCGCAGACGGACCCGACGAGGCCGCCGATGGACGCCGCGCAAGACACCAAAACTGTAAGTACAAAAAAAAACTTTTTTCCCACAGGATTCGGGCAACATTAGGGGTGCACGGTATACGCGGGAGCGCGTTATACCGCGATAAATACGGTACATTTTAAAAGCAGCAGCAAACTTGTTGACCTTGCATGGTTGCTAATGTGATAGAAGACCTCAGATTTTCACATTTAACATGTAAACAGTTCGTCAGATTTACAAATACTGTATTTAGGCACAAGGGGCCAGATTCATAAAGAATTGCGGCGGCGTAACGTATGTCCTTTACGTTACTCCGCTGCAAGTTTTCCTCGTAAGTGCTTGATTCACAAAGCACTTGCGTGTAAACTTGCGGTGGAGTAACGTAAAGCCGTCCGGGGCAAGCCCGCCTAATTCAAATGGGGCTGGGACCATTTAAATTAGGCGCATTTCCGCGCCGAACGTACTGCGCATGCTCCGTTTTTAAATTTCCCGCCGTGTTTTGCGCAAAATGACGTCGCCCCGACGTAATGTTTTGAATGGCGACGTGGGTAACGTACTTTCGTATTCCCGGACGACTTACGCAAAAAAAAAAATTTGAAATTCGATGCGGGAACGACGGCCATACTTTAACATGGGCTGCCTATTGTTACACCACTTCAATAGCAGCCGTAACTTTGCGACGCGAAAAGCCGACTAGCGAAGACGTAACGAACGCGCGTGTCTTCGTGGATCGCCGTAAACAGCTAATTTGCATACCCGACACGGAAAACGACGCGATCTCCACCAAGATCCGAAGGGGTACGAAGCCGTAAGCCTGTCGGATCTTAGCCAAATGCCGTCGTATCTTGTGAATTACAAATTAAGATACGACGCAGCAAACTTGAAAGTACGCCGGAGTATCAGTAGATACTCCGGCGTACTTATTCTGTGAATCTGGCCCATAAGCTCCGTTTTGTGTTGAAAAAAAACTGTAAAGTCTAAAACTCCGGTGGGTGTAACAAGATGTCCGCTTGCCCCCTTCACACTCTATCATTACTGTGCAGGAGTGTGGGGTGTAGCAAGATGGTGGCGACGGAACGTCACTTCCGGAGAAATCTGTGACGGGGAGCCAAATGCGACGAGACAACTGGTCTGTATTGTCACAAATCGTTTGAAACGCATCGCGCAAGCGCAGTGCGAAATTTCTCGGGGCAACGTCACTTCAGGAGCATTCTGTGACAGGGAGCGGAATGTGACAATACACCGGCATCTTCACCAAGAGAAACAGGAAGTGAAACCTCGCGGCTTCACAGCCGGATTGCAGTTGCGCACGCTACGCTTTCTAAATGGTCCCGTTATCTTCTAGGACCCGTGTGTGTGTCTCCCAGAAGACAGTGGGGGAGAAGGGGTCAGAATTGTGTAGATTGGCGCACAATGATAGTGGTTTTTGACAGGTATGCACTCCCCCCAGAAGGGGATGGTCCAATTCTTTGCTCCCCCCCCTTCCTTCACAGCCTCATTTAACACTTTGGGGGGGGGGGGGGAAGCAAAGAATTGGACCTTCCCCTTCTGGGTGGAGTTCCGCTTTAAGTGTACCTTTTCCTGAAAATTGGTGCTTGATAAACAGTTGTGTGACATAAAAAAAAATAAATCAAAAAACGCTATTTTATTCTCCGGGGCCTCCACTATCTGGAAACATAGGGGCAGATCCACAAAGGAAGTACACCGGCGTATCTACTGATACGCCGGCGTACTTTCAAATTTCCCGCGTCGTATCTTTAGTTTGAATCCTCAAAACAAGACACGACGGCATCTGGGTTAGATCCGACAGGCGTACGTCTTCGGATCTTAGATGCAATTCTTCGGCGTCCGCTGGGTGGCGTTCCCGTCGTATTCCGCGTCGTGTGCGCAAATTAGCTATTTCCGACGATCCACGAACGTACGAGCGGCCGTCGCATTCTTTTACGCCGTTTCCGTTCGGCTTTTTTCGGCGTATAGTTAAAGCTGCTTTTTGGTGGCGTACACAATGTTAAGTATGGCCGTCGTTCCCACGTCGGATTTAAAAATATATATTTTTTTGTTTGCGCAAGTCGTCCGTGAATGGGGCTGGACGTAATTTACGTCCACGTCAAAACAATGACGTCCTTGCGACGTCATTTAGCGCAATGCACAGCTTCATTTAAATGAAACACGCCCCCTACTCGCCGATTTGAATTATGCGCCGTTACGCCACGAGAGATACGCTACGCCGCCGTAACTTACGCCGCAAATTCTTTCTGGATTTAAAGCTTTCAAAAGTAAGTTACAGCGGCGTAGCGTATCTCACATACGCTGCGCCCATGCAATTGTATGTGAATCTGCCCCATAAAGTTTGGGCGTTCTGAGTAACTTTATAGCAGAAAAAAAAAATGCTGATTTCACTTTAAACTTTGTATTTACCTCGCTTATAAGTCTCATTTCAGTCAGGTGACATTTCTTTTCTGTACCCAACCCGCCACAAGAGAACTACAACTTCCAGCATGGACTTACACAATGTGGGCGGACTCTCCGCCTGTCAGCGCCGTTTTATCACCTCACAGCCCTCACTCCCGCCCCCTTTTCCACCTCCCGCGTCTCACTCCTGCCCCCTCCCCTCTCATTGGTCCCGCGTCACGGGCACTAGCGCTCCATCCGTTGTCCTAGCAACATGCTTTTCCCGAACACCCGCCCTCTGCGTGACGCAAGGCATGCTGGTCACGTCACGCAGTGAGCAGGCGCCGCGGTGTATGCCGGGTACAGAGAGGCGGCCTGCTGACGGATCCCGGGACAGCGTCTGAGGGGGGAATCCCTGGCCCTGCCAGTCACCGGCCGAGGCACCGCGGGGAAGTACCGGGGCCCGCTTGAAGGGGGTTCCCCGGTCCGGTAGACGAAACTCCAGCGTTTTCCATCCCCCACCCCGGAATCCCGGGAACTGCCACCGGTCCCCCGGTCCATGACCCAGATCTGCCAGACACTGCACCGGCCGGACACCGGGGACACGCAGCAAGGTAACCGGAGACCCTTCCTCCTCTTCTTCTCCCTGTGTGTACCCCTGTGAGAGCAACCCCCCTCCTCCCCCCTATATACTGTATATACATCATATACACCCCCCCTCCCCCTATATACTGTATATACACCCCCCTCCCCCTATATACTGTATATACATCATATACACCCCCTCCCCCTATACTGTATATACATCATATACACCCCCCCTCCCCCTATACTGTATATACATCATATACACCCCCCTCCCCCTATATACTGTATATACATCATATACACCCCCTCCCCCTATATACTGTATATACACCATATACACCCCCCTCCCCCTATATACTGTATATACACCATATACACCCCCCTCCCCCTATATACTGTATATACACCATATACACCCCCCTCCCCCTATATACTGTATATACACCATATACACCCCCTCCCCCTATATACTGTATATACACCCCCCTCCCCCTATATACTGTATATACATCATATACACCCCCCTCCCCCTATATACTGTATATACATCATATACACCCCCCTCCCCCTATATACTGTATATACACCCCCCTCCCCCTATATACTGTATATACATCATATACACCCCCCTCCCCCTCTATACTGTATATACATCATATACACCCCCCTCCCCCTCTATACTGTATATACACCCCCTCCCCCTCCATACTGTATATACACCCCCCTCCATACTGTATATACACCCCCCTCTATACTGTATATACACCCCCTCCCCCTATATACTGTAGATACATCATATACACCCCCCTCCCCCTATATACATCATATACATCATATACCCCCCCTCCCCCTATATACTGTATATACACCCCCTCCCCCTATATACTGTATATACATCATATACACCCCCTCCCCCTATATACTGTATATACATCATATACACCCCCTCCCCCTATATACATCATATACACCCCCCTCACCCCCATATACTGTATATACATCATATACACCCCCCTCCCCCTATATACTGTATATACACCCCCCTCCCCCTATATACTGTATATACACCCCCCTCCCCCTATATACTGTATATACACCCCCCTCCCCCTATATACTGTATATACACCCCCCTCCCCCTATATACTGTATATACATCATATACACCCCCCTCCCCCTCTATACTGTATATACATCATATACACCCCCCTCCCCCTCTATACTGTATATACACCCCCTCCCCCTCCATACTGTATATACACCCCCCTCCATACTGTATATACACCCCCCTCCATACTGTATATACACCCCCCTCCATACTGTATATACACCCCCCTCCATACTGTATATACACCCCCTCCCCCTATATACTGTAGATACATCATATACACCCCCCTCCCCCTATATACATTATATACTGTATATACACCCCCTCCCCCTATATACTGTATATACATCATATACACCCCCTCCCCCTATATACTGTATATACATCATATACACCCCCTCCCCCTATATACATCATATACACCCCCCTCACCCCCATATACTGTATATACATCATATACACCCCCCTCCCCCTATATACATCATATACACCCCCCTCCCCCTATATACTGTATATACATCATATACACCCCCCTCCCCCTATACTGTATATACATCATATACACCCCCCCTCCCCCTATACTGTATATACATCATATACACCCCCCCTCCCCCTATACTGTATATACATCATATACACCCCCCCTCCCCCTATACTGTATATACATCATATACACCCCCTATACTGTATATACATCATATACACCCCCCTCCCCCTATACTGTATATACATCATATACACCCCCCCTCCCCCCCCATATACTGTATATACATCATATACACCCCCTCCCCCTATACTGTATATACATCATATACACCCCCCCTCCCCCCCCATATACTGTATATACATCATATACCCCCCCCCCCCCCCCCCCCATATACTGTATATACATCATATACATCCCCCCTCCCCCCCATATACTGTATATACATCATATACACCCCCCCCCCATATACTGTATATACATCATATACACCCCCCTCCCCCCCATATACTGTATATACATCATATACACCCCCTCCCCCTATATACTGTATATACATCATATACACCCCCCTCCCACTATATACTGTATATACATCATATACACCCCCCTCCCCTGTATACTGTATATACATCATATAAACCCCTCCCCCTATATACTGTATATACCACCCAGACCCCCCCCTATATACACCAGGCATCCAGACCCCCTCCCCCTATATACTGTATATACATCATATACACCCCTATAGTGTATACACCACCCAGACCCCTCCCCCTATATGCTATCCAGACCCCCCCCCTATATACTGTATATACACCATCCCATACAGACCCCCCTCTTCTCCTCCCTGTGTGTACTCTGAACATTATACCTGTGAGAGCAACCCCCCTATACTGTATATACATCATATACACCCCCCTCCCCCCTATATACTGTATATACATCATATACACCCCCCTCCGATTATATCATTCCCAATGTACTACCCCCACCGAATACTGTGTGTTATACAACATTATAAAGTGTGCATTATTATTATTTAGGTACTCGTATAGCGCCGTCAATTTACACAGCGCTTTACATATACAGTGTGCATTCACATCGGTCCCTACCCTCATGGAGCTTACACTCTAAGGTCCCCCCCCCCCATCTGTGTGTTATGACATTAGTATCACTTCTGTGTATATTCTAGTATTTACCCTCCCATAGTGTGTGTGTCACTTCTAGGTGTTACATGTCACTATATTTATTATACCCCCCCCCATAGTGTGTGTGTGCATTATATACTCATCATGTGTTAACGCGCCCCCCCCAACTACTATGTTACACGTCTCCATGTGTGTTTGACATTCTACCCCCAGTGTGAGTTCTGTACATTGTGTCTATTATCAGATTCTCATAGATCATTGCAGCATGATGTTTTTATTTTCTGTCGGTTCTCCTTTTCTCCATAGTGTGTGTGTGTGTGTGTGTGTGTGTGTGTGTGTGTGTGTGTGTGTGTGTGTGTCACCTTTGTGTGTTTATATAACGTGTTACCTGTTATCCTATCCACACAGCATGTGTCACAGCATGTGTATTATGTCATCATCATGTTTTATTATATGATTGTGTATGACGTCTGTTCTATTCTTGTACTGTCAGTGCTGTGTATGTTATATTCTCCCCATTATCTCCTCCCCCATAGTGTGTGTGTCACTGTTTATATTACATCACGCCCCTTACATTGTGTGTGGGTGTCATTGCTGTGTGTGTTGTTATAATGCATGTATTATCCTATCCTTATAGTGTAACATGTGTCATACTACATGTATTGTCCTGTCCTCCATAGTTTCACTACTGTGTGTAATGCATTGTTATATATTATCCTACCCCCCCCCCCCCCCCCATAGTGTGTGCATGCCACCTTTCTGTGTATATTGTATTAATACAGCATGTCTATTAATCCATCCTCCACAGTGTGTCGTGTATTTCATATTGTCCTAAATTATTGGTATCCCATCCCCCATGTGTGTTTATATAATGACTACTAACCGGTCATCCTCTGTATTGCAGATCTGTCACTGCTGTGTGTATATTATACAATTGTGTCTGTTATCTCATCCCTGCATTAATGTGTTTCTGTCACTGCTTCAAATATTCTTATATATATATAAGACAATATACCCCATAGTGTGTCTGTCACTACCATCTCTTATGTTCTATTACATCATGTCTTTATCCCTCATCCCTCACTACTGTGTAATTGTTTCATGTCTATATTATGCCCCATAATAAGTATCTGTCACTACGGTGTATACAATGTTGTCATGTCGGTTACACCCACATAATGATTAAGTACGGTTTATGTTGTATAATGTCTATTGCATTATCCCCCATAGTGTCTGTCATTGCTGTATATATTCTGTCATATCCATGATCTTAAAGTGGAGGTTCACCCAAAAACTCAATTTTTAACATTAGATTGAGGCTCATTTTGTGAAGGGGAATCGGGTGTTTTTAAAATCGAAGCAGTACTTACCGTTTAAGGCTGGGTTCACACTACTACACTACTTTCTTCCTACTTTGCTCTGTGTTCAATGTTTCCCTATGAGAGCGTCTTGTAGTGTCCTACACAAGTCGGTCCGACTTTGAAAATGCTCCCTGTACTACTTTTGGTCCTACATTGATCCTACTTCAGGCCCATTGAATATCATTGAAGTCGGACCAAAGTAGTATCCTGTTCATGAAAGTAGGATGGATGTAGGACCAATGTAGGATAAATGTAGGACCGATGTAGCAGAGCAAAGTAGGATGAAAGTAGTGTAGTAGTGTGAACCCAGCCTTAGAGATAGATCTTCTCCGCCGCTTCCGGGTATGGGCTGCGGGACTGGGCGTTCCTATTTGATTGACAGGCTTCCGGCGGTCGCATACAGCGCGTCACGATTTTCCGAAAGTAGCCGAACGTCGGTGCGCAGGCGCCGTATAGAGCCGCACCGGCGTTCGGCTTCTTTCGGCTACTCGTGGCGCGATGTATGCGACAGTCGGAAGCCTGTCAATCAAATAGGAACACCCAGTCCCGAAGACCATACCCGGAAGCGGCGGAGAAGATCGCTCTCTAAAACGGTAAGTACTGCTTTGTTTTAAAAAAAAAAAACACCCGATTCCCCTTCACAAAATGACCCTCAATCTAAGGTTAAAAATTGTTTTTTCGGGTGAACTCCCGCTTTAAGCCCCATAGTCTGCTATAAGATATATACGTTCTCCGCAAGGAGAAAACAAAACGGCAGCTTTAAGCCAATTGCTGCTAAGGATCTATGGGCAGCTTCAGGCTGGGTTCTCATATATGTGAATTGGATGAGAGTTTCTCCCGTGGGTCACATGAGTGCATTTAGTTCTGCACTCCGGTGACCCACATTCATCCAACCGAGGTCTGCTGTCAGCTGATGTCACTCTGCTGTCAGCTGATGTCACTCTGCTGTCAGCTGATGTCACTCTGCTGTCAGCTGATGTCACTCTGCTGTCAGCTGATGTCACTCTGCTGGTCCAGACTCTTGAGGGATTCCAACCTGAATGTCGGCAGCTGGCTCAGCCTCTTAGTGGCCACTGAGAGCCTAAACCAGCATTTTCCGCCCACTCCACACCGCTGCGCTCCAGCGAGCACCAGAAGGGGGTAGAGCAGAGAGCTGGGGGCTGACGGTCACTGCTCTCGGAAGCAATCGGTGGTCTTTAATCGCACAGTTCTCTGTCTTGGTGGTGGGTGGGGGTCCAATGTTGCATTCACCTATGATTGTTTATTTTGGAATCTCACCCCCCTCTCCATAAGCACTGGGGTCACATTCGTTGAGTGACAGAGAAACCTTTCCATACTAGTCAGTACCTGTGTGCAAAGGTGTCTTTGCTTTGGAAGAATAAATCACCTCCAATGTTGGGTGTCCTATGTGTGTGGATGTTGCTGCATTATGTAAAACTATTAGTTTTGTTTTTTACATTTTAGAATGGGGTGCCTCAGATTCTGCAGAGCTTTAAAGTGTGCTGTAACTAAAAATTAAAGTTGGGGAAACTGTCCTAGTGTAATAGTTGGAAGAGAGCGCCAAATGAGAAATCCTTAGGTGTCCTAAGTGTTTTTTATTTATTTTATTTTTTTTCATTGCTCAACTGGTTACACCAAGCAGGGCAAAAGGCAACCGATGTGTTTTGGGGAGCACACAATCCCCTTTCCCCAGAGCTGGAGGAAACACATAAAATAACACAAATGAAAATGACGATAAAGCAGATGTGCTACCAAGTGCCGGTTCACACTACCGCGACATGAAAGTCGGCACGACTTTGCGCGGCAGCTTCAAGTCGCCTCAAGGACAGGCAACTTTGTCAGTGGCCAATCAAACAATAATCGGCTTTGTGGGAGGGAGGGGTTTGCCTGAGAACTGTTTTCTCTTCCTGTGAAGTTGCTTCAGTTAAGACAGAGATCCGACTTTGGCGACAACTTCCATTTGAAATCAATGGGTAGAAGTGGCCTAGGAACCTTTTCTGAAGTTGGAGCGACTTCAGTAGCGTACATTAAGACGGCTCTCATTCACTTTAGTGTCTGATGTCACGCGACTTGGGGCAACACAAGTCGGATCCCAAGTCGCGGTAGTGTGAAACGGCACTTAAAGTACACGTAACACGTAAAGAGAAATAAACAAACGAATCCACTGAGATAGAAACATATCCTCCGAACTGCAGTGCAATGCAGCGCGAGTATGTAGAAATAAAAGGAAACCACGTTTCACTGTAAGGACCACAGATTTATACCTCGTGCACATATGTTTTTATCCTCCTAGATTCCTTAAAGCCACATTTTGCTTGTGTGTTTATGTGGATTTGGCGTTAATGCATTAAAAGTGATTGGAAACCCCCCCACCCAAAAAAAACAGGAATAATGAGCTAGTATGCATTGCATACTAGCTGTTTATGAATTCTTGCCTTAGAATGAAGCCTCCGCAGCGACGCCTGCACGTTGCTGAGACGGCTGACATCTTCCCCAGTGTTTCTTCTGGGTTCGCGGGCCCCAGTGCTGCGAGTAGCTGGGGCCGCAATGATGGCACTTCCATGCATGTGTGCGGGAGCCGCCAGTCACGGCACAGGGCTCTGAAGAAATGGCGCATGCGGCCGTTCTTTCAGAGCACATGCGCAGATGTCATCGGCAGGATGTAAAGTAAATATCTCCTAAACAGTGCAAGTTTAGGATATTTACAGTACCTAATAGGTACAAACAATACAGGGGAGTTTACTTCCTATTTAACTTTCAGATGTGACTAAACGCATCTAGTGTTGTTGCGCATTTGTTTTTTCTTTCTGCCAAAACATTCCTATTTTTGAATGCACAGTAATGTGTGTGTGTGTGTGTTTGTTTGTTTTTTTTTTCTCTAGTCGTCTTCCAGGACAGCCTCTTGAGACCTTGGGCTCCTCCCTCCGGGACAGGAAACACGTACACCCTTTTCTTTAAAGGGCGGTCCTCTAGATCTCCTCCTCAGTTATTGTGTTTCCTGCCAGAAGGGAAGGAGCACGTTTTTTTAAGGGACTTTTAAAATGCTGGATTCCCTCTCTGCCTGGTACCCCTCTGCTCCTGCTAGGAAGAGAAAGGTCACCGTTTTTTCACTGCTGTCTAAAGCTCAGAGAGAGTGGGAACCCTTGATGTCGGCATCCCCCCCCGCAGTACCCAGTACCTGTTGCGTTGGTCTCCTTCTGAGGGCACAGCGCGGTACATCAGCTATGGCGGCGGCGAGAGACGCTGGCTGGCCATGCCGCTCTGCACTGCAGATCCTCTTCCGGAGCGGCGCTGAGGGGCGGGACGGATGCGTTCCACAAGGCGGAAGTGCGTCACCGGAACGGCGTCATCAAGGGGCGCTGTCGAAACCTAGTCCCATTCGACTTAAGCGCGGCAGTGGAAGGAAGGCACACGGAGCGGTGTGTTCCATACGCAGCCGGGCTGTTTAAGGACACAGGACCGATGGAGGAAGCGAGGCAGGCTACAGACTCCGGGTCCACCGGCTCCGGCGTCTCCCAGGTAAGGGGGGCTAGGCTGACTCTTCACTTACCTTGGGGGGACATGGTCTGAATTATCTCAGGACCTTTTCTCCCTCCCTGGGCAGGGCCTGTGGTGGAGGGCTCCCCAGCACTTACCTTTTCTGACACACGGGTGGTTGTCAGGGGGCATTGTCTTTTATACTAAAGCATGGTGTTTGTGTTTGATTTTAGGTCAAATCTCAGAGACAAAACGCCAGCACAAGCCCCTAAAAGAAAGTGCGCTGTATGTGGGGAAAAATTGGGTTCCAGCTGGAAAAAGCCTCTATGTGTAGAGTGCATCTCCAGTCTGGTCAAAGATGACTCTGTGGCAGAATGCCAAAAAGTCTTATCATCTGTAAAAGATGAGCTAGCATCCACTTTCAAGTCTTTCCGGGGAATGATGGATAGGATGCAGATGCCGTCCCCGGTATATAGGACCCCTAGTGCCCCGTCCTTGGCAACTCCGGTCGAAGGGGATGAGCATGAGGAGGAGGAAGCAGGAGGGTCCACTCGGTCCCAGGCTTCCTCTCAGGTAGATTCAGCTTCTGGCTCTGAGCTAGAAGAAGAAGACTCTTCCAGGGGGACTAGATATAGACTGTCTCTAGAAGATGTGGGAGACTTGCTTAAAGCAATATATGAAACCCTAGAGATCCGAGAGGAACAGGTCCAGCTATCTAAGCACGACCAACTTTATCAAGGTAGTGCTGTAAAAACCAGGTGTTTTCCTGTTCATAAGTCGTTGGTGGAAACGATCTTGTTGGAGTGGGAGCAACCAGAAAAAAGACCTTTTTTTGCAGGGAACCTAAAGCGTAGATATCCTTTTGAGGAAGATACTACGCTCCCATGGAACAAAGTTCCAAAGCTAGATGCACCTCTGGCCAGGGTGTCAAAAAGAACTGACCTGGCCTTCGATGACCTTGGAACACTTAAAGATCCAATGGATAAAAGGGGTGACATCATTTTAAAAAGGGCTTGGGACGCTTCCACTATTGCACTTAAGCCAGCGTTGGCGGCTACCTGCGTAGCCAGGAACTTGGAGTGTTGGCTTAATCAACTCCAAGCGCATATCACTGCTGGTACATCCAGGCAGCAGATTTTAAAATCTTTCCCGTTACTCTTGAAGGCGGCTGGCTTCCTAGCCGATGCTTCCTCAGAATCGGTGAAGCTTGCAGCCAGATCTGCAGCGTTGGTCAACGCAGCCAGAAGGTCGGTCTGGTTAAAGACATGGACGGGTGACGCCGCATCAAAATTAAAACTCTGCGGCTTACCTTTTTCTGGCGATCACTTATTTGGTCCGGGTCTCCAGGAGGCACTAGAAAGGACACAAGATAAAAAGAAAGCCTTCCCGGAAAGAAAAAAGAAAGAAAATAAACGCTTTTTTCGAGGGTTTAGGCAAAGCCAGAAAGACCGGGATTCACATCCTAAAAAACATTGGGTGGGCCAAAAGGGACGTGGAAGAGGAGGAATCTTGTTTAACCCTCCTCAGGTTCCCCCCAAAACCCAGTGACACTCAGGTCCCTGTGGGAGGAAGATTGGGGGAGTTCCTCTCACAATGGACAGAATTAACAGTCAGTCCGTTTGTACACGACCTCATAGAAAACGGCTACAGGCTGGAATTCTCAGTTCCCCCTCCCCCAATATTTTTGGTCACTCAACCTCCCAGAGACCGGGAGAAGGCAGAGGCCCTGGGTCTCCTTTTAGGGGACCTGTTGGATCAGAGGGTTCTGTTGGAAGTTCCCCAGGAGGAGGAAGGTCAGGGGGTGTATTCACATGTCTTCGTGGTGAAAAAGCCCTCAGGAAAGTACAGACTGATTTTAAACCTTCGTCCCCTCAACAAGTGGGTCCGGTACAAACGGTTCAGAATGGAATCGATATTTTCAGTCACCAGTCTGATCTTCCCAAAGTGTTATATGGCCACCGTGGACTTACGGGACGCATATTTACACATTCCGATCCGTCAGGAATGCCAAAAATTCCTGCGTCTAGCGGTAAGACTGGGTTCTGCTACCAAACATCTGCAATTCAGGGCCCTTCCCTTTGGCCTGTCTTCCTCGCCAAGGATTTTTACCAAAGTCCTAGCAGAAGCCCTGGCACCACTGAGACTCCAAGGAGTAACAATAGTGCCTTACCTAGACGATCTGTTGTTCATAGCCCCGTCTGGTCATCAGTTAGAGAGCGACCTGAAGGTAGCCCTGTCTTTCCTGCGTTCCCTGGGTTGGCTGGTCAACGAAGAAAAATCGCAGATGATACCATCACAGGAGGTGATGTACCTGGGATACAGAATATCCTCAGTAGAAAAGAAGATTTTCCTTCCCCAGGAAAAAATTCTCAAACTAGATCAGGCGGTTGCTTTTCTCCAGACGAATCAGGAGATCAGCATAAGGCAAGTTATGCGAGTTCTGGGTCTGATGTCGGCCTGTTTTCCGGCGGTACCCTGGGCCAGATTTCATTCGCGTCCTCTCCAGGCACATATGCTCAAACTTTGGAGTGGCAGGAAGGAGGATTTGGACCTCACAATACCTATCCCAAAGAGCATTCAAAGAAACCTATGGTGGTGGAGAGCCAGAGAAAACCTGGACAAGGGTCTTCTCTGGGATCCGCCAGTGGCTCTGGTAATGACCACCGATGCCAGCAGGGGGGGTTGGGGCGCCCACCTGGGAGAAGTTTGGACCCAGGGTCAGTGGTCGTCCTCGGAGGTTCTTCGGTCATCGAACCAAAAAGAACTGTTAGCCGTTCTAAAAGCCATTCAGGGCTTCAAGTGCTATCTAGTGGGTCAGCATCTACAAATCAGGACAGACAACGCTGCCACAGTAGCTTATATAAACAAGCAAGGAGGCACAAGGAGCCCAGCCCTACAGGCAACAGCTACACAGATCTTGATCTGGGCAGAGAAAAATCTGGTACACCTTTCAGCTGTCCACCTAAAGGGCTCACTGAATACCCTGGCAGATTTCCTCAGCAGACAGGTAGTATGTCAGGACGAGTGGTCTCTAGACCAGGAGACTTTCTACCAGATAGTCTCACTCTGGGGACTACCAGAGGTGGACCTGTTCGCAGCAAAGGAGAACAGGAAGGTTACAACATTTTTTTCCATTCACCCACAAGACAAAGCGAAGGGGATAGATGCCTTTTCACATCCTTGGCATTTCAGCCTGGCATACGCATTCCCTCCAGTGAGGTTGATTCCCAGGGTAATCCAAAAATTTCTCAGGGAACCCGCGGATCTGATTCTGATCACGCCTTTCTGGCCCAAGAGGCCATGGTTCGCCAGCCTGTGGAGGCTGGCCCTGTATCCACCTTGGACACTTCCAGAGAAAGTAGATCTACTGTCTATAGGTCCAGTCCTTCATCCTCAAATAAAGAACCTGAAACTAACTGCCTGGTTTCTGAAGAGCAACTATTGAAAGCACGGGGTTTTTCAGATAAAGTGGTCACGACTCTCTTAGGGTGTCGCAAACCGGTAACTAGAGCAATATACTCTAAGGTGTGGAAAAAATTCAATTCCTGGAAGATACAACAAGGAATGAATCATTCTGGCATCCCAGTAGTGCTAGAATTTTTGCAGGCAGGTGCGGACTTAGGCTTATCAGTCAGCACTCTCAAAGTACAGGCGGCTGCCTTAAGTATTTTTTTGGATGTACCTCTTCAACAGGATCGCTTCGTCAAAAACTTTTTCAAAAGTCTGACAAGATCTAATCCAACTAGGATTAGAGCCTGTCCCTCTTGGGATCTGTCCTTGGTACTAAAGGCTCTTACTAACAAACCATTTGAACCGCTGGAAGAGTCTTCTCTGAAACATGTTACCCTTAAGACAGTCTTTCTAGTGGCCATAGCCTCAGCCAGGAGAGTCAGCGATCTTCAGGCCCTCTCTATTAGGGAACCCTTCCTATCTGTATTTGATGATAGGATAATTCTTAGGACGGATCCTAGCTTCCTACCCAAGGTAGCCTCTACCTTTCATAGGACTCAGGACATTGTCCTACCAACCTTGCTTTCCTCTTCAGAAAATGATGAAGGGGAATTTTTGTCCTTATTGGATGTTAAAAGAAGTCTTTTATTTTACTTAGAAGTCACAAAGGAATTTAGACTATGTGACTCACTTTTTGTTAACTTCTCAGGTGCCCGCAAGGGTCACAGAACATCAAAATCCTCTATTGCCAGATGGCTCAGGATGTTGATTGTAGAAGCATATACGTTAGGGGGTAGGGAACCACCTACAGTTAAAGCACATTCTACTCGGGCAGTGGCGGTTTCCTGGGCAGAAAGAGCAGGAGCGTCCCCGGAAGAGATCTGTAAGGCGGCAGCCTGGACATCTTACTCAACCTTTGCAAGACACTACCGGTTGGACCTGCTGTCAGACAAGGATCAGGCCTTCGGACGAAGGGTCCTCCAGACAGTAGTCCCACCCTAAAAACCAGTAAGTTCTTGCTTGTCATCTCAAGAGGCTGTCCTGGAAGACGACTAGAGAAAGACCGGAGTTAGGCTTACCGGTAACTCTGTTTCTAGGAGTCTTCCAGGACAGCCGGAGTTTTTCCCACCCGGTGTCTGTTAAGGAACTGTAATTGTGGTGAAGATATAAAATGATCTAACGATGTGTTAGTAGACTATGTCTTTCAGGATCTTCTGGTATTTCTCGGGCAAACTGAGGAGGAGATCTAGAGGACCGCCCTTTAAAGAAAAGGGTGTACGTGTTTCCTGTCCCGGAGGGAGGAGCCCAAGGTCTCAAGAGGCTGTCCTGGAAGACTCCTAGAAACAGAGTTACCGGTAAGCCTAACTCCGGTCTTTTTTTTTCATTCCTCAAATGCTCCTGCCTCCTAACGCCTGTAAACGCTATGAGTGTATGGAACCTAGGCTAACCTATGGGGGGGGGGTCGGAGGCAGAAAAACATCAAATGCCTATTAGCTGCATTTACATTGTAACGCCACGTACGCGGCGTATTTTGCCGCGATTTGTTTACTTTTTTTTTTTAACAAATAATTTCCATTGATGTCTATGCCCGAACGCCAATGCCGCCTGAAAAAAAGGGTCCGGGACTTGTTTTCAGGCGGCAGGCGTACAGCGTTCGGCGTGAGATGTGAACCATCTCATAGACATCAATGGAAATTCGCCCCTCCAGCGGCACGAGCGTCGCGCTTCAGGCGTATATACGCCGAGGTGTGAATGCAGCCTTAAAGATGTTGCTGGATTCCTTGAGAAGCACAAGACAAGAGATACAATCCCAAAAATCACAGTGTAACAAAATGTATCTAAAGGTGTCTCTCCTGGTGTGTGGCTGGAGGAAGTCCGCCCAAAAGGATACAAATGTTTTCTACCGTTGGAAATGCACTTGGTTACAGTGGGACAAGCGGCAGCCCGTACAAAATTGATATTACTAAAAATGGGATTGCCATAAAACTAACCCAGTTCAATGAAACAAACTTCTATAAGAAGCATTTTTTTTAAAGCTTTAAATGGAGTGGAGAGGTATTAGAACCGCTGTTAGGTTTTTATTGCTGTCTGTGTCACCATTTACCATTCTCATCGAAAGTAGGGAAAATCCCACATTTTGGATTGTCCCCAGAAGAGGAATAGAGGGGGGAATCTTCCAATGGGGACATTTAGGACTTTCACTGTGGATGGATTTCCTTGTGTATCCTTTTCTGGCTATGGGACAGGAAGGGAAGGAAAATCTACCTAAGACACAGATGGCAAAAAAAGACTTTATAACCCCCTCATGCTATCCAAAAAGGAAAAAGCGCAATCCTATGGTGGGGATCTGCCCACATGCTTGTACCAACACACAGCTCGGCCTCTAAGCAAGCCACTGAGAGCCTTAGCCAGCCCCTTCATAGCCCAGTGCTTTAGTGAGCGTGGGCGGGTTGGACACAGAGCAGAGAGTGGGTGACTGGCAGTCACCAGCTCTTTGCTCATTGTGTTTGATTGCATGGTTCTCAGTGTTAGAAAAGACGAGGGACAAATGCTGTACGCACCTTTAATATGTATAATTCTACAAAAAAAATAATTTCTTTTTAAATTGGCCTTCAGACATTCAGTGATTAAAATCAGTAGCCCTATCCTCCATTTCTTGGCACGCTGGTAGTTGTCGGTACCCCAGTGTGTAATGTACGGAGGTAGAGAATTCCCGGTGCTATGTCTTCGGTGCCAGCTTTTGCCATGAGCTGGTTCTATCCTCAATCACTGGGACATGCAAAAAAAACGAAAGTTGCAACAACGCCATTTTTTTATTCTCTGCTAAAAAAACATACATAATGTTTAGGTTTTCTGGGCAAAAAAATTGATCCACTTTTAGTGCTGGTTCACACCAGATGCCGTTCCGTGCGTTTTTTCTCTGCAGCGTTTTCCGTGTGTTCTAGCGGCTCTGGTTCACACGGGTGCATCACTTTCTGTATTGGTGTGAACTGGAGCCTTTGGAGTGCATGGGAGGACGCTGTGTGTGCGTTTTTCCATCTGGTGTGAACTTCTATAAATCTGCAGGGCTGCCTTTTTCAGATGGAATGTGAATGCATTCTTCTAACATGCATGCCCCTTTTGGTTGTGTGTGTGTTTTTTATTTTTTCTCATAAAACAT
Organism: Rana temporaria; assembly: GCF_905171775.1. Taxonomy (NCBI): domain Eukaryota; kingdom Metazoa; phylum Chordata; class Amphibia; order Anura; family Ranidae; genus Rana; species Rana temporaria. The sequence goes on along the minus strand of NC_053499.1, from coordinate 20,645,742 downwards.
TCCTCATTGTTTGTTTTTTACAGTTGCTAAGCATGTTTGTTGCTCTGTACTATGAAGTTATTGCTTTGGAAGATGTTTAAATGTGCTGTAAAAACAAAATCGGTAGCCCTGTGGATTTTCACTAGAATGAATATACCGGCACGGCTATGTTGATGTACATGATGCGGAGCTCTTGCAGGTTCCATTGTGTCTTTGAAGGAGAGTGCTGCCTAGATGCACATTTAATAAATCGGTTAACATGTGTATCAACCTATTGCATTCAGAAACCAACTTTTATTAGTTCAAAGCAGATATAAAGGTGAAAGATGAGTGTTTTAGTGGAATATTTCACTTTGCCCATTACTCTTATGGCCATAAGCTGATGTTTGGGCACCCAAAGACAAACGCTGAAAGCCTGCCTGCTTGTGCTTTGGTTTGTTTTAGATGCCGGTGTCAGAGACTATAGTTCAGAAATAGAAGATAATCCTTTTGCTGCCATGGTAAAGGCATGCATTTATTTTTGGCTAATCATCCTGTTCGTATAGTGTGGGTTATACTATTTTTATCAACATTTCTTGCTGTGAGGGTTGTACCCAGCATAGAGAGGCATCTTATATTGTCTCGTTATGTTGGTTTTATCTACGGTGCCTGGTAAGTTCCAAGTCTGTTCTGTTTTATACTTGTGTATTTTATCGGAATATTCGCTGTCTGATTTGTAAGTGTGTGCCAATCGCATGTTGTAGCGTTTGTGATGTTTTGCATCACACCGTATATACTTGAGTATAAGCCGAGTTTTTCAGCACATTTTTTGGCGCTAAAAATGCCCCCCTCGGCTTATACTCGAGTCACTTTTTTGTGCCTGATCTCCCGGACTTTGGGGACCCAGTGCTGGCTGTAAGTCCACTGGACCCCAAACTTTGCACACATATAGCCCCACTCTTCCTCTACAAGTTTACCGCTAGGTATACGTGAAGTCTATTTTTGATCCATGTAATCATGGGTAAAAAATGAACTGACAGAATGTCTATGAAAAGGGCTTAAAGTATGTAAAGCCATACATTTTTTGTATAGAATGGGGAAGGATTTGGACTACTGTTGGGGGTTTTACTGCTATTTGAGCCTCCATTAGAGAGAATTAGCTGTAGGACTCATTTACAGTGGCATTGCAAGGGTTTATTTAATCCTAGAATTTAGATTTCAGTTTGGGATAATGAGGAAGGGTGTGGGTGTTTCTTTTTTTTTTTTTTTTCACGAATGTGCATTAAAGTAACAAAATGTTCAACATGACCACCCTAGTAGTTAAAGTATATTTGAACCGACATGTATCCAGGTTATTTGAAAATGTGTATATACAGCTTGCTAGGATAAGAAAATAAGATATCTAAAGCTTTTAATGAGTCACCGTGAGTCAATGGTTTTCTCAATTACTAGAAATGGTGAGGGTAGATGTGCACCACACATCCCAAATCTTATTATGTTTTTTTGGTAATCCTCTGTGTTCATATACAAGTTTTTCATATGCAGTATTTGGTTTACCTTTTTTTTTTATATATCCACGTACAGACAGAAGAAGGCTGTAAACATAAAGGATGTAAACCCTTGTGTTTTTTTTCACCATAATGTATAGGAGTGAAAAAACTTCTGGCAATCACCGCCCCCCCCCCCCCCTCCCATTTTACATACCTGAGCCCTGAAACTTCACCTGGCGGAGGCGCACCCCTCCTCTTCCCAGGGTCTTTGGCTCTTGAGATAGAGTAATGGCAGCGCAGCCGTTGGCTCCCGCTGCTGTCAATCTAATCCAATGACACGGGTAGCGGGGCCGTGTCATACAATCGGCGTATATGGACACCGAATGAATGTCTCAGAAGCACACCTGCAAGGTAACCCCCAGGGAGAGCTCTTCTAGGGGGTTATCTGATGCAGGGAGGAGCCGCTGGGGGACCCCAGAAGTCGCGTATCGGGACCACTCGATCTGCAACGAGCTGCACAGCGGAGGTAAGTATGATATGTTGTTTAAAAAAAATAAAATAAAAAATAATCTTTACAAACACTTTAATGCATTAAGATAGAAAGCCTTGTGTGCAGCAGCCCCCCTAACGCTTACCTGAGGCCCCTCTATGTGCTGCAATGTCCATGAGTCTCAGCCATCTGAGATTCCCCTTCCTGATTGGCTGAGACACAGCAGTGGTGCCATAGGCTGCCAGAGGCGATTCAGTTTGCATGTGTTGCGCTATATAAGTTTCTCACTCACTCAGCTAGCTAATCAGGGGAGAGGGGGCGTGGCTGAGTCGGGACTACATGTCTGAATAGACACATGGAGCTGTGACTCTGCCCTGGTGCCCCCATAGTAAGCTGCTTGCTGTGAGGGCACTGAACTGGAGGGAGGGGTCAGGAGCACAGAAGAGGAGGATCGGGGCTGCTTTGTGCAAATCCACTGCACAGAGCAGGTAAAGGCCCGTACACACGATTCGATTTTTCGACATGAATTGTGTAATGGCAGGCTGTTGTCGAAAAATCTGACTGTTTTGTATGCTCCATCGGACAATTGTTGTTGGATTTTCCGACAACAAATGTTTGATAGCATGCTTTAATTTTTTCCTACAACAAATGTGTGTTGGATTATCCGATCGAGTGTACAGAAGTCCTTCGAAAAAAAAATCCAAAGTACAAACACGCATGCTCAGAAGCAATGCTAACCATAACACAACATTAGCAGAAGTTGCCCAAAGGGTGGCGCTAAAGAGCTGAAAAACCACATAGTTTTGTGTTTGGCCAACAATTCTTTGCCGTTTGTAGGCAATACAAGTTCATGGCCAACGCCCTTCGGACAAAAGTCCTACGCTTTGTCTGCTGAAAATCCGATCGTGTGTACCAGGCTTTAGTATAACATGAAAACAAGACTTTGCAATCTCTTTAAATCAGAATATTAAGCTTTTTATTATTGCAGACGTGTGCCCTGCTGATTCACGAGATGTGTGAATACAATTAATAGCTCTACTTTAAAGTGATAATTGGCTCAGTTTCGTGAATTCAGGTTTAAAACAATATCCTGCTTTTAGCACATAATGTTTTCCTTCACATTTGATGCAAACCATTGATATAGACTTTCATTGTATCCCTGTAGTTAGCACACAATTCATGTGGCCTCTTTGTAGGCAGGGCTGTTGGCATTGTGTGAATGGTACCTGTTAGTCTGCTAGTGAACACCTAATACACTGAGGTGCCGTATTTATAAAGAATGCAATTTTGTGTTTTGGACTTTCAGCTTGATAAATGTTTGGTATATGATTTGACATTGCGCTCTCTGAACTGATGTGGTCCTCTTCTTTTAAAGATGATGTGCGAAGTGATGCCAACCATCAGCGAGGCTGAGATGCCTTCAGGGGGAAATGGAAGCCGTGGGTCTGGCTCCCCCCTACAGACAGACTCCGATTCCCACTTTGAGCAACTAATGGTTTCAATGCTAGAAGAGAGGGACAGATTGCTGGATACACTACGGGAGACCCAGGAAACACTAGGACTAAACCAAGGCAAGCTACAGGAAGTGACCCACGAGCGGGACTCTCTACAAAGGCAGCTCAACACGGCTTTGCCGCAGGTATATATATCATTAAATATTATTGTGTGCCTTTTTTTTTTTTATTGCTGTTATTCGCATAACAAGAAGCCATTGGTAAGCTGTGAGGTGGCACATGCTTCTACATGGACTCATGTTCACATCATCTCTGAGGCGTTTCTGGTTTGCTCAGCTGATGGGCATCTGGCTTATGAAAAAAGAGACTTTACAAGTTGTGTCACTTTAAATCTATTTTCTTATAATGACTTGTTCACATTCTGTTTGGTTTGTAGAAGATGCGACTTGAATTTACACTGTTTGCGCTAGAGCTGCATGATTCCGGTCAAAATGAGAATCGCGTTTTTTTTTTTTTTTGCTTAGAATAAGGATCACGATTCTCGCGGCGTAAAATCTTTTACATTTATACAAAAAAAAATTGGACTAACTTTACTGTCGCGTTTTTTTTTTTTTTTTAAATCATTAAAGCGGGGGTTCCAACCACTATTGGCATTTTTTAAATGTATGGCCCTTCATCATGCGTTTTTATAATATAAATCCGGTCACTTACCATTTTACAATCCGCCGCCGCTCCGCATAGTTATTCAAAAAGATAGTTTTATAAACTATGTCCACACCATTGTCATTTTGCTTGTGGGCATTGTGAAGCCCACAAGCACTTCCTGGAAGTCTTGGATGGGGAGTGATAATTGGGTAGCGCACTGATGACACACATTTCCCAGGAGCATTAGAGGGAGATGATGTCAGGATCCTAGGTGATTTCAAAGGCAGATCGTGGGACCGCATAGCAACAGGCATTTCCAGATGAGTAAAAATTAATTTTTTTTAGGTCTAATGAGCACAATAATGGAAAAAAAATTTGGGATGGAAACTCCACTTTAAAGTATTTTTTCCCCAAAAAATTGCATTTGAAAGACCTCTGCTCAAATACAGTGCGACCTAAAATATTTCAACAACCGCCATTTTATTCTCTAGGGTCTCTACTAAAATTATATATATATATATATATATATATATATATATATATATATATATATATATATATATATATATATATATATATATATATATATATATATATATATAATATAAATGTATATGTTTGGGGGTTCTAAGTAATTTTCTAGAGAAAAAAAAGATATATGATTTTCACTTGAAAAGAACCGTTGAAAAAGTGTTAAAGTGGTTAAATGTTCCTAATTTACATACAGAAGTCTATTCCTTTTGATGTAAAAGTCAAATTGTTACAATGTTTAGACTTACCATTCCACTGATAGAATGTTTTCAAAACTTCGCAGACTGCACAGACTTTTGTCTGAGAGCAGAGAGGAAATTCTTTGCATACCAAAGATCGTGAAACCGTGTTAAGATCACGACGGGAAAAAACTCACGTTAACGATTCTTGACGATTAAGGTCGCTCTAGGTCGCTTTGCGCTGACCATTTTTACATATAAAGTGACATTTCAGGAGATGTATATAGACATAAAAGACTATAGAACACAATGGGTGCAGCTGGCACTTTTTTTTTTTTACGGTAACAGCTGGTAACAATTTTGCTTTGTATGATTCTTGTTAGATTAGAATCATGGAAGATGCCATTGTTTTTAAAGATGCAATGAGCTTCCATGGCTGTCATCCACATGCTTGTGTCAATGGCTGGAACTGGTATGCAGGTTCAGAGTTCCTATTGGCAGATTAGACTCTTGGTAGCCCTATAAGGGTGACAGCCTTTTTTTAGCTTTCATCTTTTTATCTTTGACGAGATTACTTTTAGCCCCTTTCACATGTGCTGACCGTTCAGATACGCCTGTTGGTTTTATCAGGTGGACCTCACCGGCGCTCCATGTACCTCCTGTGGAGTGTCGGATGTCAGCTGTGACATGTCCACCGACGCCCGATCAGCCCTGATCCGATCCTCTCCGCTAAAGTGTGACGGGTGCAAACCCTATTTTGCATCCGTCTGGCGGTTTGGATCGGATGAAAACGGACAGACGGTTCGTTTTCATCCAATTCCAGCCCCCCGCCCCTACAGGAGAGCTGACTGGTCTGTGTCTGCACAGTTTGCAGGCACGGACTAGTAATCCGCCGGCCCAGTGGGGATCAACGGAGCGATTCCCGGCTGAGCAAGCAGATGCCTAAAAACGGATCCGCACATGTGAAAGGGGCCTTAGAGTTGCCCACTTTTTTTTTTTTATGAAATCCCTCCCCATCCCAGTAAAGGAACTCTGAAACTACAAGAACCTGGCAATAGTTTTTCTTCAAGGGTCACATCCCACCTTTGTCAAGCAATTGGCTTCTTGTGAAGGTAATGCTAGCCAGGGACCATAAACTCTCAGAATCTCACTCAATGCCATTAGGAGGCTGGGAGCTGCCAAAGAAATCTGAGCAGCTTGAGTGCCGGTAGTGTCAGAGCATTTTAGATGCTTGGTTTAAAGAGGTTAATGGGTTGGGGTTGCAAATAAGACGCCACTTCTAATCGGTTATGGTTGAGGATGGAATAAGTGGGAAAAAACGCTCTTTATATCCTGCACTGGAAATTCAGCTCCTGGAAACCGATGACATCCATTCCCCTGCCCAGTTTTCCCTAATGAGCACCATTCTTTAGTGATGAAGGTATTTATTGCTGGTGGCATGGTGGATAGGTGCTCCAGTAATATTGCATTGGCTATCATTGTACAAAAGGCTCTTGTATAAAAGACCAGGCACTGCTGTTCCTAAAATGTAAGGATTGTGTTTCAAGAACGGGCATCACCATTGCAAAGTCAACTTCTAGGTCCCCTTTATATAAAAGTAAATCTTTGCAGTCTTGGGCGGATTACCTGGAAACACAACCCTTTAGGCCTCATTCACATCGGGCCGATATGACATGTCGAATCGGAGCCTATTGCTGGCAGCGGCACTGATTTCAAAAAGTAGTACTTGTAATACTTTTGGAGACTTGCAGATTGATTTCAATATTTATCTGTGCAATGAACCCGCACAGATGTCTCTCAAATCTCTCCCGAAGTCGGAGTGAAATGCTGGTTTGAAATCGTGCGATTTCAGCTGAACTCACACGATTTTAAACCTTGGCGTGAACCTACACTGGATATAATCTGCTGGAGTCACTCAGCTTCTTATTTGGGGAACTTTCTTCAGTTGTCCAGTTATTTTAGGATTTTCATTGTCCATCACAAACTTTTAACATTCTTCCTAAAAACTGGCAAAGTTGTTTCTCTGTCTTGGTGTTGTAATGGTAACACATGGGGGGCTGTTTGGCTTTAAAGAGCTTATGCAAGGCTGCATATGTAAGCTTAATTTTATTAATTCCACTGGGAATTTGGCCTATTGCTGTGTGTGTTTGTGTAGTGAGTAGTAGTTTTTTTATTGTGTAGTGTTGATGCATTAGTTTACAACACAGTGTATTCAAAATGTAGACAGCCTCCTTCGATATGAGGATTTATGTCCCTTGAGTCATCCCGCAGTGTTTGAGATTAGGTCTGTAGGCCCATGTTTGGATGTTAGAATAGAACATAACATGTATAATCTGCAGTGCCTTAGTGAAGAGCATTGTTATAGTGTCAGTAAACACATATGCACACGCTTTAATTTCTGAGTAGCACATCTTATTAAAATAGTCCATAACTGCCGAATTACAATGCTTATAAATACCTTGCTATACATTCTTTGTAAGTGAACATTCTAAAGTTTGTGGTTGGAGCAGATTTCAACATGTGACATGTCATGCACATATCTCTGCATGTGACTTTTGAGCTAGTTTGCACAGAGCTGATTGGTGCTCTTTGTGGTCACATGACTGATTTAAAATCTTCTGTTTTTATTATAAATGCTAAGGTAAATAACCTACCGTATATACTCAAGTGTAAGCCAAGTTTTTTGGCACTTTTTTTTTTTTTTGTGTTGAAAATGCCCCCCTCACCTTATACTCAAGTCACCTTTTTGCGCCTGGTCTCCTTTGGGGACCTGGTACTGGCCAGCTGTAGGTCCCCTGGACTTGGCACACATGTAGCCCCACTCTTCCTCTACAAGTGTTCAAAGTTTGTTGTCCGGGGAATCTACGGCCGGGGAGCACCTATATATTTTTTTTCAAAGCCTGGCACCCCTTCCATAGACTCCCATGTTAAACGTCAGTCTAGTCATGGACACAGGGCATGCACATGGACACCCTAGGCCTATACTCGAGTCAATAAGTTTTCCTTTTTTTTTTTTTTTGGTAAACTTCAGGTGGGTCGGCTTATACTCGAGTATATATGGGTAAGCCACAAAAGAGTGGCTGACTCGGGCCTCATGCAAATGGCCATCTTGTTCCTCTGTCTTTCATGTCCACCTGACCATTGTGATTTTGCACTGCTGAATGTGGGCAGGATAAACGAATGGGCAATGTGGGAGTGCTCCTTTGTCAATCAAGAACCTTGAGCCACCCTGTGCAGGGGAGCCCTGTGGCGCGAATACATTTGAATGATGGGGAAAGGTTGCTGATATTGACATTGGAGTATGCATACAGAGTGGCAATGCAGAAGACTGGGCATCACCTGAAATTGCATTGCCACTCTGCATAGGGGACTCTGTTGAGCTGGCCAGTTTAAGGATCAGCATGAGGAGCTGGCATTTTCAGTAATGTCTCCAATGGCAGATGTCACCATTATTCATTTTTTTTTATTTTTTTTTGCTCTAAGCAAATATGAACACTTATCATATGATACACACATACCCACCTTCCCTGCCTTTCTCTGCCACTCCAGCTGGGAGTCAAACCTTGTGTAAGTTTCAAGTCGGATGGTGTTTGTGGTTTTTCACTTTCTTGATAACCTTGCCCTCCTCATATTTGTTTGGACCTGCTGATTGGCTGCTCTGTATTCTGGGAGGAGGTCACACCTGATCATCCATACCTGGTAGCATCATGTATTTTCCCCGGGCTCCAATGGAGTGGTGGTAGAGCGTGGAAAAGCTGAGAATAAGTGGATGGGGAAGTCCAAAGTGAAAGTATTTCTAAAGCAAATCCGATCAGATGAATCGAATGCAATACATAAGAAAGTTGCTTTATGATGTAACTAATAGGCATAATATGCAGCTTAGGACAGTTTGGTGAAATGAAGAACATCCCAAGCTCTAGACATTTCCTGGTATCGGATGCTTTCAGTAATTGTATTAAAAGTGATTTCACCGTCCTCTCACGTCATGCAGGCGCTCTATTTCAACAATGCTTGTACGGGTGTATTTACCTTTCCAAATGTAACGCAAGCATTGCACTACCGTATATAGGAAAGTTAAAGTTGTATTTGTTAGGAGTTTAGAACTGCATGAGTCTAGAAGAATTTTTTTGTAGAGGAGAGTCAGTGAAGTGTGAATAAAGAGACCCTTTCAAGAGATGTGGAAGATTGGAGATGTCTGTAGCAGAGGATAGGGGAAAGATGGAGCCCGAGGGCGTACTTTCCAGTTGTACGTCAGGACAATCAGTAGATATGTTCAGTGACAGAAGCACAGAAGCGGCTGAAGGCTTTTTGTCAGAAATTCCCCGCTCCTGGGATTACTCCATGCTGTCACTGCATTTTCATCTTATTGGCTGCGTCTGCTAAGTGGGATGCGAGGTGTCTGATCACTGCACTGTCATCATCATCGTTCCAAGGAGCTCAAATGTTAAAGGCATTTTAAGCCACAGCCAATGGTTTAAAGCTGAATAAAGCTTCTTCTGTGTATTGAGGATTTTTGTTGCTTGGATTCTACTAAATGTTAGCGTGCAGATTCTATCATTTAAAGCTGAACTCTGGAGCATGTTGTTGGAAACTGGCGATGGTACACTTTATTACTATGTGCTAAATAAATAAATTGGATTATGGTTTAATGATAAACTTATCTGCATCCTCCACAATAACACTGTGAAATTTAACAAGACCTGGGACCCCTGGATAAAATATGTCTCCAGCGGATTGGATACATTTCCTCCCCCCCCCCCCCCCCCTTTCCCCTCATACTCTAGTTGGATTCCATTACATAGATTGGAGACGGGGTTGTTTGTGCTGTTTTTTTACTTTAGCACTATGTAGGTCTGGTATTATGATAAAAGATCTGTCTGTCTGTCTGTTATCCCAGATTTCCTCAGTCTTTTGAGGGCAACAGACCTATCCATATAGACCAGGATGGAACTCTAGCATTGAAAGAGCCCACTCCCAAGCTCTTAACCTGCTCTCAGCCGCATTGTAATATTCATAACTTGCTTCTGAGCATGCGCGGGTTTAAAAACGTCGTTTTGAAACCTCGTTTTGCCCACACACATTTTCATTGACACAAAAAACAACGTTTTGAAACGCAGATGCAATGGTTTCAGTGCGTTTGTTAATCACTTCCCCTATTTATATGATTTGACATATTACACAGCACTAATACCCAACACCCTTCTCATCAGTCCTACCTCTGAAGGATCTTCTTATCTATCGTGTTAACCCAAAAATAAGCCCGGGTCTTTATATTAATGTGCAAAAGACACAGTAGGGCTTATTTTCGGGGTAGGTCTTACCATGTAATGTGCTGTCTTCTCTCCCTCTCTGCCTGACAGGAATCTCCAGTGAGAACGGAGTTAAAATGCTTGTAAAATCCTATAATCCACTCTATTACAGTATTATATAATGTACAATGTGTGTTTCTGTAATATAATTGTGCCAAATACCTTCATTACATCGCTGCTCTGCACTTCTGTGACCCACCAGAGCTCTCTTCCCCCCACAATTATATTACAGAAACACACACATTGTACATTATATAATACTGCAATAGAATGGATTATACGATTTTACAAGTATTTTAAACTAGGGCTTATTTTTGGGGAAACACGGTAGTGATCCTGCTACACATACACACACCCTAGTGACAGTTTGGTAAATTAACATTTAGCACTAATTGTCTGCAAGTTAGAATCACGATGGGTCTCTGCATGCGGAGAGCCTCATGGCAAGTGAATGTGATGAAGCATAGTTCATTGTTAATCTTTTACAAACACTTTTTTCTAAAGAGGAACTGCAGTCCGCTCGCATAATTTGTCATAAAAACATCTTTGCCCTCCTGAAGCTTTCCTCCAACTACTTTGCATATTTTATATATACTGTGATTCTGTACTTGCCAAATATGCTGCAGAAATCTCTCTCCACTAAGTCTGGCTGCAACTATTTTAACTAAGGGCAGCTGAAACTGCTGCCTGTTCACTTCTTGGATTTACACAGAAGCACACCTCCAGCTCTGCAGCTTTCATTTCCTCTCTTATGACTCCCCCCCCCCCTTCCTGCCAAACTGTCAGGAGAGTGAGAGCTGTGCACGATGTCAAAGACTAATTACCACACCAGAAATGGGGAGCAGGTATTTACTGGCAGATACAAAATATTTTACTATCCAAAGTTAAAACAACAAGGGCAGAAGATTTTAATAAATGGAAAAAGAAAATATGGACAGCCGCACTCCAAAAAACCTTGATGGTTGTCTTTATTTAAAAAAAAAAAGGAAAACTGCACTACAAGTCACAGCACACAACACGGGAGTAAAACGCTGACGCGTTTCACACTATAAATTGGTGCTTGATCATAGCAGAAGATTTAATAGATGGAAAGACTGAAGGTCAGCTTTACGTGGAGTACAGCAGGGACTATTTGCAACTTCTGTAAGCTGTTTACTGCCCACATTCTGATTATTTTACTTTCTTCCTGCTTTGATGATGGGTACCAACAGAGATTATGAAAAGTAGACCTCAACAGGCGCATTGACCTTGACCCCGTGCATTGGGGTGCAAAGGGTTGGAGCCCCCTGGTTTTAAATGCTGATCCTCTTCCTTTTTTTTTTTTTTTTTACTTCTATTCCAAAAATCTCAACAGGGACATGGGGCCAGATCCACAAAAGGGATACGCAGGCGTATCTACTGATACGCCGTCGTATCTCTGTTTCTATCTATGCGGCTGATTCATAGAATCAGTTACGCATAGATATTCCTAAGATCCGGCAGGTGTAATAGTTTTACACTGTCGGATCTTAGGATGCAGTACCGCGGCCGCCGCTGGGGGCATTTCTCGTCGAAATTCTGCGTCGGGTATGCAAATTAGCACTTACGGAGATCCACTAAGCTTTTTCCCTTCGTTATTTTTCTGTAAGTGTTAGTTTGCCGTCGCAAAATTAGGGCTGCTTTTACAAAGTGTAAATTTAGTACACCATGTAAAAGTATACCCTTCTATCCCGCGTCGCTGTCATTTAAAAAAAAAAAAAAATTCCTGGCGCAACTCTTTTTTATTTTTTTTACTTTTACACCCGTCGCGATTCTCAAAACTCGGCGCAACGTAAATCGCAACGTAAATCCGCGCAAATAGCGTCGGGAGCATGCGCAGTACGTCCGGCGCGGGAGCGCCTAATTTAAATGGGACTCGCCCCATTAGATTGGGCACGCCTTGCGCCGGACAGATTTAAGTTACACCGCTGCAAATTTCTAGATAAGTGCTTTGTGGATCGGGCACTTAGGTAGAAATTTTTTCGGCGGTGTAACTTAAATAGGAACATTTAAGTTAAGCCCGCTGGCTGTGGATCTGGCCCATGGTATCCCCCCCCCCCCCCCCTTAGAGATTCAGTGTTGATTTTAAAAACGGTGTTGATTTTTCAGGGCTTTTCCCTTTCCGAAGGAATCTGTTATGAGTGGTTTATAAGAGACCACTATTATGGAGTCGTTCCCTTACTGGTTGGATTGGTGAAATGTTGCTCTTTATCGTTCCAGCCAGCAAGGGTGCAACTCTCATAGGGGAAGTGGTTGCCTCACCTTGGTGATTCAGCTGCTGGCGACATCACCTGTCTGACCTGGCCTTTGGGCAGATCACACCCAACCCAACATTCCCAATAAATGTTACTAATTGGAGCATTGTTTGTGTCAGTCAGCACATGCATGTGTAGTGTTTTTTTATAAGCACTTATAGGCTTGGAAAGAGCTTGTTCTCTCGCACACGTTTTTAAAACATGAAAAATCCAGAGATCGATTCTTCAGGTCAGGTGTCAGGGATGCGCAGTCCAGAGGATGACCAACTAATTCACCACCATTTGCTTTTACAAGAAGAAAGCCCTTCAATATTGTCTGCAGACGTTCTTCAAGTTTGGAAGATAACGTCCATCAGATGCTAGAGATTAATAATTTAGAGACACTCATCCAATGACCTTGGCTATATATCCGCCTCTCTTTCGGGGCCCCGTTGATCTCTTCTACTATTTATTTTCTTTGCAGCTGAGCACCAAGCAAGCTAGAGGAAACATGTTTTTATCCATTTAGGTTTGGGATTTACACCGATTCATTGCATAGCCAGGCATTGCAGTTTCTCTGTTACAATAAAGGAATAGACTGCAGATACCACCCTTCCCCTTCACACTGTAAAGGAGCATCTGCTCTGCTCTTTCCTCCGACCAGCAGGTTTCTGTCAGCACATTTATTCAGCTCACCCAACTGACTCCTAGTACTGCCTCTCCCAGATTGAGTGCTGCTGTACAAGAGGCTGAAAAAGTCACATTTGGGTACTTTCTCTAGCTGCATTACATCTGCATGGAGTTCAACCAATCAAAGTCATGATCTTTAATACTGAAATCCACCAAACCACCAGTGCATCCCTCTGAGACATCATGGATCTCCACCAAACCACCAGTATATCCCTTTTATGAGACATCATGGATCTCCACCAAACCACCAGTGTATCCCTCTTATGAGACACCATGGATCTCCACCAAACCACCAGTGTATCCCTCTTATGAGACACCATGGATCTCCACCAAACCACCAGTGTATCCCTCTTATGAGACATCACGGATCTCCACCAAACCACCAGTGTATCCCTCTTATGAGACATTGTGGATCTCCACCAAACCACCAGTGCATCCCTCTTATGAGACATTGTGGATCTCCACCAGTGCATCCCTCTTATGAGACATTGTGGATCTCCACCAGTGCATCCCTCTTATGAGACATTGTGGATCTCCACCAGTGCATCCCTCTTATGAGACATTGTGGATCTCCACCAGTGCATCCCTCTTATGAGACATCATGGCTCTCCACCAAACCACCAGTGCATCCCTCTTATGAGACATTGTGGATCTCCACCAGTGCATCCCTCTTATGAGACATTGTGGATCTCCACCACTGCATCCCTCTTATGAGAGACATTGTGGATCTCCACCAGTGCATCCCTCTTATGAGACACCATGGATCTCCACCAAACCACCAGTGTATCCTTCTTATGAGACATCATGGCTCTCCACCAAACCACCAGTGCATCCCTCTTATGAGACATTGTGGATCTCCACCAGTGCATCCCTCTTATGAGACATTGTGGATCTCCACCAGTGCATCCCTCTTATGAGACACCATGGATCTCCACCAAACCACCAGTGTATCCTTCTTATGAGACATCACGGATCTCCACCAAACCACCAGTGTATCCCTCTTATGAGACATCATGGATCTCCACCAAACCACCAGTGCATCCCTCTTATGAGACATTGTGGATCTCCACCAGTGCATCCCTCTTATGAGACATTGTGGATCTCCACCAGTGCATCCCTCTTATGAGACATTGTGGATCTCCACCAGTGCACCCCTTCTATGAGACATTGTGGATCTCCACCAGTGTATCCCTCCTATGAGACCTCACATAGCATTGCACTTTTACCATAGTGCAACATCATAAGGCAGGATTGCCTGGACAGCTTGCCAAACATTAAATGTTCTGCAACAATGCCATTGGCACAGTTTCTATGATGCCGATAAGGTGACTAATTTGAGAAGTTTATCTACACAATGAATGATTTGAAGGATTTTCTCTCCAAGGAAGCTTTAAAAACTAGCTAGGATGTGAGCTGTTCAGGCAGATTCAAGGGCCAGTAAACCTAAATTATGAGTTTGTGTGAAGGAGCTTTTAACCAATTATTACCCAGGTTCTTCCTAGGACAACACCTATTTTTATTTTTCAGGGAACAGACGATCAGTGCCACAGAGAAGAACAGGGGGAAGGTGTGTTTACACACACCTATCCCTCCGTTCTTCAGCTCCTGTGACCGATCGCGGGACACCGGCGGCAATTGGTCCTGGGGGCACGGTCAGGGAGCTTCGGACCAGGTCGCGCGCACCCACGGCTGGGCTCTTAAAGGCAACTTGCAGGTACATGCCTGTGCCCAGCCGTGCCATTCTGCCGATTGTATATGTGCAGGAGGCAGTCCTTAAGTGGTTAAAGTGGTTGTAAAACCTATTTTAAAAAAAAAAAGGGGGAAAAAACCTGCAAGACAAAGGCATAATGAGCTAGTATGCATAGTAATGCGTATCAAGTGCTTGGGCATGAATTGGCTAGAATAACAATTTGTTCTGGCCATTGAAATAAATTGACACTCAAGTTGTAAACGTGCCCAGTGTTAAAGAGGAGGGAAACACTGATGGGTTTTACTTCCTCTGTTTCCCTGCAAAGGTAAAGCATAATGGGCTACTGTGCATCACATAGTAGTCCATTATGTGACGCTGCAGAAGAAGCCCGCAATGTCCCAGTCTTACCGCGGGCGTCCATTCTTCACCCCTCTTCCTTCTGGGGCCGCGGACTTCCGGCTCTGTGACTGGCCGGAGTTGCGTGACGTTGCTCCCATGCATGCGCGCGGGAGCTGCCTGTCGCAGCATTACCCCGGCTTGAAACGACACAGCGTGCCCTTTCAAGTCGGCGCATTCGCAGAAGAGGCCTTCGTTCGGGGACATTGCAAATATCTCCTAAACCGTGGAGGTTTAGGAGATATTTCAAGCACCTACAGTTAAGCCTTAATCTAGGCTTACCTGTAGGTGAAAGTTGTCCCTGAGGGTTTACAACCACTTTAACATGCGTTTTACATGCAGTTTTTACCACCAAGACACAGCTGCTCCCGAACGAGCTGACAGTAGGGGTGTGTTCTTCCTTCCTCCAATTGCCCCGGCCTCTAAACATCTCTAAAAGCCTGTGTGTGCAAGGACACAGGTTAACATGCCAGGGGTGTTTTAGAGGCAGAAAATAATAAAAAGCAGATGCCCCTAACTAAGAGCAGGGTAACGTCCAGTGTGCATGAGGCCTTAAAGTGATAAAGGTTTGATTTTGTAATTAAAAAAATAAATAAATAAATATTCATACTTGCCTCCACTGTGCAGCTTGTTTTGCACAGAGTGGCCCCGGACCCTGTTTTCTGGGGTCCCCCGACGGCTGTCTGCTCCTCCCCGCATCAGATAACCCCCTCTGGGAGGCGCTCTAAGAGGGTTACCTTGCGAGCGCACTCCCGTGTCCAGCATTCAGCGTCCATAGCCGCCGAATGCAGGACTCGGCCCCGCCCCCGGAGCACGTGTCATTGGATTTAATTGACAGCAGCGGGAGCCAATGGCTGCGCTGTCATCAATCATCAAGAGTCGAGAACCCCCAAGCAAAGATGCAGCGCGTCCTTGGCGTGGGACATTCCAGAGCTCAGGTAAGTAGGAGGGGGGGTGGGGGGGTGGGTGTTAATTGTCAGATGTTTTTTCATAGGATTTCATAGGTGAAAAAACAGGAGGGTTTACAACCCCTTTTAATCTAAAATGCACAGAAGAGCCAAGCACAGTGCTAATTTTTTTTTTCAATGTCTTTACATCTTTGGGTCCAGCAATAAACAAACATTTAAATGTTCTCTTTAAACTTAAATAAGCTACGACTGCTGCACCAATTTTGAAGGCAAAGCATAAAGTCAATGACGCCAGCAAAGCTGTCATGCCCGTGATTTAAATCAAAAAGTGGTGACTTTAATTCTAGTGTATGTTCCCCTCCAGTTTCTAATTAACTGTATGGTGTTGTAGGCCCTGCCCTGAGCGCAAACAAGATTATCCAGAATAATGTTACTTCCTGTTATGGTAAAATGAACACATTTGACACTACTGTACCTGTTCCCTTTTGCCTGATGGGATTACCTGGTTTAACTCTGCAAGAAGATCAAAGAAATAAACCTAATTTTGTTATTGTTCTGCCGTCTTTTATCCTTGAATCGCTGTATTTCATTGTTTAGGTGAGCAGGTAAGGTGTGTTCAGAGTTTGGGCTGTTTGTTTACCTTCCTGAAAGAAGAAGACCACAGAAACTTTAAGTGGAGGTTAGGCGTTGGTATCCGGTTTATAGAACGCATCTGTATTGTAATAAAAAAATATTTGTTTGCTGATCTATTCTTGGCAACTAAATGCTGTATAGGCAGCTGTATTAATGTAGTGATAGATTCACCTCTGTATTTCCATGCTTTGCCAAGTCTTTATAGTGAGCGCTTGTGTCACAGCGTAATCGCTGTTCTCTGTGACCTCACACTGGGTACAGTCGGGATAAAAATGCATGATTTAAAATAAATAAATATAAATATATATATATATATATATATAATTAATAAATAAAATGCTTTTGACGTAAACTGTTTTTAAGATACATTAGTTTTAGTTTATTCAGTATGAAATTGAGCTTAGGCTGCATTCGCACCTGAGCGTTTTGTCGCCTTTTTTTAGATGCCTTCAAAGGGTTGTTGCTAGGCAGAATAGTTAATCTTCCCACTTCCTGCACCTAGGTGCTTAATGCTTCCTAACCTACACCGCACAGACTCCTGGGAATGTAGTGGGTGTAACTTTCCAGGAGTCTCTGCACTCCCCAGTCTCAAAGAATCATGTGACTTGGACAGCACAGGTGCTGAAACCTGATCTGACACTGCTTGTGCAGCACTAAGCATGTGCGAGATCTGCAAGGGTGAAATCCAGGAAGTCATACAGTCTGGCTTCATGATGCCCACACTTAAAGGGGAGGTTCACCCTAAAAACGACTTTCTCTTATTACACTGGCCCCCCACATTACAATACGATTATGCCTATTAGTTTTTTTTTTTGCTGCTGTACATACCTTTGTACAGCTAATTCACCCGTGGCTTCTGGGTTGCGAGTCCCGCGGGAGTGGGCGTTCCTAACATGCTGGTGATTGACGTTTTGACAAACGAGCTCCCCCCCGTCGCGTAAGCCGCGTCCCGATTGGCGAAAGGAGCCGAACGGCGATGCGCAGTATAGCACCGACTCGCCGTTCGGCTCCTTTCGCCAATCGTGTGCCGTGCGCTCAGAAGGAACCGGGGGAAGCACCCAGCCCTGCTGCAAGCAGCCTGCCAAAGTCTGTTGCAGGGTTTAGCTGGAGGGGCTGAATGCTATACCAATTGGTACAAAGATTTGTACAAGCAGAGTTCCACCTAAAAATGAAACGTCTGCTTTTCGCATTCCCCCCCCCCCCCCCTCCCCTTCCGGTGTCACATTTGACATCTTTCAGGGGGGGTGGGGGAGCAGATACCGGTCTAATACAGGTGTTTTGCTCCCACTTCTGGGCGTAGATACCCGAGCCACCCGCAGGTATCTATGCCACTTCTGGCGCCTTCTCCGTCCCCTGCTGTCTTCTGGTCCCCAGAAGACAGTAGGGACCAGTGGGGTCGCGCATGTGCAGTAGGGAACCAGGAAGTGAAGCCTTGCAGCTTCACTTCCTGATTCCCTTACCGAAGATGGTGGCAGCAGCACCTGAAAGATGGACAGGTAAGTGTCCTTATTTTAAAAGTCAGCAGCTGCAGTATTAGTAGCTGCTGATTTTAAAAAATGAAAAGAAACTCGGCGGGACTCCGCTTTCACTTGTTCAAGGATGTGGTTCCTGAACCTTGGCCCTAAATGCCAGTTACCATTCATTGCTGCAGACTGACAGGCTTCCCGCTGTACCCTCGGCTCCCAGTCACACTGCATGGGCTGAATAGGCCAGAATGCAAGGGACCTTACTGAGACATCTACTGGAGCGATCCACCCTCAAAGTTTACAAGCGATGCAGTGAAGTCGGGTTCATTTTCTCTCTCCCATCGTTTTGTATGCGCTGTTTACCATATTTACATTTTAAGATGTCACTCTGTGCAAAAATGTAACTTTCTTTCTACTATTGGTGCTTCTGAATTATTAGCCACTGTTAATATGCTCATCTTTCAATTTGATTGCAAATGCTTTCCAATTACCTGTTTTATCTTGTCAATCGCCAGATCATCAAATTGTTATCTGGTGGTCGGCTTGCAACGCGATCTCGATGCTACTGGAATTCGTCGAGCCTCATAGTTGGCGCTGTTCCTTTTTGCTGCTCCATTTGCGTACATTGTGACATAACATGTCAGGCGCTTCTTCCAATGCACAAGTCTGTTCATTCTATTCATACCTAGCCTGAAGGAACACTGGGTTATACCCCTCCCTTATTATATCCAGAATGTAAACAATGGTTTGCCTTTAGTTACACGTTAAAGAAAAAGCTTTTATTTATTTTTAATGTATAGAAACACTCACAAAGCACTGTGATAGGTGCAGTTACTCCATTTGTGAGTTAAAGTGGAGTTCCACCCAGGAAAAAAACATTTGCCCAAAAATCATTAAAAAAAATGAAAAAAAAAATGTATACTCACCCGAAATACCTGTTTTCTATGCGGAAGTTCGTAATCTGCCTCTTCCGTAGCCGCGGTTTGTCTTCTTCTTCATTTTCTCCTAGTGAATGGGGCGCGCTGCTTTCTGGGAACTGTGTGTGTTCTCAGAGAGCAGCCGCCCATTCACAAGTCGGCGCGAGACTCGCGCATGTGCAGTAGGAAATGGGCAGTGAAGCCGTAAGGCTTTACTGCCTGTTTCCCCTAGTGTGAATGGCGGCGCGGTACCTGCATCGATCGTGGGATCGACATCGGGGGGGCCATCAGCGCGGGCAAGTAGGACAGGTAAGTGTCCTTATTAAAAGTCAGCAGCTACACTGTTAGTAGCTGCTCACTTTAAAAAAAAAAAAAAAAACTGCGGGTGGAATCCCGCTTTAATATTTCCATCTACTTTAGGCCCCTTTCACACAGTCGGACCGTTCAGGTCCGCCTGTCATATATTTGTCGGTGGACCTGAACGGCCGCTCCATACTTCTCTATGGAGCGTCGGATGTCAGCAGAGACATGTCCGCTGACATCTGATCCGCTAAAATCAGACGGATGGCGATACGTCGACATCCGTCCATATCGGTTCAGTAAGATCTGATGAAAACGGATATGCTGTCCGTTTTCATCAGATCTCTCCATAGGAGACGGCGTCGCTGCACAAGCCCCTCCCCTGCTCAGTGAGTAGAGAGGGGTTTGTCATCCGCCGGCTCAGCTGAGATCTGTGGAGAGACCTCCTTCTGAGCTGGCGGACTCCGCTGAGATGGAGTCCGCCTAGTGTGAAAAAGGCCTTGGGCTGCATTCACACCTGAGCGGTTTCAGCTCATAAAACGCGCAAATAAAACCTGAAAAACGCCCAACAAGCAAAATCGCATTCATTTCAATGGCATCTGTTCACATCTGAGCATTTTGTCACCTGAAGCAAAATGCCTGAACAACACCTTAAGCTCAAAAAAGAACATGACCCTCTTTGGGGCAGATTACAGGCGTTATCTGCTTTTTTTTACAATGGCTACCTAAACAAAATCGCAGTAAAAACGCGCAACTTTGAAACGCTCAGGTGTGAATGCAGCCTTACAGTTTAGAGGCTGTTGTGTGAGGGTGATGTGATCTACCGATAGAACATTTAAAGTACAAGTTCACCTTTTGGGAGCATGTTACACCCATATTTAGGGTGTAACTTGTAACATGTTCCAGCAGTCCTCTGGCCCCAATCAACCCTCAATCCTCCCCCTGTGACAGCAGGTGGGAGTTCTTTTCACCACACCCACCACACTCAACTGTGGGTATTGTATTGTGTATATGGAATTGTATTTTTCTTTTTCTTTTTTTCTTTCATTGGTTGAACTAGATGGACTTGTGCTTGTGTCTTTTAAACCTAAAACGGCAGCATGGCCGTGTGGGGCCCCGTCCACACAGCCATCATTCTTTCACAGTTCTATCAATGATCTACGACTGCCATCTTTTATTATGACAGGCAGCTTGTAGCTCTCGGTGAACTCTGAGGGCGCTCGTGAGCGCTCTCGTAATTAATTGATCTTTTTGCTCTTTTAATTGTCTGCCCATACAGGAGGAAAAGGAAGACTGCTATACGGAGAGTCTGCCGGAGCCTGGCATTGCACCTGCATTTACTGATCCTGGGTGCAATGCTTTGCAGGCGCCTGTGGGTGGTGGGGGGGATGGGAATGCTCTAGCTCCCCCCCTTTAACAGAATTGTATGCATCCCCCGCCAAAAGGTGAACTGAAACTTAAAGTGGATGTAAACCTGATTCATTAAATTTGACCTAGGAACATATGTGTAGTTTTTTTCTTGTCTCTCGCCAAAGCACTGAGTCCCGTGTCTTTCTGGTGTTTCGTTTTTTTTCTGTTATCAGCACTATAGCTTCTGACAAGTTTTCCCAGACAGGAGAGGGGAGGTTGCTAAAGATTAACAGAGAGCTAGTCTTGTCATGGCACAGCTCTTCAAGTCTCTGCCTATGTGGTGGTGGTGGGGGGGGGGGGGGGCTTTGTGGCTTTTCCTTCCAATCGGCTGTCTTCCAGTGCAAGCCAAGACTACACTTGCAGTGCAGAATGAGGAAATAAAAAATGTTAACACAATTAAAAAATGCTAAAGAATATAGAAAGGGAAAGAAAGCAGATATAAATGTAAAACCTATGTAGGGAGATTTGTTTCATCTCTGTGTATCATCTGAGGCCGTTCACTTCACTGGGTATGTTTGAGGGTTTGTCAACTTTGAAAGCTTAGTAACTTTGCCTGCAAATGTTGAGTTTACGTATAATTGCAGACATTGGCATGTTATACAACGATTACATTGGTTCAGCTTCAATCTGTGTAACTATGTACAGGACCGACCTGGCTGCTGCCACTTGAAGTTGGAAATTACCAAAGTCATCTCTGCTTCAGCGATCTTCTTGTTTCTGGGTCCCATACTGAGCAGCTGGCCTGATGCCTTGTGTACAGAGGTGAGCCACTTGGCACCATTCAGAGAATACCTTGCATTTTCTGAATGAATGCAAAGCATTCTGTGGACGAGATGGAGAGTGTGAAATCCCCACCCTGCCCCTCCACTTGGTCCAATGGGAGAATACTGTGCATTCATCCGTTGAATGCAACGGCGATCGTGCCATTCCTAAAGGAGGGCGTGCCATGAATGGCGGCTCCCGCACACATGTGAGGAAGCGATGGAGGCTGCCCTTGCGGTGTACGAGGATGGCTGCGGGGGCTTCGATCTGAGGTGAGTATTACATAATGAGGGTTAACTTCCTCTTTTAAACCGTGCAATGGTGTAAGGGGTGGTATGTATTGCTATTATTCTTTGCTTCACAGGTCATCAAAAATTATACAGGTTCCATTTGGCAGGTTGTACTTCTGCTAAACATGACTTGTGGTTCCTGTTGGGTCTCCTGCTCCCCTGAATGCATTTTGAATGCATTTTCTCCTGGTAGCAGAAAAGTGGTTTAAAGTGAATGTAAACCCACTCTCATCCTTTCTAAACTACTGCCATAGTGGTTTTCTATAAGGATATAAATGCCTCCTGCATGTATCCTTATCTGTCAAATGTCTCCCCTCTGTCTGTTATGACACCCGAATAACTGCAGATTCTGTTGGTGGGTCTGTTGTCCGGAGCTCGTGGGTGGAGTCGTGATGTCAGTAGACTCCCCGCCCACCTCCACTTCCCTTGTCAACATGCATTTTCTCCTGTGTATTTCTTACACTGAACTGCTATGATCATTAACATCCAGTCAAAACCCAGAAAAGTCACCACATGACTTCAGCATGCCCAATCATGCTGAGGTGTGGAGCAGCCAATCCTGGGAGAGCGGGATAAACTCTTCGTGGCAAGACTGGGCATAGATGACATGAAATCCTATACTGTACAAGGTGCAAGCCTTCATTAAAAAAAAAAAAAAAAAAATTCGGGCTTACATCCACTTTAAAAAAAAAAAAAAAAAAAGCCACGTTTTGCACAAGTCTTTTAGGTGTGTCAGGCGTTTGAGCGCTAATGGATTCCATTGCCCTAAATATTTATTTATTCTGCCCATTGGAATGTGTGAACGCGCAAGCTCTAATTGTGACTGGTTTTGTGTGCATGGAAACTTGGGCTGACGTAGAGGTTCATTTAGGCAGAAAAAGTGTGTTTTAAGCTCAGTGTGCATATAACATTTTATATATATATATATATATATATATATATATATATATATATATATATATAATTATATTCATTCTTTCTAGGCTCCACAATCACTTCGCCTGGTTGTCCTTTTCTGTAGAAAACTCCTTTTTGAAATGTTGGCTTTATGCGGTTTGAAGATATGTTTGAGACAAATATTGCACTGATAATCTGGTGATTTGATCTGGGAGTACTTCCTTTTTTGAGGCCTTAAAAAAAAAAATTGGGTTCTTGTTTATTTCAGATTTTTAGATTTTGTGTTGAAGCCTTTTTGTTTTCACTTCCTCCCATGACATTTCTAGTTCTGTTCCCCCTATGGTTTCTGTAATCATATTCTAAGCCAAACATAACATGGTCGATGGAAAGACGTGCGCATTCAGTTTTAGGATTAGCTGAAGTCTGATTGCATTTGCTTTTCAAGGGGGCTTAAAATAGCATGCATTTTTTTTCCTTAAAACTAAACACCAGCCTTATGTAGGCTAAGGGGCCGGTTCACACCAGGAATCGAACAGGAACACGCTTGCGCATTTGAGGTTGAAAAAATCTCCCCTCTGCGCTTCTGTATTCTGACAGCATGGACCCCTCCGCTGTCGGAATACATTGATCCGCTCTGCAGAGCTACTTGAATGAGATATTTCCAACATTCCCGTTTTTGAGAGAGCCCAAATGTTGGATTGACCTCTCTAGCTAGCGGGAATGGCCATAGATGGATCAGAATATGTCTGGCGCTTTCCAACCGTGCATTAAAAGCTGCAGCAAGTCAGATCCCACCTCATTTCCAGGCTGGAGGACGTCCAACATTACCTTGCTCGCTTTTCCCCATTCAGTCTCTGGCCTGCTCCTTTCATATATTGGATTTAAAGTAGAGCTTTACTATATATATATATATATATATATATATATATATATATATATATATATATATATATATATATATAAAATTATTTTAGGGGGTTCCTAGTTTTTCACAGGTTCCATCCAGATCTATGTACAAAGCGCGGCTCGTGCATGCACAGTGGGAAGCTTGTTGTGAAACCGCAAGTAGTCACAATTGACTGCCCACAGTTAACATGCCGACACCGAAGGCAGATCAAGAGACTGGCTCAGGTGAAGACGGTACTGGATCCTTTGGGCAGGTAAGTGTTGGTTTATTAACCACTTCCAGCCCAAGGACGTCATATGACGTCTTTGACTTTGAGTGGGGATATCTAAATAATGAGTACAGCTACAGGCATCATTCAGATTTCATCTTTTTCGGCCGACGATTCTGTGAACAGTCATAGCGGCAGTTCAGCCAATTGATCGTTCTTACAGGCGGCCCTCCGGTGCTTCTGCGAGGTCGTCCATACAATTGGAGAGCCGGAGAATGTTCTAGATTGTAAGTTTTAACGAGCAGGGCCCTCTGATCATTCCTGTATTAAATTGTATTGTAACTATAATGTCTTCCCTGATGTTGTAAAGCGCTGCGTAAACTGTTGGCGCTATATAAATCCTGTATAATAATAATAATAATGAATCGGTTGTGGTCGGAAGTTGATCACAGCTTTATGGTGACCAGTTTGTCCCCAGTCATCTCTATGATGTGATGTCTGGGCCGGCTGATGTAAACAAAGACGGGGACGCGGCTGGAAATGCAGAGAGATAATTTATTTATTTATTTTTATTCATTTTTTTTTTGTCTTACCTATTTCAGCCTGGAGGAAAGATGCAGGGTCTTATTGACCCCACATCTCTCCATAAAGAGGACCTGTCGTGCAATATTCCTATTACAAGGGATGTTTACATTACTTGTAATAGGAATAAAAGTGATTAAAAAAGAAAAATGTCTGCCCTGCTATCAATCTATCCAATATAGAGCCGTGGAGAAAGCGACGCTGGATCGCACCCACGGAAATTCGGGGCTCAGGTGGGGGGGGGGGGGCGGTGACTGCAAGGTGTTTTTTCACCTTGATGCATAGGATGCACGAAGGTTTACAACCCCTTTTAAACGATTGAAGGTTTATTATCACTTTAAATTCCCCTTTTATGCTTGGCTAAAAAGCACCTATAAATCGCCACCTTTTCTGCTGCGGATACCTTTTTATAGCCTCCCATTACCAAAGTTTGATTCATGCTAATTGCTCTTGCTTGCATAACATTGATCAATAAACAGTCTTGCTGTGTTTTTTTTTTTTTTTTTCTTTATTGAAATTGTTAAATGGTTGTTACGTTGTTGTAATGGAGTAGCTTAAACACCTTTTCTTGTGTTGAGCACTTGCTAATTGGGAATAGCTGAGGCTGTCAGATATATACATAGCAGGAAGAGAAGTAAACCTGTGACAGCCTTACACTCTGCTCTTTTTTTATTGCCTGTACTACAGATAGATAATGGGCCTTATCCAGGATCCTGGAGAGTTTTGATCTTCTGTCCCGCAGGTTTATTGGAGTGCGGCTACAGTAGTGCCTTTGTCTTACACTGCAATAAAATGAATTCTTTCCTGGCCTCAGTGCCAGAGAGCAGACAAATCTATCTGGCAGAGGTGAATAGACCATGTAGTGATTGTACGCATGGTAAGACGTCGTCTGTATGGTTAGCTTACAGCTTGTAAGAGTCCCCCAGCAATGGAGGGACTAATCCCATTAATACAGGGCTGTGTTCATACAGCGTGTTGAGCTTTCTGCTGAACAGATGGTCCCAGGTTTGGTTTGCAGCCAACGGCCAGTGCCGGGAACACATAGCTAGCCTTTTGTGTCCCACGGAGTCATCTGGGCACAAAATGGTTATACAGTACACACTGCAGGGTGCACAACTGTTCTTTACAGTATTAAGCTGAAGTAATGGTTTATTTTTAATGTCTGTCCTCACCTGTAGTGTTTACCTTTTTAAGGTCGTTCATACATAACATTCCCATACTTGCATGTTTAAAGCACTATTAAACCCAAAGCCAGAAATGTAATATATTGTAGCTTACCAATTATTAGATTGCATTAGTGTGTTTTTTTTTTTTAACCACTTAAGGACCGGACCAATATGCTGCTACATGACCCAAGGGGTTTTTACAATTCGGCACTGCGTCGCTTTAACAGACAATTGCGCGGTCGTGCGACGTGGCTCCCAAACAAAATTGGCGTCCTTTTTTCCCCACAAATAGAGCTTTCTTTTGGTGGTATTTGATCACCTCTGCAGTTTTTATTTTTTGTGCTATAAACAAAAATAGAGCGACAATTTTGAAAAAAATGCATTTTTTTTTACTTTTTGCTATAATAAATATCCCCCAAAAACATATATAACATTTTTTTTCCCTCAGTTTAGGCCGATACGTTTTCTTCTACCTATTTTTGGTAAAAAAAAAAAATCGCAATAAGCGTTTATTGGTTAGTTTGCGCAAAATTTATAGCGTTTACAAAATAGGGGATAGTTTTATTGCATTTTTATTAATTATTTTTTTTTGTTACTACTAATGGCGGCGATCAGCGATTTTTTTTTTTTTCGTGACTGCGACATTATGGCGGACACTTCGGACAATTTTGACACATTTTTGGGACCATTGTCATTTTCACAGCCAAAAATGCATTTAAATTGCATTCAATTGCATTCAATGCTAGCCCAAGGTGCTCCTGCGCTTATTATTAAATATCAAATGATCCATCCAGTCTCCGTGTTCACACACAACATCCTGTTTATGTAGTATGTCCAACATTGCATGTCATGCATGCCTTATGGGCCTTTTTTCTTAAAGCGGGGGTTCACCCTATAAAAAAAAAAATATATATATATTTTTTTTCCTCTAGCATAAAATTAGGCATAGTAGCGCGAGCTACAGTATGCCTGTATTTATTTTTTTAGCCTCGTACTCACTGTGCAATCGTATATTGAAGATTCCGACTCCCCGCTAGGAATGGGCGTTCCTATCCAGAGGGAAGGTGATTGACGGCCGGCTCTGGCACGTCACGCTTCTCCGGAAATAGCCGAAATAGGACTTGGCTCTTCACGGCGCCTGCGCATAGTCTGTGCGCAGGCGCTGTGAAGAGCCGAGACCTACTCCGGCTGTCTTCGGGGAGCGTGACGTGCCAGAGCCGGCCGTCAATCACCTTCCCTCTGGATAGGAACGCCCATTCCCCGCGGGGAGTCGGAATCTTCAATATACGATTGCACAGTGAATACGGGGATAAAAAAATAAATACAGGCATACTGTAGCTCACGCTACTATGCCTAATTTTATGCTAAAATGTTGTTATGGAGGGTGAACCACCGCTTTAATCAACGAATGAACCTCTTGAAGACCCCGTGTATAATGCAGCCTTAGCAAAGAAAGGTTTGCATGGAAGAAAAGCGTGTGTACGGTTTAGGCCAAGGAAGTTTAGATGTGAGAAACTTGGGTCATCCTAGGCAGTAGAGTTTTGGCTCCTGAACATTCGGCTCATTCACATTCATTGAGCGATGAGACAAAAAGGTTTTCAGACTCAGGATAATGGAAAGACTGCGGTTAGCAACTTAGAATCAATTCTCAGATGCAATCTTTTCCATTTCATTATCGTAGAGCTGTTCCTTATGAAACCTGTCGTCTGGGCTCCATTAATGTATGCACTGTATCAGCTTCTTTCATTATTTTTTTTTTTCTCCTTTTAAGGACAACCTGAACCTAATTTAAATTTCCTGGGTAGGAACTTTTTATGGTGCAGATAATGTTCTTGCTAAATTCAGGACAAAAAAAAGTTCTAGAAGTTCTTATGCCATTAATGTATATCTTTTTCAGGACCCCTGAGACGGAACAGTGACCAACCTGTTACAGAATGAATCTAGGAAAATACAAAATGCTGTCCATATAAAGTGTTAACCTTAAAAAAAAAATGGATCCTGTCCCTTTAAAACATGTTATACAGCACAGAACTGTGCTGTGTAATTTGGCCCCCTCGTATCTCCTGAAATACCTGGCTTATCCTGCCAGTGTCTACCCTCACCTCTGTAAACTGACCATGGTTCATCATGGCTGCTGAGCCCCGACATTGTGGTCAGTTTGCATGCCTCTGCTATCCCCCCTCCCTACCTGTCAGCTAGTGACAGTGCCCGCCCCGCCCCTCCTGCTCCTACTACTGAAATGACTGGCCAGCTCTCTTGCTCCTCCCGCCTGAGGTCTCAGCCCTGCCTGCTGCAGCTGTCAGATGGGGAGAAGAGAGAGGTGGGCGGATCACATGAGCGGCGCTTTGAAATGAGGTATAATCTGCATTTTATTTTATTTTTTTTATAAATCGCGCACACACAGGGGAACACAGAGTGTATAGTATCATTTAGTCAGAGTGGCTTAACAACGACTTTAAGTGGTTTTGCTTCAAAAGCTACAGAATCATTTCCCAGTTCATTTGATGATTTTGCCCAAAATCACTCTTTATATCGGCCTTTCTCAACTAAGGTTTCTCCAGAACCGTAGCGGCCGATGGAACTCCCCCAAACCCCCACCCGCCCTCGGTCACTGGATGGATTGCAGCTTCGCTCGTTTGTCACCCGCCAGGCCCCCACGCCATCTCCGCACTTACCCCATTCAGTCACAGCTTCGGTGGCTCCCCCCTGTCTCCTCCTGAGTCCCGACGGTCACTTCTCCTCCCGGCCAATCAGGTCTCGGGGACCCGCTTCCTGATTGCCCTAGAGGAGAAACGGGAACATATTGGGAAACATTTATTTGCTAATGTCACACAACTGGATGGACTCTGCTTCCCGAGGCCACCCTTTTTAAAGCCAATTAGAGCCCTGAGCTCTAATCATGTGCGTTAAATTAAAAAATGATTTATTTATTTTTGTGTACGGCACCCTGCATGTAGATTAGGGGGGCTGCGCCCCGTATGAGCAGCCACCACTGCTCCAGGTACGTACCCACTGACACATGAACTTCTTACTGACTTTTAATGTAAGGAGCATACTCCCCATTGACCATCACACTAAGGTGCTATGAGCTGTAGATTTAGAAATTATTAGCAGGAGTTCCCTGGGACCAGAAAGTTATTTCAAGGGTTCCTCCATCATGTTGAGAGAGGCTGTGTTCTGTTCTGCCTCGAGTAGGATTTATGCACATTAAAAAAGTACACAGCTGAGGGTGATCCTTGGTGATGATCCTAAAAAGACCAAAGAATAAGCAGGAGAAAGTAGAGCGGTAACATTTGCTATATTGCTTGTTCCTTATAGGACACTAGTAAGGAAGAATGGAGGTGATCTGCATTTCATACTGATCCTATGGCTTTAAGACACCACATCAAACAACCTAATCAGAAATCCTGATTTCACTGAGTCACTTATTGACGCTAGATATTCAGACAACCTCCTTTTCTGTTGACAGTCGGCAGCTTTCATATTTCTCACTGTACGGGTTTTCTTTTATACGTTTTCTTTTATACTATCTAGTAGAGCTGCACAATTAATCGTTAAGAATGGTTATCGCAATTTTTTTCCCCCTTTGCTATCTTGACAAAATATTTCCCGATTCTTTCTAGGCAGATACTTCTCTGCTTTGCTGAAGCCACAGCCAAATCTGGGCAGTCTGCAAAGTATTGCAACATTCTTTAGCAGTGAAACGAAGTATAAACCTTGTAACGATTTGTCCTTTACATCGTAAAAGAGGGAATGTGGGGGCAAGGAAATAGTTGCTAAGGCTAAACCTAGAGCTTCCCACCCAGTTGAATGCAGGGACTATCTCGGTACTGATAAAACAATATAAACAAAATTGTACTAAAAAGTTTATTGATAAAATAGTTGCAAAGCAAACAATTGTTCATATCAACGATTGGTCAAGGTCGACTAGTTTCGCGGAATTATAACGCTTCATCAGGAAAGCCAATCTGTAGAATACATAATAGAGTAAAAACATGTAATATAATTCAGCAGTAGAGTATGTAGTGCATAAGGACAATAATAACTTACCCAATGAGTAAATTGATAAGGCACGGAGGCGGGCGGCCCAAATGATTCCCCCGCGGCGGACATGGGTGTTTTTGCTGTGGATATCTAGGTATAGGCATAAATGAATAAACGCATGGGACCCATAGCATGGCAGAATTGGGAAAGGAGGGAAGGAAAGAGGGGGAGGGGAAAAGGAGGGAAAGTAGGGGGGGTGTTTGAGGAGTAGGAAGGGAAGGGGGTGGGGTAAAGGGAAGAAGGGGAAGGAAAGGGACAGGAAAAAGGGAGGGGAAAGAAGGGAGCCAAATGGGTAGTATCAAGTGGCGATAGTACTTACCACGACAGTAAATCGGTGGACAATGAAAGCCAAGCCATAATAAGGGGGAGGAAATTCTTGGTGATGTGCAGACAGATGGACAAGATCGAAAGTAAAGGGTTTGAGGTAGTGCAGTAATATAAAGGGATCAAATTGGTGCATTAATAAGATTAAAGTCCGATTAGTACTGGTAACGACCAGTATGATGTCATCAGAAGGAGGTATCTATATCAGTGACAGATTGCAGGGTAATGCACGGACTGGGATATAAGGTTAAGCTGCACCCATGGGGATCCCCGATATACTGCCGATCACGTCCTAAGCTGCCGCTGCCTTACCTCAGGAGCCACAAATGGCAAGATCCACGGTGCTGATCCGAGGGCCTGGAGGCCCTTAAATGAGCTACCCCCAACCCGGAGACGCCAAAATTTTTGCGTAAGTCGTTCACGAATAGGGCTGGACGTAATTTACATTCACGTCGAAAGATATGACTATTGCGGCGGAATTTTGAGCGTGCGCTGTTCGTAAAAAACATAAAATACGCAGGGTCACCATTGATTTTAATAAAACAGGCCCACATCATCCCCATTTGAATTAGGCGCGCTTACGCCGGCCCCATTTACGTTACGGCGGCGTAGCGTAAATACGATACGCCGCCGTAAACATGCGCGGATCTACGTGAATCCAGCCCTAAAACTTATATATATAAATATATATATATATCAGGGGTTGACAAATTTGCTTGGAATCTAGGAGCCAGGTAAAAAAGTTAGGAGCCAGAAAACGCGCCCCGTCCCGACGAGCTTGCGCGCAGAAAGCGAACACATACGTGAGCAGCGCCCCCATATGTAAACGGTGTTCAAACCACACACGTGAGGTATCGCCGCGATTGGTAGAGCGAGAGCAATAATTCTAGCCCTAGACCTCCTCTGTAACTCAAAACATGCAACCTGTAGATTTTTTTTAAACGTCGCCTATGAAGATTTTAAAGGGTAAAAGTTTGTCTGCATTCCACAAGCGGACACAATTTTGAAGCGTGACATGTTGGGTATGAATTTACTCGGCGTAACATTATCTTTCATAATATTAAAAAAAAAAATGGGGATAACTTTACTATTGTCTTATTTTTTAATTATAAAAAGTGTAATTTTTTCACCAAAAAAGTGCGCTTGTAAGACCGCTGCGCAAATACGGCATGACAGAAAGTATTGCAATGTTTGCCATTTTATTCTCTAGGGTGTTAGGATAAAAAATTATATATAATGTTTGGGGGTTCTAATTAGAGGGAAGAAGATGGCAGTGAAAATAGTGAAAAATTACATTAGAATTGCTGTTTAACTTGTAATGCTTAACTTGTAATACCAACGGCCACCACCAGATGGCGCCAGCTCACATCTGGTGGTAATAACTTGTAATACCAACGGCTCACCACCAGATGGCCCCAGCTCAAAAAAAAAAAAAAAAATATATATTTTTTTTTTTTTTTTTTGCCCCCCCTTCCAAGCCAAGTCGCCAGGGCCCCATTTCTAGTCGCCATGGCGACCTGGCGCCCGGGATTTGTCGAGCCCTGATATATATATATATATATATATATATATATATATATATATATATATATATATATATATATATATATATATATATATATATATATATATATATATATAATATATATATTTTTGGAGGGTTTTCTTTCAGCATTTACTGTTTGGAATGTATTGCCAGATTGTCTCAAACTCAAGAAATGCATATTTTTAGATCTAAAAAGTCAGTAGTAAACAGACGTAATCCAATCTGTTGTCCTTTGCATTGTTCGCCAGTATGTAAAACCCAAACAAATGACAATAAATCTGCTGAAAGGCAGCATCTGGTTGTTGTGGAAAGGATAACCTCAGCTGACCCATATATAATAGTCAGTGGGTCAGATGAGGCGAGGACAACCCTCCGCCGGATAATATTGGGGGTAGACTGTTGTTGGTTAGGTCTTGGTGTTCACTGTTTTACTGATTTTCTTAAAGATAAAAAAAAAAAACATAAAGAAAACAATACAGGAGATCTGCAGGCACAGCATTGGTTTCCTCCTTGTCTGTAGAGAGCGGAATGGGAAATGTTGAAGCATGTAGCTTTTGACACAAAACTGGAATAAGCTGCACAGTTTTATTAGGAACAGATCTGTAAATGGTTTTCTTACTTGGAATTTGGATGCATGGTATTTCTGGCACTACTCTGTTGCTATTTTCTCTTGAAAATCTTAGACACTGGGAAGTTGGGGTTGTGCTAAAGTGATGAACAAGTAATGCTCCAGATTTGTTTTAAAAAATTCCCTTAGGCCCCTTTCACACGGGGCAGTGGAGGTGCGGTGGCGGTATAGCGCCGCTAAAAAATAGCAGCGCTATACCGTCGCAATTGCCGCTGTGCACACTAGCTCATTATGCATTTGTCTTGCAGGAATTCTTTTGTGGGGGGGGGGGTTTACACAAGTTTACTTCCTTTTTAATGAAGATGCCAGCGCCTCCACCTGGGAGCCGAGGGACAGATCGGCTTCAGGTGAGGACATTGTGGGCGCCCTGGACAGGTAGGTGTCTTTGTTTTAAAAGTCAGCAGCTGCCGTATTTGTATTCTGCTGAATTTTTTTTTTATTAAATTTTTTGGGCGGAACCATACACTGATCCAAATTAACCTACAGAAAGCTTGGCATCAGGCTGGGTTCACACATGTGGTTTGCCCGCATCCAAATTTCATGACAAGCAAGTGTGACACACTCAATGTCCGGCACCACTTCGGTACGGACGGAAAAACGGTCCGGTGCGTCTTTTGGGTGTGAATTTAGGCTGAAATTCGGACCAGGAACTAGAGCTGTACGATTCTGGATAAAATGAGAATCAGGATTTTTTCTCGGTGTAACATCTTTCAAATTATACCAAAAAAATGGGCTGACTTTACTGTTTTTTTTTTTTTTTTTTTTTTATTGAAGTATATTTTTCCTGCCCAAATTCTGTGTGACATAAAATTATTGCAACGATCTCCATTAGATTCTTTAGGGTCTTTGCTAAAAATATATAATGTTTGGGTGTTCTAAGCAAGAGAGCCGGTCCGGTCTCCAGCAGCGGAAGCTCTGTAGAGGAGACAGCTGACAACGGCTGGAAAGTGACATCACCCATAGAGTTTCTATGGGGCTTCCGTTGTCTGCTTTGTCCTCTGCACCCGCTGGCGGCTCAACGTGGGACTGGAGTGGCTTCAGAAAAGGTTTGTATAGTACTTTCTTCCAGGGCTCGACAAATCCCGGGCGCCAGGTCGCCATGGCGACTAGAAATAGGGTCCTGGCGACTTGGCTTGGAAGGGGGGGGGCAATCTGGTGGTGAGCCGTTGGTATTACAAGTTATTACCACCAGATGTGTAAGCTGGCGCCATCTGGTGGTGGCCGTTGGTATTACAAGTTAAGCATTACAAGTTAAACAGCAATTCTAATGTAAATTTTCACTATTTTCACTGACATCTTCTTCCTTCTAATTAGAACCCCCAAACATTATATATATTTTTTATCATAACACCCTAGAGAATAAAATGGCGATCGTTGCAATACTTTCTGTCATGCCGTATTTGCGCAGCAGTCTTACAAGCGCACTTTTTGGGGGAAAAAATTTCAGTTTTTTTAATTAAAAAAATAAGACAACAGTAAAGTTATCCCCATTTTTTTTTAATATTATGAAAGATAATGTTACGCCGAGTAAATTCATACCCAACATGTCACGCTTCAAAATTGCGTCCGCTCGTGGAATGCCGACAAACTTTTACCCTTTAAAATCTTCATAGGCGACGTTTAAAAAAATCTACAGGTTGCATGTTTTGAGTTACAGAGGAGGTCTAGTGCTAGAATTATTGCTCTCGCTCTACCAATCGCGGCGATACCTCACATGTGTGGTTTGAACACCGTTTACTTATGCGGGCGCTGCTCACGTATGTGTTCGCTTCTGTGCGCAAGCTCGTCGGGACAGGGTGCGTTTTCTGGCTCCTAACTTTTTTAGCTGGCTCCTAGATTCCAAGTAAATTTGTCAAACCCTGATTTCGTCTTTACAGGGCTAGATAGGTTAGTCTTAGATCATGGATGCAAGTAGATTTAGAGGTTTTAGTGTTAGGAGGGGACGACTTCTACTTTAAGCTGGACATGGATGGATTGAGATTCGGAACAGGCCCCTTGAATAGTGGAATTCGTTCTGATAGGACATTTTGTTCTGACCGCAGCACCTGCAGCTGTCAGAATTTACTGATCAGCAGCTAATTGGTGGGAAATTTTACAACCTATCCCTACAGCAGAAGTTTAGTATACAGTTCTGTTTTGGTCCCTGTCTAAATCCCAAAAATAGTGACGTCATCTGATAGGATGCAATCATTGGGGTAGATTCAGAGAGCAATTACGCTGGCTTATCCATAGATACGCCGCGTAATTGCTAAGTTGCGCCGGCGTATCTACTTTCTGTATTCAGAAAGCTAGATACGCCGAGTTTAGCCTAAGATACGACTGGCATAGGTCTCTTACGCCGTCGTATCTTAGGGTGCATTCTCACGCTGGCCGCTAGGTGTCGCTCCCGTAGTTTTCAGCGCAGAGTATGCAAATTGCCTACTTACGCCGATTCACAAACGTACGCGCGCCCGGCGTTCGTTTTTTACGTCGTTTGTGTTAAGGCTTTTCCGGCGTAACGTTGTTCCTGCTATTAGCTGGCGCAGCCAATGTTCAGTATGGACGTCGTTCCCGTTTCGAAATTTGAATTTTTTACGCCGTTTGCGCAAGTCGTTCGCCAATAGGGCTGGACGTAAATTACGTTCACGTCGAAACCAATACGTCGTTGTGCCGTACTTGGAAGCAATGCACACTGGGATATGTACACGGGCGGCGCATGCCCTGTTCGTAAATCACGTCAGGTCATCACATATAAACATAAAACACGCCCCCCCTTCCCCATTTGAATTACGCGCGCTTACGCCGGCCCCATTTACCCTACGCCGCCGCAACTTACGGAGCAAGTGGTTTGTGAATACAGCACTTGCTCCTGTAAGTTGCGGAGGCGTAGCGTAAATACACTACGCTGCGCCGCCGTAACTTTAGGCGGAGATACCTGAATCTACCCCATTGTTTACCCAGAGATTTTCCACCACGCTACTTTTTGAGTTGGAAATACACTTTTGTGGAGCTGGGTGATGCCCAATGGGCCACCTGCTTGAATTTTGTCCGATTCCTAATGATAGTCTTTAATAGAATGCCTTGTGAGTCGTTTTAGTTTAGATTATGGCAAGGTTTTGTTGCACATGTGTGCCATGTATTGCAATGTTTGCTCCTCTGAAAGGGAACGATTCCATTACCTCTTCCTTGACGTCATGTCTTTATGAACGTCGTAAAATTGTCTTGCTGTTGCCGTCTGTACATTTGTCTTTTTTGTTTTACAAAAACAAAAAATTTAAATGCACTAATCTTGCATGGATTTGTGCCAAACCTTCTGCAGGTTCCTATCAGTGTCCTTTTCTGGAGCACAGGTCAGTCTGGTACACATTTTTCAGAATGAATGCCAAGTAGTAGTTACTCATAATCGGACTTAAGTATTGTATTAACACTGCAGGCCTGACATTCCTGTACATTATAAGAAGTACTTTATCAGACAAAAGCATATTTAAACACATTCACCCCCCCACACACACACACTCTCACATTTTGTGTAGGTTAGGCATGTATCAGAACCTCTGTTTAGTTTTTATTGCTGCCCGTGTCCCTGCCAGGAAGATTCATCCTTTCTACTGGTCCTAGTGACCTTTGTGCCCTGGGACAGAAAGTGAGGGTAAAGCTAAAATTTTGATAGTAGAACTTTGACACTTTAAAGGGATGCTTAACTTTTTTTTTTTTTTAAAGAAAAAACATATACTTACCTGCTCTGTGTAGTGGTTTTGCACAGATAGAAAAAAATATTTAGCGCTGGAAAAAATGAATAAAATAAAACCTAAAACCTAATAAATGCAAGCCAGCACTAAGGACAAATTCATAAAAAAATTCCCAAATAGAACTATATAATAAACAGTGCAGCGCAATAAAACAAAAATATATAAATAAAGTGAAAAGATACACAATGCTAGTGTATATAATAAGAAAAACAGTGTCCATGTGAGGAAAAACATAAATAAATAAATAAATAAATCCACAGTCAGTCCAACGAAAAGAAATTCCAGAGTGAAAAGTGAAGGGATGACACCATATAATATCCACCACCAGTAAAAGATGGCCTCTCACCTCAGAGCTTAGACCCTTGCGGATCACAAAGCATATCTGTTTGTATTAACAGCTGACAGCCTCCATAGGAAACGGATGGATGGGATTTAGCACCACAGATCCAAACCCAATGACTTTCCAACAGGGATACCACCATATAATTGAAAAGAAAGGGGAAAATCTAGTGCTCTCCGATTGGATTTCTTTTATTAAAAACGAACAATAAAAAAGTTGCACTCACATGTAAGGACACTCAGTGTGCCGAGTGTCAGCATAACAGCATACATCAGTATGTAAAACCATCTGTCTACAATCTGCGGCGGTCGTGGGTGACGTTCTGCGTAGCTCCTACCCTCTGTACGCGTTGCATCCCAT
Source organism: Rana temporaria (assembly GCF_905171775.1). Taxonomy (NCBI): domain Eukaryota; kingdom Metazoa; phylum Chordata; class Amphibia; order Anura; family Ranidae; genus Rana; species Rana temporaria. Next base: position 20,609,242 of record NC_053499.1, on the reverse strand, counting down.
GGGCGGGACTTCCTCAGCGTGGGTTAAGGGAGCACACCTGGTTTTGCACAGAGCAGACCGGATCCTCCTCTTCTCTGGTCCCTCTTCAGCGCTCCTGGCCCCTCCCTCCTGTTGGGTGCCCCCACAGCAAGCAGCTTGCTATGTGGGCACCGGAGCAGAGCCACAGCTCCTTGTGTCCATTCAGACATTAAGCCTGCGGCTTGGCCCAGTTTTCTCCCGTCTCCTCCCCTCCCTCCCTCATTGACTCACTGACTTTGACAGCAGCGGGAGCCGATCGCGCTTCGCTGCTCTCAGCCAATAAGGAGGGAGACAGCCTAGTTTCTCGGGCAACATCATTGGATTGAGATTGCGGCTCAGTTAAGTATTAGGGGGGATGTTGCACACTGAAGGCTTTTTATCTTAATGAATAGAATGTGTACAGTTAAGATAAAAACCTCAGCTTTTACAACCACTTTAAGGCTCCATTCACACTGAAATGGTGATCGCGGCACAGGTGCCATTATTTCTTAATGGCACCCCAAGCGCAATGTGATTCTGCCATTGGATTGCATTGAGTGGCAAATCACGCCTTTCAAAATCCTGTGAAGTTTGTCATTTGAGAAGGAGCAGGGAAAAAATTGCCGCTCCAGGTAGGTCTAGTGGACTGTAATCTTTCTCCCAGGAACCGAGGGTGCCGGCAATGCACGTATCAATTGGAACAAAGGATATCTTGGATAGCCACACTCCAAACCAACGTAGCTTTATTTTAAAATGGAAAACAAGCACTACAAGCCACAGCAGCGTAACTAAGGACAACTAATGCGTTTCACACTACACTTAGTGTTTACTCATGAGTAAACACGAAGTGTAGTGTGAAACGCGTTGGCTGTCCTCAGTTCCGTTGCTGTGGCTTGTAGTGCTTGTTTTCCATTTTAAAATAAAGCTACGTTGGTTTGGAGTGTGGCTATCCAAGATATCCTTTGTTCTAATTAGGAAGGAGCAGGGGCTTCTTTTTGGGCGACAATGGTGTATAGGGAAAGTAATTATTATTCTGCACTGGATCCTCTGCTTGCTCGCACCCCCCCCCACATTCTTTCCTGATCTGCCGAGCTGTGTGCCCGGATTTGGGGGGGGGGGGGGGACTGTGTGTGTGTGTTTTTTTTTTTTTTTTTTTTTTTTCCTATTTGGTGTATGAACTGGGGGGGGGGGCATGTTGGGGTGTGTGTGTGTGTGTGTGTGTGTGTGTGTGTGTGTGTTTTTTTTTACGATCAGCTGTTGTCAGCTGCTTCCCCGGTAAATCATTGGTTAAGGATGCGGTGGCCGGGTTCCCGGCTCACTCTTTAGCAACCAGAATTGTCAAAAAAAACTGCCTGGGGGGGTTTTTGTGAATTGTACTTAGTTTACCGCATGCGATAAATTATGCAAATGAGTAACATGGTACCCTTTATCGCATACGGTAAACATTAGTGAATTGACCTCTAGGCATCAATGTCTGTATTCCGTGACATTCTAGGCACACAAGGTTTCAAACACCTTTAGGCCCCTTTCACACGGACGGATAGATTGGTGTTTTTAGCTGCGGACACGGCATCACAGCGGGAGGAAGCGACGTGTCAACATCGAAGAAGGCGACAGAAGCCCGGGCACCCGCCGACGAAGAAGGGGGGCCGCTGTAAAAGAGCTAAAGAATAAAGTGCCCCCCCCGGTGGAAGAGAACCAGACGGCAGTGAAGACCGGCACACCCCCCCCCCAGAAGACATCGAAGAAGCAGTCGCCCCTCGTAAAAGAGTTAAAGAAGAGAGGGGGGCACCGGAGCTGACTAATTACTTTAATAACCCTGTGTAGTGTTTTTTTTTTTTTTTACATATTTTTTTTTCGCAAGATGAATGGCTAGGGGTACGATGTATCCCATACTCATTCACCTAGGGTGGGGGGCCGGCATCTGGGGACCCCCTTATTAAAGGGGGCTCCCGGATTCTGATAAGCTCCCCTCCCGCAGACCCCGAAAACCAACAGCCAGGGTTGTCGGGGAAGAAACCCTATCCTCATCAACATGGGGACAGGTGCTTTGGGGTGGGGGGGCCACAGGGCGCCCCCCTGCCCCAAAGCACCTACCCCCTCATGTTGAGGGCATGCGGCCTGGCACTGTTGAGGGGGGGGCGCTCGCTTGTCCCCACCCCTTTACTGACCGGCCGGGCTGCTGCTCGGATACGGGTCTGGTATGGATTTTGGGGGGAGCCCCATGCCGTTTTTTTCGGCGTACGGGGGTGTCTCCTTAAAATCCATAGCAGACCCAAGGGCCTGGTATGCTCCTGTAGGGGGAACCCATGCCGTTTTTTTATTTGAAATTTGGCGTGTTGTTCCCCCTCAAGATTCATACCAAACGCAGTGCTTGGTATTGGCAGGGATCCAAGTTGGATCCCCGTTCAATATCGTGCCGTGGCTAAACGCAACCGCAGCTAAAAGCACTGTACAAATGCAGCTGATCGCTGTGCCTGGAGTCTTGAATGCCAGCAAAACATAAACATGCTTTTAGCTGCGGCAAAACAGCCGTTGGTCTGAAAGGGGCCTTACAGTGATGGTTGTGAGATTACAATATCTCATTTGGCTGTGATGTGTTGTAACCATATACTTTGTAGTATCGAAAAATGGTGGTGTATAGCACTTTATAGTTTGTTCTTTTCTTCCTGTTTTATTTATGCTTTAAAGACTGAAACTCCCATTACACTGCAGAGTATGTTTTCCTTTTAAGCTGTTGTAAACTCATTTATTAGGATTTCGGATTAGCGGAATCTTGGGTCTTGCACTTTGCATGTCTTGTTAGAAAGGATTTATCTAGAGGTACGTCCTTTTCTTTCTGCCAAACTCATCACGTTGGTAGTTTCCCATGCTGTGAGCCTTGCTTGGCGTCAGCTGCAGCCCATCATCTATTGCTCTATACATTTGGAAGTGGGGCTGAAAGGTCACTGCCCGGCCTTGTCTCCTGGAATTCCTTTACTATACTCTTGTGTTGTTCTGAGGTTCAGTCTGCTAGAAATGAACTCGGGAGCAAGACGGATTGTCATTCCTTTTCTGTAGTTACAGTTTGTTTAAGTCACGTGGCTACACAGGCCCCGGCCCCTCCGTATCTACACCTTAATATGAAAACCGTTTTGTCCCTCGAGTATTTCCAAGTGGGAAGATATCTGCTGACTTGCAGACATTAAGATTCAATGTTGATCTTGGTAATCATTAACCAGCCCAAGTAAGCAAGGAATTTACAGCTACAGTGGAAAGGTGAAACTGTTCTATCATTATAGGGACTTCCACAAGAGCCGTTATTGGGTTGTGTACAGTTGTTGGCAGAGATGGATAAATGAAGATAAATACCAGTTAGTACACTACTGCAGCCCTGGTCCTCTTCCACCTGGACTTTGTCCAGCCATTTCTTTGTCACAGTGGTTTAGCACATCTGCCTTGTGGCACTGGGGCCCTTGGTTCAGATCCTGACCAGGACATTATCTGCATGGAGTCTGCATGTTTTCCCTATGCTTGCATGGGGTTAATCTAAGTATTCTGGCTGCCTCCCACACTCCAAAGAAAAATATGCTGTTGAATATTTAAGTGTGTGTGTGTGTGTGTGTAATGTTGGCACCTTTTTTATAGGCTTCTTGTGGCGCTTAAAAAAAAAAAAATGACTGTGGTATTTGCCATTTTTGGGATGTTCCCTATAAGTTCAACAGCCATTCCCGCACCATGCAGTGAGCTAGAGCCAAATTAAAGGAACAGTTAACTGTCCTTTTAGACTTTTGGGGGGATGGTCTGGGGCCAGTGGTAGTAGAAAGTGCCCCAGCATCAGTAAACCATGCATCAGGCTTGGTGGTCATTTGGGAGTAAAAACATACAGATTGAGGAGAAATGGTGCTCAATCATTGGTATTAGTGAAAGTAATAGCGCCCTGTCGTTGGGAGTAAAAACAAAAAATGCATAACATTTTTGGACGGTAAGCAGAGAAGTGCCCAATCATTGGTTTTAGTGATAGGGCACTATTCCTTTCATTGGTATCAATAGAATAGTGGCCCGTCATTGGTATCAGTGGGGGGAATAGTGGCCCATCATTGGGAGGAATTGTGGCCTGTCATTGGTACCAGTGGGAGGAATAGTGGCCCCTCATTGGTATCAGTGGGGGGAATAGTGGCCCATCAGTGGGTGGAATAGTGGCCCGTCATTTGTACCAGTGGGAGGAATTGTGGCCCGTCAGAAGTATTAGTGGAGAGGGAATAGCGGCCCATTATCAGTATTAGTGGGGAGGGATAGTGCCATTTCGTGGAGCCGCCGAAAATAGCCGAAGATATAGAGCTGAGAGTCGGCTCTGCACGGTGCCTGCGCAATGACTAGGACACATGCCGCACGCTCCCGATGCTAGTGCTGCTCTGCAAGGGGCGGGAGTGATTTTTAGCAATAAACTACACGTCTTAGCGGGCCGTGTTGTAACAAATGATGGGCGGGTTTTGCCATGTTGATGGGCGGATTAGCAAAAACTATTGAACTCGCAAAAGAGGCGGTGTTTTAAAATGATTGACAGAGATAAGGGCGAGTAGTTTAATGTTGATGGCCAATTTCAATACTTGTCAGTTTATTATTGTTATGCTTATGACTTAACCCCATGGCAAAATCCGCCCATCAACATGGCAAAACCTGCCCATCAACCTTGCAAAAGCCACCATTCATTTGTTTTAACACGCCCGCTAAAGGCAGCGACAGCCGATTTTCGTGCGGCAATCAAATTTGAGGAATCGGACATGTTGGAAATTTTTGAAAAAGCAAATGATTTTCTAATCAATGATGGGAGAATCGTGCGAGAAATGTAATAGAAAAAAAAAATGCACATGTGCAAGAAAAGAATATTCCCGGAGAGAAGAATATTCCCAGCAACATGAAGGCTTGGTCGGCCGAATTTCGAAAATCAATAGTGGCATCATCGGATCACAAAAAAAACGAACTTTTTGATTTTGAAAATAAAATTTTGTTCGAAATTCGACCGTGTATGACCTGCTTAAGACGTGTATATGGCTGCAACTAACGACTATTTTCAAAATCGATTAGTTGGCCGATTATTGTTTCGATCGGATAATAGCCGTAAAAAAAATAAAAAAAAAATTTAATTTTTTTTGGGCCAATTTGTTGGGCAGATTACAGAACACAAATTGCCGCAAAAACACATTACATACTTTTCTGCAGCTTCTCCATTGAAGTATATTGAACCAAAAAAAAAAAAAATAGCACCGTTTTGCGTTAAAAAGTCCTTGCCCTTTCCAAATACTCAGCAGCGGAAAAAAAATCATGGATGTGAACGTGTCCCATAGGAAATGTAACTGAACTGTAGTGTGTTTCTGCAAAAAAGCACCAAAAAACACAGAGGTGTGACCCCGGCCTGAGATGTTTAGTAACATAATGGGGTTAAAAAAACAAAAATAAGTACAAATCGCTACTGTAAAGGGTTAATTTTTTTTACTGTGGGACCGTGAAAGTAATATTTACAGTAGCGATTTGCTTTTTTGTACTATAAAAGGGCTAATTTTTGTTTTTTTTAACCCCATTTTGTTACTGGCCGATTAATCTATTAATTTTCATAATCGATAAGTTGTCGATTAATTGATTAGTTGTTTCGGCCCTAGACATGTATTTTATTGCTAAAATCACCCCTTGCAGAGTAGCACTAGCATCAGGAGCGTGCGGCATGTGTCTTAGTCATTGCGCAGGCGCTGTGTAGAGCCGACTCTCTTTGGCTATTTTCAGTGGCCCCGTTGAGGTTCATACTGCACAAGCGCCGCACCTGCACAGTACTGGGGGTTTTTTATCCGCCGGGTGGACCTTCATCGGCAGAATCCCGGCTCTTGATTGGATTGATTGAAAGCAGCGCAGCCATTGGCTCTCGCTGCTGTCAATCAAATCCAATGACCGGGGTCAAGTCCTGCATTCGTGTCTATGGACGCAAATGCTGGACTCGGGATTGCGCCCGCAAGGTAACTTAGGGGGTTATCTGATGCAAGGAGGAGCTGCAAGAGCCGCCGAGGGACCCCAGAAGAGGATAATCGGGGCCACTTTGTTCAAAATGGGCTGGCGGTAAGTATGACATGTTTAAAAATGAATAAAACACAAAGGTTTACAATCCCTTTAGGCTCGGACAATAAAATCCAAAAGCTGATTGGTTACTATGCACAGTTCTGTAAGTCGATGTTCTCTTTATTTCTCTATTTCTCTATACAAATGTTTTTTGTTTTTTTTTCCTAATTAAGGCAGCAAAATGCGGGTACCCGCTAATAGGCAAGTCTATTTGTAATACAATAGACGTGATACAGCAAGCGTACACAAATTTTGGAAGTCGCATTAAATGACTGGATGGTAATCGTAACACTGATAACTGCAATATATGCTCAATAAAAATAAATTTATAGGCTTCCCTTAAGCAATTCTGATCTCCATCATATATTGGCAGAAAGAAGAAACTGCCTTCTATTATAACGGCACTGGAAGTGTTTCAGAAGAAAATGAATTGCATTAGGGTGGCATTGGAGAGTCTAAAGTGTTTTTAATAAAGATTTTTCTTTCTTCCTGAAGGAGTTTGCAGCACTTACTAAGGAGCTCAATATCTGCCGGGAGCAACTTCTGGAACGGGAGGAAGAAATAGCTGAGCTGAAGGCCGAAAGAAACAATACTCGGGTAAGTGTCAGGTGCCCATACAAAAAGTCTCAAGCCTCTTGGATACAGTTGTCAAAAATACCTGAAACTCTTGCTGTCATAATGATGTCACTGTGCTATATAGCTTTACCACTCTGCAGGGGCAACTTTATAAAGGTTAACAGTCTATGGAATCACACAGTGCTAAAAAGAGCATGATGATGTCCTCCATGTTTTGCTGTTCCTTCAGGCCCCCCCTCCACCCTTTATTAAAATTCCCATATACTCCTATCAGATGCACATAAATATGCACCACTTCCTGTTCTGGGCCCGGTGTGTTTACAGCTTGTCTGTGTGCTTCTCTTTAGCTATAAAGCACATGCATCGGCCAATCAGCCATAGAGGATAATGGGGCTGTCTCCATAGATTTACTAGGATACTTGAAAGGTTGCTGGATCATGATTTTGATTTTTTTTTTTTTTTTTTGTCTTGGATTCTTCTTTTTCAGGACTCCAGAGTGACTTTCTCACCACCAGAGTTTTTGCCTCTGCCTTATATTGAGACCACTGGAAATGTTTTTCCGTAGCATTTTTTTTTTTTTTTTATGTAAATTGTGCAGAGACATCATTAGTGACCAAGAGAACTCTTTATTATGTTGTGTCAATGTAGTAGGGCAGGGGTCTCAACGTTTCATACAAAGGGCCACTTTATCTTCCTTCAGACTAAAGGATGGCCGGATTGTGACCAAAAGGGGCAGAAAATGTCACGAGCCCAGCATCGGGGAGACTAAATATGGCCTCAGGGTTGGTGGTCAAATGGAGGAGTATTCCCCCTAATGGTAGGAGGAATAGTATCCCATCATTGGTATCCGTAGAAGATATAGTGCCCCATTGTTGGTGTCAGTGGGAGGAATAGTGCCTCATATCAGTGGAAGGAATTATGCCACAAGGGCCAGATTAAGGCTGGCAAAGGGCCACATCTGGCCCTCGGGCCGCAGTTTGGAGACCCCTGTAGTAGGCAATCCCATGGTCTTTGTCTACAGTGTCCCCAAAGATGTAGCAATGCATTCCCTGGGGACCAAGTACATGTAGCATTCAATCCCATTAATGTGCATCTAAGGGTTAATTGACAGCACTTGTCACTGGAACATGCACTGTGGGTGGTGTTGGCTCCATTCTTGGCACAAGCCCAATGAAAGGCCAGTCGGCGTTGTGGAGCTGTGTGATAGATTTGCCAGTGCCTTCTATGTTCACTAGCACCTGGAAGATGATCAGTCAGCTCTGCTGGTTTCTGTGATGGTGGCTGCTAGTAAACCTTTTTGGCACTGAGAGATCTGACGCACAGCCCTGCTAGCTCTGACAGTTATCTACAAATTCAACAGTAAACAATCGGCACAGCAGGGCGGGCAGTGTTATAGTTCTATTGACTGCTAGTAAACCTCTGCAATGGCAGATGGATCACACCGCCCTGCAGCATTAATTTCACAATAGTAAATGATCAGTCGGCGCTGCAGGGTTGTGTGTGATATACCTGTCAATGCAGTGAATGCTTACTAGCAGCCAGCAGATCTATCGTACGGCCCCCTGTGGCTGGTGGATCAGTTACTACTGAATTTATGAATGAACAGTCATTGTGGGGCTGTACTCCATGAGAATCTTAAATGGGGGATGCTGTTTATTGCTCTGCTGTAGATCCGCCATAGGAAGCCTGTGACAAACAAATCAAAAAGTGCTTTTAATGAAGGGGGGAAGGGGATGGGATTTGGTACAGTTATAGAGAACCATCGGCTGAATTGAAGAGTCTGGACTTTAAAGGGGTTGTAAAGGTTCATCTTTTATTTTCTAAATTGGTTCCTTTTAAGCTAGTGCATTGTTGGTTCACTTACCTTTTCCTTCGGTTTCCCTTCTAAGGCTTCATTTCCATGGATGTTTTTACAGCCACTTTTCTGAGCTTTTTTTGCAGCTTAAAAACGGCTCTCCATGTTGGTCTATGGCCTGATACCCACCATGACGTTTTTGAGCTGTAGATGGCTGAGCCGTTTTTTAGCTGCAAAAAAAAAACAGGACCAGTGCGTTCTGAAGCTCCAGCCTTAGAGCTGTAAAAACGCCAGACGTTAAACGCGCAAAAACCCTACCGCGGCGTTGTTGAGCTCCAGCTCAACAAAAAAACAAAACATGGACAGGCGTTTTTAAGCTATAAAAAAGGCTAAAAAAAGTTGATTTAATAACGTCCATGGAAATGAAGCCTAAATGTTTTTTTTCTTTCTCTGAATTTCTCACTTCCTGTTTCTCCTCGGGAAGCTTTCCACCGTCATCCGAGCGGTGGGAAGTCATTTAGAACAGCTTAGCCTTACTGAGGAGGAACAGGAAGTGAGAAATTCAGACAAAGGGGAAAAAAATTGGAAGGGAAATTGAAGGAAAAGGTAAGTGAACCAACAATGCACTAGATTAAAGGAATTTAGAAAATAAAAAACAAACCTTTACAACCCCTTTAAAGGAAAATAGGGTTAACTGTGTAAGACATGAATGCTGTTAACTTGGTTATTGCTTTTTATGTGTTTTTGTTTTTGTCCATTGGAAGAATTCCCTTTACTTCCTGTATCTGACAACTGTAAAAAATAAAACATTTCTAAACAGGTTTCAAGACTTAATAACTTTAGATTTTCGATATGTTTAAAGCTAGGTACATATGGGCTGAAAATGGTTGGTTCAGCAGTTACCTGCCGACTTTCGGCCCCTGTGTACTGCTTCTTGTCTGACAGAAACTGGTCTCCCAACAGGCTTCTGTCGAATGCTCATGCTGGAAAACCAGCAGTCCATCGGGATCTGATCAGTGCTTGCAGCCAATGGCTGCAAGCTTTGACCAGTGTGTTCTGTCAGAACACATTAGCACATCAGGGGAAATCTCTGTACTACATCACATAGTTTAGTATAGCGACCTCCTCGAACTCACTGGGTTGGAAAAATAAACTCTTCCTGTGTTCTAAAGTGTATCTAAAGCAGTGGTTCTCAACCTGGGGGTCGGGACCCCCTCGGGGGTCGAATGGCAATTTGCAAGGGGGTCACCAAATCCTGGGCTGTTCCTGAAACCCGCACCACTCTCCCAGCCTTTTTGCGGAAGCCCAGCCGGGCTGTCCCTAGAGCCTGTGGCCTCCTAGTCAGACTTTTCATAGCCGCTAATTCAGTTCACAGGATGGGTGGGGGGCAGAGACTAAGGGGTTTTACTGTACGAGTGGAAGGGACTCAGTGAGCGCTAAATGTCCATGGTTTAGAGGCGCAAATTATTTTTCTTGCCTTGCGTGCCGACAACCCACGCTACGAAAATAATTTTACTGTTGGGGGTCCCCACAACATGGGAAATTTTTATCAAGGGGTCACGGCACTAGTAAGGTTGAGAACTACTGATCTAAAGCCTACATTTCTTTATTTTAGGATGGAGTAGGGTTTATTTTCTCATCAGGAAGTAAGAGGGTATCTTTCAAGTGTTGAAGAATTGTCACCAGTATCTCTGTTGGAGGAATTCCCCTCTATTTCTGTGGTCCTGGTGGCAATTTTCAATTTTTCCTCAATAGAGACACGGCAATAAAAACCTGGCAGCGTTTCTAACCCCACACCACTCTATCCAAAAAAAAAAAAAAAAAGGCTTTAGTTATACTTTAAGTGTTCTTATTTTTTTTTTTTTTTTTTTAACCCACCACTTGGACCCATAATCAAAATGTAACAGTTTTTTGGTCTTTTTAATGCCACTCTTGAAATTGTTCCCAATAGATTATATGCAGATAATGTGCAGCCCTTCCCTCATATTTTTTTTTAAGTTTCATAGTTCGTTATACTTTAGCCAAATTGTCTGGGTTTGGATTGCTAGACCAACTTATACAGTTAATGGATGTACCGTCAGTATTAGAAGGTTACCACAAATGGACAAAACAAATTGAAAATGTGACATTTTCCACAAAAATCCAAGCTAATTTTTCCAACTTGTTCTCTGTTACTTATTAGCTACTAATACTATGCAGGGTGGATGTAGAAATGTTGTGGTTTGTCCTCATTGTGTGATGCTCTCCTATAGCTCCTCTTGGAACATCTGGAGTGTCTGGTTTCTCGGCATGAGCGCTCTTTGCGAATGACAGTGGTGAAGCGGCAGGCTCAGTCTCCAGCCGGAGTGTCGAGTGAAGTCGAAGTTTTAAAAGCACTAAAGTCCCTCTTTGAACATCACAAAGCTTTAGATGAAAAGGTAATGAGTGTGACTGATCCCAAGAGCCATACGCGTGTGACTTACCCTACCTAATGCCTTAATGAAGCTGAAAAACTAGTTTTAGAGTGACAGGTTTCTGTATTTTTCTGTGATACTGTATATTCCTGCTGCTGTGATCAGATGGGTGACAGCTTGGGGGGGTATGCTTAAGATGAGGGGGCAGGAAATGTTTTTGGAGAGTGTTGCTGTTCAAAGGTGGTATTAAAGGGGAACTCTAGGGGAAAGATGTTATGACGTATGCTTTGTAAAAACAAGTTATCAGTTCTCTTCAGTGCTGACGCTTACTGTTAAAATGTGTTTTATCCTAGCCGTACCGCAGGCATTGCTCTCCTTCCAATGCTGTGTCAGACATGTATGGCTAGTGTACAGTGCAGGTTTCGAGTTGTTCACTCTCCCCTTCTTTCCCCTAATCCAGGCATGTCCAAAGTCCGGCCCGCGGGCCAAATGTGGCCCTTCTGTTGATTTAATGTGGCCCCCCTGGGGATTTGGATATATACATTGTTTGTAGCCCCCAGGGCCACAAAAGATATATACCGTATTTATCCGCGCTGCCTTGGAGGGCACAGGGAGGGGCAGGACAAGCGCTGTTGGATTACATGAATAGAATCTCCTGTTTACTCAGCAGTGTCTGAATTGGAAGTCCTGTCTCCTGGGATGCCATTGGATGACTGTTCTGTCTATCGTAGGAGGCGGGACTTTGTACTAAAAAGGCCATATAGTAAACAAGATATCCTCCTGTTTGTAATCTACCGGCACTTGTCCTGCCCCCCTTGCCTCTGCCCGCCGAGGCTGCAGATGGGCATCGATCAGACTGCACTGATGGCACATGTGAGGCTGCGTTGGTTGCAATGGTGAGGCTGCGTTGGTTGCAATGGTGAGGCTGCGTTGGTTGCAATAGTAAGCCCATGCGTGTTATACGCCGATAAATACGGTATATACAAATAACATGCCCAAGCTCATCCTTAGTCCTGAGCAGCTCTCTGGGATTCGTTGGGGCCACAAAAGAAATATATGCAGTATATCCAAATAACACGCCTGAGCTCATCTCTTCACCACACACAGCCACAAAGGCAAGAGAATTTTTGTTGGGCAGTGTATTAGTGCTCAGACGAACACACTTAGACCGAATTTTAATGGTTCAAAGAATGTCAAGCAAAATAGTCGGCCCTGGCACATTTTCACCTTATCAATTCTGGCCCTCTTTGAAAAAAGTTTGGACACCCCTGCCCTAATCCATTTACCAAAAGACTTGTTTTGTTCACTCAATACACAAGGCATTCTGTAAATGGACAAAGGGAAAGGTCAGGTGAGTAGATGGCAGGATATCCGCTTGTGCATTTACAGAATGCATTGCAGCAGCATAATATTTACAGTGCCTGTTAACTGTAATTTCATAATTGTCATTCTCCATTCATAGAAAATATGGAGGGCTGATTTATATATGGTTAATAAAAATGACCTAGTATTCCCTATGGCAGGTTTCTGGAGCCATTGTATATACCAGGGGTCTTCAGACTTCATAAACAAAATGCCAGTTTACAGTCCTTCAGATTTAGGGAGGGGGCTGTGGCCATTTTGAGTAGAAATTGTCCTGGTGGGAGTAAGCCATGCCCTATCGTTGGTGCCAATGGGAGTAATGGTGTCCCATTGTGTGTGTCATTGGGAGGTAAAGTGCCCCATCGGCCAGACAATGTCAAGCAAGAGGCCGCATCGGCCCCTCGGCCACAGTTTTGAGACCATTGGTATATATCCTAACTAGTACGTTTTAGCAGAGCTTTGTGCCATCTTTGGGGAAAGCCAGACTGGTAACTTTAAAATTGCGAAGCGGCAGGCAGTGAAAGCGATGCACTTAGAGTGCACAAGTTTCCACAACGTGAAAATTCCCCATGAGCCATGCAACACGTGTCACTCTTATTTTTCGAATATCTAGCAGCAACAGTGGAGAGCTGGGTTCTGCCTCTCATGCCTTAATATTGATATGCAAGTATGAGGAATGGCCATAATGACCAAGAGCAATGCACCAGGGTGAAAGGACCCAAGATTTCATGCATAAACATGGTCAAAATTAATCTAAAGCATGCCATAGGTTTTGACATTTCCAAGTGCTCTATGAAATATGTAAACTTGGAGTGTAATAGCTTAGGAATGCCTGCTATCGCAAGCTATTTTAAGATGGCTCCTGGGTCAGTTTAAATTTGACTTATGGAATTTTGCTGTACCTGTCTTGTAAAGGCTACTTGTGCTGAGGAAGATGTGCATTGGTGCCATTTTTGGTCCATGGTAGTGCATTAGGCATCCCATTCACATGAGTAGGCTGCTGTAATGTAGCTCTCATTATTGTGTTACAGAACAACACACATAACTTGAATGAAAACCCAATGGACTGCCCTGGTGTACATTCCATTAGTCCATTATGCTTTTAATTATTTACAAAATGGTTATCCTGATCTGTTTTTATCTGTGATTATATTGTTTCCTAAATCCCCCTATTGTATTGATGAGCCTACTCCAGAAGGCAGTAGTTCTCCTCGGTGTTAGACATTCCACCGGTAGAGGAACGGTGATCTATTATGTGGCTGCATCTGCTGTGTTCTTTGGACAGGTGGTAGCCTAGAATATGCCTTACTGAAATAGATTATGGGAGGCTCTCTGTACAATGTTTGCCTTCCCAAACTAGTCACCATATTATGTAATGACTGACATCTGTAATCCTGAAGCCAGTATCTTGTGCTTAGGTGAGAGAACGGTTACGCGTGGCTCTGGAGAGATGTAGCCTGTTGGAAGAAGAGTTGGCAGTAACACACAAAGAGGTGAGTTGTGATCCTGACATCTCGGCCTTCAGTACCTTTTAAACCACATAATACTTTTGTAGTTGGCTCTGAAATGGCTTTTCTAATTCAACTGTGCATTACCTTGGCAGCTTATGATTTCTCGAGAACAGAACAATCAAAAGAAAATCTATAATGATGTGACCAGGGACCAGAACCATGATCAAGAAAATGCACCAAACACTAATGGGAAGGTGAGAGCTAGATCTACGGGAGATTTTGTGGCAGTGGAAAGATAATGTTTAGTCTTCTGTTGTCTTTCAACCTAGTTGTTATAGACATTTCACAGTGGGGTAATATATTTATTTCCTATAATTTACACACAGGATATATAATGTTTGCGTGTTGATGAGGAAAAAATTAGAATTGTTTTGTTTCAGTTCTCTGTGAAAAGTTCATAGTCATTTTAAGAGTACCCAAAGTGTTTAGAACTAAGAGCATTTACACCGAGGGCTCTTGATGAGACTTGATAGCAGACTGTTCTCTTAGGCTGCATTCACACCTGAGCGTAGCGTTTTGCCGCAATTTTTGCAGCGTTTTTTACCACGTTTTGTCGCGAATTTGGACAGGTCTAGGGTCACCAATGTTAAAAACAGAAAAAAGCCCAAATACGCTCAATTCGAGGACAAAAAAGGGTCCAGAACTTGTTTGAGCTTCAGGAGTTCGGCATCAGGCAATTTGGAGTGGAGATGTGAACCATTTTCATTGAGAATAATATATTTTTTCCCCTCTAGCGTTTTGGAGCTTCATGTTTCAGGCGACAAAACGCTCAGGTGTGAATGCAGCCTAACTCTCGGGCACCATTCACACCTGAACCTTTTGTAGCTTTAAGGCTGAAAGTACAAAATACTGGAGGGAAAAGAAAAAAAAAAACGCCTGAAGCTCAAACAATTACTTTAGGCAGATTTTATTGGAACCTTGGATTGAGAGCATAATGCGTTCCAAGAGAATGCTCGTAATTCAAAGCACTCTTATATCAAATACATTTTCCCCATAGAAGTCAGTGGAAACGAAAAAAATTTGTTCCGCATTGACTTCTATGGCATAAAATACTGCATGTGGCCAGAGGTGGGGGGGGGGGGGGCGCCGGAGGGCCTCGGAAAGGCTCAGGGACAGCTAGGCTGAAAACCTTGGAAAGGCTCAGGAGTGGAGTTTTTCCAAGTATTTCCAAACGGCTCCGGTGCCTCTGGCACACCGTTGTGGCTTAAATCCTGCTCGTTTTCACAGACAACACTCGCAAACAGTCAGGATTTTCCCCCAAAAAAATCTCTTATTGCGAAACGCTAGTTAACCGCGTTACTTGCAATCCGAGCTTTCACTGTACAGGTGTTTTATTATTTTTACATTGACCATTTGACCTGTACAAAACCGTGGCGTAAAAACGCACGACTTTCCCCCTGAAAATTATATGCTCATGTGTGAATGCAGCCTCATTAATGTGATGTTACTTTGCATATATTTGTAATGTGATCGTTTGAGTTCAATGTCAAAATTTGTTTTGTATATGACAGAGATCATCCGATGACTCTTTAAATCACGAGGACCTGTCAAAAGTGATGGAGCTCCAGGATGTGATTGATAAACAAAACAAGGAGCAGAGCCAGATGAAGGAACGTCTAGCTATCCTGTCCAACCGCGTCACTGAGCTGGAGGAAGATCTTGACACAGCAAGGAAAGATCTCATTAAATCAGAGGAGATGAATACGAAACTGCAACGGGACGTACGAGAGGTGAGTGTACAGATTGGCCTGTGGTGGAATAGAAGTTCCTAAGAGGAAGAAATTGTCACCTATAGCGGGCTGGAATAAATGCAGAAGATGTTGACCCTCTAATTTTAAATGGTCTAACCCATGGGGTGTCCAAACTTTTGATTTTCCTGGGCCATATTAGAAGAGGAACTGTCTCGGGCTGCACATAAAATACACAAAGGATAGCTGATGTCACAGGGATCGACAAATCCCGGTCGCAATGGCGACTAGAAATAGGGTCCTGGCGACTTGGCTTGGAAGCTGGCGCCATCTGGTGGTGAGCCGTTGGTATTACAAGTTATTAACACCAGATGTGAGCTGGCGCCATCTGGTGGTGGCCATTGGTATTTCAAGTTAAGCATTACAAGTTAAACAGCAATTCTAATGTAATTTTTCACTATTTTCACTGCCATCTTCTTCCCTCTAATTAGAACCCCCAAACATTATATATATTTTTTATTCTAACACCCTAAAGAATAAAATGGCGATCGTTGCAATACTTTCTGTCACGCCGTATTTGCGCAGCGGTCTTGCAAGCGCACTTTTTTGGGAAAAAAAATACTTTTTTTAATTAAAAAAATAAGACAACAGTAAAGTTATCCCCATTTTTTTTAATATTATGAAAGATAATGTTACGCCGAGTAAATTCATACCCAACATGTCACGCTTCAAAATTGCGTCCGCTCGTGGAATGCCGACAAACTTTTACCCTTTAAAATCCCTTTTTACCCTTTAAAATCTCACGTATGTGTTCGCTTCTGCGCGCAAGCTCGTCGGGACGGGGCGCGTTTTCTGGCTCCTAACTTTTTTAGCTGGCTCCTAGATTCCAAGCAAATTTGTCAAACCCTGGCTGATGAGCAGAAAAAGTTGGGTAGATCACAAGTTAACGATCACGGATATAGATAATGAACCTTTCTAAATAATTCAATTCAAATGTCTTTAATTTTTTGTTTTTTTTATTGTAAAATAGGACAACATAAAACTAGTGTGATATTTGACACTGCTTTTGATAAACTAACGCATCAGTATCTGGTTCGATGGATGGAATAGCAATTTTCAATTCATTCTCATGGTGCTCATCAGATATTTTGGTTCTAATTTTGTGCTTCATCCTTGAAAATAGTTGCTCACAAATATAGGTGCTGCCAGTAAATGATGAAACGCGTAAAGCGGGATTGTAAAGAGTGGGATATTTTTCTCTGGGAAGATGACTTCTAAAAGTCCAGTAAAGAGACAAATGTAAAATTTTTCTTTAGCCGCATGTGTTCGCTAAGTGTAAATGCATTGTTACAAAAAATCCCCCCCCCCCCCAAAAGTTTACGACTTTGTATTAGGGCGGGATTCATAGCTGTCTTGGGCCTCAGGTTGGACACCCCTGATCTAACCCGTTGTGTTGTATGAATTTTCACTACAGGTGACACTAACGGCCCGTACACACGATCGGATAATCCAACGACAGTTATGTGATGGACGTGTTTTTTCAGATAATCCGGAATTTCTGACAACAAATGTTGGATAGCATGCTCTCAAATTGACAGACAACAAATGTGTTCTTTTAGATTATCCGATATTGTCTGTATACTAAAATCCAAAGTACAAACACGTATGCTCCGAACCAATGCTAACCATAAGACATTAGCAGAAGTTGCCCAAAGGGTGGTGCTAAAGAGCAGAAAAAAATTGCGTAGTTTTGTGAATGTTGGCTGAAAAAGTTCTGCCATCTGTATGCAGAACAAGTTCACGGCCAACGCCCTTCGCACCAAATTCCACGGATTTGTCAGATAGAAATCCGATCGTGTGAATGAGGCTTTACACAAGCAAGATGTATCACAGGATATGTATCCTCTATTAGCCTTTTTGCAGTGCTTCTTAATGGCTCTATGCTTCACTTTATTCATATGAAAGTAATACTGAGCCAGGCGCTTATCTTGCAGTATCCTTTAAACTTTGCCACTTTTTATGACCCATCCCAACCTTCCTGATTAGGTAGTTATGTACACAGGAAAATATCTTTTAAGGTAAAAATGGGGCTTGGTTGTTCACCAGCTAGTAATATGCATGCCGACATAAATGTACACCTCAATTTTTGTGTATATTTGTGGGTTTATGGCAACTGATATGCCTGTGCTGTGTGTTTTTAAAAAACAAATCCTTTTCTGTGTAGCGTTATGTACATGAAATCCATTTTTATTTTATTTGCTCAAAATATAAGTAGGCTCCAATTCCAGCTTTAGGTTAACTCTGTGCAAGTAGCTGACCTGGATCCAAAATAATGCATTGGGCCACATCTGAGGCAGTTTATGGTACGGATTCATTGCTGTGTTACCCGCCAAAAGATTGGTCGTTTTTGTCTAGGCAGCCCTGCGATTTGCATCCCCTCCAAACTGCAGAGCCAGACTGATGATTGCAGTTAAAGCGGGGGTTCACCCTATGAACGCAAAAAAAAAATATTTTTTTTTCTTCTACCATAAAATCAGGCATTGTAGCGCGAGCTACAGTATGCCTGTCCCAATTTTTTTACCCCCGTACTCACCTTGTACTCGTACATCGAAGATACCGGGGAATGGGCGTGCCTATGGAGACGGAGGATGATTGACGGCCGGCTCTGGCGCATCACGCTTCTCCGGAAATAGCCGAAATAGGCTTGGCTCTTCACGGCGCCTGCGCATAGCCTGTGCGCAGGCGCCGTGAAGAGCCGAGACCTACTCCGGCTGTCTTCGGGGAGAGTGACGTGCCAGGGCCGGCCATCAATCATCCTCCCTCTCCATAGGCACGCCCATTCCCCGCGGGAGCCGAAATCGATAATGAACGATTACAAGGTGAGTCCGGGGTTAAAAAAATCGGGACAGGCATACTGTAGCTCGCGCTACAATGCCTGTCTCGATAGTAAAATCATGTGAGTGAGGGTGAACTACCGCTTTAAGCAGTTTCTGGTCACCTGCCTCTCCTGAGCTTATAGTTGGACATTTAAAGTAGAACTATAGATATATTTTTTCGTTTAGGTAGCATAAGGGAGAGTTAAAGTGTTACTAAACTAACAGTAAAATCAGTCTCTATATGCAGTAAAGCATGCTCGTTATACTTGCTGTGGAACTTAAGGGTTAAATTTAATTCTTCACATTGTGTAAAAAGGCGGTTTGATCCCGTCTTTTCTCTGATCCTTCCCCTCCATCCACTGTCCCCATCTAATTTCCTGATAAGAGTCTATGGAGTCAGGCTGCACATGCTCAGTTTGGTGTGTATTGCTAGAGAGGTTTTTTTTGTTGTTTTTTTGGGGAGGATGCATGTCAGTAGCTCAGGGCCAATCGGCACTGTCCAGACAGAGGGTCAGGGGTCTTGAAGTCTCATAGGACAGTTAGAAAACTCCTCCTACAAGCTTTTTTTTTTTCACAAACCTCCTACAAGCTTTAACCAGTGCTTGACTGGACACTGATAGTTTTTTGTGGTAAAATTAGGTGCCTCGGCATATACTCGGGTAGGCTTATATACAGTAATTACAATAGGTATTTAAAAAAAAAAAAAAAGTTCAGATGCTTACACTAACCACAATAATAATAATAATAATAATAATAATAATAAGAAAAAAAAAAGAATGCCTTGTTAATAAACGGATACAGCTCATTCTTTAAAGAATCGCTGCCATGAGAGAAATATTGGGGCTGCCATTGTCTCTTTAGAAAAAGTGGACTTTCTTGGCTGTCTGGTCGAATTACTTCTGAGCCACTGACCTAGAACACACATATAAAATAATCAGAATATCTTATACTAATTCTAGGTAAGTGACTCTGAATGCATTGAAGCCGTATGCACCAACCTCACAGGCTTTCTTGGCCATATATTGCTTCTTCCTGTCATCTATTTAGCTTGGACTGGTTACTACTCACTCATGACTATTTAGTTCCTGGCATGTATAGAGCCTAATGTTTAGAATTCTGTCTGTAATTTAGGCTATGGCTCAGAAAGAAGACATGGAGGAGAGAATAACAACTCTTGAAAAACGCTACCTCGCCGCACAGCGTGAAGCCACATCTGTGCACGACCTCAATGACAAACTTGAAAACGAAATCGCTAATAAAGAATCTGCCGTAAGACAGGTAATATTATGGGTTTGTACTCAACATTTTTAACAGTAGGATAAAATGTATATTTGAATTGTTTTTTTTTTTAATTCCCATGCAGTGGGGCTGTACCCACATTGCATAGGTTAGCTGCTTCTTTGGTCTAGGGGTGAACACAGTTCTTTATACTCATCCTTCGATGCTCCAGAAAATGCCGCTCCCCCACGTCCAGCGGTGGACTGTTCTGACGTCTTCACATCCAGAGCCAGTCCAGGAACAGTCCACTGCAGAATACCGCCGGGCCGAGGGGGGGCAGGAGCCCAAGGGGACCGGTCTTGAGCGGAGGGGCTCAGAGAATTAGGTGAGAATATCTTGGCTTTCCGAACCTCTAGACCATTAATGGCGAACCTTGGCACCCCAGATGTTTTGGAACTACATTTCCCATGATGCTCATACAATCTGCAGTGTAATTGAGCATTATGGGAAATGTAGTTCCAAAACATCTGGGGTGCCAAGGTTCGCCATCGCTGCTCTAGACCAAAATGTGCAGTTTACTCGTTCAGTGCAGGCGCAACCCCACTGCATGGTAAAAAATATGCTTTAAATTAAAACTGTGTTTTTCTGGGATATATACACTCATCAGGCACTTTATTAGGTCCGCCTTGCTAGTACCTGGTTGAACCCCCCCTTTTTGCCTTCAGAACTGCTTTAATTCTTCGTGGCATAGATTCAACAAGGCATTGGAAACATTCCTCAGATACAGTGACATGATGGCATCGCACAGTTGCTGCAGATTTGTCAGCTGCCCATCCATAATGCAAATCTCACGTCCCCCCCAATCCCAAAGGTTCTCTATTGGATGAGATCTGGTGTCTGTGGAGTACAGTGACCTCATTGTCATGTTCAAGAAACCAGTGGTGAGATGATTGGAGCTATGTGTCATGGTGCATTATCCTGCTGGAAGGAGCCTTCAGAAGATGGGGACACTGTAGTCATAAAGGGAGGGACTGGGTCAGCAACAATATTCAGGTAGGCCGTGGATTTTAAATGGTGTTCAATTGGTACCCAAAGTGTGCAAAGAAAATATCCCCCAGACCATAACACCACCAGCCCGAACTGTTGATACAAGACAAGATGGGTCCATGCTTTCATGTTTATGTCAAATTCTGACCCTACCATCTGAATGTTGCAGCTGAATTGGAGACTCATCAGACCAGGCAACGTTTTTCCAATCTTCTGTTGTCCAATTTTGTAATGTAATTTTCGGTTTCGGCCAAGTGTACCCTGAATTTTCAGCACCCAAATTTCCATTTGATGCACCTCCTAGTTCTAGCCACTAGTAGGAGGGACACTGGGCAAAAAGCCCAGAGGGCAATGCTCCCCCATTCTTGAGCATAGTTTTAGCTTAGTGACTTAAAGTGGATATAAAAAAAAAACACTCACCCAGTGAAGTGAACAGCCTCAGATGATACACATGGATGAACTAAATCTCCCTACATAAGTTTTAAATGTATATTTGCTGTCTTCACATTTATATACTGTTTAGAAAGTTCAGATCCTGTTCGATTTTCTCTTTCTGTTTAACACCGAGTGTGATGTCTGGTCATACAGCCAAGATACCTAACATTGCTGATTTGGAGGAAAGACACAAACCCCCTCTCTTCATAGGCAGAGACTCTCGGAGGTGTTTTGTAATAGGACCTACTCCCTGCTCATCTATTTTAGCAACTTTCCCTGACAAAAGATTCAGGCAAAAAGTCTGAGAATTTGTCAGGAGTTATCAGAGGAACGGGTCAGGAGAGAGCTACAGCACTTGGCTCATTGAAGAGAGATAACAAAAGACTGCAGATATATGTGCCCAGCTCAAACTTCATGAATTGGGGTTACATCCACTTTAAGCCGGCTATAGACAGACAGATCAAAATTCCATTCCAGTTCAGCAGGGACTAGCCGAATTTCTGACTATCTATAGGCAGGCTGTTTCTACTGAAGTCAATCCATCAGTCAACTTCAGTAGTACGACCAGACCACCAGACTTCAGCAGTACGACCAGGCCACCAGACTTCAGTAGTACGACCAGACTTCAGTAGTACGACCAGACCAGACTGTCTGGTTTTCATTTGTTCGATCACCGACACTGATCATTGTATTCTGATAGCTGGGAAACCTACCGCTGTCAGAATACGATGGCGCAGTAGGAGAGATTTCCTAATCCACATTGGCTGTGTTGATTGGAGAATTGAGCAATTTTTGTTTACCTGTGGTTGCAGGAAAGAAAATTGCATAATGTATGGCCTGCCTTATGAAATGGGACAACTTTGAGTTCTCCTGGTTTACTCTAGAACAGGCAAGTCCAAAGTTCAGCCCGGGGGCCAATTGCGGCCCGTGTTCTGGTTTAATACGGCCCCACTGGCAATTTGGATTTATATCTCTTTTGTAGCCCCCAACGAATCCCAGAGCATCGTGCATTCAGAGGCTGCATTCATGGCAATGGTGAGGCTGCAGATTGGCACTGATTAGGCTGCATGGGCAATGACCCTTAAAAATCCTGAAACTTCCCTCTTAGGGCCCTTTCACACGGGCGGATCAGTAATGATCCGCTCCGTGTGTCCGCAAAGCTCAGTGGGGATCCTCTGTAAAATCCCCGCTGAGCTGGCAGCTGACAGGGCGGTCCCCGCACACTGTGCAGGGACCGCCCTGTATTTCCTCCGCTCTCCCCAATGGGGGATCGGATGAACAAGGACCGTATGTCCGTGTTCATCCGATTCGGCAGACGGAAGAAAAATAGGATTTCTTCCGTCCGCAAATGCGGATCTTTGCGGAGGCGGACAAATTGCGGGTGTCAGCGGATGTTCATCCGCTGACACCCGTAATCGCATGTATGTCTCGTTTTCATCCGCAAACGGACGGATGAAAATGCGGACATACGGTCCGTACGTGTGAAAGGGCCCTAACAGTTAAGGTGCGTGTTATACGCCGATAAATACGGTAGAGCCAAATAACACGCCTGAGCTCATCCTTAGAATCTTGACCACACACAGCCAAAAAAGGCAAGAGAATTCTTGTTGGGCAGTGTATTAGTTCATTTGCATTCAATTTTAATGGTTCAAAAAGAATGTCAGGCAAAATGGTCGGCCCTCACGCATGTTCACTTCATCAAATCTGGCCCTCTTTGAAAATGTTTAGACACCCCTGCTCTAGAAGATTAATTCTACGCGTTCAGCTTGGCTCGTCGGTTCCTCCTGGCCTGCAATTGAAATGTTTTCTATCGAGTTTCTAGCATTGTCTCACTGGCTGCTGAAAATTCTTACCTTTTTTATGGGGAAAATGCTGCTTCAGGCTCCTGGACATCTGAAGACTGCTAATAAGAAGATTTGGATAATGTGAACTTGGGTCCCTCACGTTATATGAACACTCTGCTTTTATAGGAACTCATACGGTATATGCAGTGGGCTAAGTGGGAAAGTCTGTTTGCTTCAGTCACATGATCAGCTCTAACGTTGTAATAAGAGGAAACACTGCTGGAAAAAACTCTCAAATAAGGTGGAAAATGTTTCTGTGGGTATTCTGCATGATTAATGTACAGAATGCTACCATTGTTAAAAGCACACGCCATTTAGAATTTATGCCTGCTGGCTGTGTAGAGTAAAAGGTAATGGAAAGATCTTTTTTTTTTTTTTTTTTAAGTTAAAGCGTAATGTACAGCAGACAGGCTCTTTATTGCAGAAGAGACAACTTAGCGTGTGCTATTTACATTCTGCCACAAAGCCTATATCCTGGGATGATGGCGCTCCTGTGTGTGCGCATGGGAGTGATGTCATCCCACACCAGCCAATCATGATGGCCTAAAGGCCGGCACCCAGAAGAAGCTGGGGAGATGATGCCGATCCTTTGCGCATAGGTCTGCTTTAAGTTCTGTTAGCTTTTAGCATTTCTTTTTTTCTCTTCCACTGTTGGGTTGGAGAGTTAAGGTCTGTACACGCAATTTGGATTTTCCGACAACAAATATGTGATGGAAGGATTTTGTCGGCAAATCCGACCAATTGTATGCTCCATCGGACAATTGTCGGATTTTGTGACAACAAATGTTTTATAGCATGTCGCATTATCTGATCGTGTGTACGCAAGTCTGTCGGAATAAAATCCAAAGTCCACACACGCATGCTCCGAACCAATGCTAACCATAGCACAACATTAGCAGAAGTTGCCCAAAGGGTGGCACTAAATAGCTGAAAAAACATGTAGTTTTGTGTGTGTTGGCTGTAAAAGTTCTGCCGTCTGTATACAGAAGAAGTTCACGGCCAACGCCCTTGGAACAAAATTCCACGTAATTGTCCGATGGAAATCCAATCGTGTGTACGTGGCTTTAGACTAAAAAAGACCAATAATTCTAGGAATTCAGACACTTAGTAAAAAGGCTGTGTGACATCTCCTGGGTTTATCTCTATTATTTACATTTGACAGGTCTATTGCTCTGCTGGAGAGACACTCTGGAGAGACGTATGGAGCAGCCATTACCCCCGCCACTCCTCGCTGCCCATTCACAGAAGCCTTGTTATTTTGTGAATGTGTTCATATAATACAAGCCTTTTGTGATTGGGGAGGGGCATAGATTTACTAAGCCCCTCTTGGGTAGTGCAAAATACATAATTGGGGCGTGGCTTAAGAGGAGTTAAAGGCTGAGACCGTTCACATTCCTCTCCACCTGTTTAGCTAGTGGTGTGTGGTTCCTCCCATTCCCTCATGAATGTTATTAAAAAATACCTTTCCTTTGCTATCTGCAGCCGCTGTCATTTTCTGTAAAATGCAATATGACAACCTGGAGACTGTTCTGTTCAAAGAGGCCGTATGAAGCACCTCCCAGAAATTAAAATTTTCTGCTTGTGTAATTGGTTTACTGATTTTCCCAGAATTCTGCACTAAGATACAAGTCAGATTTTGGGCGTCCTCTGATGATAATTATAAAAATGTACTTCCTTTAGATTTACTTTCCACATGGTCACAGATAAACAGCTTTTCCTTCAGAATAACATAAGGTAGGAATCTGCAAGAAAGTTTGTTAAAAAATCCCTGTAGAAGAAAAAGGTACCCCAAGGGGCTTTGAGTTGCAGAAAAAAAGAAGTTCAAAAGTTGAAGATTTTTTTTTAAAAAGGTACATGATGAAAAAAGGCGTTCTAGTGGGATCAAGACATGAGTTCCATAATACAATTAAAAAATATTAGGGCTGTTACTGATCAAAATGTTTCTGTTCGATTAATCGTTTTTTTTTTTTAAATCGATTAATCGACTAATTTCGATTAATTATAACGCACATACAGATCCAACTACTTTTAGCTGATCTCCTTGCAGGCTGATTCCCAGTGCAGCTACCAACCACTGGAAAAATGGATAGCAGGATACAAAAACACACAAAGGCAGCGCTCGATGGGAATAGCATTAAAACTTTTATAGTCTTCAAGTAGGTAACCAAATAAATATTGCACAGGAGATAAAATTGATGTAGCTACATAAACTGTAAAAATGGTGCGAGTAATACCAAACGGTACCGAAAGCAGTCAAAAAAACATGTAGCGGAGTATGATACTGGTATAAAAATGTGTACAACAATACCACTGCTGAATCCAGATGAGGAGAGGTTAACATCAGCCCGTCGGCATGTAGATGTCCCAGGAAGGGAACTATCACAACTCCCAGTGGATGGTTGTTGAATCCCAGGGTGATAGAGGGAAGTGTAACAGCCCTTGCGTGTGGCAGATAGTAAGGTCCCGGCGGCATGCAGATATGAAGGCACAGCAAAGGAGCCCTTCAGATGGACACGGGCAAGCGCCGCCGGTGTCCGTGACGTTACTGGATCTCCGACGGAACTCCTTGAAGGCCCGGAAGCTGGCGGACAGGTGAGTACCAATCAAAAGAATTTTAATCGATCAAAAAAATTAAAGATTAATTGAAAGTTAATTTGCACAGCCCTAAAAAATATATACATCTGAATAGATACAACCATATGAGATCAGGTAACCATAAAGTAGGTTAACTTGTGCTAGAAACCCAGACGGGTTTCGACCTTTGATAATGGAGGTCTCTTCAGGGGGAAAAAGATACATATAGATGATATTTGTTAAAAACACATAAATATACAGTGGAATATATATATATAATCATTGTTCGCCATATTGGCGTAGGTGAGTATATTTACCAAAGAATGTAAAAAAATTGAAACCATAGGTCCACCGCAGGCCCCATCACCGAGAAAAAGCGCCCCCAGAAAACCACGCGGAAATCCCTGCAGTGTACTAAGATCACACAGAGGGGAATGTGTTTGTTTTTGTTTTTTTGCATCAAAAGTGGAGTTGCTCTTTAAGTGTTGATAATGAAACTACTGTAACTCTGACATATATGGCAGCACATGAAATCATGTAGGGTATGGCTACAATCGGGTGACTTCATCAATATATTTCCTGGGTGCTAGCATTTAGGGATTGGTACAACTTGTACAGTGCCCACGCTAAACCATGATGATTTCCTCAGAGTGAAGAAAAGAATCGTCAGATCCAGGAGCGGCTCGAGCTGGCTGAACAGAAACTTCAACAGACGATACGGAAAGCAGAAACCTTGCCCGAGGTGGAGGCGGAATTGGCACAGAGAGTGGCTGCTCTTTCTAAGGTAAGGAGGTTGAAGGGCAATCTGATGTGGGTTAGCATAACAACAATTTTAGAATGTGTATACAGATCGATTGATTTAGAAAATCCCATTATACGTTGTTCCTTGCTGTTTGAGACTGTTTGTTTGTTTTTTTTGTAAGCCTTGGCCAATTTTGTTTTAAGTTTCACTGAGCTTTTCAAAAATCTGAAATCCTGTAAAAAAATATTCCTTGCAGTAAGTTGCTTTTTTTTTTTTTGTGACATTTCTCTAGTTGACAAAAATTGTTTTAAAGTGGAGGTTCACCCGTAAATGTAAATTTTTAACATTAGATTCATGCTCATTTTGTCAAGGTGAGTCGGTATTTATTTTTTTTAAAACGAAGCAGTACTTACCGTTTTAGAGAGCGATCTTCTTCGCCGCTTCCGGGTATGGGCTGCGGGACTGGGCGTTCCTATTTGATTGACAGTCTTCCGACAGGCTTCCAACGGTCGCATCTATCGCGTCACGATTTTCCGAAAGTAGCCGAACGTCGGTGCGCAGGCGCCGTATAGAGCCGCACCGACGTTTGGCTTCTTTCGGCTACTCGTGACGCGATGTATGCGACCGTCGGAAGACTGTCAATCAAATAGGAACGCCCAGTCCCAAAGACAATACCCGGAAGCGGCGGAGAAGATCGCTTTCTAAAACAGTAAGTACTGCTTCGTTTTTAAAAAAAAACACCCGATTCCCCTTGACAAAATGAGCTTCAATCTAATGTTAAAAAAAAAAAATTTGGGTGAACTCCCGCTTTAAGTGCACCGCAAATACTGATTAAAATGCTAAGAATTTACAGTAGCACTGTAGTTGGTTAAAAAAAAAAAAGAGTATTATCTTTTATAGGAATATAAAATTTCACCTTTTTGAATTTAACAAATACAAATGATGGGCTTCCGTTTCTATTTAAAATGATTAAATACAGTTTGAGGTTACTAACTTCAAAATGGGAAAGTCAAAGGAAAAAACCTGCTGCACTCTAAGGAAAATTCAAACACTGCTAACTTTATTCACCCAGACAACATAAACAGTACTTGCCTCATATCCCCTTTCTCATGCAATTCAACTGGGCTTAAAGGATAAGTTCACTTTTGTAAAAATAATACATTCACATCTTTTCACAGGTAAGAAAAATGTGCATTTATTTTTTATTTTTTTTTACTAGGAGCATGCAAAGCATTTCACCCGTGATCTGCAGATCGCAGGGGTCTTGTAGACTGCCGGTGTAGGCTGTCTGGCCATGCATCGTACCAGCAGGTAGTTACACACGAAGAGGAGGCATCAGTGAACTACCTAGAGAGCTCAACAGCGAGCTGGTAGTTCATTAAAGTTACTTCACAGAACTCTGAATAAATCACACGACCAGATGGACTGAGCCCCGCATGGCCACTTTTATTTTTTATTTTTTATGACAGTGAGTGCGGGGAGAAGATCGCTGTCACATCGTGGGGGTATCTGTAACATGTTACGAATGGTGAACTTATCCTTTTTTTAATTGTAGGGACCTCTACAATTGCACCCATATTGAGTGAAACGAGTCGAGGGGTTCCTAGATGAACAACCTTTTTTCAAATGAATACGTTTACCAGCTTGCAGCTGGTCTTTATCTTTTAGACTTATGCAGTCTTTGGGGCATAGGATGAAGTATTCAGCAACCAGACGTGCATGGAAATTAGAGGTAGACCGATATATCGGTCGGCCGATATATCGGCCGATATTTGGCCGTTTTTGTGAAATCGGCATCGGCCGATTTTTGTGAAAGAATCGGCCGATTCGCGGCTAAAGTGTCCGGCCCGCATGGCCGCCTGCCCTGCAGTACTGACCCCGCTCCCATGTATCCGATTCCTCCTATCTGCACGGCCACCACAGAAGGGATATAGATTTCACTGGCATCACGCCGTCCGCCGTGCCCCGCCCCCTCGGTGTGCTGTATTAGGGACAGGGAGAAACAATCATTGGCTTACAACTGCCGCCTGACTAATGTAACTCCCCCCAGCAGGAATGTCTTCCTTCCCTGCTGAGGCGGAACCTGCTGGCATTACACCAAGTTCTAAACAATGATTGGCTGATCCGCTCATCAGCATGCACCTAGCCTATTAGGTGCATGCAGATAGAATTGGATTATGATACCCAGCATGTATGGAGGGTAAGTTGCCCAAATTATGTGCTACTGTGCCCCCCTGCAGAATTTATTTAAACTCCTTTTAAAAGGGAAACCTGGCTGAGGCTGGCATTGTGAAGATGGATGATGATGACTCTGGGTGGATATGAGAGTTACATTGTGGAGATCCTCTTCACAATGTAACTCTCATCCCCACACAGAGTCATCCTCATCCATCTTCACAATGCAACACAATCATCTTCATCCCCACCCAGCACCATCCACCCCACTACAATGCATTCCCTGCACCATCCATCCCTTTCCACAACACATCCCCACCCACGCCCAGCACCATCCATCCCACTCCACAATGCATCCCCACCCACCCCTCTCCACAATGCATCCCTACCCATGCCCAGCACCACCCACCCCTCTCCACAACGCATCCCCACCCACACCCAGCACCATCCATCCCTCTCCACAACGCATTCCCATCCACCCCTCTCCACAACGCATCCCCACCCACACCCAGCACCATCCATCCCTTTCCACAATCCATCCCCACCCACGCCCAGCACCATCCATCCCTTTCCACAACACATCCCCACCCACCCCCAGCACCATCCATCCCTCTCCACAATGCATCCCCACCCACCCCTCTCCACAATACATCCCCACCCATGCCCAGTGTATTTTTTTTCTTTTTTAATAATTGAGGTGGCACTGAAGGGCTGCACTGGTGGGCACTAATGAGGTGGCACTGATGGACACTAATGGGCTGAACTTGTAGGCACTGATGAGGTTGCACTGACAGGCTGAACTGGTGGACACTAATGAGGTGGCACTGATAGGCTACACTGGTGAGCTGCATTGGTGGGCACTGATGGACACTGATAGGCTGCACTCCACCTCTCCACCCTAAACAATAACCTCCTCCCCAACCTAGATTTTCTGATATAATGGGGAAAAAAAATCGGTCTAAAATATCGGCCGCAAAAATCGGCCTAAAATATCGGCCATCGGCCGCCCCAATTTTGGAATATCGGCATCGGTATCGGCCAGAGAAAAACCCATATCGGTCGACCTCTAATGGAAATGACCAGATTCAGGAATTGGGTTCAGTGTATACTATACTTTAACAGAGAGAATGTTTGATCGAACATTTCTCAGATCCACCTGTTGGTTGAGTTCAGTCCTACATTGGGGACCTTTTAAAAGGGCTGGTTCACCTTTGCCCCAAAAAAACTGCCTATGCAGGTAAGTGGTGCCTGTAGATAAAAAAAACTCTGCAGATTTAATTGAAGTTGCATAATGTTCTTGCTATAGGTGTAGTCCATTTTCAAACCCTCACAAAGCTTGGCTGAAAACCTCCTAGAGATGGCATCGTTTTAGCCTGCCTTGAGTCTAGTACGTTGTCAACTCTCCCAGCTGTTATTGTTTACCCTCACCATCACAGGAGCACGCTCCCAAACCCCCACACAAGAGTGGTCCACCATCTTTTCCATTGCAGCATTTTTACTGCGACAGGACTGCGTACATGCATAGGAGTTTGAGTAGGCTGGGAGTGTCTTAGTAATGTTCTAGCAACAAGGCAGGGATGGGATGATGTCATCTCCGACATCAATTTATAACTTTTTTGAAATGTATTTTTCTGTATTTTTTGTTTTTGTTTTTCTGTTTCTCACTGTACCATTAAAATTATAGACAGATCATTTTGTTGTCGGTGGGCAAATGTACAAGTCAACAGGGGATAAAATACTTTTTTTCCCTCACTGTACACAAAGGGCCAGATTCACAGAAGAAGTACGCCGGCGTATCTGCTGATACCCCGGCGTACTTTCAAATTTGCCGCGTCGTATCTTTAGTTTAAATTCTCAAACCAAGATACGACGGCTTCTGCCTTCGATCCGACAGGCGTACGGCTTTGTACGCCTTCGGATCGTAGGTGTGATACTTTCGGCGTCCGCTGGGTGGAGTTTGCGTCGTTTTCCGCGTCGGGTATGCTAATTAACTGTTTACGGCGATCCACAAAGGTACGCGCGTTTGACGCATTCTCTTACGTCGTCGCTAGTCGGCTTTTCCTAGCGTAAAGTTACAGCTGCTATTTCTTGGCTTTAAATTTAGACTTGCATGTTAAAGTATGGCCGTCGTTCCCGCGTCGAATTTAATTTTTTATTTTTTTTTGCGTAAGTCGTCCGTGAATAGGAAAGGACGTAACGTACGTCGCCGTTCAAAAAATGATGTTGGTGCGACGTAATTTCGCGCAAAGCACGGCGGGAAATTTCAAAACGGCGCATGCGCAGTACGTTCAGCGCGGGAACGCTCCTAATTTAAATGATACACGCCCCATTTGAATTAGGCGGGCTTGCGCCGGACGGATTTACGCTACGCCGCCGCAAGTTTACAGGCAAGTGCTTTGTGAATCAAGCACTTGCCCGTAAAACTTGCGGCGGTGTAACGTAAATGCGATACGTTACGCCGCCGCAATTCTATGTCAATCTGGCCCAAAATGCTTACACTTATGGCAAGGGCACTACTTAAATGTGGTCTAGCCACAGTTTGTTTTCGTCTACCGGCACCCCTGACCTGCATAGACAGCTTTTTGGTTAAGGTTAAACACTTGACAGCCCGCAATGTACTGTGCACCTAGGATACGTTTTTATACCAAAAAGTAAAACGCATCATTTTTTATTTTTTTTTCAAAATTGGTCTATTTTCGTGTGGGTTTTTTTTTTTTTTTTTTTTTTTATAAAAAAAAATAAAAACCCAGTGGTGATCAAATGCCATCAAAAAGCTTTCTTTGTGTAAAACAAATTATATAAATTGTGTACAGTGTTGTGTGACTGTGCAAATACCAGCTAAAAGTAGCGCAGTGCTGAATAGCAAAAAAAATGCTCTGGTCATAAAGGGGGTAAAACCTCTTCTGAAGCTGAGGTGGTTATCTAGCCCTTCAGAAAAGATTGATTTTATAGCATGTTTTTTTCATAGTTTGTGCCTTGAAAAAGTATTCATACCCCTTGAAATTTTGTCATGTTACAACCAAAACCGTAAATGTATTTTATGTGATAGACCAACACGAAATTGGCACATAATTGAGAAGTGGAAGGAAAATGATAAATGTGTTTTTTTTTTTTTTTTTTTTTTTTTACAAATATGTGAAAAGTGTGGGGTGTATTTGTATTCAGCCCCTCTGAGTCAATACTTTGCAGAACCCCCTTTCACTACACCTGCAAGTCTTTTTGGGGATGTGTCTACCAGCTTTGTACCTCTAAAGAGTAACATTTTTGCCCATTCTTCTTTGCAAAATGGCTCAAGCTCTGTCAGATTGGATGGACAGCATCTGTGAACAGCAATTTTTATGTCTAGCCACAGATTCTCAATTGGATTTAGGTCTGGACTTTGACTGGGCCATTCTAACACATGAATATGCTTTAACTGCTTCCCGAACAGCACACGACTATATATATATATATATATATATATATATATATATATATATATATATATATATATATATATATATATAATCGGCAGAATGGCATGGGCAGGCAGAAGGACGTGTATATATACACGGCCCCTTTAAGAATCGTCATTGTGGACGCGCAAGCTCGACTGCGGGTCCCGCTGACTCTATGCCTGCATGAATACCTGCGTTCGTCTCACGGTGAGGAAGAACGGGGAGCTGCTGATGTAAACAAGCATTTCCCCAGTCTTCCTAGTGACAAGGACACCAATCATCGCTTCCTGTTATCATTTTCCTTTCACTTCACAATTACCGTATTTATCGGGGTATAGCGCGCGCCGGCGTATAGCGCGCACCCCAAGTTTAGAAGGGAAGTTTAAGGAAAAAACTTACATTTTGGATGTCGTGCCCGGCGTCCATCAGCAGCCTTGTCTGGCGTCCGTCTGCGGCCTTGCGCGGGGTCCGTCCAGAATTGTCGGTGTCCGTCTGCTGTCTTGCCCGGCGGCCTTGTCCGGCGTCCATAGGCGGCCTTGCACGGGGTCTGTCTAGCCTTGTCGGTGTCCGTCTGCTGTCTTGCCCGGCGTCCATAGGCGGCCTTGTCCGGCGTCCGTCTGTTTGAGTTTGGTGCCTCGGTCGAGCTATGCAGAGCTGGATTTCCGGTGTGTTCGGCTCCTCTCGGCTCCTCTTGCGTAGCTGCGGGCGGAGCCGAACATGGCCAAGCCTAGCCAAGTGCCCAGTACACTCTGCTCGGTCTTTGGCTACGGCGCTCTGAGACAGCCGACAAAGACAGGATTGGCGTATAACGCGCACCCACGATTTCCCCTGATATTAAGGGGAAAAAAGTGCGCGTTATACGCCGATAAATACGGTATGTGTCACTTTGTGTTGGTCCATCACATAAAATACATTTACGATTTTGGTTATAACCTCATAAAATGTGGAAAATTTCATGGGGTGTGAATACTTTTTTTTTAAGTCACTGTACCTTTTTTACTGGGTTACAGAGCTGTTGTGGCCATTCTGAAAAGCAGGATAGACCTGTACATTTTATGACTTCACATTCCTAATACAAACACATATTTGTGTGTCCCTCTCAAACTTCGGATTTGTGTTACCAGGATGGCTACGACAAAATAAAACTGCATAGTTTTAAAGCTGTAGTAAACTGAAGTTTAAAATAAGTAAAAAATAAATCTCCCTGCAGTGTAATGTCATAATGGGCTAGTGTGCATTATGAAAGGCTTACCTAAGAATGACGCACTGTCGCCACTGCAGAGGCTTCTATATTCACCCAGTCTTCCTTCTGAGGCCCTGGCTGCTTGAATACGCACGGGAGTCTCGGCTGCGGCACAGAGCTTAGAATGAGCGGCACGAGTATGCCTTTCCTTCAGAGTGCATGTCCCGGTGACCTTCCTGGCTGCAGACACTGAATACCTCCTAAACCATGCATGTTTCAGAGCTATTCCTTGTACAAGTGTCCAAGGGGAGTTCACTACCACTTTAATACATTCTGGGCCAGATTCTTGTAGATTTGAGGCGGGCGTAGCGTAAGCCATTTACACTACGCCGCCCCAACTTACAGGAGCAAGTGCTGTATTCCCCAAACACTTGCTTCGTAGTTTGGGGCGGCGTAGTGTAATTGGCCCGGCGTATCCCCGCGTAACTCCAAGGGGGTGGCTTGTATTTAAATTAAGCGCGCCCCCGTGCTGTTCGAACTGCGCATGCTCCGTCGGGTAAATTACCCGACGTGCATTGCGCTAAATGACGTCACACGGACGTCATTTGTTTTGATGTTAACGTAAATGGCGTCCACCGCCATTCACGGACGACTTACGCAAACGACGTAAAATTTTAGAATTGAGACGTGGGAACGACGGCCATACTTAACATTGAGTATGCCACCTAGGGGGCATGTTTATCTTTACGCCGCGTATCTCTTACGGAAACAACGTTAAATCACTACGGGCAAGCGTACGTTCGTGAATCCGCGTAACTAGTCATTTGCGTATTCTACGCTGACCGCTATGGAAACGCCACCTAGCGGTCAGCGTAGATATTGCAGCCTAAGATACAACGGCGCTGGCCGTCGTATCTTAGGCATGTTTAAGTGTATCTCAGTTTGAGAATACACTTAAACATACGACGGCCTTAGATTCGGACTTACGTCGGCGTATCTGCTGATACGCCGGCGTAATTCTTTGAGAATATGACCCTCTGTATATTAAGGCCCGTTCACACCACATGACAACATGCTGCTTTTTTTTTCCTGCACAGAACTGTACTGGAACATGGTAAAAAGCATCAAAAATGCACTGCATCTACAATGCGTCCGTAAAAAACACACTGACATGCATCAAAAAACTTTAAACACTCATGTAGAAACTCATCCAGAGGAAGTTTTGTGGTGTGAATGGGCACTTACTGTATGTCTTGTCAAGGTGAAAAACAAATTCTGTACATCTTCAAAATGCATACATATTTCCCCATGTTTTTCACTTTAAATATGCTTCAAGTAGAAAACAAATGACTGACTGATTCTGCCAGAAATGCAGTGAGCCCCTAACTTCCTGAAGTAAGCTGACAACCAGTGTTCATTTTGTTGACTAAAACATTTTAGTCGACTCGAATATTATTTTAGTCTACTAAAATACGACTAAAACAATTGAGATGACTAAAATACGACTAAACTAAATTAAAATTTGACTTCAAAATGAACACTGGTCTGTAGTACATGTTCATACCTCAATACCATAAATAACATATTTGATTATTCACTCCAGCAGTATATAACGAGTTTGGAAATTGTAGAGAAATGTTAACTAATGCATTACAATTTTTAATTGCACCCATTTTGATTTTAGACGACTAAAATTAGTTTTAGTCAACCAAAATGTACTGGAGATTTAGTCGACTAAAACAATTGCATAAGACTAAAACTAAAATGTACTTTTAGTCCTAAGACTAAAACAAAATCAAAATTTGCTGCCAAAATTTAAGTGGAGGTTCACCCGAAAAGTTAATTTTTAACCTTGGATTGATGCTCATTTTGTCAAGGGGAATCGGGTAGTTGTTTTAAAATCGAAGCAGTACTTACCGTTTTAGAGAGCGATCTTCTCCGCCGCTTCCGGGTATGGGCTGCGGGACTGGGCGTTCCTATTTGATGAGCATCAATCTAATGTTAAAAAAAAAAATTCGGGTGAACTCCCGCTTTAACACCGCCGACAATGCTGCCTCTGCTGCACTGAAATATCAAACACTTTTGTCGGCTCTTCCCAGTTCTCTTCTGCTGGGCAAGATAATGCCTCCCCCTCTCCTCCATAACCTCATAGGAGGTGTTCTGTAATCCAGCAGGGCAGAACTGATGACATTGCTTGAGATTTCAGTGCAGCAGAGGCAGCGTTGTCGGCACACTGCAGGAATTTAGGAGCTCACTGTATTTTTTGCAGCATCAGTAGTTATTTTTCTGTACTTGCAACATTTTTAAATGGATTGAACTTGGAAAATGTGTTTTTGCAGATATGTGCTGAATGTTTTTTTTGTTTTTTTTTTTCGCCTTGACTTGCACTTCAAGATACTTGTGAGATAGTAGAGAATATTGCAAAATCTCTTACTCACTCCTGGTTCTGAGAATAAATAAGGCGTCACATTTCTCTCATACAATTTAACTTTTATTCTCTGTCAAAGAGGAAACAGACAGTGTTTAAATAATTGCGTATATACTGCATATTTTTGCTGCAGGTAAGGGTGCCTATTGAAACCTGTCAGGTACTGTCCTATATCATCTAATTGAGGAGCCGTCATTATCCTGTCGGAAGGGCGTGTAAACAGGACGACACGGGAGAGAAGAGGTGTTAGAATTCATCTGAACAAAGCTAGATCTCTAACCTGCTGATACTTGGGCAATGCACCTGCTTCTCCCTTTTTCTGACACCTGAAATGTAACAGCATGATTTTGTTTGCAATTGCTGAAAAGCTGCATCTATTATACGTTCATTATTTGTGACAATGTATGTGACTTGCAATCCTCATGCTGTATACAACAGCAACCACTCTTAAAGGGGTTGTAAAGGTTTGTTTTTTATTTTCGAAATAGGTTCCTTTAAGCTAGTGCATTGTTGGTTCACTTACCTTTTCCTTCAAATTCCCTTCTAATTTTTTTTTTCTTTGTCTGAATTTCTCACTTCCTGTTCCTCCTCGGTAAGCTGTTTTGACTTTCCACCGCTCGGATGATGGGGGCAAGCTTACTGAGGAGAAACAGGAAGTGAGAAATTCGGACAAAGAGAAAAAAACATTTAGAAGGAAAAGGTAAGTGGACCAACAATACACTAGCTTAAAGGAACCAATTTAGAAAATAAAAAAACAAACCTTTACAACCCCGGCCGGCCACAGACGAAGCGATTTTCTTTCCTGCAACCACAGGTTATAGGAAAGAAAATCTCTTGTTTAAGCTAGTGCATCTGTGATAGCCCCAATGCCATCTGTGATAGCCCCAATATCCTTCGTCCAAGCATTGGCCATCCATAATAAGCCCATTATCCTCCATCTGACCATTGGCTATCCACGATCGGCTCAGTATCCTCCATTTGACTATTGGTCATCTGTAATGGCCCAAATATCCTCCATAAAACTATTAGCCATCTATGTAAGGCCCAATATCCTCCATCTGACCATTTGCTATACACGATAGGCCTATATCCTTCATCTGACCATTGGCCCAAGTCCCCTTTTACACTTATACGACTTGTCCCATGATTTTGGACTGCAAAATCGCATGACAAGTCCTTCTCCATGATTTTAAAATAACTTCCATTCATATTGGCACACTTTAAGTCGTGCTGACTTCTAAGTAGTCCCTGCACTACTTTGGTCCAACTTCCATGCGAGTTGATGTCCATAGACCTCAATGTTAAACCCTCAAGTAGCATGCAAATCGTACCTGAATAATATAGACACGATTTCACCCTTGTCCCACCCAATCCTTTCAACATAGTAGCCCCTCCCAAGCACATTTTTCTAGCACACATTCACTTCCTGGTTATTCCCTCAACAATGTGCTCCAAACAGCCCAAAAAAAAGAGATGTCCTCCGCTTCTCCTCTTCTTCCTCATGCACTGCTACTACTGCAGCAGCAATGACAACTGCTGTGGCAATATATTGAGTA
The DNA here is from genome assembly GCF_905171775.1 of Rana temporaria. Taxonomy (NCBI): domain Eukaryota; kingdom Metazoa; phylum Chordata; class Amphibia; order Anura; family Ranidae; genus Rana; species Rana temporaria. The sequence goes on along the minus strand of NC_053499.1, from coordinate 20,572,318 downwards.
GCAAACATTTTCGGTCACATCAACCAGGAAGCAAACAGGAACTGGATACAACTATGGCAGGGAAAGGAATAACCTCACACCATGTATGTTTTCATTGGTTAATGCCAAAGTTGTGGCAAAGTAGTACTGATGTAAAATCGTGGCAAAGTCACACGACCTTGAAGTCGTACAAGTGTGAAAGGGGCCTAAGAAGTTCTAACTCTTCCCTATTCTACTAAAATAACGTTTGGTTGCTGTTGTTTTACTAGTTAGAGGTTTACCATCACTTTTTTTTGTCTGTGATTACCTCTGTCTATTGAAGAAAAAAAAGTAATTGGCTGATGTATACGCTAACCTTTTTCTTGATTGTCGGACTGAATTTGGATTTTACACATAGTAATACTGATGGTGATGCTGCACTAAGGGTTTAACTAGTAGCAGTACTACTGGGTGTACATGTCAAATTTCAGGTGGTTTCAACTGCTTGCAAATGGCTTTTAATCTCAAAAGCTACTAAACAGATCAAGGTAACCTACCACTAAACTTTTGTCTGTTTAATAACGGTTAGCAGTTACTTACATTCAGAAGATGGTGAACATTGCCAGAAATTTACATTGTTTGTCATACACCTTAGTCTGAATATACATTCCTTTTGGGACTTCCTTTTAGATTTATTAAAACTGCAATGGCAGATTTTTATTAAAAGTCAGAAGCTACATGATTTGTATACAGACCAAGAGCGCACACACCGCCTCAGGCAACAAAAGGACACACCTGATTCAAGGCGCCAATCCCGGCTCACCACCCTCAGTAGAATAAGGTAGAAATAAATTGATTGCTCACTGGTATTCAAAAGGTGCTGATGAATTTTTTTTTTCTTTGTCACACCAGACAGACTTACGAGAAGTATTTAGTTGACGCGTTTCACACGAAAAGAGACGTGCTTGTTCACAACATTTTGAAAATGCATCAAGTACAGGTATATATAGGCATATGTTACTTTTAAATGGTCAATACAAAACACTTGTGACTCAAGGGCAGTCCAAACAGCACCACCAATCATAAAAGCATTCCTTGATTGATTAAAGACACGTTATGATGATATGAAAAACAATTGGACAAAATAAGAACACTATGAAAGAAAGAGAGACAGAAATATTTTGAGTAAATATGTGGACAAATCACGTAGACTGCCCTTGAGTCACGGGTGTTTGTATTGATCATTTAGGTAACATATGCCTATATATCTGTACTTGATGCATTTTCAAAATGTTGTGAACAAGCACAGCTCTTTTCGTGTGAAACGCGTCAACTAACTACTTCTTGCAAGTTTGTCTGATGTGACAATAAAGAAAAAAATTGAATTAGCATCTTTTGGATTCCACTGTGCAACCAATTTCTTTCTACCTCGTTCTACACGATTTGTAGCTGTTGACTTATTTATTTTATTTCCCCCCCCCCCCCCCCCTGAAAATGCAGGCATGTGGCCATATCCAAGGCATTTGGCTATGTGATCTGTCATGAAGGAAGTGGATCATATATAACCAGCACTGGGAGGAGCTTGGTGCAAAATATTCTGAAGGAAGCATTTCAGCTTTTTTTTTTTTTTTGTGTCCATGCAAACAAAATTAACATAGAATTGTCTGAGTATGGCTTCACTTTTCACTTTCAGGTTGTGCTGCAGATAAACTATAACATTTTGGCAGTCAATATTGGGAAAACAAGGCAGGAACATGGGTCCTTTCTTTGGGGGAAGTCTCATCAACTTGCACTTTAGGCCAGTCCTTTGTATTCTTGTGTAATGTCTCTATGTGCCATTCCTAAAGACAGTCAAATCTGATTTAATTCTGTGGTTGTTTATAATTGTAAGTTATTCTTTACAGAGGTGGAAAAAATAGTTTTGACTCTATTTGTCACTACTTTAAAAATAAATAAACAACTTACCTGCCAAAAAAAGTTCACCACTGTCTTCACATGTTACCTTGGCTGAGAAATTGTGAACCTCAAACCCTTCCCAGGGTGTCGAATGCCTGGTCCCCCTCTGCACTCTGTGGTTTCACCCACCATGGCCCCCTATGTTAATACAGAACACGGGGAAGTGGGAGTCGGTGGATGGGACCGCAACAGGGTACCACGTATCCAACACCTATAAATGTCTGATGCAAAAGCCATTGTAGCATTGAAGTAAATGGAGATTTTTGGCATGGCAAGGGTAACGTATTATCCATAAAATTTTCAGGGAAGCCTTTTTTTTAAATGGCAATCACGTAAAAAAAAAATTGAATTCTTATGTTCTGGTCTCTTCTGTACCCTTTCCCTCTGTCTACCTCTGCAGTCAAATTAAGCTAGTTTTTTGCATTATCAGTCTCTCTGCTTTTGAAGGTGTATTTAAAGGGTCAGTCCACCCTTAAGCGATACATGGAGTCTGATGGGTTGGTTTGCTGCTGGCTTCTTGGGTATTCCACTTCTCCAGGTCTCATTAAGCAAGTTAAAATCACATGGGAACATTCTTATTGCAGCGTTGGGTATTCAAGCCTGGAAGCTTGAGAAAAGATATGTCAGCGCTTGAGTCCTGAAAGTACCAAGAAGCTCTTGGGTTTAACTCCCCCATCATCCACTAAGACCTGCTTCACACGATTGTGTCTCTGGAGGCAAGGTTTGGCACGGCAGCCCATTCATTTGATTTTGCTTTTACACTATGCGTTTTCCCAGCGGTCCCACATTTTAGGAGTGGAAACAGGTGCAATAGTGTGAATCAGGCCTAAAACGGAATTATTATTTGTGGGCTGTCCCTTTTAATGTAGCAAAGAGCAATGTCCAAGTGTGGTAATGCCTAACCAACCGGAATTCATCTACCATTGTTCCAGTATGATGAAAGTTGAAATTCAGTTGCTGTAGGTATTAGCACTTTGTTGTCATTGCTCTTTTGCACGACCTAAATAACTAGGTCTACTAAATGTGTTCATATGTTACCTTTGCTTACACTTTCCCTCTGTCTGCCTTCGCAATCAAAGTATGTGTGTGTTTGTTACCTTTCTTATCCTCTGACTGTAGTCTGAGCTTTTGTCTTCGGGAAAGCCTCCTGCTAAGGAATCTAAGCTGTTGGCACTTGCGCCCGTGCCTAGGAAGGTAGAACTTGCTTACTGTTCTCTTGCCTTGCTTTGTTCCATTTGCTTTTTCTGGTGAAAGGCAGGGTGAGGATGCCATTTACCCATCATCGGCTGTACCTAACCATCCTTTTCGCGGCTGAAATGTTGTCCATGTTGCTGAGCAATTCTCCGCACTGCATTCATTAAGCACTAACCAAACACCACCAGAGCATGTTCTGCTTCTGCTTACACAGACTGTCATTTGGTACAAAATAATATATTGATCAGGATACATCTCACAAAAGGGAATGCTGCTTGATCACCTAGTTATAAACAAACTCTACCTTTTACAGTTATCTAATTAGGTGTTGAAATTCAGTGGCTTTAAATGTCTCGCCGGCATAATAAAGACGCATGGAGTTGGGAACTTAAGCACCACTTTGTGCGTGGACTCCATAATCCTGTTATTTTTAATTGTCATCCTCTTGATTAAATTAGTAACACATTCATAATGCATTTAGTTGCAAAAAGACATGTGGTATAGGTATTTTATCTAATTGGTGAACTGCTGTTAAGCTGGGTGCAAACTGAGTTTCTTTCCATTCAACCCAGCGGGTTGGATGAAAAACTGTCGGCTCCGGTTGGAGCCACTGTGCTAACGATCCAACGTTGGTACAGCAATCTCCCACGCTGAGCTGTTCTGATGGACACTCCCCCACCCCCCGCCAGAACTCTCCGATCAGCCATTAATTAGACCTGCCATTGACGATTTTCCAGCATGCTTGTCTGACAGAAGGCCCGCCATACACGCAGGCCAAATGTTGGCCGTTTTTTATTGAACCGGCCGGTGTCGCCCTGCATTCGCCCCGTGTGTACGACGCTTTGAAATTCATCTTTTTTTGTTCTACACTCAGTGGTGAGTTTTAAGTTTTTTAAGCAGTATTAAACCCAAAACCCAAATGTATTATATTGAAGTTTACCAGTCATTAGATTTTTTTTTCCCCCTCTGTTTTTTCACTTGGTGATCTGACCACTAACACACCTCCTGTATTGGTGGGTAACGACTCTGGAGGAATGAGAACAGGAGGCATAGCCTTCAGCAGTGTTGTCAGTCTGGGGGGGTTGGTAGTGTTAAAAGATAAGTTCACTTTTTATAAAAATAATAATAAATGCACAATTTTTTTTACCGGGTAAAAAAAAAAAATATGCATTTTATAATATTTTGTTGTTGCAGGAGCCTGTAAAGCATTGCATCGGTGATCAGCAGATTGCAGCTGCCATGCAGGTCTCCTGCAGATCTGTCAGTGTATCGACTTGCTCATACGAGGATGCCGATTCATTCAGAAGACTCCATGAACTACCACGGCGCTCACAGTAGTGAAATGACAAGCCGACAGCCGCAATTGCTGCTGGACCTTGTAGTTTTCCATTCACAGAGGATTGTGAATGAGTGATGTGCCTGGACGGGATTGTCTCATCCACCTAAACTGATATATTCTGCTGAAGAGCTTGTGCTTTTGAAAAACAGACTCACTGACTGGGTTACCAGATGAAAATCAGATTGCCTAAAAAAAAAAAAAAATACGACAGCCATCAGATCAAAGAATTGATTAACTGTCATAAATTAAATGTTTGCTTTTGGATTTAATACAGCTTTAAAAAAGAAGTATGAGTAGTGTGTTTTTTTTTTTTGATTGATACTTACGTAGGTGGCTGCAGAATCGGTCCAATGCTGCATCTGTCCCCCGGCGCCTCGAACATTGAGAACCGAGCAATCAAACACCACAGATTGCTCAATTCTCACAGCTCTGCCCCCTCCTCGATCATTAAAGCGCTGGGCTGTAGAGGCAGATGGAGCGGCCAGCTCAGGATCTCGGCAGCTTGCTGAGAGGCTGAGCCATATGCCGGTCCAAGGACCTCGACTCTGTGGTCATGACTTCCGAGCCTGGACCGACTCTGTGACATCAGCAGAGAGCAGACTTCAGCCCGCTGTCTGACGAAAACCAGTCACAGGAGTGCAAAACAAACTGCACTCCTGTGATCCACAGGAGAAGTACAGCCAAATGAGCTTTGGCTGTACTTCTCCTTTAAGGACTTGTGTAGGGTGTTTGGAGCCTGTTTGTCAGTCAGTCAAAACTACCTGCCCTCTGTTTGCTTCTGGGTGCAATTGAAGCAAGCTCTGTGACACTATTTGTAGGGTTTATTGAATCCTCTGGAGCAGAGCAACGGACAGCTTTGTGCATACTGGAGATCGCAGGCTGATGGGCAATAGTACCTGTCCTACTCACATTAGTGCTGCTACCAAGTTGCCTGCATACGTGGTTGCTGTTCTGTTTGTAGTGTACTTTGTGAACATTGATTGCTTTTGGGCTTTAGCAGACAATATTTGGACAGGCTGCCAGACTTGGCTTTAAGTACTCAAGCCCTATAAAACTGGGTGAGATTTGCACCAGTTAAAGTAAAAACAGAAAATAAAACCTAAAGTAACATAAAACCATAAAACAGAAGGTAGTTTTTTAATCACTTCTAAAAAGTGTGGATATACTCCCTTTTAAAAAAAAAAATCCTTTATTGGCAGCTACACATCCAGAATCCCAGCAGAAAAACATTTGCTAATTTTAAGACACACTGAGGCTTCTGAGTTGCGGAGCTACAAGACTGTATGAGGTCATAGTTATGACAGCAGCGGTCTTTTCTTACCGTAATTAAATGAGAATAAATATCTTGTTTTGTGGCGGCTGGAAAAAGACGTAACCGCCTTCTATTTTAAGGTGGATGTGCTATATTGGTCAGTCGTTTAGTGGAGAACCTTTTTTTGACCTTATTGGTTGTACTGTCACAAAACATTGCTAATAGATTTTGATGCTTTTTTTAGATCTCACATTTGCAATCATGAACTTATCATGATGGTTTTGGGTTTTATCTATTTAGTATTTTTGTGAAAACAGGCCCATTAGCTCCACTAAAAGGTCATAGACTTTATTTAGCACTGTTGTATAAGCTGTCCTCTGCCATGGAGAAAGCTGATCTCTTGTTTGGCTTTGTAAAGGAAGCAGACCCTCTCCGGAGAGGAATCGTCTTCGCCTTTAATCATTTGAGTGTTTAAGGCCAAGGCCAGTCTGTAAGATTTATATACTGAAGTTCCTGTATTGATGTTTAGGTAAGAAGGGCCTGCACTCAGCACCTCCCCTGTATTTAAATCAAGCTGGTTGTTTTGTTGGCTGAACAAAATTTTGGAAATTGTAATTTAAACAGTCCACAAGCTAGTCCTTTCATGTTTAATAATGGGCTGCTTCCTGGTGAAAGGCTACATAATATGTACCCACCATATACATTAGTAGTGTATGTCCCTTAACCACTTAAGCCCCGGACCATTTTGCAACTAAATGCCCAGGCCAGGTTTTGCGATTCGGCACTGCGTCGCTTTAACAGACAATTGCGCGGTCGTGCGACGTGGCTCCCAAACAAAATTGGCGTCCTTTTTTCCCCACAAATAGAGCTTTCTTTTGGTGGTATTTGATCACCTCTGCGGTTTTTATTTTTTGCGCTATAAACAAAAATAGAGCGACAATTTTGAAAAAAATGCAATATTTTTTACTTTTTGCTGTAATAAATATCCCCCAAAAACATATATATATATATATATATATATATATATATATATATATATATATATATATATATATATATATAAAAAAAAAAATTCCTCAGTTTAGGCCAATACGTATTCTTCTACCTATTTTTGGTAAAAAAAATCGCAATAAGCGTTTATCGATTGGTTTGCGCAAAATTTATAGTGTTTACAAAATAGGGGATAGTTTTATTGCATTTTTATTAATAATTTTTTTTTTTACTACTATTGGCGGCGATCAGCGATTTTTTTTTTTCGTTACTGCGACATTATGGCGGACACTTTTGACACATTTTTGGGACCATTGTCATTTTCACAGCAAAAAAGGCATTTAAATTGCATTCTTTATTGTGAAAATGGCAGTTGCAGTTTGGGAGTTAACCACAGGGGGCGCTGTAGGAGTTAGGGTTCACCTAGTGTGTGTTTACAACAGTAGGGGGGTGTGGCTGTAGGACTGACGTCATCGATCGAGTCTCCCTTATAAAAAGGATCACTCGATCGATACGCCGCCACAGTGAAGCACGGGGAAGCCGTGTTTACACACGGCTCTCCCCGTTCTTCAGCCTCGGGGAGCGATCGCGACGGAGTGGCTATAAACGAATAGCCGCGCCGGCGTCCCGGATCGCTCCCCGAGGGAATCCGCCCGCCGCACGATCGGACCCCCCACCCGCTAGAAGGCGGGGACGTATATATACGTCCATCTGCCTGTCCGTGCCATTTTGCAGACGTATATAGGCGGGCGTTAAGTGGTTAAGGAAAATTGGCATGCCCTGGGTAGAATAAGAGTCCTATGACATGCTGAAGGACTTTAAGTGATAGATAAATGCTTGCCACTTTTGCATTCATCAAAGCAGCTCTAGTTCTGTGATCTCCACATTTTATCATCTTTGTGAACTTTACAGATATATCATGAAGTTTGTAGTGATCAGCCATGATGTACAAATGCTGTTCGCTTCTACATATCACAAGACATCACCAGTTTCCGTGTTTATCCATTTTGTTATGTTGAAAACCACCGAGCACATGTGCTGTGTTCAGAAGATGTAGTATAAAGATGATATAACACTTTCTGTCCTCTTGTCCCTTTGTAACAGGCGGAGGAGAGACATGGCAACATTGAGGAGAGGTTACGACAAATGGAATCACAACTGGAGGAGAAAAACCAGGAGCTGCAAAGGGTAGGTTTGCTTGGACGCCATGTAATTGCAAAACTTCTACTTTTTCTATTGTGTTATCTTTTTTTTTTTTTTTTTGAAAAAGGATGTTTATTGAATATTATGGTAAAAAATACAAGGTTGCATACATTTTGACAAAATTGTCTTAGTCCTTCCTCATGTAACAGCACACAAAGAAACAACATTTCCAAACATTTAGCATGCCACTGTCTCCTCAAATTAAATCAAGAATGTCCACAATAGTACAGGTAAAAAAAAAATAACAGTGAACTCTCACACCCCACAACCCGCTCCAGTGTAAGCAATGTACCAATCCCCAAGTTATTGTGTTATCTTTAATTGCTTCCCATCAGCCATATAGTGAAAATATAGACAAGCAGGAGCACTCTTGTTCTGGGAGGATGTCATATGATGTCCTCCCATTCTTGACACATGGACATTTGTGGTGCGTTGTGTCCCCCAGACACAGGGCATCACCAATATCGGTAAATAGCTTATGACATAGGGTAGGCTCTTTACCATGTGATCAGCTGTGTCCAATCACAGCTGATCAGAGTAAACAAATACTTAATAGACGGAGCACCAGAACTCTGAAGCGCACCAGCATGGGTGTCCCGAAGGAGAGCACTTCTCCGACAGGGCACTCGAGAAGAGGAGGAGCCGCCAGCACCACTGAGGGACCCCAGAATAGGAGGGTAGGGGCCACTCCAAAAACCAACTGAACAGAGGAGGTAAGTATAATATGTTTGTTTTTTAAACTTTAAACCATGGGTCTTCAAACTGTAGTAGTTTGAGGATCACTGCTTTAAACAATGTCCTTTACCTTTTCTGACTGAGCCAAACCTTCCCCTATTTGTGTCCCACACGCTCCTCCACACAGACACTGCAGTGCATAGTGGGGGGGGGGGGGGGGGGTATTTCAGCATCTGAGGCAGTGCTGTCAATACAGAAGGCAGGACTAGGTTTGGCCCGGTGCTGATTGATGAGCTACAGGCTTATGAACTGGCCGTGGCAATTCTGATAGCCACACCCCCGCAACATCTTTTTTTATCCCATTGTAGTGCAAGCATTTACAGCCTTACATTTTGAGTGGCTACTCTGCTCTGAATTCAGGAGCAGTGCAGCATTGTTGTGTCAACATCACAGGAATCTGGATTCCAAAGGAGGTGGACTTCACTGGCAGGATCAACTGATATGTGTGGAACTTTGCAGGAGGTCTAAGAGAAAACTAAGTGCAGATGCCCTTGTAATTACATCCTGCAACACACATTTTTTTTTTCATGTGTGTGTGAGGGGGGGGGGGTGGAATATTTGGCCTTAGTTTAAATTCAGGTCGAAAACATGATCACTAATAAATATAACATTTGTTCTTAAAGGAGGCTTCAGTCTCATGAGGTTTACCAGTCTTCCCTTTCAGTGTCTCCTTACAATTCTCCTCTCCTTCAGGGTTTTAAATCTGACACTCCTAACACTTATTAGCACTACAGTTATAAATAGAATGTGAGAATGCCTGTTTCTAATTTAAGCAAACTGTGAAAATGACAGCTCCGAGCAGCAGTTTTACAGATCCAGTCTTTACGTCCTCTTCAGAGACATTATTTACCCAAACTTTCTTTATCCTAGGCCCGACAGAGAGAGAAGATGAACGAGGAACATAATAAGCGCCTGTCTGAAACCGTGGACAAGCTTCTGTCCGAGTCAAATGAGAGGCTACAACTTCACCTCAAGGAGAGGATGGCATCTATAGAAGATAAGGTAATGCCTGCGTCTGCTCATAGAAGTAGCTGGGTAGGATTATAGTAAAGTTGTATTTTCTATTATGTACTACAGCAAGCTGAGCGCTGAAACTTGTCCGTTTCTAGCGAGATCTTTGAAAGATGAATTGATTGTCCGTTCGTTGCTGCACTTTGCTCTGTAATAAATATTGGTACTGGCTCAATGGATTCTATTGTTCACATGGATATTTATTCACCAGCTAGTCCTGGATCAATTTCCTGTATTTTTATAGCATTGACATATTATATTGAACTACAGAGTAATTAACAATTGCATTACTCCTTGCCAAAAAAGGAGCCTTTGGTCTTATGTCCTTGCCGCATTCACTTAAGTCCTCACATACCGAGTGCTGGGCCAGATAATTGAGTTATGAAAGGAAACCAAAGTACCTGCAGGAATCCCTTCTCTATGATGGTATCGCCCCTGCTGGGAAGTGACACCCAGGCGCCAGCAGTGCAAGGCCACGGTGCTCACCACTTAGCTACTGTTTTAACCAATTAATGTGTTTGATGTGCTTCTACAATAGTAATGTATCCTACTAGAAACACCGTGGAGAGTTTTTCTCAGATGTTTGCTCTTTTAAAAGATGTTACAAATTACTTTATGATGTATAGTACAATAAAAACCTAGTTTATAAACATTTTGCCAGATTATGCAGCAATAAAACTTTTTTTATTTTCTTCTTCAGAATGCCTTAATTAGAGACGTGGAATCTGCCAAGAAACTCATTGACGAAATCCAGCATGAAAAGGTGGGTTTGGCTCTTTAGGCCTTATGCACACTGCAGCTGTCAAACGCCCATTTTACAGGCGTTTTGATGTGTGTTTTTTTTTTTCCTTCATAAACGTCCCTCTGCTTCCATGCACACATAGGCTTCTAGAGGAGTTTAGTGGCAGGGGCATCTAGGGGCAGAAATCTGAAACCAATAAAATTGCATTCAGGAGAGAAGCTTTTGGGCAGAAAAATTGCCCAATGCCTCTTAACACTAGGTACGTTTAGCATTCAAGTGTTCATTTCAATGGGAAGAATAAAGTACTGTGCTATGAATTCTTGTACTATCCATACTTTACTATGATGTGCCTAAACGCTTTTGAAAAATGCAGACATAGGCATGTTTATGATGCTGGAGGGAAGTGTCAATGGATTAGGAGTGTAATAATTACCGCATTCATGTTCTATTGATAACTACAAGTCTGCCTCAGTGGAAGATGGGACTTGTAGTTTAATCATTCACAGATCTCTGTGAATAATTGACGCAGCTGTGCAGGCAGAGCCCTGATTTTAAATGTGACAGCAGATGCAGTGGAGAAAAACCCCTGCATGCTGCCAAGGGATGGCCGAGGGGGCGCTCGGGGTGAGAGGTGCTTAGCAACATGTAACATGTTGCTAAAGGTGGATTTAGCCTTTAATTAAACACCCAAACATTATAAAAAATGTTTTTAAAGCCACAATCCTGGGAGATAAAATAGTGGTAGCTGTGATTTCACCCACACAGCGCAGCTATTATCACTTATTTCATTTGCTTTCACTTTTGGCTAGGACCATTTTCAGATAACTGCAGCAGTGCCCCCTAGGTTTAGAACATCGATAGCGCGAGAGCCCGAGAGCCCTTCCATTGCAGCTGTGATTTCATGTCATTTGACATCATGTTTTTGTGGTTGTGCACGGGATCGTACGGGTACATAGCCACCCAAATCACTTCCACCTAAAAGCAGACTGTTGGCTTGATGAAGGTATACACACCCCCAGCTGCTATAGGCAGAAATGTATGATGGGAGAAAGGGATCCTGTTTCGGGGTCTTCTATGTTTTAAACACATGGGGGTTATTTACTAATGGCAAATCCACTTTGCACTACAAGTGGAAATTGCACTGAAAGTGCACTCTGAAGTTCAGTTGCTGTAGATCCAAGGGGGACACGCAAGGAAAATAAAAAACAGCATTTGTGCTTGCACATGATTGGATAATAAAAACAGCAGATCTACCCCTCAGATTTACAGCGACTGCACTTTCAAGTGCACTTTGCACTTGTAGTTTGCATTTTTAGTGCAAAAGTGGATTTGCCTTTTGTAGATAACCCCCATAATGTCTGGTACCACATCCTATGAGAATTGTATACAAAGAAAAACATAACTTTGAGGACTTTGAAGATACCACGTATTTAATCTTATATTAATCTTTTATACACACATTAAGAAGACATCTGTATCATTAAGACAAAAAATGCTGCATGTCAGTATTGCAGATACAGCAATTATTGTGTATGCCGTCACGTATCCCTCCAAACAGGGGCAGTTAGTTGCTTGCTGTAACTTCGATGCGTTTCTTGGGTCCATGTCCGATTTATCAGGAAAGCAAATGCAGTCAAGCTCTATAATGATAGAAGGTACACTTATCAGAACCACAATGTGGGGATATTACATCCAACAGGTTTGTTCTCCCTCTAGGGAATATAAATGCAACATACATGTGCTACATCAGCAAACATACTTGGATACCACCAACAATTGCGATCTTTTGGACGGAATCGATCAGGTCCTTATGAATTTGTCCTATACCAAGAATCGGGCTTGAGTCATAACTGGTTCTATTTCCCAATTAGGAATGCCAAAAAATGAAATGGAAAAAAGAGGTGTAGTAATACATCTGGGAGAGGTAGTGATATATATCGGTTAGCGGCCAAATCATCCTAGCGCAATTATGTTTTTCTTGTATACACTGTTTTCCTTGATTATGTCACTGGGATTATTTGCTGATTTTTTTTATAGTTTTTTGTTTTTTATACTTTTAGCGTGGTATAACACTACACTTTGCAACAATGAATGTTAACTGTAATATAACAATATTGATATTGGGGGGCCAATTTCTTCCCAACACTGTATTTGTTTTCCTGATGAAGCAGGTATGGAACTGTGAAACGCGTCAGCTAACTTGATGCATCTGCAATACTGACATGTAGCAATTTGTGTTTTAATGATACACGTGTCCTTTTATTATGTGTATAATAAAAGATTGATTTTACATTCTAATCGTGGTACCGGCAAAGTCCTCTGTTAGGTTTTTCTTTCCCAGCAGCTATAGCATGTTTGTAAGTGTGTTTAAAAGCCTTTTGATACCAGCACCATAATATATATATTTTATATATATATATATATATATATATATATATATATATATATATATATATATATATATTATAAAAAAAAATATTTTTTTTTTTTTTTAATTTATATTGTTTTATAATATGCTGTTCTTTAGCCATACTAGACTTTTCAGATCCAGTTTGTGGCTTTGCTCATATGGTTGGACACATTTGTTTACTTCCATCATCGGATGATAATCTCCCTCTTATCACGTATTATATGGTTGTGCCCTTGTGGAGCGGTGTCCACATGTACAAACCTTGATCAACCTTGGGACTGTATGCTGCATAGCTTTTGCAGTTATGTGAAGTTTCTATATATGAAATTGTTTTCTCAATGTCTGCTCCTTTTTCTGGTTGCCCTCATGGCTTAAGTACTAACTTAAACGGAACATAAGTATTTATCGGGTCACTTTTGTTTGCTGATTTGTTACACTATTTTCTTTAATTGAGAGTAAGGGAGGATTATAACACCTGTCTTTTTTTTTTTTTCCTTATTTGCCATCTGTGCCCAATGGGGGTGTTTTCCCTTCACTTCTTATGCCATAGCCAAAACAAGAAGTGAGAATAAATCCCTACAAAGCAAGGGAATCCTGGGGTGTCACCATAAGGGCACTTTCACACTGAGGCGCGGCACTTTACCTTCATTTTAGAGGCGCATTCAGCAGCTAGCTGGGCTCTTTTAACCCCCCGCTAGCGTACGAAAAAAGGGTTCATAGCGCTTGCAAAGCACCGCTGCACATTGATTTCAATGGGCAGGGCATTTTAGGAGCGGTGTATATGCTGCTCCTAAAGTGCCTCAAAGGTGCTGCTTGCAGGACTTTTTTTTTTTTTTTTTGCGTCCTGTAAACGCACCGCTCCAGTGTGAAAGCATTCGGGCTCTCACCCTGGAGTGGCGCTATTTTTAGCAAAGTAGCGCCTGTAAAGCGCCTCAGTGCCAAAGTAGCCCAACTAGTATCTCCATTGGAAGGTTTCCCCTCTTTTCCTGTTCTGCTGACAGCCAAAAATATGGTATTTTCTTTTACTTTTATTCTAGGTGATAAGTCACCAGGACAAAAAGAGGCATAATTTCCCTAACTGGGACACAGGCACCAGTAAAATTCTGAGAAGTGTTCTAATCCCTCTCCACTCCAAAAACAAAGTTTTGCCTTTATTTACACTTTAAAGCGGAAGTAAACTTCTATCACTGAATTTTACCTATAAGTAAGCTTAAAATAAGCACCGTTTCGGAGATATTTGCTGTACATGCAGCCTGTGACATCACTGGCACATGCTCTCTGAAGGAATGACCACCCCTGCTATTCCTTCAGAGCCCTGTGCAGTGACCGGTGGCTCCCACGCGCATGTGCGGGAGTGACGTCAATGTGGCTCCAGTTAGTTCCAGAGCCGAAGTCCGCGAACCTGGAATCAAGACGGGTGATGGCGGCGGTCTCCAGTGATGATATTTCATCTCTGGAATGCTTTGTTCCAGGTAAGTTTCACATAATGTGCTAGTATGCCATGCATACTAGCACATTATTCCTTTTACCTTAGCTAAGGAAAGTAAAACAAATGTCCAGTGGTTTACAACTGCTTTAAATCCAAGCTGCAGCCAAATAAAAACACAAGGTAATACTACTCATTTTTTTACTTTAATACTTTAATTGAATGTATTTTTTTTAAATGTAGTCACTAGATTTCTTCCATAGTTTGGTTATTTTATTAAATATAGAGATTTCTGCATAAACCCCTAGAGGGAGCAAATGCTCAAATAATTTTTCTTACTTTTGTAATGGTTGAGAAAAGAGATTTGTTCATAAAAAGAGATTTTTATTGGAGAAAGCTAATAAAAAAATAAAAAAAATCTGAATTTCGGTTGTAGACTTTTGTTCATGGTAGTTCTCATTGCTTTCATATTTTCCTGGAACTACTCCTTAAGTATAGAGGAGGGAAAGATTAAACTCTATCAGTTTTTTTTTTCTTTTGCAGTCTGTCCTGCATGGGAGATTTACTTTCACTTCAGTCCTTAAAAATGCAACGAAAAATGGAAGGAAATTTTAGAAAAGTGTGGGGATTTCCCATCTCGGAGAGTCCTCACAGGAGCAGGTGTCCCTGTTTGAGGATTTGTCCTTTCCTCTTGGTCTGGTGATGACTCAAAATGTTCGGATTTCTCTTCACCTTCTGCGGTCACCATGGCAAATAGGGCTAAAAACAGACTGCAATAACATGGTCTAAACCAGAGATATGCAATTAGAGGACCTTCAGCTGTTGCAAAACTAGTCCCATCATGCCTCTGCCTCTGGGTGTCATGCCAGTCTTTCTATGCCTCATGGAACTTGTAGTTCTTCAGCAGCTGGAGGTCCGCTAATTGCATATCCCTGGTCTAAACCTTCCTTACTGACGGACTAATATTAATTTCACACACTTTAAGGGTAAATATTCTTAGAGACCCTTCTACTTAAAGTGGTAGTAAACTCTGTACTACCACTTTACCCTACAGGTAAGCCTATAATAAGGCTTACCTGTAGGTATAAAGAATATCTCCTAAACCTTTAAGGTTTAGGAGATATTCCCCCCACAATGCGCCGCTGACTGCAGCGGCGCATGCGCAGCGGGGATCCTCGGCTGAAGGGCCGGCAGCCGACGCACCTTGCCGGAGAGAAGTCTCCTGCGCGCATGCGAGGGAGTGACGACATCGCCGCTCCAGCCAATCACAGAGCTGGAGCGGCGATACCCGGAAGACACGCCGAGGAAAGATGACATCTCCCTCAGCGTGGACCAGGTAAGTTCCTCTCCCCTTGTTCCAAGGTAAGTATTTCATAATCGGCTAGTATGCGGTGCATACTAGCTGATTATGGCTTTTGCTTTTCAGGTTTAAAAAAAAAAAAAAAATGACAGTGGGTATACAACCGCTTTAATTATAGGAATGTGCTGTGGTTCTTGTTCAGTCGAGCTTAAAATACTGCAAACCATTCCGTTTGGCACAAGCAGTGCATGTTGGTTGCATTCATGTGAACTGTTCTATACACATTACACATCCCATAGTCTGTACTCCATCTCGGCAGCGAGCAAGTAAGGGTGGCCCCATTTTGAAACTCAACCGCCAGCCGTTTAACTTCTGTTTCTTATGGTTTTTCTTTTGTTGTTTAAAATAGGATCAGCTACTGCTTGAAATAGAATCAATGAGAGCTGAAAATGATCAAGTCAGGATTCGGTCAGCCTCCCTTCACCATAGGTATGTTCACTTCTTAATTGGCAACATTCTTTCTAAATTCTATAATTGTAAGAACCAAAGTGTTGGCAGCCTTTTGGCTATGTTTTGAGGGGGCTGTATAAATCTCAGAAATGGGAAGGACGGAGATATAAATCTAATAACAGGCATATAACAGCTTCCTTGTAGTTCCATCTGTGTATTTAGTTATTTGCCTGGGGTTTACCTTTTTTAGTTCTTAATATTCTGTTCATTTGGAAATAATAATTTTACAAATCTTACTGTTCCTGTACAGCCGGCCTCACCTCGGCAGTGTGCCTGATTTCCGATATGCTCTTGCACCTTCCTCATTGTCTGATGGCCACTCGGACTCCTATAGTTCTTCAATGGTTCTACGAAGGCCGCAAAAAGGACGGCTAGCTGCTCTTCGCGATGAGCCCTCAAAGGTATGCCGTTTAAGGCTCGGTTTGCCTTATAATAATATACATATTTTTTGCAGGATTGCGTTTGCAGTGCCAGATTCCTGCAAACTTTCTCCAGCTCCCTGCCTGTACCTTCTGGGCTTTTCAGTCGGAGAGCTGGAGGGAAGTGTCAATGGACAAATTGTGCTGAATTCTACACTTTTGTGTTCAATTGGCAACTACAAGTCTGTCTACCTTGGTGGCAGAGGGGACTTGTAGTTAGTTCATTCACAAATCTCTACAAATGAATGTCATGGCTGTGTGGACAGAGCCCTGCACAGCTGTGTCAATTTTAAATTTGACAGCTGCCTCGGGAAAGAAGAACCCACGCACACTGTCATGGGGTGGAAAGGTTGCTTAGAAACATGTTACACCCTTAATACAGGTGTAACATGTTGCTCAAGATGGAATTGTTTTTTTAAGGAAGTTGAGCCCTTAGTAGCAAAGTGAACTAGGATCAGAGAGAAGCACAGAAGTCTTTCTGGCTGACAGAAGTACAAGCAGGCTGCTGGTGGTGTATCTTGTCTTAGCCAGAGTGGTTAATTATTAGACATGTAAAATGGCCAACAAATTTGCTTTTAATCACTTTTTCTGAGTTAAACATAAAATACATCACGTTAAAGAAAATGGGTTTATACCTGCCTATCTTGTGGTCCTGCCCCTCTGAACTTTGCTCTCTTTCAGAGCTGTGGCCTCTTCACCTTCTGGGTGTATCAGGTGCCATACCCCCCGCTGTGCTCTCTATGGTTACTCCCGCTGGCTGCTATGTCACTACAGGACTCTTTGTAGAGACGTATATGTCAACAGGTGGAACCATTGCACATGACGGGGTCACAGGCAGCCCACACCCCCAGAAGATTCTACCAGGGGCTACAGCTTTTAAATAGAGTAAAGATGAGCAGGACAGGCGAGTATAAACTTTATGAACTCAATGACACAGAGGCATTTAAGTGCAACTTTAGGCAAATCTTTATTTATTTCCCCCCTCCAGTTTTTAATTGAGTGAGACAAATTAGAACATTTGTCAGGTTTCTTTTAACTGTTGGTGATCTCATTGGAGTGATTTTACTATTTCTGCCCTAGTGACACTAGGACATCAAAAGGGGGCAGAGGTTATCACCCAGAAAAAAGAATGTGATACAATTCTGACAGAGATGCCGCCCTTTTCCTTTAAACTAGAAATACGTTTTTTATGCTTCCCGAGAATAGAAAGGATGTTTTTAGTGGCGAAACCTTTTCTGGTGAAAACTTGATTTCCCCCACTTCCTGTTAAGTGTATGGGATAGGAAATGATAGTAATTGTTTCAAATGGGGACACAGTAATAATAACCTTATAGGTCCTACCCATTCCCTGCTCCATCTAAAAGCAAAAAGGCTTTTGACCTGAAGTTGGGCTTTAGAATGTCCATGTGTGTAACAATCTGTGAGCAGGTTACAGTGTTTTAGGCCCAACCTTCCTACAGTAAGGACTAAATTTCTAGCTCTTAACAAATGTTTCTATATCGTTAGTATGGGCGTTAGACTTTTGTCAATGAGCTTTAGTATGGGTGTTAGACTGGCGATTTACAAGCATTAATGATGCATTAGAAACGCCCCCCAAAAGGCCTATGCACAGTTTTGAAGCGTTTGATGAGCGTTAATGTGCGTTACAACTGCTTCATAATAGAAAGTTACATTACAGGACATCAACTAATTTTAATGCCTAGCAACTGCGCCACAAACGCCTGCCAGAGTGTTTGCGAACTGTTACCATAGACTTGAATGGGAGAGCGATGCTGACACTTCATGTTTTTATAATGTGAACGGCACTGTGTGCTGGCCAGTGTGTCATTTGCATAGGTGTTTGAGGGGTGGTTTTAACCCCCCTAAAAACCCTACGTTTAATGCCAGTGTGAACTTAGCCTAACACTTTGCAAAGGAAGACTTTGACATTTCCAGCTGCATTTTAACTGCATTTTTAGCAATTATCTGATCTGATTTCAGGAGACTTTGATTGTAGTTGTGCCCTGATTGTTGCATGATTGGTGTAGACTTGTAATCATTCTGCCTCTTTGAGCACTTCTATTGTATTAAGAGCTTTGCTTCTAAAGGTCTTGTTCTGTTTTTCTCTTTTTCACTCTCTCTGGATCTCCACTTTTAGCACGTAAGTGTCCTCGCTTTGTTTTTCTGTTATTCCTACTTTTTCCCCTCCTTTGAAAGCTACATATGCCTTAATCACATGTTTTCTGTTTGTGTAGGTACAGACTCTTAATGAGCAGGACTGGGAACGAGCCCAGCAAGCTAGCGTACTGGCCAATGTAGCCCAAGCCTTTGAGAGCGATGTCGATATATCTGATATGGAGGATGACCGAGACACCATTTTCAGCTCTGTGGATCTTCTTTCCCCTTGCGGCCAGGCGGACGCTCAAACGCTCGCTGTTATGTTGCAGGAACAATTAGATGCCATTAATAAGGAAATCAGGTACATAAATGTTTATGGACATGTTTTGATATCTTCTTCTCTGCTCTTTCTAAAATAAAACTTATGAAAGTCTCTGCTCACTAGGAAATCTACCTAATAGACGTTTTGTGTTTACTTCCCATTAGAAAAACCCATCAAGCTGAAGGAAATGATTTGTGAATCCAATCCATTTTTGATAATAAGCCTCAGACATCCTGTTCTAGGTCTTGAAGTTGCTTCTGTCAGCAATTCAGGCTTATGTTGGAGGTTTCCTTTTATACATCTACAGTATGTGGAAACGCACTGATGCGGTGGCTGTAGCTAGGGTGGGGGGCTAGGGTTTTTATGCACCTTGTGCATAAATTTATGTGGACACATGTCTCCCAGGAAAATATAAGTGGTGTGTGTGTGTGTGTGTGTGTGTGTGTGTGTGTGTGTGTATATATATGTGTAAGCATTGGGAGGTCAAATTGGTTACAGTGATATTAAAGGTTCATTTTTTTTTAATTAATGTCTTTTACTTGCCTTCAGTTGTTTTTGTACAGAACAGCCCCGATCCTTCTCTTCTCGGGTCCCCTCCCGGCGCTCCAGGCTTCTCTTCTCAGAGTGCCCCCATAGCAAGCCGCTTGCTATGGGGGCACTTGTGTGCGCTCGCTCTCCAGTCCCGCGCTGTGTGTCCATAAGATACACAGTATGGGGCTGTGATTGACAGCAGCGAGCGCCAGTGGGCAGGTAGAGACCTGGGGGAGCAGCCGCTTTCGTGCACTTAGCTGGGTCATGAACGAGCTTGGAAAGTATTAGGGGGGCAGTGGGGGAGCTGCATACTAGAATGCATGAAGGTAAAAAACCTTCAACCTTTAGAAACCTTTAAAAACTAATTAATGTAACATACACCCAGTAATATAGAACCTTAAGGCTTCCCTTCTCTTTTAGATAACAGCCTGCAGTTTGCAGTAGAAATGGAGATAGGAGTGTTGGTCTGGAGCTTCTCATCTCGGCTGTGTCTGCCCCATATTGGCACTATATGACAACACTCTCAAGAGTAGCTATTTCAGCAAATAAGAGTTTGCAAATCTGACAGAGTAGGGACTGGTCAGAGTGAGATCACTTGAACATGTATTGCACTATATGCGAAGAATCCCAATTTCTAAGCAAGAGTTTGCATTTACACTATACCTCCATATTACTACCGCTCCAATCTAACCCTGAATCGGCTATTTACATTTTAATTATCAAATGTGTACCTTATATTTGAGCCTTGGTTGCGGTCTGCCCCCCCTCGGGTTTTAGACGGGTTTTCTGGCGTTTCCTGCGCCGCGCGGTGCCTGCTGGGAGCTATTCTCAGAGCTCGTAATATTCTGCTGTTATGAAACATCGCGCGACTTCATTTTGGAGGAAGTGACGCCGATGTAAACAAAGGAAGGGGCGGGCTGTGGCTGTGTTACACGAGGCTCTGTTATCATCACAACAGGGCGGGGACTTTTCATTCATACGCCTGCCGTTGCGATGACAACAGAGACGCTCACGCCGCCGGGCACATTCGCCAGTGCGCATGCACGAGATCGAGCACACAGGAAATAACTCCTTGTTGGAATCGAGCGCCCAAAGCCAAGATGGCCACGGGACGAAAACGGGAATAAAAGTTTTTATTATGGATGAAATGACAGCGGAGGGGCGGTCGAAAAGCGGAAACGTGAGTTTAGCACAGCAGTGCTAATACACATTTGAATAGGCAATAAAAAAAAAAACGATTAAGTCGTGGGAGATCCGCTTTAATAAGTGGCAATGGCTCCTTGGTATCATGTGTTGGCTATATGAAGCCATTTATGACCTGAACACTCATATTTCCATTTCTACTGCATGCTGCAGGTTGGTAACGAAGGACAGAGCTGCCTGAAGTTTCTAGATCACTGGCTTTACATTTATGCATACTGTGCTGTATCCCTTTTGTGTTGCACAATGATTCGTTTGGTGTGGGTTTTATTTTTTGGATCCACCTGGGTAATTGCATAGATACCTATTTTTATCTGTCCAACCTCTTCAAATATAAACTTTTAAACGTGTGTGTTTTACAGGAGTGCAAAATATTTACCGGAATCTTGCTTTGCTTTATGCAGATTGATTCAGGAGGAGAAGGAGACGACTGAGCAGAGAGCTGAAGAGATCGAGTCTAGGGTGGGCAGTGGCAGTTTAGATAACCTTGGGAGGTTCCGGTCGATGACCTCTATTCCCCCATCTTTCACTGGCTCTGCTCTTGCTGGCTCCTCCCCACCTGGCAGCGGACGCTCCACTCCCAGACGAATTCCTCACAGTCCTGCCCGGGAAGTGGACAGGCTAGGTGTTATGACCTTGGTATGTATTTACTTTCTACACCAGGTTATTTTTATGAGGTTAGAAAATGCTGGGGGCGCAGGATGCTCCTGTTAAAGCAATGTAATGCTCTTTGTATATGGGAACTGATTACACTGATCTATGGAATATGTGCCAGTCTATGGGTTTCTCGAATGACCAGATTCCTTTCGAAGAGCACAGGTGAACCTTTTATGATCCTTTCCAATTGCTACTACAGCCAGTAATGTTAGTTTGTTAAAGTGAACTTGTTAAGATATACGGTAATTATCGGAGCTGCCGTTGGTAAATTAGTGCAAGCTCTGAAGCTGTTGACTAAATCCGTGCATCCCTACTGAGTAAGTAATTGACATGGACACAGCTTGTAGGCTCTGTCCTTACTGGCTGTAAAAAAAAAAAAAAAAAAAATCAATCCTGACTTGTAGTTGGCGGCTTTGATTTTTCTGTTCTGGAAGGTGCCCATTAACATTCTACATTTCTGGCAGCTGAATAGTAAAGGACAACTTCTGCTCAGAGGAACATGAAATTCTCCTATTACTGACCTCTCATTCTGGAAATGCCTTTTGCCTAATCATTTTTCTCTGACTTTTATAATGTGCATACTTGTTCTGAGTACAGCCAGTGGATCACCATAACAGCCAGGCAACTAGCATTGTCAGGAGGTGGTCAGTAATAGGAACTCTCTCTTTCTTAAGATAAGTTTATCTTGGACCCCATTCACACCTGAGCATTTTGTAGCTTGAAGCCTGAAGCTACAAAATGCTGGAGGGGAAAAAATCTATTATTCTCTATGGAGATGTTTCACATCTCCACTCCAAAACGCCTGACACATAAAGCTCTAAGGCTGCATTCACACCTAGGCGTACAAATTCGCTGCGTTTTGTCCCGCGATTTGCGGCGACAAAACGCCGCGATTGTGAATGCAGCCTTGACCCCCTCTATGGAGATGGTTCCCATCTCCTATGCCGAAAGCCGCCTGAAAAAAAGGTCCGGGACTTTTTTTCAGGCGTTCGGCGTGAAGATGTGAACCATCTCCATATAGGTGCATGTTAAATCATCCCTCTGGCGCCTCGGGGCTGCTGCGGCGTCACACTACAGGCGACAAAACGCCTAGGTGTGAATGGGGGCTCAAACGCCTGAAGCTCAAACAAGTTCTGGGACTTTTTTTTAGGCAGATTTTTATTTTTTTTTATGCTTTTTACATTGGTGTCCTTTTGACCTGTATAAAATCACGGTAAAAACCGTGGTACAATTGTGCGACTTTCTGCCTAAAAACGCTATGCTCAGGTGTGAATGGGGCCTAAAATTCATCATTTTATTGAAATGGGACGACTATCAGCCCACATAAATTTAAAGGCAAACTGATATTCTTCGATTGTAGCCCTTCTGGAATTTACCCGGCTGTCCTTTCGGATCATATACAGAGCCATTGTGTTCAGGTTTTAAAATGGAGTATATTAGTGGAGGAGGCTCAGGAGACACTTCTACAGAGCAGTGGGTGGATGAATAAGAAATCAACAGTAAGCAGAATTAGCAAAATGGGATAAAGAGCCTGAACTAAAATATTGCGTTGGCTCCTCCTACACTATCTGGCCAAGGTATGTGGACTCCTAACCTTCTCAACTATATTTGGACATCCCTTTACAAAACAATAGCACACATGAACATACCCTCTAAACCAGCTTTTCAACCGGGGTACCTTTTAGGTTTCTTCAGGGGTGCATTGACAAAATTCCTAAAAATGGCCAAAAAAAAAAGGAATTCAAGCCAGCAGATGGATGAAGCCTGCCTTTTTAGTTACACAAAGCCACAGGCTTTCCTTGTTCACCAAATACAACCGTCCAGCTGCTGACGTCTGAACAACCAATAATGTAATCAGCTGATAAGGGGAATGTCGGGTGCCTGCACAGCGTCCTTGTTTGCCCCTCTCCATCAGCACAGGGTCACATTAGTTGAGTGAGGAAGAGAAACTGAGGGAGAAGAGAAACATTGGGATACTAGTCGGTACCAGTGTGAAAGGTGTATTTGCTTTGGAAGAATAAATTGCCTCTAATGTTGGGTGCCCTACATTTGTGGATGTTGCTGCTTTGTGCAAAACTAATTGGTTTTGTTGTTTTTTTACATTTTTGAGTGGGGTGCCTCGAGATTGAGCAGAATTTTAAAGGGTGCCCTGACTGAAAAAAGGTTGAGAAACGCTTCTCTAAACCAACAGACGAGGGGACTATTATAGGCTACCTAGAAGTATAACCATAGGTGCTAATATGCAGTTGCCATCCACTTTCTCCGTCCCACCCCCACCCTTCTATGCTACTATAATAGTTATTATTTTTCTGGGAAGGCATTCCACAAGAGTTTGCATTGATTCTGTAGGAATGTGTCCCCATTCATCTTAAAGCATTTGTGAGTTCAGGTACTGATGAGATATTTGGCTCTCAGTTGGCGTTCTAGTTCGTGCTAAAGCCTTGTACACACGATCGGATTTACATCGGACAAAGCCGTGGAATTTTGTGCGAAGGGCGTTGGCCGTGATCTTGTATTGCATACAAACGGCAAAGAATTGTTGGCCAACATACATGAAACTACGTTGTTCTTCAGCTCTTTAGCGACACCCTTTGGGCAACTTCTGCTAATATTGTCTTATGGTTAGCATGCGTGTTTGTACTTTGGATTTTTTTCCGACGTCGCACATTTATTGTTGGAAAATTTTAAAGCATGCTATCGATACCACATTTGTTGGAAATTCCGACAACAATTGTCCGATGGAACGTACAAACGGTCGGATTTTCCGACAACATCCTGCCATCACACAATTCCTGTCGGAAAATCCGACTGTGTGTATGAGGCTTTAAGGCGGTCATAGGTTTAGAGTGCAGTCTACATGTGTGTCTTCACAGCCGCCTCATCAAACCTTTATAGAGCTGACTTGGAGCACAAGGGCGCAGTCCTGATGAGACAGGAAAGGTCCTTCTCTAATCTGTTTTCAGTTTGGGAGTGTCCACATTTCTAAAATATATTTGTGTGCTGAAGCATTAGCAGTATGTCACTGGAAGCACCTGTACCTAATGATTTGAAGGGGTTCTACATACTTTTGCCCAAATAGTATTTACATCTGCAGAGGAGCCGGTGACTTGTCCTTAAGGTTCCCCTAACGGGAAAGTTCCTTCAAGGACTGCCAAGGCTCAAACTTGCCGACGAAAATCTCCGAACCTGGAGGAAGTTAAAAAAAGAGCCAGGAGAGTGAGCGGAGCGAGGACGTGAGGCTGACTGGCCACTTTCCTCGAAATCCACGTCGCCCTGGATGCTGGCCGAGGTTCGGAGATTTCCGTCGGCAAGTTTGCACCTGCGCAGTCCTTGAAGGAACTTTCCCGTTAGCCGGAACCATCTCGGCAGATCAGATTGCACCTGCGCAGGAACTTTCACGATAGCCGGAACCAGCTTGGCAGATCACCAGCGTTTGATCCTTTTATCCAATGACAGATTTCTTGCTTTTGAGGTGTATATTGCATCCTTTGCATTTGAGTGGTGTGTGTGTGGATGGAGTGATTGTCAGATTTGCTTGACGGCTTGTTTGTCACGGAGTTGGAGTTTGCAGAATACATTAGCATTCATCTTCCTATTTATTTATTTAGTGTTTCTTATGAGTCACTCATTCTGCATCAGTCTTTCTTTTCAGGAAGAGATTTCGCGTTTGCTCTTATTGATTTGCCCTTTACTTTGGTAAAACCTTTATAAAAGTGATTCCCTGTTGGTGGCTGCTGACCTTTTAATTGGAAAAGTATATCAGTTTTTCAATAAAATGGAACATCAGTTAAAGTTCCCCATCGTTTAGTACAGAGAAACCAATTAAATTTTTGTTAAAGTGGAGGTTTACCCTAAAAACAAGTATATACCATTCAATCCAGCATACTGCCGACATGTACAGTATGCTGGTTTTTTTTGTTTTGTTTTTTCGGTTTACATACCATAGTATAGGTATTTCCCCCCCGGCTTCCGGGTAGTGAATCCCGCGGGAGTGGGCGTTCCTATTCAGAGACTAAGTGATTGACATATGACAAAAGCTTCACCCCCGGCGCATAATGCGCGTCATCAGTTTTCGAAAGAAGCCGAACTGCGAGACGGCACCTGCGCACCGACGTTCGGCTTTTTTCTGAAACTGGTGACGCGCCTTTTGGGCCGGGGGTGAAGCTTTTTTTCATACTTCAAACACTTAGTCTCTGAATAGGAACGCCCACTCCCGCGGGATTCACTACCCGGGGGGGGGGGGAGGGGAATACCTATACTACGGTATGTAAACCGAGAAAAAAAAAAAAACAGCATACTGTACATGTCGGCAGTATGCTGGATTGAATGGTATATACTTGTTTTTAGGGTAAACCTCCGCTTTAAGTTGTTAGTCTGTCCAAAACCTTTTTTTGGGGGGGGGGGGGCGCAACAAGAACCTCTGTCAGGTTTTGGTTATCATAGCCATCAGTAGGTAGATTTTACCCTAGTTATAAGTCATATATACCACTCGCCAGGACTGGAATGGAGTAAAAAACATAAAGGGTAACTCCACTTTTGTGGGGGAAAAATGTCGTGTAGCAATTGTATACACCATATAAGTCATATTGTAATTGAATGGTATTAAAAATGACCTTTCCTTTTCAATCTGCATCCGCTATAATTTTCTGTAAAATGCAGAATGGCAATCTGGAGGCTTTCTGTACACAGGAAATGTACAGACCGCCCCCCCCCCCCCCCCAGAAATGTCACTTCCTCCTTGTGTGATTGGCTCACAGATTTTCCCAGAAATCTGCACTAAGATACAAATCAGATTTTGGGCGTCCCCTGCAACATAAATCTCATTTTTGGAGAGATAGCCTTAAAGGGAAATCATGTCTAAAGGGAGGAAGGTCCCGATAATTTCCTCAATAGAACCCTGCAGGCTCAGAAGCTGGTTGATAATTATAAAATTTCTCCCATTATATTCACTTTGAACATGAACACAGACAAACCGCCATTTCTTCAGCATAACTGAAGGTAGGAATTTGCAACAAAGTTTGTTAAAATCCATGTAATGTACAGAGATCATCCAGCAAAGGTGGAGTTATTATTTAAGTGGGAGTTTTTGGCATTAAAGGGATGTATTCCAATGAGGATGTCTGTTCCGGAGGTAGTTTAGACAGATTTGCTCTTATTGTATCCTTGGAACAGGAAGTTATGGTATTTTTTCCCAGTAGGACACAGACAGCAAAAAAAGACAACCAGACAGTGGTTTCAGCCCTTCCATACTCTAGCCAAAACCTCAAAAAAGCTTGTTGTATATACAACTGATTTTAATTAAGTCTTGGCACATTATTTCTGCCAAAATTGCTTGTAATTTTTTTACAAATACAGTTTCTGAGAAGCCTTCTGGCTTATAGACCCCTTGGAAGTAATTGAATTCTAAATAGATATGTAACACATTTATTCTATATCAATATAGAGTAGGGCATGGTATATGTAAGTAATGTGAATACTGTCTCCTAAGAAGGCTCTGAGCACTGGGATGAAGGGTTGTTTTGATCCCTCAAGTCTTTCTACTCTTCTAACTCTAATATAGTGGAACTGCCCACATAGAGTCCATAGGGTAAGAAAAAATCAAAGGAGAGAGATCCTACAGCTCCTAGGTAGATCTGGGACTGATCCAATCTATGTGCATGTAAAAGAGCAGAGAAAACCGGGTGCAAGGATCAGTAAAAATAAAACCGTATTCCATCAAATACATAGCAGACTTGCATATACAGTGTCCTACATGAAGTGAGAAAGAAGGCATGTTTGTGAACCCAGGATGGTGTGTGGGCATCAATCCATAAGCTTCTATAGTATGAAAGCCAGACCCACACAAATAGAGCCGGTGATCTGCCGTGCTGGTTCCAGGTATCACGGAAGTTCCAGCGCATGCGCGAACTGAGGCGCAGAGATGGTTCCAGCCATCGGGAAAGTTCCGTCAAGCACTGCGCAGGTGCAAACTTGCTGACGGAAATCCCCGAACGGCGGCCGGCATCCAGGGCGACGTGGACTTAGAGGAAAGTGGCCAGTCGGCCTCACGTCCTCGCTGCGCTCGGACGGCTCGCTTCGCTCGCTCGGCCTCCTGGCTCTTTTTTTAACATCCTCCAATCCACGGGAATGTTAAAGAATGAGCCTGGATGCCGGGCGAGGTTCGGGGATTTCCGTCGGGAAGTTTGCGCCTGCGCAGTGAGTGGAGGAACTTCCCCCATAGGGGAACATTGAGGACAAGTCACCGGCAGTGTCTACAGCTGCTGTCACTGTGATATAAGGTGGGCCATAAAGCAATTTTCCTTATCCTTGGCATGCGGTCAGTGGCTTCGTCTCCTGCATCAGTTACCCAGATCACAGACTGGACCTGCTCCTGATCATTAGGGAAGGTATTACCATCACCTGGAGTGGCGTTACTCCCTGTTTGTTGTTTTATGTAATGGGCGGACGGGAATTCACTCTCAATGTACCACCATGACGAGGGGCATTTCAGATATCTTGTGTTCAACCACCAGAAGATTTAATGTAAGAAAGATAGATCTTCTTTTCTATGCTTCCTTTTAGGTCATCCTTTGTTTTCTTTTATTTGTTACCATTTTTCATGTTTTTTTTTTTTCTCCATTGTTTTTCATGCTCCCCTATAATTTGTGTGTTCTCCAATTTTGTTTTAGCCTTCATCTTCAGAAACTACTCATTCATCCAACTCCCCCATCATCAATTCCCCCTCCTGCCCTGATTCCTACCAGGTAAAGTTTTTTTCCCGTCGGTTCCCTGACTCACCTCTTCCATCTTCTAGTTTCTTGCTCCTTGCACGTCACAGCGGCTCCTAATGGGAATTCGAGGCATTTATCTCCTGACCCTTCTGTCCTCTCCTGTTGCCCAGTGTCCTGTCACCTCAATGGTTGCGTTTCAATGTTGTGGGTATTACATGTTTCTTCACTAGCACTTTTACATTTGATCTTGGTTGGGAACTTTTTGGGTCCAAGCTTTTATCTTTTTTTTCTGCTATAATGAAATTTCCTTCTGTTCTTTAATAACACAGTGCATGCAGTCATCAAAAACTAGACCTCATTTATTTAGTGTAATGATGAAAGTCCAATTTATTAATATTATTTTTTTTTTTTGGAGTTAATACAATGGATTCTAGATTGCTCTTTTAATATGTTTTTAGCATTTAGTGGGTGAACATGGCTTTTTACTGGGATACTGGGTATTTTTTTCACTTAAAGGCGTAGTATAGCCATAGATGTTTTCGTTGTATGTCTCCATTTGGATCACAGGAGTGCAGTTTGTTCTTCACTCCTGTGACCCATTTTGAGCCTACATTGAGCTGAAGCCCACTGTTGGTATCCACCCAGAAGCCTGGACTGGCAGCTGGCTCATCCTCGGCTTGCTGAGAGCTGGAGCTAGCCTCTCCCCTCCACAGCTTAGAGCTCCAATGTGCGTGGGGTGGGGGGGGGGGGGAGCCGGTAACTGACAGTGCGACTTGGAAGACATCTCAGCAATTTTATACACAGATGTCTATGCAATTTGCACCTGAACTTCCAAAAAGTGCAGGAACTACTTTTAAAATCTGTGCGACTGATGGAGTCCATGATGGACTCCATCAGTCGCACTGATTTGACCGCTTCCACTGTGGACAATGGAGTATGACTTCTCATGTGATTTGAAACTATCAGATCGTATGACAAGTAGCACCGGTGTGACCGGGGGCCTAAAGTGGTCTTGAATTCTGTTATACCTACAGGTAAGCCTATGATGAGGCTTACTTGTAGGTGCTTTGAATATCTCCTAAACTTTGGAGATGTTCAGAGTGCATGCAACCAGGGATGTCACTGTATGCCGGACTTTCAGAGCCCCCTGCTGTAAACTGCGGCTCTCGCATGCTTGAGGGGAGTTGCGTAATCGCATCCTCGGCCACTCATGTAGACGGAGGCCACGAACCTGGAAGGAATACCATGGGAAGATGGAAGCCCTCTCAGCTGTGACAGCGTGGCGCTGGAGAGCTTCGTTTTGAAGCAAGTCTCTCCTAATGTGCTAGTATGTGAAAAAGTGGAACTAAAGGGTGAATATGTAACTGTCCAACCATCTTTCGCCAGTGCTGGTCTTTAGGGGATGATGTCACTCCTGCAAATGTGCAGGAGCTAGTCATCAAGGCAGTCAGGTCTGGCTTGACACTGTTTATTGCTCCGGAGAAGATGGGTAGCATGTGTGCCTAATGTTGCACATTGTCCAGTAAGCCCATACAATTTCTTCATGTTTTAACCTTGTGGTTTGTCACTTTTGCGCAGCCTGGATCGTTTCCTGGTGCAGGTTGACAACACTTCAAAATCTCTACTGAAATTTCAAGCAGCATAGTCACCCTCTTCCTACAGCATAAGAATCTTGGGACATGGGTTTTGTCAGGTAGTGCCAGCAACATCCAGACATGCCCCCAGCCACTAACAGACAGACAGGTGGAGAACAATCAGAGTAGTCACTTGACTGCTAGACAACTGGCCAATGAAATGTATTTTTTATATACTTGGCTGTAGTGTTGGATGTCGGTGTAGTGCTCCACATGTACTACATTGGCATCATTTGTCAGCCTTAAAAAAGGGGTTGTAAAGGTAAAAGTTTTTTCACCTCGTTTACTTACCTGACCCCTCAAAAGTCCCGCGCCGTGGACGCGGAGGCTTCTCGGCCAGCTTCTCGGCTCATTCATTGGTTGATTGAAAGCAGCGCAGCCATTTGCTTGTGCTGCTGTCAATCACATCCAATGATGCGGCGAGCCGGGGGCGGGGCCAAGTGACACAGTGAACCACTATAGCCGCCAGCTGTATCACAGGAGTGCGCCCACAAGAACTCTCCACCTTGCTCGCTCGCATGAAGGTGGTGAATTCTTGCGGGGAGGAGCCGAGGGATCCCAGAAGACCAGGTTCAGAGGAGGCAAGTATAACATGTTTTAAAAAAAAAATGTATCTATAGTGTTCCTACTACTTTAACCATTTGTAATGCATGTTACACTGCCATGGTCAAAAGGGCTTTTTGTATGCAGGATACATTTGTTTCGGACTCCATGCTACATTCAGCCATAATGCTTCACTGTAGTATTTGCTTACCTTAATTTTCTTACATGTCGATGTATTGCGTGCAGTATCTGTATTTCGCTGAATAAAACAGGATTTGAAAGAAAAGAGCATTTTTACTACAGCCTTCCTGTTTTTTTCAGTTCATGAGTCATTAGGTAAACTATTAGTACAACTATTGAAAATGTGTGTCTTGTGCTGTAATCATTAGAAGTACGTAATTGTACCCATGTTAACCAAATGTTGATGCAGTGATCTTCAAAAATTTTCCTTCTGAATTGGAGTCATAGCCTAGTACAGATGTCACACCCAAACAATAGGATTGTTTTTTTAATATTAGTCTGGTAACACCATTTGAGCACTAAGCTGGCAGGACTGGGCATTGTATTGCTGCTCTACAGACAGCTGATAAAATATATGGCCTTGCCCCTTCAATCGTAAAAAAGAAATACTGCCCTGCCCCCCCCCCCCCCCCGTGCCTTTTACTGATGCCCTACAATTACTGCCTGCCCCCCATGCCTGTACTGATGATATGCAATAATTTCCCTTCAATTCCTAAACCTATAATATCCAGCTCTTCCCATCCAGTGCCTGTACTGATAATACCCCCCCTGTGCCTGTATTGAAACTATGATATTGCAATACCGTCCCTCTAGTGCCTGTACTGATAGTACCGTACAACTCTGCCCCCTCCAGTGCCTGTACTGATAGTACCGTACAACTCTGCCCCCTCCAGTGCCTGTACTGATAGTACCGTACAACTCTGCCCCCTCCAGTGCCTGTACTGATAGTACCGTACAACTCTGCCCCCTCCAGTGCCTGTACTGATAGTACCGTACAACTCTGCCCCCTCCAGTGCCTGTACTGATAATACAGTACAACTCTGCCCCCTCCAGTGCCTGTACTGATAATGCCGTACAACTCTGCCCCTCCAGTGCCTGTACTGATAATACCCTACAACTCCCCCCCCCCCCCCCCCGTGCCTGTGCTGATAATGACGTACAACTCTGCCCCCCCCCAAATACTGAACCTATAATGCCATACAACTCCGATTGTACCCATATTGCTGCCTTCTAGTGACTGATCTGAAATTACTAACTTGTTTCTGCCCTCATAATTGTGCGCATCTCTTGAATGTCTACTGTATGCGTTGTGTAGTCTAAATTTCGCTGCTCCAGTAGTAATGGGCGATACTGTACCTCTCTTCGTGGTTTCCCTTTCTTACTAACTCCTCTTTCTGCATGTCTCTATCAGCCTAGCGATTTAAGGAAATATCGTAGAAAGGTAATATTAGCCTGTTGATTTTGTCTATTAACAACTTGTGCTATTGCATGCCGTTTATTTGTGTCACAGTTGTCCCTCTATCCAAAACTGGAATTTCTGTTAGGGGAGTAATGATAAAGCACTTATTTTGTTGTCTTTATTAACAAAAGGAAGAGGAGAGCGCCGGTCACCTGACCTGTCCCTGTCACGTGCTTGACCCTCTCCTCCAGTCCCAAAGTGCCCCATGAAGCCCTCTTAAAAACGGTACTCCATAGGACATTGCAGGCTCCACACAGCACAATGAATTTTAAAAAGTCGTCATAAGATTCAAGTGAAGTGGGGCGAAAACACTGCATTGTCTGTCGGAGAAAAAAAACTCTTTCCTTTTTATAAATCGGCTATTTTAATTCCTGAGCTTTTTTCGATTACCCCGTTGCCTTATTCATCATACATTCAATTTTTTTTTTTATTTCACCTCCAGTAGCAGAAAGACCCACATCTGCTGAGGCAAAAACTATTGAGCAAACCTGAAGCTCGGGGATCTCTGAGAAATGCAAGCAGTCTTCCGTAGCAGAAATAACCGTTTTGGATGACGTGACTTTTAATACATTACTGTGATTTTTGGATTTTATTTGATTTCTAAATGGTTTGTGACCTCTTAGCTGTGATTTGTTTTATTACAATATTTCAATGCTGTGCATGTCAAGAAGGTAAAAATGACTTTCGAATAGATGTTGGTAGCCTGTTAATTTCATAGGTGAGTAATAAATGTCTGGCAAAAACTCTAAAGAAAAGTACATTTCTTTACAGGTTAATCTTTAAGGAGGAGTTTTGGGTGGATAAAAAAAAACATACATACTCACCTTAGTGTAATGCTGCAGCTATCTCCCACCGGCTTTAAGCCCAAGAACTGAGCAATCACGTGACCGCTGATCGCTCAGTGCTTATCCGCTCTGAGCAGAGTGCAGTAACTGTCGGTCACGGATGACAAAAGCATCAAACTTTATTAAGATGGTTGTGAGAACCACTGTAGGGTTGGGCTGGCAAGGGGGGTGGGAACGGCTGGCTTGAGCACAGTACACGCGATGAGAGAATCGAATGAACGATTGTGCTTTTGGGGGGGTGGGGGGGGTTGCACCCTAGTCTCGTATCGAAAATGGGGGGCTTAGTAAAGGTACAAAAATTCTCGTACAACAGGATACAACTTCCTGTGTCTGTAGCTACGTTCTAGTGCTCTTCTCAAAACAAAATAAATGTTATTCCTCAGGGCTATCCACATAACCGAATATTTTTCATAAAATGCAAAGAATGATTTTTCGCATTAAAGAACATTTTTCGTTGTAAACGATAATTGTTTTTGTTGCCCTTTTCTTCGAGTCTTTCGTTTCTGACCATGCGCAGACTCGTTGACTCCATGTGTCTTTATACGAATACCATACTAATTACACGAAATTTGTTTGTTCAGTTAACAAACAAGAGAGATTTGTACTCTTGTTCCTTCGGAAACTTTCGTATGAATGGTTTTGATCAAATGTTAGAAGCGGTGCACGAACAATTAGGTTATCGAATGATCGCTCGGATTGCGGTTGTTTTCGTCCGAATTTCTCATTGTGTGTACTGGGCATTGGGCTGAGCCAGCAGCTGATCGGGCATCTTGGTGGATCCTGACAACATGATCTAAATCATTCCAGGGCCTGTAGTGACCCTGTGACATCAGCTGGCAGTGGACTTTCACTTGCACTTCTGTGACCCACAAGAAAAGCATGACCAAAAATGTTTTTTTTATATTTACAGGCATTCTTTTCAAATGCTTGATCAGCTTTGCCTGCAGTTCAAATGTACCTCAATAGGACATGCTGCATTCTAAGGCAAGGCCGTACATGGTTGGAATCTTGATCAGTTCAGCAGGAATCGGCTGAGATTTTTAACTATGCATGGGCAGGCTGAATGTACCAAGTTGATTGATCAACTTGGGTACAATCACCATGCCGGGTTTTACCTCTGATTATCGCTAGCGGCTGCTATAGCCAATAGCAATAATCACTGTCTTCTCCCAGCAGGCTTCCCCTGCCCTCCCCAAGGGAGGGGGGGGATCATAGGTCAGATTGTGCCCTGGTGTCTCTACTGTCTCTAAGACAGTTTCAATCTATTGCCGAAACAAACAGGTAAAACAGTCTCCAACACTGTTTTGGGGTTTCCTAAATGCTGCAGGTTACCAGTGTGTGCAATTTTTTATTTTTTTTGTAAGTTTAAGTTGTGTATATTTTATCTTTATTTGGATCTTAACTTTTTTTGTAGTTTTTTATTTGTATTTTTTTTGCTTGATATTCAGCTGTCCTTTTGATTAAGCTGTAATGTTTTTGATACAGTTAGAAGAATAGTGTATGTTGTGCCTAATGCATGTCTTGCCCTGTCCAGCCTCCAGGTACTGATTCCCGAGATGACAAGACTACGATACGGTGTGAGACTTCCCCTCCTTCCTCTCCCAGATCTTTGCGACTAAGCTCAGTTCATAAAGGAGCATTGCACACCATGAGCCATGAAGACATCAGAGACATTAGAAAGTAGGTAACCTTAAAGTAGAACTATACTCCCCTTCTCTCCAGCTCTGCGATGTCGCGGAGCTCCCTGCTGACCTCTTCAGCTTATCAGCTTCCGGGTATTGATCCCTGACCATTTTCATTGGACATGCCAAGATGACTTGACTCCCGTGAATGGCACGGGAGTTAGTCATCTGGGCATTGCTAAAATTTTACACAGAGCTGTGTACAGTGGGGGCATACTGGATAAGCAACTTCCACTTCAGGCAGTATGCAAATCTGTTTCATGTGGCAAGCAAAGCTTGTTTATACAGTTTAAAACCTTGTCGTAAATAATAACAAATATTTATCCCCCCCCCCCCCAAGATGCAGATTCAGCAGTTTTGTTGAAATTAAATTTAACTTTTGTTCTTCATGATGCAGTGATGTCAGCTTATTCAGCAAATTAAGTTGTTTTAATTTGTAATAAAAAATGCAATTTGAAAAACCAAGGACTGCAAATTTATGAGAACAGGTACCCCCCCCCCCCCCCCCCCTGTAATATTTTACAAGCTTCCTGGCAATATGAATTTTCAGTTATTGACAATGCTAATCCAGAAGCATATATTGCTCTTGCAAGAGCTTGATCAACTTTCTCCTGATTTTCAGGTGTAATTTTGTCTATAAATGGAGGGATTGTGTATTTTTGGAGGCAGCGGTTTGTAACACTTCCTTGAAGATGCTGCTGGTGAAGAAACACTTTGTGATCCAGAAGCAGCAGAAAGTGTTTTTTTTTTAAATAAGAACTCTGGAGTGGAAAGCCCCTCACACTTTCATTATGGCCCTCGTCATTTCATTCCATAAAGTATTTTTTAATGTCTTTAGGGCACCTCTGCCATGCAAAGATGTGTTTTGTCATCCTTGTAGCATTTGGAAAAGAATATTTCTTCTCACAATATTTGCAAATTGAAGCTTTGCTCTCAGCAGAAATTGCTTTGGAAGTGGAAATGTTTCCAAACTCTAGATGTTGGTCTCACCATTTTACTGAGAGGAGGAAACGAAAAACCAATTTACTGAACAGACTATAGGTAAACCTTATGCTGTGATGGTGGCGAACGTTAATAGGAATAATTTAAAGCTTATGCAGGTAACCTAATTTGTCAGACAAATTTACCACCTTACTTGTCAATTAAGGCCTGAAAGGACAGAAACTATCATCTACTGTATGCCAACAATCACCCAACTGTAGGAGGTACAAGATGGAGCTCACAAGCAAACTAATCTGGAGCCTTTCAATTGCAGTGCCCCCCCTAGTGACTGAAATGCATATTTCTCTTGTTTGAGAGCTGCATTGAGAAGTACAGTGTTACTAGAATTGTATTCCTGGATTTGCCTGTCTTCTGCTGAGGGCAGGACAGTAAGTCAGGGCAAATCTCTGCAATGAGGTCGCAGACAGCAAATAACCTCAAAAAAAGGGTTCATTCGGTTTCCATCCCCCCTATCGAAAATTAAAAATTTTAGGATGAGCTTTTTTTTATACCCAAATCTTCTCTGTGTGACACTTTTTAGAAAACAATTCACACAGCTCCTTTGGCTCTTCATCTTTCAGTTGAAATTTATGAGCTAAGAAATCTAGGTCACAAAAATAACCCACCAAAATGAGTAGGTGGAATAAGATCAACTCAACTCTGAAATACCTGTTTCACTGTTTTGTGAAAATAAATTTAACATGCTCTGGATATTTTCACTGGTTCATGACACTCTACAATGTTATATGCATAGTCACACTTAATACTTACTGATATAAATTTTTCTTGTATAGTTCTACGGGCTCACAGGATGGTCAAGTAAGCAATCCCAGCAGCAGTAACAGTAGTCAAGATTCGCTCAATAAAGCCCCAAAGAAGAAAGGAATCAAGTCATCCATTGGTCGACTTTTTGGCAAAAAAGAGAAGGGTCGGCCTGGACAAATGGGGAAAGAAACTCTTGGACCAGGTAGGCTGTGGATCTGCCTTTTCTTCTACCTTAACGCAAGACTCATTTTAAAGTGATATTAAAGGTTCACAATTTTTAAATCAAAATAAAAACATTTTTATACTTGCATGCTCTGTGTCTGTGCATGCTATGCTCTGGTTTTGCACAGAGATGCCTTGATCCTCTTTTCAGGTCCTCTGCCAGCACTCTTGGCTCCACCCTCTGCCCGCCATTGGAAGCCACTTCCCATGGGGGCATTCGTGCATGCTTTATCCCGAGCCAGGCTGTTTGCGTCTATTCAGACACAGTCTGGCTTGGCCCTGCCCCCCGCTCTCTGCTTACAGGTTTGACAGCAACAGGCACCAATGGCTCCTGCTGCTTAGATTGGCCTCAGGTGAGTGTTTAGGCCAGGCTGTGGAGGGAGCTGCACTTAAAAGGTTTTTTACCTTGATTCATAGAATGCATCAAGTTAAAAAAAAAAAAATTTGCCTTTACAACCACTTTAAGTTGGCAGTAGTGCTGAAGTTTGGGCACCTTGTGCCGCTTGCTAGATTCTGTGTTGGTGCTCAGACCAGTCTTTCTTGAGCCTTTTAGATCTTGTATCTGGGTCATACACGGGCCTCAACTTCTTCCTTCTGAGCTTGCCCCCTGACATTTAGCTGACAACTGTCAGAGTTTCTAATGCAAAGTGAACCAGTGAGAGGGGAAGACTTATTCCTATCTTGGAGAGAAGTCAAATCCTGCATGGGTGTCAAATCCTAGGTGTTCCTTCGGGTGGAGCTCCACTTTAAAGCGGATGTGCCATGGGAAAAACATATTAAAAGCCAGCAGCTACAAATACTGCAGCTGCTGACTTTTAATATTAGGACACTTACCTGTCCTGGAGTCCAGCGCTGATCGCAGCAGAGGACGAGCCAACGCTCGTCTCTCTGCTGCTCCCCCCGCCATCCACGCTGAGGGAACCAGGAAGTGAAGCGCTGCGGCTTCACTGCCCGGTTCCCTACGGCGCATGCGCGAGTCGCGCCACGCCCGCCGATTGGCTCCCGCTGTGTGCTGGGAGCCGCGTGTTCCCAGCACACAACGGGGGGGGGGGGGGTGACGGAATGCCCGTCTTTTGCCCGTGAATGCCGGGCCGGAAGTGGGTGCAAATACCTGTCTTTAGACAGGTATCTGCACCCCCCTCCCCCCTGAAAGGTGTCAAATGTGACACCGGAGGGGGGGAGGGTTCCGATCAGCGGGACTCCACTTTAGGGTGGAGAACCGCTTTAAGTATATCGATGCATAAAACACCCAGGAATGTGCAATACACTGCACATCAGCATGCATAGGAACATGTGAGAACACATGCAAGAATGCATGTTATTAATGCCTAGTAGTGCTCCTTACTGTGAATGGGCCTACATTTTTCCATTCTGCTTAATCTTTAGGTGGAATTCCAGAGTTTGATAGTACATCCCAGGAATCTCTTGGACTGGCAAAGCTAGGTGGGCCGACTGAGAAGAACAGAAAGCTACAGAAAAAGTAAGACCTATTTATTTACAGAGAACCTTCAACAAATCTCTTCAGTTTCTTTCCCAAAAGAAGCTTGCCGCTTTTGCTATCTCACTTATTGGCTTGCTACAGTATAGATCATAAATATAATTGGTACTGCTGTAACTTACAGTGCCTTGAAAAATTATTCATAGCTCTTGAAATTTTCCAAATTTTGTCATGTTACATCCAAAAACGTAAATGTATTTATTGGGATTTTATGTGATGGACCAACACAAAGTGGCACATAAATGGTTTTCAAACTCTTTTTACAAATATTTGAAAAGTGTGGTGGGCATTTGTATTCAGCCCCCCTGGATTAATACTTTGTAGAACCACCTTTCGCTGCAATTAACGCTTTTTTGGGGTTGTGTCTGCCAGCTTTGCACATCTAGAGTGACAATTTTGCCCATCCTTCTTCGTAAAATATCTCAAGCTCTGTCAATTTGGATGAAGAGTGTCTGTGAACAGCAATTTTCAAGTCTTGCCACAGATTCTCATTTAGCTTTAGGTCTGGACTTTGGTCCATTCTAACACATGAATTTGCTTTGATCTAAACCATTCCATTGTAGCTCTGGCTGTATGTTTAGGGTCGTTATCCTGCTGGAAGGTGAACCTCCACCCCAGTCTCAAGTCTTTTGCAGACTCTTAACAGGTTTTCTTCTAAGATTGCCCTGTATTTGGCTCCATCCATCTTCCCATCAACTCTGACCAGCTTCTCTGTCCCTGCTGAAGAAAATGTTGTGTTTGGGGTGATTTGCAGTGTTAGTTTTTTTCACCACACATAGAGTTTTGCTTTTAGGTCAAAAAGTTTAGTTTTGGTCTCATCTGACCAGAGCACCTTCTTCCACATGGTTGCTGTGTCCCCCACATGGCTTCTCGCTAACTACAAACAGGACTTCTTATAGCTTTCTTTCAACAATGACTTTCTTCTTGCCACTCTTTTATAAATGTCAGATTTGTGGAGAGCACAACTAATAGTTGTCCTGTGGACAGATTCTCCTACCTGAGCTGTGGATCTCTGCAGCTCCTTCAGAGTTACCATGGTCCTCTTGGCTGCTTCTGATGAATGCTCTCCTTGCCCGGCCTGTCAGTTTAGGTGGACGGCTAGGTTTTGCAGTTGTGCCATACTCTTTCCATTTTCGGATGATGGATTGAACAGAGCTCTGTGAGATGTTGAAAGCTTGGGATATTTTTTTTTATAAAATAACCCTGTTTGAAACTTCTTCACAACTTTATCCCTGACCTGTCTGGTGTGTTCCTTGGCCTTCATGATGCTGTTTGTGCGCTAAAGTTCTCTAACAAACCTCTGAGGGCTTCACAGAAATACAGCTGTATTTATACTGAGATTAAATTACAGGTGGACTCTATTTACTAATTAGGTGATTTCTGAAGGCAATTGGTTCCACTAGATGTTAGGGTTATTAGAGTAAAGGGGGCTGAATACAAATGCCCCCCCCCCCCCCCCCCACACACACACACACACACACACACGTTTCAGATATTTGTAAAAACAAGTATGAAAACCATGTATCATTTTCCTTCCACTTCACAATTATGTGCCACTTTGTGTTGGTCTATCACATAAAATACCTATAAATTACATTTACGTTTTTGTCTGTAACATGACAAAATGTGGAAAAATTCATGGGGGAGTGCTTTTTCGGGGCACTGTATGTCAAATGCTGACAGTATGACTGATCAGATGTGATGTCACAAACCCTGGTCTAGGCTCTGAAAAAATCCCAAATGACTTTTGTAATTGGGGGGATTGACTCTGGCCATGCTGCATGTTATACACTCAATGTTCAGAAAGGTGGAATTTGCATTTAAAGGATAAGATTACCTTTTAAAAAAACAAATGCACATTTTTTTTTTTTTTTTTTTTTTTTTGCGGCTCTGATTTTTCCAAAATGATCTTATTGAAGTGTTTAGATTAAACACTTTTTTTTTTTTTTTGTAAGATCACACCTATGACTTAATTTTAAAACGATGATGGGATATGTTTTGCTTGCCAAGCAAATAAAAAAAAAAAAAAGCTTTGGTGTAGTGTTTTGGAGCTGCATAGCACATGCTCCAGCTTCCCCTGGCACAAATGTGGGGTTTTCTTTCGATTCAAACACAATATTTATTTGCCAGCTGTCATGCAATATTATTATGCTGTGTGCCAAGGGCGTCCTTGAGAAACAATGCTCTTTGTATCCCAGTTATATAAGAATATCTACCAGGCATTTATTTACCTACACAATTTTTCCAGTGTTGCTCTTAGCATTTTGTTGCGAATATACAATAAGGGAAAGTTTTGAGCGTTGTTTTTATTTATTCTTCTCTATTTGCTTTCCACGTAATCTGTTACTAGTATTAGTATGGGGTGAGTATGATGATTTGCTGCATTTTGGATGGTTTCCTCTATACTTGCATGTGGTCATTATTCTGTGACCAGGTGACGGGCGTGTTTTTACTATTTTGACGTGCCGTGTTATAATGTTTCCTCTGAAGTTTGTGGGTCTTCTTTCTGTATTTTATACTAAGCATTTTAGCTTATTTTTGTCCTTGTAAGCCGCTTGTTTGATAAAATCATGAGATTACACACAGGTATTTACATACATCATAGCTTGAATCAATTATGCAATACTTGCCTGCAGTGTCCTCTACATTTCTCCTTGCAAAAGTACCGTATTTATCGCGGTATAACACACTCCCGCGTATACCGCGCACCCCTAAGGTTGCCCCCGAAATTCCTGTAAAAAAAGTTATATGATTTCATTACTTAGTTTTGGTGTCTTCCCAGCGTCCATCGTCCGGTCCGGCGTCCGTCTGCGGCCTCGATGGTGTCCTCCCGGCTTCTCCAGCGCGCGCCTCAAGTCGAGTCCCCGCTTCCCGCGCACAGTTCGAACGCCTCCGCCGACATATACCGAGTGCAGTACACTCGGGTACATTCGGCAAGGCTCAGAGTCGCTCGCGCTCACGCTCTGACGTTTATGCGTGAGCACGAGCGAAGCCGAGCCTGGCCGAATGTACCCGAGTGTACTGCACTCGGTATATGTCGGCGCAGGATTTCAAACTGAGCGCGGGAAGCGGCTATCGGTGTATATCGTGCACCCACGATTTCCCCCTTATTTTAAGGGGAAAATAGTGCGCGATATACGCCGATAAATACGGTATGTTTTTAAAGCAAATATGATTTCATGTTTATTTGTAAAGTTGCTCTAGGTCCATAAAGCAGGACATATAGATTCAGGCGCACTCTATTCAGCATTGACTCAGTGTTGGGTGTTTAATGGACTAAACAAAAGAGGGTGCAGTTGTCCATACAGCGAATAGTTGTCATTAGCACGCCTATATGCTATAAATCCGCCTCTGTTTATCACGTTACAAAACATAACAATAAAGTTACACAGCCTCCGGAGGACACCTTCAGGCAGCAATGACATAATTGCCTTTTGTGGCTGCATGAGGAAGGAGTCCTTTGCTGGCCGTGTAATGCTGCTGCTGTACTATTGTAATGTGATTTATAGAATATGAGTGTGCTTAGTTCTGCTTTAAAGGGTTTGTCCAGTTCAACCCAATATTTTAGTAGAAGGTAGAACCTGATAGTATGAGTCGGCCTTTGGCGTCTGATGTCTTGGTCCATATTGAGATCCCCCCATGCCATAATTCCTAGCTTTGTTCTTGTTCTTTGGAATAGAGAAAATGCAAAAGGCAGGCATGACTTTTTTTTAACTTACAAAAGTTGTTCAAACTTCACATGTTGGTAGCGTAAACTGTTCCTCTATTG
This sequence comes from Rana temporaria, assembly GCF_905171775.1. NCBI lineage: Eukaryota > Metazoa > Chordata > Amphibia > Anura > Ranidae > Rana > Rana temporaria. Next base: position 20,530,937 of record NC_053499.1, on the reverse strand, counting down.
TAGCTATAGGAGGAGGTGCTACTAAATCCAATAGTAGTGATGTTGGCCACATCCCTGGTATATAGGAAAATAGGGATACCCCCCAGATGGGACTTTAAAGGCCAAACCACAATATAGGTATAAAAAATATATATTTTTATTCGGACAAAGTGGACCTGTTGACATTGGCTCAGAACGCACATTGAGCACCTATGTCAACAGGTCCACTTTGTCCGAATAAAAATATAGGCCCAGATTCAAGTAGCAATTGCGCCTGTGTAACCATAGGTTACACAGCGCAATTGCTTACTTGCCCCGGCGTTACGAATGCTCCTGATTCAGGAACATCGTAACGCCGACTGCAGCCTAAAATCTGCGTGGCATAAGGCTCTTATGCCACGCATATCTAGGCTGCATTCTTGCGATGTCCGCTAGGGGGCGTTCCCATTGTGGTCAGCGTATAGTATGCAAATTGCATACTAACACAGATTCACAGTGTTGCGCGAGCCCTGCGTACGCAATTTACGTAGTTTCCGTACGGCGTGTTTAGCGTAAGGCTGCCCCTTCTAATAGCAGGGGCAGCCAATGCTAAAGTATACCCGTCGTTCCCGCGTCGCGACGTTCGAATTTTACGTAATTTGCGTAAGTGATTGGTGATTGGCGCTGGACGCCATTCACGTTCACTTTGAAGCAAATGACGTCCTTGCGACGTCATTTGCCGCAATGCACGTCGGGAAAGTTTCCCGACGGGGCATGCGCTCTACGCTCGGCGCGGGAGCGCGCCTAATTTAAATGATTCCCGCCCCCTACGGGATCATTTACATTAGGCGCCCTTACGCAGGGCAAGTTTACACAGTGCACACGCAATTTACGGAGCTACTGCTCCGTGAATCGCGGGTAGCACAGTAAATGTGCGGGGGCGCAGGGCAAAAACGCTGCCCTGCGCCTCCGTAAATAAGGGGCAAATCTACCTGAATCCGGGCCATATATTTTTTATATCTATATTGTTCTTTGGCCTTTAAAGTCCCATCTGGGGGGTATCTCTCTTTTTCCTATGTTCCTCTATTGTACGTCATCTTTTCATTGCATGTCAATAATGGATTCCAAGCAGAAGCAACTTTGAGTTCTTAATGAAAGATTGGTATAGGCTATCAAACATCCTCTGAAGGCTACTAAATGTTTACGGAGATGACACCATTTAAACGTCATATTATGTGTAGTCAATGGTGTCATCTCTGTAAATGGTCTGTAGCCTCCTGTGGCTGTTGGACTGCCTAACCCCCTTATTTGTTAAGAACACAATGATGGTACATTGCTTCTGGTTGGAATCTATTATTTATCTGCAATTAAAAAAAGACCTTGTTCTACAAAAAGAAAATGTTCAAGAATACAAGGCATTCTGTGAATGGGTGGTGGACATCCTGTCATTTATCTGCTCTTCACAGGACATCATGCATTTTGGTAGAATAGTAGTAAAAGTGGGTGGACAATGAGTGGGCAGAAGGGGGCAGGTGGGTGGCTGCTGCTAACCCATTCAGCACAAGAAGTTGGCTGCACAGGGCAATATCTGGTAGCTAAGAAGGAAGGATTTTTACAAAAAGTGGTAGCCTGTCAAAATGGGATACACACCATAACTAATGTTGGTGCTGTATTACAAAAATTCAGCTTTAAAATGATTTACCCTCATTTAATTTTGAGTACCATCTGCAGTTAATGCGATGTGTAATGTAAAATGTTTTCGCTTTGGTTCATAATGCTGTATTTGCAGGCACGAGCTCTTGGAAGAGGCACGGAGACAGCACTTGCCGTTTGCACAGTGGGATGGTCCAACTGTGGTTGTCTGGTTGGAGGTAAGTCATTTGTGCATATTTCTATTAACTTCAGTAAACCTCATCAGAGAACAGATTCTAACCTCCATTAACTACACCTCCAGCTTTGGGTCGGGATGCCTGCCTGGTACGTGGCTGCTTGTCGGGCCAATGTGAAAAGTGGGGCGATAATGTCTGCTCTGTCAGACACTGAAATCCAGAGAGAAATCGGTATCAGTAACCCACTTCACAGGCTAAAGCTGAGACTAGCCATCCAGGAGATCATGTCCTTAACCAGTCCATCAGCTCCTCCAACCTCGAGAACGGTACGTAGATGATAAACTATGTCAATGTTATAAAAAATTGTCCTACAAAAAGCAGGATGTTTTTTTTAAAATTGAGTCAGTGATGATCATCAACCATACTAAATTGGAACGCTTGCCTGCTTTCTTTGTGGTCAGAGCATATAGTCTGCAGTCCAGATCTCAAAGCCCTGTGTCTGGGGTATCTGAGTCTCCCCCCTACTCTGCTTCTTACTGGCTACTGTTTATACAAATCATAATATGGAAACCTCCAGAGTGAATTTTTCCAGGTTTTTACCTGCTTAGTTATCTCATAATACACAGGATAACTGAAATTTTATAGAACATACTGTATTTATTGGTGTATAACACTCACTTTTTTACCCTGAAAATTGAGGGTAAACTGTGCCTGCGTGTTATACACAGGGGGCTATGGAACGTTTTTTTCCTGAAACTTTCCTTTTAAAGTTAGGATGCATGTTATATGCCTGTGCGTGTTATACGCCGATAAATGCGGTACATGAATTTGTTTTTCTTTAGGCATCCAACCAAAATCTAACCCACCCTTCCGCTCCACAGAGTGCATTTATCATAATATCGCCGCCATATCTCCTTCAGTCCTTTGCCTCCAAATAGCTAAAATCTTCTTTGCACTACTCTCTTCACATAGACCTCTATAGGTCCATCAGCTTTTTACAGTAGATCAGGGGTCTCCAAACTTTCTAAACAAAGGGCCAGTTTATTGACCTTCAGACTTTAGGGGGGCCAGACTATGGCCAGTGGTAGTGGAAATTTTCTTGGCATCAGTGGGAGTAAACATCGCCATAATTGGTATTGGGGGAGAAGCAGTACCCTATCATTGGCAGGAATAGTGCCCTGTCATTGGATTAATTGGAAGGAACAGTGCCCCTTTATTGGTATCATTGGGAGGGGAGGACTAATACCCCATCATCGGTATCATTTGAAAGCAATAATGCCACATCATTAGTATCAGTGGGAGGAATAGTTTCCCATTATTGGTGTTGGTGGGAGATATTGTGCTTCATTGCTGGTATCAGTTGGCAGAATTGTGTCTTGTACCTTTGGAAGTAGTGACCCAAGGGCCGGATAAAGGCAGGCAAAGGGCCACATCCTGCCCCAGGGCCGCAGTTTGGAGACCACTGCAGTAGATGAATTGTTTAAATACCTATAAAAGGAGCAAATGTATTGGTGCTGCTTGGAGTTGAAGGACTAAAAGGGCCATGACAGTGATATTATGGTAGTGTGAAGGGCGCGGATAGGCAGCATTTTGGCAGGGGGACAATAGGAAAAAAAATAACTGTTTAAAAGTACAGTCATTCTTTGTCACTGTCTCTTAGAGGTATTGAGACCTTGTTAACAGTTTTGTTTATCATAGATATTCACTAGTACAATGTACTTGGGTCTTTGTGAGCTCTGGACTGCGCATTAGTTACTGTGGAAAGCTGATTCCTGGAGTACATTTATTTATTTATTTTTAAAGCGGTAGTTCACCCTCCTTCACAGCATTAGACCATTACTTTCGGCATCGTAGCGCGAGCTACGGTATGCCGGTCTTAAATTTGTAATCCCCGTACTCACTGTGCTATCGATGATTGAAGATTCTGACTCCCGCGGGGAATGGGCGTGCCTATGGAGAGGGAGGATGATTGACGGCCGGCTCTGGCACGTCACGCTCCCCGAAGACAGCCGGAGTAGGTCTCGGCTATTCACGGCGCCTGCGCACAGGCTATGCGCAGGCGCCGTGAATAGCCAAGCCTATTTCGGCTATTTCCGGAGAAGCGTGACGTGCCAGGGCCGGCCGTCAATCACCTTCTCTCACCATAGGAACGCCCATTCCCCGAATTCTTCAATCATCGATAGCACAGTGAGTACGGGGTTAAAAAATGTAAGACCGGCATACCGTAGCTCGCGCTACGATGCCGAATGTAATGGTCTAATAAAAAAAAACATTTTTTTTTAACAGGGTGAACCCCAGCTTTAAGTGTCTAGAGTATAAATAAACCTCAGACAGAGGTGTCCTATTTATATTTATTGGCAAATAAAACTATTTTGAGATTTATCCCAAAATTGTCAATTGCCACCCTTTTTAAATGCATTTTTATTTAACCACTTGAGGACCGTCTAACGCCGATATACATCGGCAGAATGGCACGGCTGGGCACAATCACGTACCTGTACGTGATTGTGAAATGCCCAGCCGTGGGTCGCGGGCGCTTTCCCGCGACTCGGTCCGAAGCTCAGTGGCCGCGGGACCCGCGGCCCCGATCGCCGCCGGAGTCCCGCGATCGGTCCCCGGAGCTGAAGAACGGGGAGTGGTGTTTGTAAGCACACCTTCCCCGTTCTTCACAGTGGCGCTGTCATTGATCGTGTGTTCCCTGATATAGGGAAACACGATCAATGACGTCACACGTCCAGCCCCGCCCCCCTACAGTTAGAAACACATACAACGTCACACTTAACCCCTTCAGCGCCCCCCCAGTGGTTAACTCCCAAACTGCAATTGTCATTTTCACAGTAAACAATGCATTTTTGTAATTTTCACAGCAAAAAATGCTAGAATGGTCCCAAAAATGTCAGAATTGTCCAATGTGTCCGCCATAATGTCGCAGTCACGAAAAAAATCGCTGATCGCCGCCATTAGTAGCAAAAAAAAAAAATAATAAAAATGCAATAAAACTATCCCCTATTTTGTAAAGGCTATAAATTTTGCGCAAACAATCGATAAACGCTTATTTACCAAAAATAGGTAGAAGAATACGTATCGGCCTAAACTGAGGGAAAACACGTTTTTTCTATATATTTTTGGGGGATATTTATTATAGCAAAAAGTTAAAAATATTGCATTTTTTTTTTTCAAAATTGTTGCTCTATTTTTGTTTATAGCGCAAAAAATAAAAACCGCAGAGGTGATTAAAAAGAAAGCTCTATTTGTGGGAAAAAAAGTTCGCCAATTTTGTTTGGGAGCCACGTCACACGACTGCGCAATTGTCAGTTAAAGCGACGCAGTGCCAAATCGCAAAAAGGGGCCTGGTCCTTTACCTGCATTTTGGTCAGGGTCTTAAGTGGTTAAAGAAAATCGGTCTTGGACAAACTTGGGCAAGAATATCCATTTTCACTCATAAATTGATAATGCTGTCTTAGAGACACCATTACTTTCCTTGTATGTATGTAATCACTTATAAAAAAGGGGGAGGAAGGGTCTTAATGTGTTGGGTTTTTATTTTATTTTTTTTGTATTTAAATACAAATGTTTTGCCGTTCGTTTTAGTTTTTACCTGTTTTACAAGGTGAGGATTTACTTTAAGCTGGACAGGAGTTTAAATCGTTAGTATTTTATCCACCTTGGATCCCGGGGGCTACTGATGTGCATGGAAATTGATTAAAGGATTTTTAATTCTAACTGACATCGCAGGGTTTAAAATTTTTAAACACATTGATACACCCGATGAGTTTTCTTTAACATTTTATTACAGCCAGGACTTTTAGTTTTAGACTGAGATGGGTAGGGTTAATAAATCGGGTACGTTTTAACCATTTTCTTTGTCACCATTCAAAAGACTTCAGTTTGATTGGGAACTTATTTAGGATTAATCTAAAATGTTACAGTTGAAACTGCCAACAGTGGGGAATCTTTCAGTGGGGACACCTGTTCCATTGACGGCTTTCAGAAGTGGAATTTCCCCTCATTAAGGCTGCATTCACACCTCGGCGTACTAAATCGCTGCGTTTTGTCCCGCGAATTGCGGCGACAAATAGCGGCGTTTTGTACCGCGATTCGCGGAGACAAAACGCCGCGATTGTGAATGCAGCCTTCACCTCCTCTATGGAGATTGTTCACATCTTTTATGCCGATCGCCGAAAGACGCTTGAAAACAGGCGGCAGGCGTTCGGCGTGGAGATGTGAACCATCTCCATAGAGGGCAATGTTACATCATCCCTCTGGCGTGTCGGGGCGGCAGCGGGCGTCACACTACAGGCGACAAAACGCCTGGGTGTGAATGGGCTCTTAGGGAGATTGCCCCTCACTTCCTGTGTCTTCCAGTTGATAGTGAAGGGGAATCCCCCACTGCAAGCACATGCTGCAATTAAAAAGAGGTTCTAGTTTTTTTTCGGACAGCTTTGGCTTTACTGCAAAGTATGGTATATATGTATAAGCACATGCATTTTAAATACTCTATTGAAATGTTTATGTATCCATATTATGGAATGTTCATACATCATTTTTCATTTTTTTCATAACCTACTTCTAATGTGTTCATTGGCCTTTATGCATTTTCAACAACACATGTCTCTTGTAACAATACCCTTTATAATGTATGCATAGAAAGAAAATGCATTTTCTATAATTGGGTTAAAGGGAAACTATCGTTTATTTTTAAATACATATAAATGACATCTCTCCAGGCCAGCCGATGCATTGGCCAGCTGTGCAGGATCTGCCTTTCAAACTCCGGGCATAAGGATGCATAAGCTACACTGTGTATTTTTTACTGAACTGCAACAAGCTTTATTGATGCTAGACTGGGTCAGACAAATATTCTGTCCCCTGTCTGGTGTGGCTGCGCCCTAGCACGTTTTGCTCAATGGGATTAATCCTAGGAGGACCTCCTATAATTAAACCCCTTGGGTGAAATGCATCAGCGGGTGGAGTCATGTCTGACAGGGGAGTGAATGATTAACTTAGTTTGGCAATCAGTAATATGCTTGTTGCGGTTCAGCAAAAAGTACAGCTTATAGTTTTTCAATGACTATACGTTCAGATTGTCATTGTAAAATTACCTGACTTTTTTTATTTTTTTGCTAATATATATATATATATATATATATATATATATATATATATATATATATATATATATATATATACATACATACCAATGCGCCCTTTAGGGGTCAGGGGAACATGATGAAATGGGATTGGATTAGTGCTCCCTGCCTTATTAACAGCTCTGTTGGTCTTATAGCAAGTCGGTTGTGGTCAGGCCAGACCTGCCCTGAGAATAGGAGTATTAAGACCGTCATTGTTTATTGCTACTAGGAAAGCAGAGCCCGAATATGGAATGGTCAAATATGGTTGCCTCCATTTAATCTGTAACTGCAAACCATAAAACCATATATAACATGTTTTTACAATGTAGTGGAATGCCAGCCAAAGCTTTTAACCTACTATATATGAGAAAAGTATAAAATCTATAATAGAAAAAAATTAGAAAACCCCCATCATTGACAACTGTAACAGTTGTCAATGGTGGGGGTTTTCTAATTAATTTTTTCTATTATGATACAATTTTCACCACTTCTTTTTTTAATTTAGTTTTTTTTTTCTTTTGCATCTCAGTGCTGTTTGTCTCCATCCTTTCAGTCACTTCTGGAACACACAGACAGCGCTACTACCTCCACTCCTCAAAAATATGCATTGGTGCTCTGGCACACACATTTAATCCAGAAAGGGAAGCAGGCACCACGATTAATCCACAAATGATTAATCCACAAATGATTAATCCACAAATGATTAATCCACAAATGATTAATCCACAAAGAGTAATGAGAAACTGTCATAAAATCCACGTTAAACTGACGCGTTTCGACAGATCAGACTTTACTCATGGACATGATTAAGGTCTGATAAGCTGAAACGCGTAGAATGTATTTGTGGATTTTAGGACTGTTCCTCGATAAAGTTGATCTTCACTGTATATGAGTACTTCAAACCAAAAACACAATTTAATTCATTTTTAATCTTCAAAGCAAACTCCTCCATCCGTCCACGTCGCTATGCTTTTAATTTTGTTGAGAAATCACTTTGAAAAACAACCCCATAGCATTTCTGGCCATCTTGAGTAAGGGCAGATGATTCATGTAGCATTTACTTCCTGAAATACATCTGCTGTTGGCTCAAGCATGCATGAAGGAGAGAGTGCTTAGCTGAGAAACTCCTTCTTCTTTCCTCCCCTCCTGAAGACTCCTGCAGTAAATAGGAAAGTATATCATATCTATTTACTAATGCTAATGAGGATTAAAAATAATCAATGTTGATTGGAAGACTGAAAGGAGTTTGTAAACCTGCGTGTTTTTTCACCTTAATGCATCCTATGCATTAAGGTGAAAAAACACCTTGCTGTGTCAAGCCCCCCCAAGCCCCTGTTTTATTAACCTGAGCCCCGAATTTCCGTGGGCGCGATCCTGTGTTGCTCTCTCCACGGTTTCTCGGCTCTTCACTGGATAGATTGATATCAGTGTAGCCATTGGCTCCCGCTGCTGTCAATCAAATCCAATGACGGGGCCGAGTCATGCACTCGGTGGCTATGGACGCTGAGTGTATGACGCAGGAGCGCACCCGCAAGGTAACTCCCTCAGGAGAGAGCTTCCCAGAGGGGGTTATCTATTGCGGGGAGGTGCCGCGAGAGCCACCGTAGGACCCTAGAGGAGGATCAGGGCCACTCTGTGCAAAATTAACAAACATGTCATACTTGCCTCCAATGTGTAGTTATTTAAAAAAAAAACTGAACCTTTACAACCACTTGAAGTTCTACTTTAAAGATACTCTTTTGTGTATTATATTGTGGTGCCAACTTCCTTTTCTGGATTTCAGCCACTTCCTGTCTATAAACACTGGCTCCATTGTTGGCTGCACATCATTTTTCTGTACCGTCTTCCTGATAGGAACAATGGTGCACCCTACCAGTGGTGTGTCTCTGGACAGCCACTTGTAGCCTCAATGAGGAGCACATTTGACAAGGTGACAACACAGGAGCACAGTTTGAGGAAGTTGTCATCCCAAAACAGGAAACACCTGAAATAGGACCTTCATGGCAGGATTACCAGATCTTCTTTTAATGAAAGCTGCATATATAAAAAGATGGAAAACAACTTGTGGTTTTCCATTAACATGTTAGTGTGAGATCGTTCTAATGACCTATCAGGGATCTAAAAAGTTTTTTTAATGCAGTTTTAGTTTAAGGTGCTCAAATTCACTTGTATATCATCAAACATTTTATAAAGATCTATATTTTTTTTAAATATACTGTGATAAAAACTTTAGTTTCCCTTTAAAGAACTGTACAATGTGTCCACACAAAGTGAATCACGTTATGCTACCTTAATGGCATGTTTTAATAATGGCATTAGGGTTTCAGCTGTGTTCCTATGTAGACTTGGTTAAACCTAATTGCCGTAGACTCTTAGCATTTGCACTTTCCTGCTCCACTGTGTACCTGTTGCTTATATGTTGTGCCACCTTCCCTCTCTGTTACTGCTTCTCTCACTGGATGTGCTTGTAAATAGTCCACGGGAAATGTCTGGGTTACTCATGAAGAGATGGAAACTCTCACAGCGTCTCCACAAACGGTTAGTTTACAGCAGCACCGCCTGTGTTTTGTAGCATCTCCTGCGGGTGCCTCTTGCCACCTTTTCTTTGTAGATTTACGACAAGTGTTCTTGTAGACGCTCAATTCTTGTTTGATAGAGTTTAGGTTTTTTTTTTTTGTTTGTTTTTTTAATAACCTCTTCAGTGTTGGCCAAACTGGTGTTTTAATGAGGTTTATTCAACGTTTAAGAGGTTAATTTGAGAAATTAATAGAAACTAGTTGAACCTCTGTGTTAAAAGGCAGACTGGGAGGCCTTCTCATTGCCACTGAGATTTGTAGAGTGCCTTCTGTGAGTTGCCGTTCAACAGCTCATATATGGCTCAAATTTTGACCAATTCCTGCTGAATCTGCCAAAATTCGAGCTTTGGGTGGCCAACATCCGCTCGGCAAACTAAAGCTAGCCATAGATCGGGTTTTTTGTTTTGTTTTTTTCGTTCTGCTGAACGGAAAAGATTCCTCCATCCACACATGGGAGGTGGATGGAGGAATCCCCTAACTGGGACACTTTATTCTGACAGCAAGGCTCTCCACTGTCAAAATACACTGATCAGAGATTGCATCCACAGATCTAGAAAAGTCCAAATTTCCTGTTTGGCAAAGGTTGATCTACAATGAACTTCTGTTGAGCAGGGGTAGCCACACATAGACTATAGTGCCAAAGGTATTGGGACACCGGCCTTTACATGAACTAATGGCGTCTTAGTCCGTAGGGTTTAATATTGCGTTGGCCCACCCTTTGCCGCTATAATACCTTCAACTCTTCTGGGAAGGCTGTCCACAAGGTTTAGGAGTGTGTCTATGGGAATGTTTAAACAGAAGCGCATTTGCGAGGTCGGGCACTGATGCTGGACAAGAAGTCCTGGCTCGTAGTCTCCGCTCTAATTCATCCCAAAGATGTTCTATAGGGTTGAGGTCAGAACCCTGTGCAGGCCAGTCGGGATCCTCCACCCCAAACTCGCTCATCCATGTCTTTATTGACCTGGCTTTGAGGGTATGAAAGAAAAAATACAGAAAATGTTCTCTTGGAATACACATGCAACCTATACTCCATGTTTACGAAAGCTCTGATGTGTACTCAGCAGTCGTGCACAGCCATTTATATCTATGAGCGGTTGTTTTTAGCGACTACGCCAGGGGTCGACAAATCCCGGGCGCCAGGTCGCCATGGCGACTAGAAATAGGGTCCTGGCGACTTGGCTTGGAAGGGGGGGCAAAAAAAAAAAAAAAAATGTTTTTTTTTGGGAGCTGGCACCATCTGGTGGTGAGCCGTTGGTATTACAAGTTATTACCACCAGATGTGTAAGCTGGCGCCATCTGGTGGTGGCCATTGGTATTACAAGTTAAGCATTACAAGTTAAACAGCAATTCTAATGTAATTTTTCACTATTTTCACTGCCATCTTCTTCCCTCTAATTAGAACCCCCAAACATTATATATATTTTTTATCCTAACACCCTAGAGAATAAAATGGCGATCGTTGCAATACTTTCTGTCATGCCGTATTTGCGCAGCGGTCTTGCAAGCGCACTTTTTTGGGGAAAAAATTACACTTTTTTTAATTAAAAAATGAGACCACAGTAAAATTATCCCCATTTTTTTTAATAGTATGAAAGATAATGTTACGCCGAGTAAATTGATACCCAACATGTCACGCTTCAAAATTGCGTCCGCTCGTGGAATGGCGTCAAACTTTTACCCTTTAAAATCTCCATAGGCGACGTTTAAAAAACTCTACAGGTTGCATGTTTTGAGTTACAGAGGAGGTCTAGGGCTAGCATTATTGCTCTCGCTCTACCAATCGCGGCGATACCTCACGTGTGTGGTTTGAACACCGTTTACATATGCGGTCGCTGCTCACGTATGTGTTTGCTTCTGCGCGCAAGCTCGTCGCGACGGGGCGCCTTTTCTGGCTCCTAACTTTTTTAGCTGGCTCCTAGATTCCAAGCAAATTTGTCAACCCCTGGACTACGCTTTACATGCAGATGTAATACACCAGGATTAGTTGCACAGGCCCAGTTGCCTGTGTGCAAGGGGTCTAAAAACGAGATAAATTGTAACTAGGTGTTCTTAAAGCAGCAGGTGACTACAGTATATCATTGTTTATAGTTTAACAAATGCTAAACAGAAATATCTTTCTGACAATCGGGATGAAGCTGCTAATAAGTGTAAGCGCCTTCAATGCTCAAGCCTTCTCAGCCCTGGAATATTTCGGTGATTACACAATCCTGGTGATTGTGTGGTTTTGAGTCCCCTCTGCAATATACAAGCCATGATGAAGCAGGAGTGTTCTGAGCCTCTGGACCGTACTGGCTGTTTTATGTTCTAAACAAACCCTACTATTAAAAGATTTGGGATTTGGATCCTTGGTCTGGCACTCTTTAGAATTTCCAGTGTCCAGTTGACGGCAGCCTCGTGTCTTAGGTCAGGAATTTGGTGAAGTGCCTTCCCATGTTTGCGCACAGCAGAGAGACTTTCACTATATTGAATTCTAGAATAAAATTTATGTGGCATTGAGTTATAAAACACAGAGGTCCCTAATGTTTCTATGTGTTTCCACTTTGCATGTGCACTGGAGTATTGGGAAGGGGGGTGTGTGTTGCATGGAGTGTCCACTTTATTCCCATTAACCCTGCTGACTAATGTTTTATGTTCTTTTGCTTTCCTAACCCACCTAACACCAGGAAGATGAGGAGGGAAGCTGGGCTCAGGTTTGAGCGTTTTTCACTAATTTACCGTTTTCAGTTTCAATCACTTTATAGCGCACAGAAATCGGGGATTCACATTTTCCTGCACTCTAGGCTAGCTTATACCCTGTCTTCACACACTTCAAAGAGGCTACGGCGTAATGTTTTCCCACCATACAAAAATGTTCCCTATTTCTAGTTGGGTTGTATGTTCATACGATTCAAGTACCCTTAAAAACACTTTCCATGGTGTCAGAACAGAGCTCTTCCTCCTTAAGGGATGAGTAGTGAAAAAGCTGTCCCTTGCATATAATCTGCGTCTAGGGTTCAGCGCAAAATAGATATTTGCCAGCACACCATGGATCGACAAAAAGCATCCAAATAGGTAATTTATTGCATGATCACAACTTAAGAGTGCAACGTTTCAGAGTCACACAGGACCCCTTTGTCAGGCATGTGACTGACGAAGGGTTCCGGCATGATCCTGCACTCTTCTTATGTTGTGATCATGCAATAAATTACCTATTTGGACGCTACTTTTTGTCGATCCATGGTGTGCTGGCAAATATCTATTTTGTGACTTGGACCAGTATCCAGCTGGTTGTTGCTTCAGCACCCAAACTTTGAGACAGGAAAGTGTGCGATTGGAATATGAAGTATTTCTAGGGTTTAGAGCAGTTACTGAAAGAAGCAGTGTATGTATAGGCCCAGTGTAATCAGGGATTGTTTTATTGCTGCTTCTTTTTAATTCATCTTACATTTTGACAGGGTAGGTACACTTCCATAGCTGGACATATTAAAGTGACTGTTACTCCAAACCTTTGGCAAAAGCAGTCCCCTGCAAAGAAAAAAGGCAAAGGGGATACTTGTGCAACTTTGGACATCAAGTCGTGCCCCATGTTTTCCAGTGAACCATTCATATATGTATGACGAAGTTGCAACAACTTCAAAGTAGTTCATGCATTACTTTGGTCCAACTTTCATGCAACTTGAGGGCCATAGACTTCAATGTTAACCTCATACCTGAATGTTTTACATGCAACAGTGGTGCAACAATGGGTCCAACTTTGCAGAGGTACAACCATCCAAAGTCGCACAACTTTGGAGTCGTACAAGTTTGAATGGAGCCTTACTAAAACTGTTGCATACAGAATCCTGGTGCAGCTGTGCATAGTAACCAATCAGCTTTCAGGTTTTATTGTCGGCTTAATTGAACAAGCTGAAGTTAGAGGATGATTGGTTACTATGCACAGCTGCACCAGTTTTAGTAAATCTCCACTAGAGTATACTCACCCCTCTGGGTTACCTGTGTCTCCTGCCGTCCCTTCATTCTAGCACTGCAGGCCTTATTTAGAATCTTCGAAATTCAACATTTCTGGAAATCATTTTTTTCTGTTCCCTGCTGAGCTCTGTGGTTCCTTCCACCAACTCCTACATCTTTACAGAAAACAGCAGTGACATAATAGTCTGTAGATGGAACCACAGCCCACGGTAGGGTCACAGGCATCCAACACTCCCAGAAGTATCCGATGCTGAAGATTCTGACAGAGTTGCAGCTCTCTACATGGAGCGTGCTTCAGATTGGTGTCTATAAAATAAAAGTAGGGTTGTCCAGATACCGATACCAGTATCGGTATCGGGACCGATACCGAGTACTCGTACTCGCGCAAATACCCCCGATACCTAAATAGAATACTTTCCCCCCCCCGCCGCTGCCGCCGCATCGAGGGACATGGCTAGAGGGACATTGCTGCATATGTGAGGGACATGGCTAGAGGGACATTGCTGCATATGTGAGGGACATGGCTGCATATGTGAGGGACATGGCTATAGGGACATGGCTGCATATGTGAGGGACATGGCTAGAGGGACATTGCTGCATATGTGAGGGACATGGCTAGAGGGACATTGCTGCATATGTGAGGGACATGGCTAGAGGGACATGGCTGCATATGTGAGGGACATGGCTGCATATGTGAGGGACATGGCTAGAGGGACATGGCTAGAGGGACATGGCTGCATATGTGGGGGACATGGCTGCATATGGGGGGGACATGGCTGCATTTGGGGACACATTTAAAAAAAGTATCGGTATTCGGTATCGGCGACTACTTGAAAAAAAGTATCGGTACTTGTACTCGGTCCTAAAAAAGTGGTATCGGGACAACCCTAAATAAAAGGTATCGTCATCCTAATCATAGCAAATTGTATATGGCTAGGGATATTCCCTGCCATGTCCCCAATGGGGAGAAAGAGGAATGGACTATCTCGCTACCCAAGGACTAACATAATTTATGTGATAAAGTTTAAATTTTATTAACAAAATCTAATAAAATCAGGACATGTATCCACACATAAAGGGGAAAGATAAGGCAATGCTTCCAGTAGCATATCATTTTTTACATCAATGGCGCTGATCGAGTGGTGATGTGCAGCAAATCTTGTACACGTTTTGAAGTTAACACCGCTTCTTCAGGAGGAATCAATTACTCCCTTCTACAATAAAAATAATACGTCATAGAAATAATACATCATAGAAATAACAAAGTATTGAACATGCATGATTTTAGATATGACTGGTAAGAGAAGACCAAAGTTAAAAAAAAAAAAAATTCTATTTTGTTGCTTACCTACGGAACACCAACTGCAGGGGCTCCCTCCAGTGGACACGGGAGGTAATCCACAAGCACATATATCTAGATGAGAGATGTTGTACTCATAGTTGACACATCTTGGATTAAATTGGATAAATAATATAAAAAGAGACAGTGAAGAGGGAATTGTAGAGAAAAATTTAGTGGGTAAAACCACCAAGAGTGGGGTGGCAGGAACAGTAGATGGGAAAGAGAAAGGTGGAAGAGGAACACATAGAGGATTAAAAGGAGGGAAAGAAAAAGCGGACTGAAAAGGAGAAAGGAGGAAGAAAGGGGGAATGGAGGGTAAAAACAGGGTGGGTTTTGGGGGGGAGGTGCTACAATAGAGGAGCCATGTATTGCAACCTGGGGGAGGGAAGATTTTTTACTCGTAACCTCTGGGCACCTCACCAAGTTAGGTGTGGGCTACAAGGTCTCTGTGGGCTGTTGGTTAATTGGTTAACTTGAAGCCAGGAGCCCAAGACGCCTGAGTGGTCCTATCCGATGAATGATATTTATAGAGTGACCAATTACAAATCGTTCACCGTTGGAGAGTATGAAGGTAGTGCCCTCCTGGGCCCAAAGACATTGAGGGCAATGTCCGCAGCAAAAGGTGCCATGTGGGCCAAATGGCCGCCGTGGCACTCTATAGTGGCTGCTTGTTAAGTGATCCCTCAATGTGCAACACTAATGAAGGATATAGTGGTCTGTCAATAAATGCCTGCGACCCGACAGGGTCATGCATAATTGGTTATAATGAGTAGAAAATTTAGTAATTACTTTCACTGTGCCTTGTTTAGGCTGTGGTAGGCCTTGGAGCAGTGATGTTCTGGTATGTGAGGCAGCCCTGTTAAAGACTTTTTTTCAAGTTAGTCTGCATATAGCCTCGCGCAAGTAGTTGCTCATGGAGGACATTGGCCTGCGCCATACAGTCATGCACAGCTTTAGACATTTGGCATTTGGCAGACTTCGAACAAGAGGCCGGGTATGCGCACTTGAGGCATGCAGCAGTTTACGATCAAGGTTTGTCCTGATTGGTCCACCAGGGTCTACAATGATTTTTAAATCCACAAAGGAAATGCTTTTATGGTCAAAATCATACATAAAATGTAGATTTGAATCAATTTCATTGAGCAATTCAATTAAATTGGTTAGAAGTGTTTGTGGTCCAGTCCAGATCATAAACACGTGTCCAATAAATCCATGCCAAAAGAGGATGTGGCTTAGGAATGGCAAGTATGTTTCCGAATACCAGTCTCTCCCACCCATTATCCTCCACTATTTTTGGTTGCTGGTGTTCCATGGGTAAGCAACAAAATAAAAAAAAATACTTTCTTTGGTCTTCTCTATTTACTAGTCATATCTAAAATTATGTATGTTTAATACTTTATTTCTATGATGTATTATTTGTATTGTAGATAGTAATTCCTCCTGAAGAAGCGGTGTTCACTGCCAAACATGTATAGGATATGCCACTGCAAGCATTGTCTTTTATTGTTTACCTTTTTTATATATGGATACATGTCCTGATTTTATTATATTTTTGTTAATAAATTGTAAGCACTTTTTCATCATATAAATTGTTGGTTACCGAGAGTCCATTGGTGGCATGGCGGGGAATATCCCTAGCCATATACAGAATTGCAGCTCTGGAACGGAGGAAAGGCAGGAGAGAGGCGAGTA
Source organism: Rana temporaria (assembly GCF_905171775.1). Lineage (NCBI taxonomy): Eukaryota > Metazoa > Chordata > Amphibia > Anura > Ranidae > Rana > Rana temporaria. The sequence continues at coordinate 20,514,460 of NC_053499.1, read as the reverse complement.
TACTTTTGTTGCCTTTTGCAGGTAAATTGTTTTGTCAAAAGTTTGACACACTGTGTTTTCTTCACAGGATGTGAAGACACTTAATAGACCAAGTCTGCAGTTTGCTGTTCCTACAAGGCACTTTTTGCCATAAAGCAAATGGGAATTTGGTGTAGGAAAATCGTTCTCATGTTTTGTAACCAGTTTTACAAAGGTTTTGCTCTTATTCTAGACCCTTGCATATGGCGACATGAATCATGAGTGGATTGGTAATGAGTGGCTGCCTAGCTTGGGCCTGCCTCAGTACCGAAGTTATTTTATGGAGTGCCTTGTTGATGCTAGAATGCTGGACCATTTGACAAAGAAGGACCTCCGCGGACAACTGAAAATGGTGGACAGCTTTCACAGGTAGGATCCACCGTGGCAGGTCACCTTGTGATCTCTATAGTGAGGGGCTGCAAAAAGTCAGGGAAGTATGGAATAACATTTTCACAATTCTTTATTCAATCAGGAATAGTTTTCAGTGTGGCATCATGTGTTTACGGAGGTTGAACTATGACAGGCAAGAACTAGAGAGGAAACGAGATGACAGTCAAAATGAAAATAAAGGTATTAAAAATATATTCCTGCATGTTGATTGATTATGTTAAATAGTTTTTTAGACTTGATATTATTTAATGGTTACCAATACTAAAGCAGCAAGTATGAGAACTGAGGCACAGGAACAGACATTCACAGGAACAGCCAGTCTTAAAGGATAAGTTCACATTTAAGAGCATGTTGCATGTTTGCCCATATTTAAGAGGTAACTTGCTCCTATACGCCCACTCTCTAAAAGCAGGTGAGGGTTCTCCTCCCCGCACCCGCTGTCACAATTCTGATGTCACCCTGTCAATCGTGGGTGCAATGTTTTACAGCCTGCGGTGTAAAAAAAAATGTTTTATATTTTTATCTGCAATATATATTTTTTTCTAAAAGGTGAACTTATCCTTTATTGACAATGCAGCTTATATACACTGCTCAAAAAAATTCAAGGAACACTATGAAAACACATCAGATGACAATGGGGGGAAATATTTTGCTGGATATCTATACTGATATGGACTGGGTAATGTGTGAACGAAAGGATGTCACATTGTGTGATGGAAATGATCAACCTTCAGAGGGTTGAATTCAAAGACACCCCAAAAAACTGTAGAAAAAATTATGCAGCAGGCTAGTCCATTTTGCTGAAATTTCATTGCAGCAACTCAAAATGGTGCTCAGTAGTATGTATGGCCCCACGTGCTTGTATGCATGCCTGACATGCTTTTATTGAGACTGTGAATGGTATCCTGGGCTATTTCCACCCAGATCTGGACCACAGCATCCCTGAGCTCCTGAACAGGCTGAGGTGCAAACTGGCAGACTTTGGATGGACTGAAACATAATGTCCCAGAGGTGTTCTATTGGATTTAGGTCAGGCTAGCGTAAGGGCCATTCAATGGTATCAATTTCTTCAACCTCCAAAGAACTGGCTGCATGCTCTCGCCACATGAGGCCGGGCATTGTTTTGCACCAGGAAGAACCCAGGACCCACTGCACCAGTGTAGGGGTCTGTCAGTGGGTTCAAGGATTTCATCCCGATGCCTAATGGCAGTCAGGGTGCCATTGTCTGCAGAGGTCTGTGTGTCCCTCCATGAATATGCTTTCCCAGACCATCACAGAACCACCACCCAAATCGGTCATGCTGAACAATGTTACAAGCAGCCTAATGTTTTCCGTGGCTTCTCCAGACCCTTTCATGTCTGTCACATGTGCTCAGGGTGAACCTGCTCTCATCTGTGAAAAGCACAGGCCTGCCAATTCTGGTGTTCATTGGCCTATGCCAATCGAGCTCCACGGTGCGGGGCAGTGAACACAGGGCCCACTAGAGGACGTTGGGCTCTGTTTTTGATTGGTCAGAGACTTTCATACCAGTGGCCTGCTGGAGATCATTTTGTAAGGCTCTGGCAGTGCTCATCCTGTTACTCTTTGCACAAAGGAGCAGATACCGGTCCTGCTGATGGGTTAAAGACCTTTTACAGCTCTGTCCAGCTCTCCTAGAGTAACTGCCTGTCTCCTAGAATCTCCTGCTGGGAGACACAGCAAACCTTCTGGCAATGACATGTATTGATGTGCCATCCTGGAGGAGTTGGACTGCCTGTACAACTTCTATAGGGTCCAAGTATCGCCTCGTGCTACCAGTAGTGACACTAACCCTAGCCAAATGCAACATTTGTGAAAAACCATCAGAAATGATGAGTAGGGCAAACAATGGTAGTGGCCTTAACCTGTAAAACCATCCTGGAGGTCGTCTCATTGTTGCCCATCTAGTGCACTTGTTAGTTTCAGCTGCTTTGGTGTTAATGAAACCAACAACCCCCTCTGCTACTTAACTGACCAATATCCAAGGAGTTTCATTGACTTAATGCTATACTCTGATTAAAAAGTGTTCCTTTAATTTTTTTTTAAAAGGCCTGTGTCCCCCTCTGCAATTCTCACCTAGGTCAGAATGACATGTCCCCGGTCACAAACCCAACAGACGCGTATGCTTCAGTATGCCCATGTAAACCGTGCCTTAAAGGAGTTGTAAAGGAAAAAAAAACATTTCATAATAAGCATCCTTTACCTGCAGACATTCCTCTTTTCACTTCCTCATTGTTCGTTTTTGCTCAGAAGTTGCTCTATTTCTTCTCTGTTCTGTTCACTTCCTGCTTGTCTGATTTTACTGACCACCGTAAAGGGAGGCTTTACTGCGGTGGTCAGTAACGTGCTCACCCCCTCCTGGAAACTACATCTGTGCGGCAGGACGCTCTCTACGTGTTAGAGACTTCAAGGAGGTGTGAATTACTGGGCGTGCCGCAATTCATACTGGGAAATGTAGTTATTACATTAACGAGCACCGCAAACCAGGAAGTGAATGAGAGAACAGAAACTAGAATGCCGGAGGTGATATAGATGAAGGAATTTAATAGGCATTTACTCGTTTTTTAACAGAATCATTATACTATTCTGTCTGTCTACCTTGCAGACATTTAATTTTAGGCAACATTTTTTTTTTCCCTTTAGTGACCCTTTAAGCTTCACTTTACCGGTAGGTCCTTCAGTGACTGAGGGATGGTGTTAAGACTGAGGGGTATGGCTGGAGTTCAGCTTTGTGTCTTTTAAATGTCAGTGTGTGATTTATATCAGACACCCATTAGTACAACATAAAATAAGATATTGGAACAAATAATGCAACTTATTCTGTTATGAATTTTTTGGTGGTGGTGTTTTGTTCAGTTAATTTTAGTATCGTTTTTTTTTTTTTTTTTTTTCAGATGTCATCGTCTGGAGCAATGACCGGGTCATCAATTGGATATTGTCCATTGGACTTAAAGAATATGCAAATAATCTTCTAGAAAGCGGTGTTCATGGTGCTCTGATTGCCTTAGATGAGACATTTGATCATACCACATTGGCTTTGCTGCTACAAATCCCCACTCAGAACACACAGGTAACTGGGGTGAGGTGTAAGCACTCTTCACAGAGGGACCGATGCAGCAGTTTCACCAGATAATTCTTTACCTCCTGTCTCTTTCAGGCACGCACAGCACTGGAGCGGGAATTCAATAATCTTCTTATAAGAGGAACTGATAGAAGATTTGACGATGTAAGACTTTGGTTTTTATGCTATGCTTATGTTGAATATATTAAAGTGAATTTCTGCTTAATGAACCAGTCTTGTTAAAGTGGAGGTTCCATCAAAAAAACTATTTTGCTTTAAACTGTAGCTTACGACTACTATTTATCTGGAAATGCCTGTTGCTGTTGCTATGCGGTCCCACGAAATCTGCCTTTGAAACCACCTAGGATTCTGACATCATCTCCCTCTAATGCTCCTGGGAAATGTGTGTCATAATTTCCCAGGATGCAGTGCCCTGTCCAATTATCACTTCCCCACCCAAGACTTCCAGGAAGTAAGTGCCTGTAGGCTTCACAATGCCCACAAGCAAAATGACAACGGTGTAGATATAGTTTTATAAACTACGGTATCTTTTTTGAATATCTATGCAGATCGGCGGCGGATTGTAAAATAGTAAGTGACCGGATTTATATTATAAAAACGCAGGATGGAAGGACATACATTTAAAAAATGCTAATTGTGGTTGGAACTCCGCTTTAAATATTCTAGTTTTTTTTTTATAAATTTGACTTTAGACTTGTATCTGCAGCTTTTATCATATTAGACAATCCTAAAATACAGCATGGAGATTATGGTTATCAAACAGGTAGGTAAAGTTCAGGAATACAAAAAATAATCGTACTTGCCTAGATGGCTGCCGCACTGATCCTAACTGCAGCTGTCCCCTGCTGGCTCTACACTGAGAACCGAGTGATCAAAAACACGCTGATCGCTCTGTTCTTGGTATTCAGTCTGCAGTGACTGACAGTCTCTGGTTCTCTGCCTCTGAGCTGTGCAGGGGGTGGGCGTGGCTGACAGTCTCCCAGTGACTCACTGAGAGGCTGAGCCAGCTGCCGGTCCAGACATCTGGGTGCATCACGATCTTTCCAAAGCCTGGACCAGTAACGTCGGCCAACAGCAGGCTTTTGCCAGATGTATGTACATGCACTACTGAACATTGGGCAGGAGCTTAAAGCGGTATTAACCCAAAATCAAACATTTTATTAAAACTTACTAATTTTTAGGGGCGATGGCTGCAATATTTACATTTTTTTAGGCTTGCTTTCTTTCATCTTTGCCTGGTAATCCCGCCAGTAAGTTTTTTGTTTTTCAACAGAACAAGCTGTCTAACAGATGGAGCACATATCATTTAGCACCGACGAGTGCTTCCCAATGATCAGCTTTTATTTATCTAAAAACCTTTATCCTAAAAGGATGTCTGCTAGTGCATCTAACCCTCCCCTCCCCACTGACTGACAATGCTGCTGTACAAAGGTGTCTGTTGCTCTTTCATCCAGAGTGGGGGAACTCTAATACAGGAGTTATGTTACTGGTCAGATCACCAGGTGAAAACAGGAGAAAAATCCCCCAAAAAAAAGAAAACTAATGCAGCCAGCACACCTAATGATTGGTAAGCTGCAATATATAAAATTTTGGGTTTTCAGTTTAATACCGCTTTAAATGTATGTAACTATCTTCTGGCTGTGGTATAGTATTATATAATTGTATTAGTATAATTACTCTACAACACCAGTCCTAACTCCCTTCCCCTGGCAGACTGCAGAGACATACCACTGCCACCTGTGTGGAAGCAGTGGTCTCTCTGCAGCAGTTTGACACGCCCATCACCTATCGGAATGTTTTCTATCCTGTTGTGTGCATGCCTCACTAATTCTCTCTCTTTAACCACTTCCCGCCCGGCCTAATATAATCGGCTGAGCCGCGAGTACCATTGTCCGGGGTGAACGTCCTATGAAAACCTCCCACTCGCGTGCTCCCTAGGGGGCCACATGTCGGCATGATCTGTGACCCACTGTGTCCACAAGACAATGGTGAAACACAGGTGGTTGTGCTGGCCCTGGTACCATGTGATCGCTCTGACCAATTACAGGAGTCGCATGTCAGTTGTACACAATGGCTTTCATTTCTAGTCCTGCATTGTGTACTATTGTGATCTCTGATTGGTCACAGTGATTATCTGATACAGGGCCAATTGCACCTGTACCATGTGAAAGCTGTAGCCAATCACAGCTATCACAATTGTACACAATGGCACAAGAATGGTTGCCAATCATATAAATGATTGTTTATTACAGTGCCGAGCACTATATAAGCAATCATGGTAAAAATATAAACACATCTACAGAGTAGTACAGTGTCACTATGGTCACAGTATGTAAAAAAAATATAAATATATACCTTGTGGTGCCTACTTTCCAAAAAGGGGTCATTTGGGGGGATATTTGTGTCCTGGCATTTTAGTGTCATAAGGATTGATCAATCTTCAAATATATAAACCATAGATTTTAGACTACGACTTTCACACAAAGTAAATAATTTCCTCTGAATTGGATTATTTTTGCCAAAGAGATTTGCTAAATTTTATAACGGAAGCTAAGAAATACCACCAAAAGAAAGCGCAATCTCTGTCAAATATTTAATTTGGGTGCAATGTTGCATCATGACCGAGTCCTTGGCATTCAATTGGTGACATCGCTGAAATCTGAAAATCGGCCTGTGCAGGAAGGGGGTGAAAGTGTCCAGTATTGAATCGGTTAAATGACATAATACACAGGAGTCATTTATGGTGTATAGGGCCCTACATAGACCACAGTACTATGATTACAGCGTCTCCTGTCTTGCTTACTGGCCAGAGAGCAGGATAGAACAGCAGAAGTAGTATTTTCACCTGCATGTAAACAACAAAATGTTTTGGGTGAAGAACAAAGTGTACATTATCCACTTAAGCCCCGGACCATATTGCTGCCCAAAGACCAGAGCCCTTTTTGCGATTCGGCACTGCGTCGCTTTAACTGACAATTGTGCGGTCGTGCGATGTGGCTCCCAAACAAAATTGGCGGCCCTTTTTCCCCACAAATAGAGCTTTCTTTTGGTGGTATTTGATCACCTCTACGGTTTTTAGTTTTTGCGCTATAAACAAAAATAGAGCGACAATTTTAAAAGAAAATGAATATTTTTTACTTTTTGCTATAATAAATATCCCCCAAAAAGGCCGATACGTATTCTTCTACATATTTTTCGTAAACAAAAACGCAATAAGCTTTTAATGATTGGTTTGCGCAAAAGTTCGTTTACAAAATAGGGGGTATTTTTATGGCATTTTTATTTTTTACTAGTAATGGCGGCGTTCAGCGTTTTTCTTCGGTACTGCGACATTATGGTGGACACTTCGGACACTTTTGACACATTTTTATAGCGATCAGTGCTATGAAAATGCATTGATTACTATAAAAATGCCACTGGCAGTGAAGGGGTTAACACTAGGGGGCGGGGAAGGGGTTAAGTATGTTCCCTGGGTGTGTTCTAACTGTAGGGGGGGTGGCCTCACTAGGGGAAATGACTGATCTTCTGTTCATACATTGTATGAACAGAAGATCAGCATTTCTCCCCCTGACAGGAGACGCACACACAGCTCTCGGTCCCCGCTCTGTAACGAGCGATCGCGTGTGCCTGGCGCCGATTGTGCCCGCCGGGCACGGGAGTCGGGGGCAAGCAGGGGGCGCGCCTGCGTGAGAGCCGACGTTGTATTGCGTGCTCTCGCGCAGGGGAGCCGACTTGCCGACGTAAAACGACGGTGGGCGGTCGGCAAGCGGTTAAGGCAGGTTGCTTTAGAAGAAACAGTGTTTAGCTCATTAAACTCCCGTGGATGGAGTTGGGCCTTATATAGTTTAATATTTTTGTAATTTTTTTGTCAACTTTTTAAAATATGAAGTAATATTTGAAAAAGTTGACTAAAAATGGCCAAAATTATTATTTAAAGTCCAACTCGAGCACTTTTATTTTATTTTTCCCCTTAGGGCTAGGTGCTGTGACTTCCTTTAATTCAAACGTACCCCTGTTTAGCAAGATAACAGTGATGCACTCAGGAGAGAAGAGTCGCACACATTGTTGGCTGAAGCTCGTGCCACAGACAAGGCTCCGCTCCACACTGACAATACGGTCTTTGTTTTAGGATGATGATAAAAGCTTTCGACGGGCCCCATCGTGGCGAAAGAAATTCCGACCAAAGGATGTGCGAGGAATGAGTGCCGGCTCTGCGGAGACACTACCTGCCAACTTCAGAGTCAACTCTTCAATGTCTTCTCCTTCTATGCAGCCAAAGAAAATCCAGATGGATGGTAAGGCTGACCACTTCCTGTGTGCCACGATGCATGATAGAATTGTGTGCCCTTCCAGTGCATGTGTTGCTACCACTTTGCTGACATTTTTCTACGTAACTTTATTTTTACACTACTATAGCGTGTTTCCTAAAAGTGCTGTAACCTATTCCTATTTTTTTTTTTTTTCTGTGCATTATGATCAGAAAGTATAAAATATAAATGTATTTCTTCAGGCATGTAAATATGAAATTGTAGCTGTTAAAGTGGAGGTTCACCCAAAAAATCTATTTTTAACACTAGATTGGGCCTAATTATGGGAAGCAGAATCAGGTGTTTTGTTTAAAATCAATGCAGTACTTACCGTTTTACAGATAGATGTTCTCCGCCGCTTCCGGGTATAGGCTAGGGGACTGGGGGTTCCTATTAGATTGACAGCCTTCCGACCGTCGCATACAGCGTGTCACCAGTTTCCAAAAGTAGCCGAACGTCGGTGCGCAGGCGCCGTATAGAGCCGCACTGATGTTCGGCAACTCGTGACGCGCTGTATGCGACCGTCGGAAGGCTGTCAATCAAATAGGAACGCCCAGTCCCAAAGACCATACCCGGAAGCGGCGGAGAACATCTATCTGTAAAACGGTAAGTTTTAAAAAAAATTCGGGTGAACTCCCGCTTTAAGTTTGTAGCCAAAAACCGAGCTTTAAAGTAGAATTCCTGCCTAAAGCCTCATACACACGGTCGGACTTCAAACAAACTTTTCCATGGATTTTTATTTGAAGGGCGTTGGCCGTGAACTTGAAACGCATACATACGGCAGGACTTTTTCAACAAACTTTCCCAAAATCACGTGGTTTTTCAGCTCACCACCACCCTTTGCTCAACTTCTGCTATTGTTGGTTGTTTTTAACATTGGTTCTGGGCATGCGTGCTTGTACTTTGGACTAAAGTCCGATGGACTTCTGTACACACAATAGGACTTCGCACTGTAGGACTTTTGTTGCTGAAAAGTTTGTCCTTTTGCAGAGCAAACTTTTGTCCGATGAAAACCGAAAAAGTTTGTCCGACAGAGCGCACACACGGTCAGATTTTTTGGAAAACCTGCTCATATTGAAGTTTGTTGTCAAAAAGTCAGACCGTGTGTATGGGCTTATACACTAACTAGTCTCAAAGATGCCCCCCCATGCTACCTATGCTGACTTACTTGTGTAAAAAGAGAGGGAAAATGGTGTGTACTTACCCATTTTTAGGCTACTCGGGTTTGGTCATGTGATCTGGTGTTCTGTCGAAGTGCCTGGCTATCGAATAGTGCCCGGGTGGAACTGCGCATGCGCCGCACAAAGCCGCTGAGTTTACCATCAGCTGATGTCTCGTGTTGCCAAGGCATGTTCATGTAGGTGAGGGGCGGATATTTACATGAAGGGGGAGGAATTTTCAATGATGGGCAGTGCTGTGGATAGAATTTTAATCAGTGGCTAAAACTAGAAAAAGCTGCCCTTCAATTGACAAAACACGCCCCGCAAGCGTCCAGGAAGAATAGCAGATAAAGATTTATTTTGCAGATTTGTTTGACCATCGATAAAAATTCCGCCCCTAGCACTGGCCATCATTGAAAAATCTGCCCCCTTCATGTAAATATCCGCCCCTCGCCTACATGAACGTGCCTCGGCAATGTAAGATGACAGCTGATCGTAAACTGAGCTGTTCTGCGGCTCCGTACTGCGAATGCGCAGTTCTACGCAGGCATTTCTCGATGGGGGGCACTTCTCGACAGGACACGACTGTCAGCGGTGGCTGCAGGGGAGGCAGTTCCAAGAATGTCTGTGACATGGGAGCCCCTGGGTGACATCACCACTCCTGCATTTCTCAGCCGTTGCGTTCTATATCCTCTCCTCTGTAGCCTCCCTTCAGTGACACAGGGGCTCACATAATTAGACCAGAGCAGGCTGAAAATAGGTAATTTATCTCCTTTTTTATTTTTATTTTTTATAACCTTGGTTTAGTTGGCATAGGTGTTAGAAGGCGATGGAGATTCTTAAGGCTGGTTAAGGTTCGGCAGGAATTATAATTTAGGCTGGCCATACACAAGTAAAATTTAATAATTTTTTAATTTTAAGAATATCCTTTTTTTCTAAACTTAAGTGGGGGCAAACTAGTGTTTAACAGCATTCAAGGGAGTAGCATGGAAAGTTTTCTCAGAGGAATTTCTAACAATGTGTGTTTTTTTGTTTGTTCGTTCCAAAACCAAATGTTAAAAGCAAACAATATATTTTTTCATTGAATGTACTAAGAATTTTCAGACAAACTTTTATATGAACATCTACTGGTGTATGGCCAGCTTTTGTCTAAGTTTTCATATGTCCTCCAGAGACGTGTTAATTAGATGCTCATCATGTGTCTGATCGTTCTACCTGTACTTCATCCTTAACAACCAATGCATTTCTTCTAACCTAGCTATGGCCTCTGACCACCCCGATCAGCAGGGATAGAGGGGTGCTTACTTGTAAGCTGGTGGAACAGAGGCAAAGCAACCAACTTTGGCTGCAAGAGGGTTTCACATGCAGTAATCTAAAATATAGAAATACCAAGTAGTTAAACTAATCCTTTCACCTCCCAATATGTTCCTGAATATCTCCTAGCTCCATAGTGCTCCATAGTGTTTAAAGCAGTTTTTCTTTTTTTACTTTTACCTACAGGTAAGCCAATAATAAGGCTTTACCTGTAGGTAAAAAGTATATATCCTAAACCTGTACGGTTTAGGAGATATTCCCTTTGCATGCAGTCACTGATGTCAGCGGTGCATGCGCCCCGAATGCCCGGTTGAAGGTCCGGTAGCGCGGGAGTGATGACATCGCAGCTCCAGCCACTCACACCGGAGCCGCGATACCCGGAAAACACGCTGAGGGGAAAAAGTCAATTCCCTCGACGTGGACCGCGATCACCTGCCGACGCCTCGTAAGTACTGTATTTCATAATGAGATAATATGCGGTGCATACTGGCTCATTATGCCTTTTTAAAACGGTTATATACCTGCTGATTTTTTTTTTGTATTAATCTGCAAGGCAAGACACCTAGAGCCACGCCCCCGGCTCCTAAGGCAGTCTACATTAAGCCTCTCTAACTGAAGTTTGGGAAATAGTCTGAATAACTGATTGAAAACAACCTTCCAACATGCACACTTGATTCTTTATAAAGGCTGCACACCTTTTTAACCCATTTATCAATCCAGCAATCAAGCAATGTTATCCTTCACCCATACAACATAAAATGCCTAAACTATTCAGACAGGACTCGCATGACTGACAGGAGCATAGTACAGCAGTGGGGCGCTGGTCTTACTGGCATGCAGGACTCAGAATACTAGTTGGAGTACAAGAGGAGTGTAGGACAAGGACACCTATGGGTACCCACAGAGCAGAAAACAGCATGCCTACATGTATGCTCAGGGATGTCTAGCAATCGCGGTTACTCAGAAATATTCCATGAGTAGAATAGAATAGCTGTGACAGTGTTTTGTCCTGTGCAACTCCCAGTAGCCTTTAAATTTGGAATATGTACTGAGCCATCCCGTACTTGGTCTCTTTTTAGCACCACGCTATAGAGCTGTGGTCTCCAAACTTTTTTTTTTAACAAAGGGCCAGTTTACTGTTGTTTTAAGGGGGCCCAGACTACGTCTAGTTGGATTATAAAATGCCCTAGAGTCAGTTGACTAAACAATGCCCAGTCTTTGGTGTCGGTGGCAGGAATAGTGCCCCATCATTGTCAGTGGGAGGAATAGTGCCCCAGCAATGGTGTCAGTGGGAGGAATAGTGCCCCAGCAATGGTGTCAGTGGCAGAAATAGTGCCCCAGCATTGTCAGTGGGAGGAATAGTGCACCAGCATTGTCAGTGGGAGGAATAGTGCCCCAGCAATGGTGTCGGTGGGAGGAATAGTGCCCCACCATCATTGTCAGTGGCAGGAATAGTGCCCCAGCATGGTCAGTGGGAGGAATAGTGCCCCAGCATTGTCAGTGGGAGGAATAGTGCCCCAGCATTGTCAGTGGGAGGAATAGTGCCCCAGCATTGTCAGTGGGAGGAATAGTGCCCCAGCATTGTCAGTGGGAGGAATAGTGCCCCAGCATTGTCAGTGGGAGGAATAGTGCCCCAGCATTGTCAGTGGGAGGAATAGTGCCCCAGCATTGTCAGTGGGGAGGAATAGTGCCCCAGCATTGTCAGTGGGGAGGAATAGTGCCCCAGCATTGTCAGTGGGGAGGAATAGTGCCCCAGCATTGTCAGTGGGGAGGAATAGTGCCCCAGCATTGTCAGTGGGAGGGATAGTGCCCCAGCATTGTCAGTGGGGAGGAATAGTGCCCCAGCATTGTCAGTGGGGAGGAATAGTGCCCCAGCATTGTCAGTGGGAGGAATAGTGCCCCAGCATTGTCAGTGGGGAGGAATAGTGCCCCAGCATTGTCAGTGGGAGGAATAGTGCCCCAGCATTGTCAGTGGGAGGAATAGTGCCCCAGCATTGTCAGTGGGAGGAATAGTGCCCCAGCATTGTCAGTGGGAGGAATAGTGCCCCAGCATTGGTGTCGGTGGGAGGAATAGTGCCCCAAGGGCCAGATAAAGGCAAGCACAGGGCTGCATCTGACCCCTGTGCCGCAGTTTGGTGACCACTGCTATAAATGGATGTCATTCTCTTATGGCCAGATCCAGTGTATCCACAGGGTTATGAAACCTTTCTTTGGTCTTTTTTTACATTGATTATCCTTAAATTGTTGACTAACTTAGGACTATATACATTTTTCCAAAGTTCTTCATTAAACAAAAGCTTTCCTTTTTTATAAAGCAAACCGGTACATATGCAGCCAAAATACATGTATGGGAATGGTTTTGCCTGTATACAAAAATAATTCCAATTCAGTACAGCAATTCTTGTGATTTATACACCTCTGCCACACTGCATAGGCAGCTGGGTAACACATTTTCACTACTGTCCTCTTTGCAGCTTTCGGTGTTACCTGCCAGGTCATTGGGCAGCAAATCCGCAGTCTGATGTTGCTCAGCTGCTCATGAAACTGAGGCCATTGTTGTTCATAGAATTCCTGAATAAACAGTTGTTTAGTTGAGGGTCTATCAGTATGTATTCAGCATACAGCTTTAGCTCAGTTGTTAGATGTTCCCAAAGACTTATTATTAAGAAAAATGAGCTGCACATTATAATAATAATAAAGAATTATTTGCCTGTTGCGTTATTAATAGTGAAGTACCAGGTTGACCTTCATTTTATTAAAATGTTCAGAATGTACTCTTGGAACGCTGTGTCCGAATTGGTGAGACTGGTCCTCACAAGGTCCGATGCATTGAAGCGTGTGTATTTGTGTGCAGCATAACCTAACACTAACTGCATGTTGTGTTCTGCATGTTTTTTGTGATTATTAATAGGCAATGTGTCTGGAATACAAAGACTGGATTCAGCTACTATTAGGACATACTCCTGCTAACGTTATCTGTTGGTGAGTTCTGGCCTGCACTCCGTATAATTCCAGGTATAGTTTGTGGTATCCATATATAAGGAGCTAGAAAAATTGGGAGGGGAGATGTACTAAAACTGGAGAAGTTGTGCATGACATCCACTTGGCTTCCAGCGTCTCCTTGTTAAAGGGGTTGTAAAGAATTTTTTTTTCCCCCTAAATAGCTTCCTTTACCTTAGTGCAGTCCTCCTTCACTTACCTCATCCTTCCATTTTGCTTTTAAATGTCCTTATTTCTTCTGAGAAATCCTCACTTCCTGTTCTTCTGTCTGTAACTCCACACAGTAATGCAAGGCTTTCTCCCTGGTGTGGAGAAAGCATCTTGAGGGGGCGAGCAGGAGTGTCGGGGCGCCCACTTACTCACAGCTGCTTTCTCTATCTGCAAAGTAGAGAGTGTCCTGACTTGCCTGCTCACCCCCTCCCCCCTCAAGAGGCTTTCTCCACACCAGGGAGAAAGCCTCGCATTACTGTGTGGAGTTGGACAGAAGAACAGGAAGTGAGGATTTCTCAGAAGAAATAAGGACATTTAAAAGCAAAATCAAAGGATGAGTGAAGGAGGACTGCACTAAGGTAAAGGAAGCTATTTAGAGAAAACATTTTTTTTACCTTTACAACCCCTTTAAGCTTTGAAAATGAAAGCTAGAAGCTGATTGGTCTGCTCCAGTTTTAGTAAATCTCTACACCCCCCTGCACCCTTGTGTTCTATAAATGCACCACCATATCCTTTTTCTTTAAAGTGGAACTTTAGTCAGAAAAAAAGTCCTGCTAGATCACTTCAGACTGGCCCCATTTTAAGCTGTATGGGGCCTTACAAAAATCACAGTACTATGGTTACATTGTCTCCTCCCTTGACTGGCCAGTAGAGCTGCACAATTGATCGTTAAAAAATAGTGATCTCTATTCAACCCCCCTGGCGATCTCCAATGCAGAGTTTGCCAATTCTTTCCAATATACACCTTCCAATATAGAGGGACTTTTGAGGCACCATATATTGTATGGTGTCTCTAAAGTCCCTATATATCGGAAAGTGATCCTTCAATTGGTTATCGCCAGGTTGCCTAGTAATATATTTGTTTTCTTGAAAGCCTCTAGTATACTCTTCACTGAGCATGGTTTTAAATACAAGCTGCTCAATTACCCTGACTTCGAGGTGACGGTCTAACAAGTGAAAGCCCCCTTTTTGGTCACTGATTACTTCTCTTTAAACTTGGTGGGGGGGCAAGTGGGTTTTGGCTCAAGCAGCAGGGCTTTTCTTAGTAACATGGTGGAATCATTGTAGGGGCTGCAATCTCCTATTCACCTGTAGGAGGTGCTTAAGATAAATGTTTGCAACTCAACCGTGTGAGAATCGGGCAGCCTCTGGTTTCCTCTTAAAGCAGAGTTCCACCCAAAAATGGAACTTCTGCTTTTTGGAACCCCCCTCCCTCCTCCAGTGTTACATTTGGCATCTGTCAGGGGGGAGGAGGGAGCCGATACCTCTGTCATACAGGTATTCACTTCCGGGGGCATAGATCACTGTGGTGACCTACGCCACGTCTGGCGCCTACTCCCCCCCCCCCCCCCCCGCTGTCTTATGGGAGACACGCATGTCCCAGAAGACAGCAGGGGACAGTTGGCAAGGCTTCACTTCCTGATTCCCTTACCGAAGATAGAGGCGGTGGCACCCGAGAGCCTGAGGGAGAAATCTGCTTCCGATGCTGACATCGCGGGCGCCCAGGACAGGTAGGTGCCAATATATGAAAGGTCAGCAGCTGCTGTGTTTGTAGCTGCTGACTTTTAATATTTTTTTTTTTTTTCGGCGGAACTCCGCTTTAACTATTTCATTTAGGAAAGAAAAATGATAGTTCTTGAAGTGCATAATAAAAACTTTTCCATGTTTTGAATATAGAGGGTAAAGATTAGAACTCCTGTTTGGGTTTTTACTGCTATCCGAGGCTCCATTCTAAAGATTTACCTTACCATTACCTGTTCTGCTACACACTGTTTCACCAGACAGGAAGGGAGGGAAAAACCACAACAGGGACACAGAAATAAACATCTGACAGGACTTGTAGCCTTTCCCCAGTCATTTTATTGAGTCAAAAACATGCAAGAAAATAAACAGAAAAAGACATGCGGCTGCACCCTCGCCTCTTACGTTAAAGGGGAGGTTCACCCTAAAAACGACTTTCTAGTATTACATTGGCCCAAAATTAAGCAGGTGGGAGAATGGATGGACAGCCGCACTCCAAAAAGTCTTGTTGAAAAAAGACGTGCTCTTTATTGTAAAAAGGAAAAAATGCACAGCACACAACAGCATACAGTGGGATAGACAGCTGACGCGTTTCGCATTAACAACTAATGCTTAGTCATGACAGTATTGACTAAGCATTAGTTGTTAATGCGAAACGCGTCAGCTATCTATCCCACTGTATGCTGTTGTGTGCTGTGCATTTTTTTCTTTTTACAATAAAGAGCACGTCTTTTTTCAACAAGACTTTTTGGAGTGCGGCTGTCCATCCATTCTCCCACCTGCTTAATTCTATGCATTGCCAGCACCCGTGTGATTCCTGAGTGGACATTGATTACCTGCCTGTGCTCACCTGGAGCGGCGGTCTCCCTACCTATTATTACATTGGCCCCCCACATTACAATACAATTATGCCTATTATGTTTTTTTGTATGCTGTACATACCTTAGGAACAGCTAATTCACCCGTGGCTTCCGGGTTGCGAGTCCCGCGGGAGTGGGCGTTCCTAACATGCTGGTGATTGACGTGATGACCAAAAACGAGCTCCCCCCCCCCGTCGCGTAAGCTGCGTCACGATTGCCGAAAGGAGCCGAACGGCGGTGCACAGGCGCAGTATAGCGCCGACTCGCCGTTCGGCTCCTTTCGCCAATCGTGACGCAGCTTACGCGACGGGGGGAGCTCGTTTTTTGTCATCACGTCAATCACCAGCATGTTAGGAACGCCCACTCCCGCGGGACTCGCAACCCGGAAGCCACGGGTGAATTAGCTCTTCCTAAGGTATATACAGCATACAAAAAAACATAATAGGCATAATTGTATTTTAATGTGGGAGGCCAATGTAATATTAGAAAGTCATTTTTAGGGTGAACCTCCCCTTTAAACATGAGTTTACTGCTGTTGATTACTTATTACAAAAAATGTACAGCCTTCCCCCTACTTCACTAAGGAAAAGCATTTTCTTGTCTATTAAGGGACACAGGATTGGACACCTGCAAACAAAAGAGGAGGCCAGCCCAAGATGCCCCCTTATCCTCCCATCATGCTTCAGTGTTTTACTTGTCTTAGGAGAGTTGGCACCTTTTCTCCAGCTCTCTGGAAAAGTCTAACCAGTCTTTCCTAGTTCTTTTATTTATTTTTTTCCTTGGATGCTCTCTCCATCAACTTCAGTGAAGATTTCTCATTCTATTGTTGCTTGAGCTGGTGTCTACATAGAAGCTATCCAGATTTGCCTTTCCAAAGTTTTTGCCATTTGAGAATTCCCCTCACTTCCTGTCTTGTAAAATGTCAGCAGTGAGGATAAAAATAAAGCCCCAAAAAGCAGCAAAAAACCCACAGGGGTTCTTCTCCTTCCCCATGCCATCTAAACCTAAAACTGTTTTAGATGGACATCCAATTTCAATCATGGAAATATCCTTTAAATTATTCCATCTGAATGTACTCATTTGTTTTCTTCCTTCTTGCAGTTTATCCACATTACTTCTACAGATGAATATGCAACACGTGAATTCATCTTGATTCTACATTTCCAGACCTGGCCGGCTCCCCTGTACGAATCGCGCTGTTCAGACACTTTGAGATATTTTAATACAGAGTTTTTAATTATCAAGTAAAAATTATAGATAGAACAGATATTTTAGAATTTTACCGTTTGTTATTTCTGTTCACCTCTGTGAGAAATAGAAGAAGAAGAAGAAAAAAGATAAGTTTTATGTAGCTAATTTTCCATGTACGTTCAGTCCATTGTATCCTTGTTCATCCTTATCTTTGTGTTTTTTTTTTGTTTTTTTTACCCGCTCTTCCCTTTTGAATGTACTGTAACTCCAGTTGAGTCCCTGCCGGTCACCAGGGGGCTTTGTAAATGATTCTAGCATTGTAATTTATGGGTATATTTCATAACAAACCTGACTGAGAAAGATTTGTATTTTTAATTGTATTTGTACAGTCTTAGAACATCAAAATGTGTATTTTGTCAGTTGTATTACCTGGTTTAATGTTGCAGGTCTTCCCATCCTTAAACAATCCTTAGAATACATTTACCAAGTCAAAATCACAGTAATGCAACTTCATCTACTTCTTTGTTTTGGGTGGAGAGTATAGCAGTGTTCTGCCCTTACTGCGACAGGCTGAGATCGTCTTTCCACCCAATTTACTGGTGAGAATTCATTAAAGCTGCTGTGCCACTTTTCTGGCGTTTATTCCTCTTGTTAACTTATTGCGCCAGATTTACGAAGCATTTGCAACACTTTTGGTCCTGACCTGTGCACCAAATTTCCGGTAGTTCTAAAATGCACCGCTTTTACAGGAGCAATGAATGCGCCAAATTTGAAATGACATACTGACAGTTTATAACTTACAAAAGTGAAGCTAATTAAGACCAACTCTATTTATGCGTACAAAGAGAATAACTGATTCAGACCGGTTTAGTGAAAGTGGCGCAGCATGCGTTCTTAAAGCGGAGATTCACACTAAAAGTGAACCTCCGCTTTTTGGATCCCTCCCCTTTTCCGGTGTCACATTTGGCACCTTTCAGGGGGGAGAGGGCTGAAGATACCGGTCTGAGACAGGTATTTGCACCACTTCCGGGTTTGGATCCCCTCGGGGACTCCAGCCTGTGACCCCCCCCCCCCGCTGTCTTCTGGGAAACACTGTTCCCAGGAGAGAGCGGGGACCACTGACGGCGCGCCGCGATCCTCGCGCATGTGCAGTAGGGAATCGGGCAGTGAAGCCGCAAGGCTTCACTGCCTGATTCCCTCACAGAGGATGGCGGCGGAAGCAGCCGAGGACCGAGCGATTGCTCAGCCTCGGCTGCTGACATCGCGGGCGTGCTGGACAGGCAAGTGTCCATTTTTTAAAAGTCAGCAGCTGCCGTATTTGTAGCTGCTGGCTTTTAAAAAAAAAAAACGGCCGAACCTCCGCTTTAAAAGTGGCGCAGCATGCGCCAAATTAAAGTACAAGTTCTAGTTGAGTTCATGAATTTTGGCGCATTCTGCACCACTTTTAGAACACATGAGACAGTTTTACAAAATTTGTCTGTGTAAGATCCCTTTCACACAAGGCGGATCCGCTTGCGGTGGTCCACCAGCTGAGTGGGAGATCTCTCCGCTGAGCCGGCGGATGACAGGTCCTTCTCTGCTCACTGAGCGGGGAGGGGCTTGTCGAGCGCCGCTGCTTGCTATGGAGAGATCCGACGAAAACGCACAGCATGTCCGTTTTCATCAGATCTCATCCGATCCGCCGGGACCGATGACGATGTATCGCCATCCGTCTGATTTTATTGGATCAGATGTCAGCAGACGTTTTACCTCTGACATCCGACGCTCCATAGACAAGCATGGAGCGGCCGTTCAGGTCCGCCAAAAAAACTGAAAGGGGCCCAAGTCTTTATGAATACAAGGGGACTGTTGTCAGCCAGACTAAATAGTTCTTATATTCCTATGGAGAAACCTTTGCTTTGGCTTACAACAGTCCCTGAAAATTCATGAAGACTTGCACAGTCAGATTTTTGCAAAAGTGTCTCGTTCTAAAGTGGTGCAGAATGCACCCAATTCATGTACCTGTCTGGAGCTTTTGAGCATGCTGAACCAATTTTTAGAATGCACGCAAGACCCTTTCACAAAATCTGTCTCAGACAGTTTTTCTCTCTGTACGTCTAAAGAGAGTTGGTCTTGATTAGATCCACTTTCAGAAGATATGAACTGTCAGTATTTTATTTTGTATTTGTTCCATAGTTCCTATGCGGAAACCACCACTACAGGGCCATAAATATTTAATTTTGTTATAGATCTCTCTTGTATATATCTCTATAGAGAAGTCTAGACTGATGACTTTACTGGTTCCACCATATACCCAGACTGAGGTGGGTGGTGATACCAGGATCTCGGCAGTAAAGACAGGACATGAGGGTCAGACCTTGTCTCCGGTCACCCAAAACTAAGAAATCTGGATGGGGTTGCTTCTTAATATTTTTGTTAACCTGGTTAGGTTAAAGGATTAATCAACCTAAAGCACAATTTTGCTTACATAAAAGAGCGATCAATGACATTTCCCAAATATGTGTAAAGGAACTAGACATTTTAATATAACCAATAACTGGTTCCTCTCCCCAATTTTACCTTTTTTTAAATGAACATTATGGTGTAATATATTTTAAGTCCTGCTAAAGTATGTGACAATATTTTTTTCCCCCCGACTAGTGCATCTTTGTGTTTTAGGTTCAATTGTCCTTTATTTAGGGATCTACAATCATATATTTTTTTTTTTTGGCTAACGGTTTTCTGTTGGATATTATTGAACAACAAAAAAAGCCATAGACAGCATTTTCTAATTGAATAAAAGGATTTATCCTTTTTTTCTAAATTTTTCTGAACTACATTGCTGGGCCTTTTGGACATTGTACTATATGATGCAGGCCCTTACTGCAGTTCTGGGACCAATCACAGCTCTTTAAGGAGAGGTTTTTAGGCTGCCATAATGCAGCTGTTTTTATACAAAAGGCCTTATCTTTTTGCGTTTTGTGTTTATTTTAATTTGTGTTTGTACCTGAAGGAAATGATCAGGACATGTTCGTTTTATGGTCCTGTTGATTTTTTTTATTTTTTCCTCCTTCATTGTATTGTTCAGAGAGAAAAAAACTGACTATGAATCAGTTCTGTTTCAAATCAAGATGTATTATTTATTGCAGGTGACGTTATGTAAACCATGTCTGTTATTGTTTCTGCTTTTACTTTTCATGTATAAATTTGGATTCCTTGTTACATTTTTTTTTCTAATCCTGTTTGTGTACTTGCTGATTATGTAACAATATATGTACAGTCTATGTACCTTTTGGACTATTTTTATCACAGTATTATTTATTGCTTTCTTTCAATAAAATACTGAAGCATTTTCCACTGCCAATAAAAAAGTAAACATTGCAGAACTAATGCTTCTTTGTGCGCAAAAGTTAAACTGCAGAATCCGCTTATTGCGTTGCTCCGGATCTTGATTTTTTTTTTTTTGCAGCGTTGTGGGTTAATTGGGTCACATTAATTTCTTCTAAAAACTCTGATGCCCTGTACACACGATCGGTCCATCCGATGAAAACGGTCTGATGGACTGTTTTCATCGGTTAACCTATGAAGCTGACTGATGGTCCGTCACGCCTACACATCATCGGTTAAAAAAACGATCGTGTCAGAACACGGTGACATAAAACACGACGTGCTGGAAAAAACGAAGTTCAATGCTTCCAAGCATGCGTCGACTTGATTCTGAGCATGTGTGGATTTTTAACCAATGGACGTGCCTACAAACAATCGTTTTTTTTTTCTATCGGTTAGGTATCCATCGGTTAAATTTAAAACAAGATTGCTTTTTTTTAACCTATGGATAAATAACCGATGGGGCCCACACACGATCGGTTTGTTCCGATGAAAACGTCCATCAGACCGTTCTCATCGGTTTGACCGATCGTGTGTACACGGCATAAGATAAAGATTTGAACAAATGGGTGAACGCTGTTGGTCCTTTATAAAAATCAGATCAGTCAAGTGTGAAAGAGTACTGTCCTGTGTTTCTGAAACACAATTAATATTTAATGGTATGGTGAGTAGACGCATAAATATATTTAGTCTTGTCATTACAGGCTGAACACTTCTGTTCTCTTGTAGATTAAAGCAAAACTAAAGTCGCTATACTCGCCAAAATCTGTTGTGTCCCTCCCCAAGTGCTGGCATCTACTCAGAGTGACGGTGACTTGTCCTCAATGTTCCACTGTGGGGGGAAGTTCTTTCACTGACTGCGCAGGCGCAAACTTCCCAACGGAAATTCCCGAACCTCGCCCGGCATCCAGGCTCATTCTTTAACATCCCCGTGGATTGGAGGATGTTAAAAAAAAGAGCCAGGAGGCCGAGCGAGCGAAGCGACCCATCCGAGCGCAGCGAGGACGTGAGGCCGACTGGCCACTTACCTCAAAATCCACGTCGCCCTGGATGCCGGCCGCCGTTCGGGGATTTCCGTCAGCAAGTTTGCACCTGCGCAGTGCTTGAAGGAACTTTCCCGCATCAGTTCGGTTCCAGGACACCTGGAACCAGCACGGCAGATCACCGGTCTTCAGCCATCTTCATTAGCTAATGCGGTATTACATAAAACCTGTGCATGTGCAGGAGTCTGTCATCTCAGCACAACAATATAAGCTGAGCTTGTCACGCACAACCGAGTTTACACAGCTTTGATCAGGCAGGCAGGTGTATTTTATTGCAGAAGTGACATTGCATGTCTTTTCTGCGATAAATAACCTGCCTTCTTATATTATATGAAAAATGCCTTCAGTTTCACTTTATGTGACCCATTTCACCCCCTACTGGGACCTAAAGTCTAATTTCAGCCAAAATAAACTGAAAAATCAGCACAAGGGACATAACATAGTAGGAGGTTGCTTTTATGTTGATGCCTCTTTTGATATCCTCTTCTGACCATGTACAGTTTCTTTGAATGGAACAGCTGGGCGGGCATCATCGGGCTTTCTTGATACCAGCCTCTTGGCACTATTACCCCTCACTGCACTGGACGATAACTGAGATGTGCCTGGATGGAGGATGATTTTACATAATGCCCTGTTTACACTGGTGGGTTTTTCCCACACTTAAATACACCTTCCTAGTAGGCAAACGTGCATGAAAATTCCTATCTAACTATTCACATCTGTGCGCTGCCCTATTATACAGTGTGCTGTATTTTTTTTAAAGACCTTCATGCTGCATCTTTAGTGCCCCATTTGAAAAACGCATTGCACATTTAGCCCTGGTTCACATTAGTGCATTTTGACATGTCAAATCGGCAGCAATTGCCGACAATGGCACCTTCCCAATCGGTAACGCTACATTTGCGGCGCCACAACGATTTCAAAAAGTCGTTTCTGTACTACTTTATGCAATTTTGGGGTGCGATTTCCATCTCTGCAGAAACCAAGAGGACAGACGTGGGGGTGAAATCATGCGAGTTCCGCAGAACTCGCATGGCTTCATTCCGGCAGCTTACTGTGAACCTAGGCTTAGTGTGTGTTTTTTTTTTTTTTTCAATTGCCTAATTTTTTTTCCAGATGACAAAGGATGAAAATGTAACACCACACCAGTGTGAACTTTAAAAGTAGAGGCATTAGCGCAAGGGACACATCCTACTCATTGTAAGTTATGTCCCTTGTGCCGATTTTTCAGTTTTTTTATTTTAACTGCACATTAATCATGCAGCATCATAGGGTGTAGTGTCTCCTTAGCCTTTGGAAGAATAAATACTTTTTGTATATTAGCAGTGGGATCTACAGTGTTGTGACTGCTACTTTTTCAGGCCTGGTGAGCTGACGGAACCTGGAGGTTGCCAGTACCTGTAGCTAAACTGAGAGAAGCTCTGTGCGGTATCATGAATACGCAGGTGACCATTCTCATTGCTGACTTGGTTTTTACAACTGTAGGCTCCAGGCCAATTTCCTGATCTCAGCTTGACTACATAGTACAAAATCATTATTAAATCTCCTTGACAAATTATTAAACTAAACCTTTTTGCACACAAAGTACAACTCTAGCATTCCTTTATTTACAGGTTAAAAGTTAAATTTGTCTTTGATTTAGCTTGTCTATTTAGAATTTAAGTCGCATACAAAGGTACATTCTTGTCAAATCAATAAATATTACCATTGTGGTACATACAGAGAAGACGCCAGAGACATGCTGGTAGGTTAATTGGATCCTGTCCAAATGGCCCTAGTATATATGTGTGTACGACTATGTGTCCCAAGCGTGTTGAGATCCTATGAGGTAAATGACCGCACCAGCCAGGAAGACCCTGGCTGCAAAAAGCGCCTAGAGGCGATTCAGTTCGCATGTGTAGCGCTATACAAGTCATTCATTCACTACATTTCATATTCCTAGAATGTCCTATTACATCCCTCCATCCCCCCCACTGCCTTTTGGTCACTGGTGACTACTTACTCTGAAATGATTTAATCCCAAACCTGTGATTCTACAAGTCAGGATTCCTAGTTGTAGTGACATTGTCTTTGTTCATTCAGGACAGAGTCAGAGCTAGTGTACACAAGCTTTTGAGATTAGTTGAGGTCAGTATGAGTCTGTGTTTTTTATTCCTCTGTACAAGTCAATATAACTGGGTAGCAAAAACAGAACAAAATTATCTCTAGTTCTCATTCATGTCCCTGATCGACCACAACTGAATTTTGCAAGAGTTGCATGCAGAGATCTACGGGGGTTTTTCTTTTGGAGGGAATGAGGTTGCAGATTTACCTAGAGGTTCTGTAAGAACCTTGTTTTAGCTAAATGCAGGAGCCATTGTAAAGGCTCTGGTCAATCTGCCTGCAAGGAATTATGGTACACATCATAAAACGTAAATTCTGGGATTCCAAGTAGAATTTATTGTAAACGCTGCTGAATTGGCAGTTAATTTAATGAATGTTAATGTTGCCTTGAGTTGCTATTCAAGCAGATTAAGAAAGTTATGCCAATTCGACTTGGAATAAAACAAAGCTAACCAGAAAAATCTGAGAAGGGAGGTGAAGGCCGGATGATTGACCAGAGATGGCTGGGAGCTCAGTGGTGAAAAGAAAATTGTAAAATAAAAGATCATTATAACTGACTGGAATGTAGTTCAAGAGGTCATGAACAATATGGCAAAAGATGTCCATTTACATGGCAATGGTTGGAAAAGAATGAGCGTTAAGATTAATCTGTTCTGAGAGGAACATGGAGGTAACCACCTTTATTTCTAGTTTCTTGGCTGTCTGGTTTATATAATCGGAGCTGATGACCAAAAACAAGCACACGGGGAAGTTAGAATTACTGCGCTCTATAAACTGGTTCAAAGTCTGTGATTCAGAAAATAATGAAGCCGTTTAAGCAGTATGACCTCAAACTGTTACTCAGTAGAGGTTTTCTTTAACCTATTCCTGCCTTTGTAGTGTGTGTGTGTGTGTGTGTGTGTGTGTATATATATAAAAAAAAATGTGTGTATGATAGTTGGAGTCCATATATATTTGGACACAGGCACAATTTTTGTTTTTTTCAGGTATTTACCAAAACATTCAAGCTATAGTTATATAATGGATATCGGCTGAAAGTGCACACTCTCTCAGGATTGATTTGAGGGTATGTATATCTAAATCAGAGGAAGGGTTTAGAAAATTACAGCTCTTAAAGAATGGCCATTCCCTCTTTTAAGGGACCAAAAGTAATTAGACCATTGAATCAGAAGCTGTTTCATGGCCAGGTTTGGGCTACTCCTTTTGTTTTCTTCATCAATTAAGCAGGTAAAAGATTTGGAGTTAATTTCAAGTGTGGTATTTGCATTTGGAATCTATTGCTGTAAAACTTGCATCATGCATTCAAAGGAGCTGTCCATGCAAATGAAACATGCCATTTTAAGGCTTCAAAAACAAAATAAAGTTCATCAGAGAGATGGCAGCAATGTTAAGAGTGGCCAAATCAACAGTTTGGTTCATTCTGAGGAAAGAAGAAAGTACTGGTGAGCTCAGCAACATAAAAAAAAAGGCCTGGATGTCCACGGAAGACAACAGTGGTGGATGATTGCAGGATCCTCTCTATGATAAAGAAAAATATACACTCCAGGGGGTGGGCATATCATTGTCAAAGCCTACAATCAAGAGAAGACCTCACAAGAGCAAATACAGAGAGGGTTCACCCCAAAGTGCAAACCATTCATAAGCCTGAAGAATAGAAAAGCCAGACCAGTTCTGCAAAAGCATTCTTTGGAAGGATAAAACTAAGATTAAACTATACCAGAATGACAGGGGGAAAAAAAGTATGGAGAAGGCTTGGAACAGCTCATAATCCAATGCACACAATGTCATCTGTAAAACATGGTGGAGGCAGTGTGATGGCATGGGCATTCATGGCTTCCAGTGGCACTGGGTCATTGGTGTTCATTGATAAGACTGAAGCAGCTGGATGAATTCTGCAGTTTAGAGATAGTAAATCTCTAAACTACAGAAGTCAGCCCGGATTCAGCCAAATGCAGCAAAGTTGATTGGACGGCGCTTCACAGTACAGATATTACAAATGAACATTTTATTTATGATTATATTTGTCCAATTACATTTGAACCCCTGAAAATGGGGGGCGCTGTGTATAAAAATAGTTGCAGTTCCTAAAATGTGTACTTGATATTTGTGTCTTGAATTAAAGCTGAGAGTCTGCACTTTAAATTCATTGGAATTGTTTTGTTTTAATTTTATTCTGGTGACATATAGAGCCAAAAGTATAAAAATGTTCCCTGTGTCCAAATATATATATATATATATATATATATATATATATATATAGACCTCACTTTGCACTACAAGTGCATTTGGAAGTGCAGTCCCTGTAGATCCGAGGAAGGAAAATAAAATACAGTATTTTAGCTTGCACATGATTGGATGATAAAATCAGCAGAGCTTCCCCTCAGATTTACAGCGACTTCAATTTCAAGTGCCCTTTGCACTTGTAGTGCAAAGTGGATTTGCCTTTTGTAAATAACCCCCCATTGCCTCCCTATGTTACGTTCCTCCTGGTACCTTAAACTTTTTTTTTTTGTAGTTTTGAAGAAGCAGAACCCCATGTCAGAGATATATATATATATATATATATATATATATATATATATATATTTATTTTTAATTACTTGTACACCAGTACCTTCATTGATCGGAAGCCATTCAAATAAATGGGGCTGCGCCGCAACCATGTGTAACGCCCGTGGTGGTGCAGACTTATCGGGGTTCAAACAGTTGAAGAAGAGTGGGAACATATTGCCCCTCCGAGGCAATTGTGTAAGTGTGAACAAGCTTGAAGTCTGCATTCACACCTGAGCAGAGCAACTTTCAGATATTTTTGCAAAAATACTGTATTTGCAGGCGTATAAGACTACCTTTTACACTTAAAAAAAATGGACAAAAAGCAGGGGTCGTCTTATATGCCGGGTCAGTTGCTCGGATGCCTGCTGGATGTGCGGTAATACTGTATGTAGCTTAGGCTAGATACAGTATATAACGCTTAGCCAATCCCAGTGAGCGATGTATTCAAATTAATACAGCTCAGATTGGAGTAACAACCTCTGCCAATCCGAGCAGGCTACATACAGTAGAGGCGTGGGCTGATGATGTTACAGCCTCTGCCAATCCAAGTAGGCTTTGTATTCATTAACCACTTAAGCCCTGGACCAAAATGCTGCTAAAGGACTCGGCCAGGTTTTGCGATTCGGCACTGCGTTGCTTTAACAGACAATTGCGCGGTCGTGCGATGTGGCTCCCAAACAATATTGGCGTCTTTTATTTCCCCACAAATAGAGCTTTCTTTTGGTGGTATTTGATCACCTCTGCGGTTTTTATTTTTTGCGCTATAAACAAAAATAGAGCGACAATTTTGAAAAAAATGCTATATTTTTTACTTTTTGCTATAATAAATATCCCCCAAAAATATATAAAAAAACATTTTTTTCCTCCGTTTAGGCCGATACGTATTCTTCTACCTATTTTTGGTAAAAAATCGCAATAAGCGTTTATCGGTTGGTTTGCGCAAAATGTATAGCGTTTACAAAATAGGGGATAGTTTTATTGCATTTTTATTATTTTTTTCTTTTACTACTTATGGCGGCGATCAGCGATTTTTTTTCATGACTGCGACATTATGGCGGACACTTCAGACAACTTTGACACATTTTTGGGACCATTGTCATTTTCACAGCAAAAAATGCATTGTTTACTGCGAAAATTACAGTTGCCGTTTGGGAGTTAACCACAGGGGGCGCTGAAGGGGTTATGTGTAACCTAAAGTGTGTTTACAACTGTAGGGGGGTGTGGCTGTAGGTCTGACGTCATCGAGTGTGTGTGTCCCTATAAAAGGGGATCACACGATCGATGACGCCGCCACAGTGAAGAACAGGGAAGCTGTGTTTACATACAGCTCTCCCCGTTCTTCAGCTCCGGGGACCGATCGCGGGACTCCAGCGGCGATCGGGTCCGCAGGTCCCACGGTCATGGTGTTGAACAGCGTCCACCACTGTGTAATTTTTGTGTATTGTGTAATTACCTCCACGGTTTAGGAGATATTTACAATAGAGACATGCGCTGATGTCTATGGCGCATGCCCTGTAGACAACGGCGCAGGCGCACTTTAGAAACGGCGACCGTGCCATTTCTAAAGGATGTCATGCCATGACTGGCGGCTCCGCGCACATGTGCGGATGGAGTGACGTCACACAACATCAGGCCAATCACAAAGCCGGAGTTTGCGGCCCCCGGAAGAAAGATGGCTGAAGATGGACGCTAGTGGGGACAGAGGTGACATCGCAGGCTTCGGTTTCAGGTAAGTGACACATAATGGCAGGGCTGGTGCAAGGATTTTTGACACCCTAGGCGAAACCTAATTTTCCCACCTGCTGGCTCCTCCCTTGATTCTACCACCTTTGCCCTGCCCATGTATACCCAACCTTTTTAATGAAGCGCCCATAAAATGCAGCCCACCAGGGCCCATCAAATGCAGCCTCAGCAGCGCCCTTCAATGCAGCCTAACGGTGCCCATCAGTGAATGTTTGCTTGCTTCAATTCATTCAGGAGTTGGGACACAGACACAGTCCTCTGCCGCCACTGATGTGCCTCTGACACTATGTGCGAATGGAGCGGCGGCTGCCTGCTGATGCTGAGACTTAGTTGCTTGCTGTAGAGAGAAGAGAGTAGGAACACCAGTGGCCGGGCGCCCCTAGGCAGCAGTGTGCCCTAGGTGGCTGCCTAGTGGTAGCACCGGCCCTGCATAATGGACGACTATGTGATGCAAAGTAGCCCATTATGCTTTACCTTTGCAGGGAAATTGAGGAAGTAAAACCCATCAGAGTTTACTTCCTCTTTAATGTAATCATCCCCCCCCACCCCCAATAATGCCTTGTCATTCACTGCGCCCAGATGATAACAATTGCGCCCAATTACCACCTAAGTTATAGCTGTGTTGCCAGGTTAGCACCTAAATTGCACTAAGACCCCTTTCAGATTGAGGCGTTTTTCATGCGGTACAGCGCTAAAAATAGCGCTGCTATACCGCATGAAAAAATCATGCCCTGCAGGCTTCAATGTGAAAGCCCAAAGGCTTTCACACCGAAGCGGTGCGGTAGCAGGACCGCTCCAAAAGTCCTGCTAGCCCAGTGTTTCTCAATTCCAGTCCTCAGGCCCCCCCAACAGGTCAGGTTTTCAGGATTTCCATTATTTTGCACAGGTGATTTGATCAGTTTCACTGCCTTGGTAATCACCACAGCCTTTTCATCTGAGGGAAATCCTGAAAACCTGACCTGTTGGGGGGGCCTGAGGACTGGAATTGAGAAACACTGTGCTAGCCGCATCTTTGGAGCGATATAGGAGCGGGGTGTTTACCGCTCCTATACCGCGCCTTCCCATTGAAATCAATGGGAAACCACAGTATTAACCCTTTTTCGGCCGCTCTCGGGGGTTAAAACCTCACCGCTAGCGCCCGAATATCGCGGTAAATACGACGGTAAAGCAGCGCTACAAATAGCGCGGCTATACCGTCACCGCTGCTCCACCGCCCAATGTGAAAGGGGCCTAACTGCGTCTCTTTAGCGCCCGACTCGCACCACCTGCACCCTATTTTGCACCTATTCTACAGCACTTGTGCCCCCAAGTCAGGCTGCCCACACATTATACAATTTTCCTTTAGGATGTAACAAAACCATAGAATATGAGGTCAATCCTAAACACTTCCCATTTGTATGCAATCAGGCAGGGCCTCGTACTACGCAGTTGGGAAATAAATCTAAAGAAAATTGAATAATGTATGGCCAGCTTAGCTTTACATCACTCGCGCGCCGTTGGCCCCTAGTTTACATTAATTGGCGCCCCCTCAGTAGTGCAGCGCTTGCTTACGTAATGACAGCGCGGTGACACCTGTAGCGCTTTCTGTGTGGGTGAGTGAGCGCGCGGCGTACACTGCGGAGGTGATAATATACAGAATACAGGGCGCGCCCCGCCCACCCCGCCGCCGCCGCACTGGTCATGTGACCCGAAAGCTTTCCACCTGGGATCGGCGGCTGGGATAGTCACGTGACGTGGCTGACGTCAGCTCGGGAGAGACAGGAAGTGGGATCCCTGACACCCAGCGAGAGACACCTCCTTCCTACAATCCGGAGAGGAGCCGACACCGGGAGAGGTGAGAGCGGGACGGACTGACTGACTGTCCGTACTCCGGAGGGGTTCTTCTGCATCCTTCCTATTTCCAATACACCCCTCCCCCTTATCTATTGATCTCTCCCCTGTATACCAGGATCTATATTGTGAGCGCACATATTCCGCCCCCCTCATATACACAATACCTCTCCCCTGATCATCCAGGATATCCCTCAGTTCTCTGCACTCCACCAATCACTTCATCCCCCATTATGTGTGTATGTGATACCCCCCCCCCCACCCCATTATATGTGTATATGACCCCCCCATTATATGTGTATGTGATCCCGCCCCCCCATTATATGTGTATGTGATCCCGCCCCCCCATTATATGTGTATGTGATCCCGCCCCCCCATTATATGTGTATGTGATCCCGCCCCCCCATTATATGTGTATATTATGATCCCCCCCCCATTATATGTGTATATTATGATCCCCCCCCATTATATGTGTATATTATGATCCCCCCCCATTATATGTGTATATTATGATCCCCCCCCATTATATGTGTATATTATGATCCCCCCATCCCATTATATGTGTATGTGATATCCCTCCCCCATTATATGTATATTATGATGCCCCCCCCCCCCCCCATTATATGTGTATATGATCTCCCCTCCCCCCCTCCCCCCCTATCTATTGATCTCGCCCCTGTATACCAGGATCTATATATTGATCGCACACATACCGCCCCCCCCTCTGTCCTCCCTTCCCTCTTCTATATACATAATGATTACACACCTCTCCAATGATGACTCCAACTCCAGGTTATCCCTCAGTTTTTCTGCTCCCCCCCCCCCCAATTATATGTGTATATGATCTCCCCCCCCCCCCCCCACCTGTACATTTATATCTGTATATGATCTCCCACCCCCTTCACCTGTACGTTATACCCGATCTCCTATTCTGCACAGTCCCCCTCCACTCATTATTGGTCCTCCTGTGTCACACGGGGGGGGTTTCATCTTGTAGAAGAGTGATGTGACCAGCAAGGACTCATGGGGTCCTTTCACACGGGGGGGTCATCTTGTAGAAGAGTGACGTGACCAGCAAGGACTCATGGGGTCCTTTCACACGGGGGGGGGGGTTCATCTTGTAGAAGAGTGATGTGACCAGCAAGGACTCATGGTGTACTTTCACACAGGCTTTCCCATCAGATCGATCTGTCAGTTTTTCAGGCGGACCTGATCGGAGCCTCCATTCACTCCTATGGAGCGGCGGATGTCGCGGTGACATGTCCGCTGATCTGATCCGGGAAATCCAGAAGGATGGTGACTCTATTTTTCCATCCATCTGGGGGATGAGATCAGATGGCAATGGACAAGCAGTCCGTTCTTATCTCCTCTCCCCATAGAGGAGAGCGGGACTCTGACAGGTCCATCTCAGTGAGCGGAGACTGACCCGTCATCCCCCTCCTCAGCGGATCCATCCCCCGCTGAGCAAAGCAGAGTCCGCCGTGTGAAAGGGGCCTCAAGCTCTTGTAGTTCCTTCACAAGCCCTGCGGCTTGTAAGCAGTGAGCCTGTATCAGAGGTGTGGGCTGAAAGCTGCAGGATCCCATAATGGGGTGCAATGCTTTGCAGGCTCCAGCAGGGGGGGGGGAATAAATGCACATATTGCTGCAGGAAAAAATATTTGCATTTATTTCTTTTTCTCCAAGAGGTGAACTTCTACTTTACATGTGAGAGCGGCAGGAGTTCCTATTACCTGCTTCATTGATGGGGAAACACTTTGCATCATTCTTGTTGGCTGACATCGTTTTTTTCAGGATAAATCCGTAACCAGGAGACATTCCCCCTGAATACAGAGATCCGATTCTTGTACTTACAGAAATGTATTGCTTACTAATGAATCAAACTGCATTCTATAGCAGGGATTCTCAAACTACTGCCCTCCAGGTGTTCAGGAACTACAATTCCCATCATGCCTAGTCATGTCTGTGAATGTCAGAGGTTTACAATGCCTCATGGGACTTGTAGTTCCGCCACAGCTGGAGGGCCGTAGTTTGAAGATCCCTGTTCTATAGCATGAGCTGCTTGTGGTCGCCCCTTGTGCTTGTGGTCGCGGTCGCCCCTTGTGCTTGTAGTGGCCCCTTGTGCTTGTAGTAGTGGCCCCTTGTGCTTGTAGTAGTGGCCCCTTGCCTAAACACCATCTTAGTAATGCCATTGTGCTTTTTAAAATTGTTTTGTGTAGCTCATTTCTAAAGGCAACTTCTAGTACAGAAAAACATTGGATTGCGAGCATGATTCGTTCCAGAAACTTGCTTGTAATCCAAAGCACTTGTATATCAAAGCATTTTTATATTACAGGGTATAAAATAGGAGAGGCGCCTCCTAAGTGTAGCAATAAGTTGCTAGATGTTGTACCTTCATTAAGGCTCCATGCACACTGGGCTTAAAAAAAAAGTCTGTTCTTTTTGGAGTAAAAAACGTTCATATAGAGCAGGGGGCTCCAAACATTCTAAACAAAGGGCCGGTTTATTGTCCTTCAGACTCTTGGAGGGCCGGACTTTGGCCAACGGGAGTGAAAATTTTCCTGGCATCAGTGGGAGTAAACATCTGGTATTAGGGGGAGGAATAGTGCCCCATTAGTGGTGTCAGTTGGATAAATAGTGCTCCATTGTCGGTGTCAGATGGCAGAATAGTGTCTCATATCATTGGGAGGGATAGGGCCGGATAAAGGCAGGCAAAGGGCCGTATGCGGCCCTTGGGCCGCAGTTTGGAGACCACTGATATAGAGCATTTTTTGTACAAAGTTTAGCAGAGTTTTACGTTTTTTCTGCCAGTGAGCTCCAATCAGAAACGCGAATGAGAAGGTTTTTTTTTTTTTTCCTGCCTCTAAACGTTGTTCTTAAAAATATGCCTGTAAACATCCTAATGTGTATGCACACAAAGGGTAACATTTAGTTGCTTCTACAGGCAGAACACACCAGTGTGCATGGAGCCTAAAGGGGTTGTAAAGGTACAATTTATTTTATCCTAAATAGCTTCCTTTACCTCAGTGCAGTCCTCCTTCACTTACCTCATCCTTCCATTTTGCTGTTAAATGTCCTTATTTCTTCTGAGAAATCCTCACTTCCTTTTCTTCTGTCTGTAACTCCACACAGTAATGCAAGGCTTTCTCCCTGGTGTGGAGTGTCGTGCTCGCCCCCTCCCTTGGACTACAGGAGAGTCAGGACGCCCACTAACACAGCTCCTTTATCCGCAACATAGAGAGCGGCCTGACTTTCCTGTAGTCCAAGAGAGGGGGCGAGCACGACACTCCACACCAGGGAAAAAGCCTCGCATTACTGTGTGGAGTTACAGACAGAAGAACAGGAAGTGAGAATTTCTCAGAAGAAATAAGGACATTTTAAAAGCAAAATGGAAGGATGAGGTAAGTGAGGGAGGACTGCACTAAGGTAAAGGAAGCTATTTAGGGGAAAAATAAATTACCTTTACAACCCCTTTAAATGTAACCATATCGCTACACTTAGAGGCTCCTCTCTTCTCTTTTACACTCAGTTGTGACATGACACTACTCTTATATCAAGACATCGCTTGTATATCAAGGCAAAATTTCTTAAAATGTTTTGCTTGTCTTGCAAAACACTCTCAAACCAAGTCACTCTCAAACCAAGGTTTTACTGTATATTGATGGTGAACACACACTTTGGGTGGACAGCAATGTGTCAGGACCTGTGCTGGAATGTAAAGGTGACACTAGCCTGACCCACCCTGTAGAGCTGCACGATTCTGGCTAAAATGAGAATCACTATTTTTTTTTTACTTAGAATAAAGATCACAATTCTCGCAGTGTAACATCTTCTTTCACATTATAGAGAAAAATATGGCTAACTTTGCTGTGTGTGTGTGTGTGTGTGTAATATATTACCGTATTTATCGGGGTATTGCGCGCTCCGGTGTATAGCGCGCACCCCTAAAGTGGACCCGCATTCCTGTGGAAAAAAGATTTTGGTACTTAACGTTTTGGTGTCTTGCGCGGCGGCCTCGTCGGGTCCAGCGTCCGTCTGCGGCTTCGGTGGTGTCCTCCTTGCCCGGTCCGGCGTCCTTCTGCGGTGTCCTCCCCGCTCGATCTCCGCTTCCCGCGCTGAGTTTGAACTACTGCGCCGGCATATACCGAGCGCAGTACACGTGTATAGTCGGGCAGGCTCGTCTCCTTTCGCGGTCACGTCCTGTGCGTCCAGGACGTGACTGCGAGAGGAGCCGAGCCTGCCCGACTATACACGAGTGTACTGCGCTCGGTATATGCCGGCGCAGTAGTTCAAACTCGGCGCGGGTATCGGCGTATATCGCGCACCCACAATTCAGGGCAAAAAAGTGTGCGGTATACGCCGATAAATACGGTACGTTTGAAAAAACGTTGCACAAATACAGTGTGACATAAAATATTGCAACAACCACCACTTTATTCTCTAGGGTCTCAGCTAAAAAATATCATGTTTGGGTGTTCCAAGTAATTTTCTAGCAGAAAAATATATATATATTTTTTTTTTACTTTATAAGCAACAAATGTCAGAAAAGGTTTGGTCTTTGAATAGTTAAACTACCTTCATCTACTCGACAGGTAAGAAAACAAAAAGATACTTTGTTTCCACTTATTCTGTGTTGTAATAAAACTTGTCAGGCTGCCTGGATTTTGTTTTTCCAGCTGTGAGAACTCTCTGCACTTGTTAGGAAGATCGGGAAGGGAAAAAGATTGCGATTTCCATTCTTCGCGATTAATCGTGCGGCTCTACCACCCTGTCCTCGCTGTACTTTGTTTCTGGCGATGCTGAGCTGTCGGTGCCCCCCGCACCTACTCCACCCATCTGGGGATTTGAAATCCTTCTTCCTCTTCTCTGTGCAGAGCTTCCCAGGAACGACCAGAACAATTCTGATTGGTCAGCGCCCTCGTAGTGAATCACTCAGCAGTTTTGCACTTCGTGGCGGGCCAGGTTCACATTTGTGAAACCGCGGTTTCCAGCATGGAGTCCGGTGCGTTTCTGTTCACCAGTTCAGGTGCGATTCAGGTATGAATTTTTGCCTGAATTAGCACCTGAACCAGATCCAAACACACACAGGACCCTTTTGCAATTTGCACCACGGCCGCCACGGACCTGTGTTCCCTCGCATGTCATGTGAATTGGATGCAATAAATACCGCATCCAATTCGCACATATGCGAACCCAGTCTTGCATGGGTTGCTGTCAATCAAGCTTGGCACGTTGCAGTTCAATGGTCGCACTGTGATGAAAAGCGCCCACGCACCAGCATAGCCACTTGTACGTGGGCAGTCAGGGGAGGTAAAAATGTGGATCAACTGGCTTTTTTTACTACATACATAAAACATTGTTAATACTGCGCTGTGGCCACCTATGTAAAAGGATCCCTAAGGGGTTTTTCTTACCCCATGTTCTTATTACAAACTATGGGGCAAATCCACAGAGCGAGTACGCCGGCGTATCTACTGATACGCCGGCGTACTTTCAAATTTCCCGCGTCATATCGTTGTTTTGAATCCTCAAAACAAGATACGACGACATCTGGGTTAGATCCGACAGGTGTACGCCTTCAGGTCTAAGATGCAATTCTTCGGCGTCCGCTGGGTGGCATTCACGTAGTTTTCCGTGTCGGATATGCAAATTGGCTATTTCCGACGATCCACGAACGTACGAGCGGCCGTTTGCATTTTTTTATGGCGTCTCTAGTCGGCTTTTTCCAGCGTATAGTTAAAGCTGGTATTTCGTCGCGTATAGTTAAACCTGCTATGTTAAGTATGGCCGTCGTTCCCACGTTTAATTTGAATTTTTTTTTTTTTTGTTTGCGTAAGTCGTCCGTGAATCAGGATGGACGTAATTCACGTCTATGTTAAAAAAAATTACGTCCTTGCGACGTCATTTAGTGCAATGCACGGCGGGAAATTTAGGGACGGTGCATGCGCAGTTCATTCGGCGCGGGGACGCGCTTCATTTAAATGAAACGCGCCCCCTAATCGCCAATTTGAATTCCGCGCCCTTACGCTGCCAGAGATAGACTATGCCGCCGTAACTTACGGCGCAAAATCTTTAAGGATTAGAACTAAAGCCGGGTAAGTTACGGCGGCGTAGCGTATCTCTGATACGCTGCGCGGGTGCAGATCTCTGTGGATCTGCCCCTATGTGAGCAGACTGCAATTTCTTTTTTAAGGTAACAAAAAATACCTTTTAGGCTTTAGAACCACTATGAATCGGTGGTCTTGACGTCATCAAGACCACTGCATAGTCCATAGCCGTGAGCTGAATGTTTGCCAAGGGACACTTCACTGCCGGATTAGAGGAGAGAACCTCGCTGCCAAGGCAGCAGAAGGTCGGCTATAGAGAAATGCCCTCCTAGCTCTTAATTGGCATTCAAACCCTGCAGTGCCAGGGCAGCCTCACCGCAAAGGAGAATTTCCTTTTCCCGGAGATGGCTCCTGTGTGGGTAGATGTTGATGTTGTCATCTACCAAAGAGATCTGTTGTCGCCGATCAATACACAACATCCAGGAACATTTGTTCCAGAGCTCATTACTGCTTGTTTATCCCTGTGAGCCTAAAACCCAACACTGCGCCCAGGAGCTGCTGAATAAAGAGCGCGCCGGTTCTACAGGAACGATCAGTATGAACGACCGAGGGAGTGACGTTATTGGATGCGACTCAAATGTTTGTCGATCGCAATATTACTGTAATTATATAATACTTTGTGCTGATTCATCGCTGTGATGCAGGAACATCAGGCCAGATTCACAAAAGGGATACGACGGCGAATCTCTGTTTCTATCTATGCGACTGATTCATAGAATCAGGTACGCATAGATAGCCCTTAGATCCGACAGGTGTAATTGTTTTACACTGTCGGATCTTAGGATGCAATACCTCGGCCGCCGCTGGGGGGTGTTTGCCTTGTAAACCAGCGTCGGGTATGCAAATTAGGAGTTACGGCGATCCACGACGGATTTTCGCGTTCGCTACATCACCGCTAGTCTAGTTTCCCGTCGCAAAGTTAGTCGTCGTTTTGGGTGCCCTAACTTTAGTCAGCAAACGTATTGCTGTCTAAAGTATGGCCGTCGTTCCCACGTCGAAATTTAAAAATGAACGTCGTTTGCGTAAGCCGTCCGGGAATACGGAATTACGCTATGCGCGTCGCTGTTCGAAAAAATTACGTCACGGCGCGCAAAGCACGACGGGAATTGCGCAACTGAGCATGCGCAGTAGGTCCGGCGCGGGAGCACGCCTAATTTAAATGGCACACGCCCATTTGAATTGGCCCGCCTTGCGCCGGAGGCCGCCGGCGTAGTTTTCATTGCAAGTGCTCTGTGAATCAGGCACTTGCGATGAAAACTTGCGGCGGTGTAACGTATCTACGATACGTTACACCGCCGCTCACCTACGTGAATCTGACCCATCTTTTCCAGCGCCCCTCCTATATAATCATAGCTTCTAAAATACAATCTGACCTCTTCCTGATCACTGGAGTTTACATCACGCCAGCTATTGATCTGTAGATTATACAATGAAGGGTCCAACCAGCTTTTTCCCAGAACTCCTTTTATTTGCTTTTTTGTTGTATCTTTACCTTCCCTTTCGCCTGTTTGTCACCTCCTTCCGCGTCTGTAATCTGCTGTTGTCTACAAGCAGTGACGGGACATGCTTTAACAAGGAGGAGAGGTGACTTTGCTGCTGATAAGCACGGCATTGTGGGTATATAAAGGGCGTGTTCACCATTCTATAGGAATGCGGCCAATGTTCTTGTAAAATGAAGGAACAGCCTGTCGGGTCGGAGTCAGAGGAATGTGGAAGTGCCCCAGTAGCCGGTATGATGGTGTTTTCCTGGTGTCACGTTCCATACGCTGTACAAGTAGAGACCTGTTGCCACATGCGTGACTCTCCATTGCTCTTTCTTAAGGTGTAACTGAAGTCTACAACAGACTTTATCAACATGGAGGAACCCTTGAAAAAACCTTTCGGTCTCAGGGAACCCCTTTTATAAATGGCTATATCTACAACTCGTGATATAATCCTAGACTCTGACTTGTCTTTTCAGCCTCAAGTCCAATCGTTGTCAAAGGTTCGTAGAATTCACCTTCGTGATACCTCTAAAATTCGTCCTTTTTAACAAATGAAACCACCAAGCTCCTCATTTACTCCCTTGTTATCTCTCGCCTTGATTATTGCAACTCTATTCTCATTGGCCTGTCTCTCCATAGGCTATCCCCTCTTCAGTCCATCATGAATGCTGCTGCCAGACTTATCCACCTTACCAACCGCTCAGTGTCTGCCACCCCTCTCCTCCAATCCCTACACTGACCACCAACCCTCTCCTCCAATCCCTACACTGACTGCCACCCCTCTCCTCCCATCCCTACACTGACTGCCACCCCTCTCCTCCAATCCCTACACTGACCGCCAGCCCTCTCCTCCCGTCCCGTCACTGACCGCCAGCCCTCTCCTCCCGTCCCGTCACTGACCGCCAGCCCTCTCCTCCCGTCCCGTCACTGACCGCCAGCCCTCTCCTCCCGTCCCGTCACTGACCGCCAGCCCTCTCCTCCCGTCCCTACACTGAACGCCAGCCCTCTCCTCCCGTCCCTACACTGAACGCCAGCCCTCTCCTCCCATCCCGACACTGACCGCCAGCCCTCTCCTCCCAGATGAGGGTAGATGAGACTGTCAGGTTGCATGTTTTAAGTTGGAGGAGGTCTAGGGCTAGAATTATTGCTCTCGCTCTACCAATCGCAGCAATACCTCACATGTGTGGTTTGAACACCGTTTACATATGCGGACGCTGCTCACGTATGTGTTCGCTTCTGCGCGCAAGCTCGTTGGGACGGGGTGCGTTTTCTGGCTCCTAACTTTTTTTAGCTGGCTCCTAGATTCCAAGCAAATTTGTCAAACCCTGCCTTAGTCTGTAGCATTCACGTTGCCCCACCCTTTGCAGCTATAACGGCTTTAACTCTTCTGGTTTGGCTGTCCACAAGATTTAGGAGTGTGTCTATGGGAACGTTTGACCATTCTTCCAGAAGCACATTTGTGAGATCAGGCACTGATGTTGGATGAGAAGGCCTGGCTTGCATTATCCGCTCTAATTTAATTCATCTCAAATGTGTTCTATCGGGTTTAAATCAGGCCTCTGTGCAGGCCAGCCACCTCAAAATCGCTCATCCACGTCTTTATGGACTGCGCTTTCTGATCAGATCGTAGCAGTGTGAACCTAGCCTGAAGGTGATTGTAGCTGCATATAAATTCTGTATCCCACACAGTACTCATCTGTGTTTCTGCTTTTTTCTGTAACTCTTCTGGTATGCAGAGGGTTGAACCCGGTAGAACATTTGATGGTCTGTGGCTCAGAAATATCCTTTCAGTGAAAAGCGCTGATCTTTAATTTCGGACCATTAAGAACTTGGAACGTTCTCAAGTCTGAGTCACTTTTGCAATTTTTGGCAAGTCTGTCCTCTGTCTATAAGGACGCATTTTAAGACGGGCAGTTGCGAGAAAATGAACACATCTTGTGTTCATTTTCCTCTTCCAGACTTTAGTTTGTACTTTTAATGGATGTTAATTTGTTAAATTGCTTTTAGTACGCCAGCCGTAAAAACAAGAAATGTTGACGATTCAACTGGTCAAGCAACTTATTTTTCCTTTTTAATCTTTGAATACAATCGGTCTCTAGTTGGCCCTAATAATCACAAACCGGCTTCTATAAAAAAAAAGACAAATTCCTTGGTTCTTTGGAACAGTCAAGTGAGATGCGTGGCTTGTGCATCTGCCCGGCAGATGAATGTGGCTTGTTGGTTTCCATCGTCTGTCTATTTCTAGAGCTAGGCTCCTGTTGGATAAAAATAAATACAAATACATATCCAAAAGGACCCTTCATTTTTTGGACCTGCAACAGACCATGCTTGACTGGTTTGTGTGATCCAGACCTTCAGGGCCAGCACACCCCGTATTTCTCTCATGACAGGTGCACTTTAAGCCTGTCATAGGCAGGGCTGTGGAGTCGGAGTCGAGGAGTCGGGGGAAATTTTGGGTACCTGGAGTCGGCAAACAATGCACCGACTCCGACTCCTACTAAATTTAGATTGGAATAAAAAAAAAAAAAAGCAAGTTTAAATGTCTCACGTAACCGCAAAACGAACACGTTAAGTGACCGTGAAGAAGCATGCTTTTCATGTGCTTCACTATATGGCACGCAACGCACAATTAGGAGCTGCAATACTTCTACTTTCCATAGTGTTGTGTTCTGCTTTTACAGGGAACGCATGTTAGAGAACCAGTAAGTGTCCAAATAAAAAATTTCCAACAGGAGTTTTATAAAGCACTAAAAGAAGTTGAAAAGTATGATCGCTCATCAAAACTTACTGTTGAAGAAGCCATCCTTGTTTATCCAGAGATCGTTAGTGATGTGGCCAGAATAGTTACTGCAATGCCACCCACCCAAGTCAGTGTCGAAAGATTATTTTCAGTCCTAAAAATAATAAAGTCTGACTTAAGAGCCTCTATGAAAGAGGATCTGGCAGAGGCAATTCTCTTCCTTAGAACTCTACATTGAATTGATTTGCTAAGCCTATAACTACATTTCAAGATTAATATAAACCATTTCTAGGTTTTACAGATTTTGTTTTTGGTTCATTATAGATAAGCTTTGTTTTTGTTCTAAAACAACCAAATAATGTGGTTTGTATTTTTGAACTGGTAAAGATCCTGTTCCTGATGTTTATGCCTGCTGCTACTATCCAGTCACTTGATTGTTTTCATTGTGTTTGCCTTTTGCTTAAACTGTGCAATACAGTAGACTGTTGGCTTCCAAGCCAGTAGTCCTGTGGTAGGTTGCGTTTCTTTCCCTCAAGGAATGTATAAAATACATTCGCATATTAATACAGAGGAGTCGGAGTCGGGGAGTCGTAGTCGGAAGTACATAAAACTGAGGAGTCGGAACATTTATCTACCTACTCCACAGCCCTGGTCATAGGCTTTTATTCTTTTTTTTACATTTTAAACAATGTGCGGATACAACAGAAACTTTGTTTCGGCCCTAAATATTACCACAGTCAGCTACCCAGAGTCTGGGGTAGCTGACTGTGGTAATATTCATAATATGGGTAGCTGACTGGTAATATTCATAATATATTATAAGGGACAGTGGTTGCCGGCATTTTAAGTCCACTCCTCGCATGCCCCCCTTTAATAGCCTTTTGAGAATCATGATCTTCATTATAAGCAAAAGAATCGTGATCTTCATTATAAGCAAAAGAGTCGTGATTCTCATTTTTCCCAGAATCGTGCAGCTCTACTGCCCGCCCACCTCTTCCAATCGGAAAGCAGTCTCTGGTGCTCATGCTGAGGGTCCGATCTCCTGTATTTAGAATGCAGCAGGCCTGCTGCTCAGCACAGGGCCTTGGAAGCAAGTGGAGATCCATGGAGTAGCTGTGTCTACTTCATTGATTTCTAGCTTTCAGGAGCACCAGCCAGGGGCTCAAATAATGACTTTCTCCACATTTTGATAACCCGAGAGGTTTTCACAGGTTATCAAACCTCTTTGGGCTCGATCA
Source organism: Rana temporaria (assembly GCF_905171775.1). Taxonomy (NCBI): domain Eukaryota; kingdom Metazoa; phylum Chordata; class Amphibia; order Anura; family Ranidae; genus Rana; species Rana temporaria. Next base: position 20,473,185 of record NC_053499.1, on the reverse strand, counting down.
CACTAGCTTTTGGGGGGTGGTAAGCCATGCTTCAGCCAAACTGAATGGATCACCGCTAGAGAAAAATACACAAGGTTGTTTCTGCTTCAATGCTCCGTAAAGGTTTGAAAGAAAGAGGTTCCCCAGTAGGGCTTTTGGGCAGCGATGTCAAAAAGTATATTGGATAGTTTCAGTATAAAAGATGATATTTAATTGCCGATATTCTCGGATGTCACAGTGAATAATAATAAAATATACAATACAGAAAGAGTACAAAAGTAAAATATCATATCCCAATCCTTGATGCAGTAGACATGGATAATTATACATATCGTTAAATTCAAATTATTGTACAATTTAGATCCTCAACGTGTTTCGACCGTTTGGTCGGTCTCTTCAGAGGGACAAAGGTTCTAAAAATATTAATTGCGTAGGTTCGAAATTAGAAAAAGAGAACATGTCAACATACATCACATTGAATCTACCATAGTGATATATTTACCGCTAAAGCAAGGAATCAAGAATATTGGGAGCCGCTGGATGGTCCGGAGGGGCTTATGGCTGCCTCCACCCCCCCCCCCCAAAAGGGGTGAGAAGCCCATCCAAGAGGGCTTGCAAGGAGCCAGAGTATGGACACCCTCTAGTAAAGGTTTTACCTCCATCTCTAATGTGCTTTTCAGTGTTATCACAGTTGCACGAGGTGGTTTTGGGGTATTTCGGAGGCAGAAAGATCTTCCAAAAACTGAACCACCCTGTTTGCCCCCAGTGGAGACGAGCCTTTGGAGCGATCGTCCTGTAGACAAATGGGTAGGATTTGTGTGGGTGGATCCATACCATTGGCAGTCCTTTCATGTTGACTCACAGATTACACTGATGACTTCTAATTAGGTGGAGGTGTCAATTAGAGCATGCCGCGGAGGAGTAAGCCTCTCTTTATGTTTCTGTTCAACGTTTCCATTGCCAATAGAGATTTAAGTAACGCACTGATTAGATATTAATACACAGCTATGTATGTATTCATTCCTTCTTTTCCAATACATTTTTTATGCCCTTATACTTGCTTTTAGATCATTTTGGCTATCCTTCAACAAATGAACATATATGTGTGTAGGTGTATGTATGTACATACTGTGCTGGATTCATAAAGAGTTATGCCGGCGTATCAGTAGATACGCCGACGTAACTCGGAATCTAAGCCCGTCGTAAGTTTAAGTGTATGCTTAAACTGAGATACACTTAAACCTAGCTAAGATACGACGGCGCATCTTGGGGTGCAATTTTTCCGCTGGCCGCTAGGTGGCGCTTCCATTGATTTCGGCGTAGAATATGTAAATGACTAGATACGCCGATTCACGAACGTACGCTTGCCCGTCGCAGTAAAGATACGCCGTTTCCGTAAGAGGTACGCCGGCGTAAAGATAAAGCTGCCCCCTAGGTGGCCTAGCCAATGTTAAGTATGGCCGTCGTTCCCGCGGCAAAATTTGAACATTTTACGTAGTTTGCGCAAGTCGTCCGTGAATGGGGCTGGACGTAATTTACGTTCACGTCCAAACCAATGCGTCCTTGCGGCGTACTTTGGAGCAATGCACACTGGGATGTGTACATGGACGGCGCATGCGCCGTTCGTAAAAAACGTCGGGTCACCAATCATTTACATAACACGCCCCCCTCATCCTCATTTGAATTGGGCGCGCTTACGCCGGTCCCATTTACGATACGCCGCCGTAAGTTAGGAGGCAAGTGCTTTGTGAATACATGCGTAAATACGATGCGCTACGCTGCCGTAAAAATGCGCCGATCTACGTGAATCCAGCCCACTGGCTTTAACTTCAAACTCCAAGAAAACACTGGTTCATTCACCTGCCAAATGATTTGTATTTATTTTTTTAAAATCTAAAAACAGTGAATGTTAAAGGCAAGTACTTTAAACATCATTTGGTAAAGCAGTTATAAGGTTAGTGTTTTTTATATTTTATTTATTTTTTTATCTTAAAGTGGAGTTTCACCCAAAAGTGGAACTTCCACTTTAAGCACTCCTCGCCCCCTTACATGTAATTTTTTGCAATTTTACCTACTTTTGACAGGTACTTCCTGTCCCACTTCCTGCTTCAGTCGCCTGGCGGCAACTCCCCCCCCCCCCCCCCCCTCTCCAATCCTCTCTGCAATCTTCTGGGACATGCCACGGGCCCCAGAAGATTGTCTGTCTGGGCGCTAAAAGAGCGTGGCTCGCAGCGCGCGCCCGGCTGTGAAGCCGCAAGCTGTCACAGCAGGGTGCCCACAGTTGCAATGACGGCGGAGAGGAGTGGCCCGCATTGCAGGATCGTGGGACGGATGAGTGTCTGTTTATTAAAAGTCAGCAGCTACACTTTTTGTAGCTGCTGACTTTTAATAAACTGAGAAACAAGTGTAACTCCGCTTTATTGCATTCTATACATTAAGATAAAACCCCCCTTCTAGCGTTGTGCATGAGAGCCTCAACTGTCTGGGGACTCTCCCTCCTTATTGGCTGAGGCAGCAGCATGCGCCATTGGCTTCTGCTGCTGTCAATCAGTGAGCCGAGCCATGGCTCTGTCTCTGATTGGGAGGGAGCCTGCTCGGATGCCTCTATAGCAAGCTGCCTGCTGTGGGGGCACTTGACGGGAGGGAGGGGCCAGGAGAGCCAGCGTGGGACCCAATGAGAGAAGAATCTGTGCTGCTTGGCGCAAAACTACTGCACAGTGCAGGTAAGTATAACATGTTTGTTATTTTAATAAAAAAAACAATACTTTAAAGCAGTGTTTCACCCTAAAAAACAACTTTATAGCATCTCATTCAGCATAGTAGCGCGAGCTACAGTATGCCTTTATATTTTTTTTTTGGTGCAGTACTCACTGTTTAATCGCGTAGTAAAATTTCAGACTCCCCGTGGGGAATGGGCGTTCCTATTCAGAGGGCTCGTGATTGACGGCCGGTTATGGCGCGTCACGCTTCACGAAAATAGCCGGAGTAGGTCTCGGCTCTTCCCGGCGCTATACGGTGCCTGCGCACAGACATCGGAGCTGACTGCGCAGGCGCCGTTCAGAGCAAACGCCTATTTCGGCTATTTCCGTGACGCGCCATTGCCGGCCGTCAATCACGAGCCCTCTGAATAGGAACGCCCATTCCCCTGAAACTTTACTACGCGATTACACAGTGAGTACGGCGCCAAAAAAAAATATAAAGGCATACTGTAGCTCACGCTACTATGCTGAATGAGATGCTAGAAAAAAATAAAAAAAAATTTTTTAGGGAGAACCCCCGCTTTAATATATAATGGGAACGTTTGAGCAAATGTTTGTACAAACATTGGAAAATCTGCTAGTGTATGGCCAGCTGAACTAGAGGTCTTTGTCTTCTCCCAGCCTGACTGGGCAGTGACAGGAGAAGTGGAAGACTGATGTACTCGTGTCTGTCACTCTGATCTCTCCTCCACTTGCTTTTTGCACTGCTGCACACGTGACTTTGTGCTGCTTCTTTCCTTTTCAAGTGTGATCTCTGCTGTAAAGTGACTGTAAGAGGCTTTTAAGACCTATTCAGGTACCTAAACCGCGTGCATGAAACAAGCGCATTCACGGACGTCATGAACACACAGCTACCTTTGTTTGAGTCTTTTATATCTGCCTGGAGTTGAGCTCTTTTTTTTTTTTGGTTAAGCGCATTCATTTACTTTAAATAACTGAAAGTTCTCAAGGGATCTAATGCTTAGTCACAGAGGGCTACATGCCCAGTCGTTTGTTGCATTCACTTGTTGATCTGTCATGATGCCTATTCCTCATTATGTGCCACTTTGTTCCAGAAGCAGACATGTGGGTCACGGGCCGGGGTCCAAAGTGTTCAGCCATGTCTGTGCCTTCTCTGCTGAATATACAAACATGCTGTACTTATTGATGCCGGGCCTGGAAATGTGATTGGGAACACATTTTTCTTCTCTTACTGGATGACATTTTCAGCCACAGAGTGTGATGGCGGATTTCCAGCATGGTGGTTTTTATCCAAATAAAAGCTCTAAGCAAAAAGTTATCCAATGCAGTGAAGCTGTGCCCGGAAGTCTTCCATTATAAAGTTTTACCTATAGGTAGTGTAAATATCTCCTAAACCTGTACCGTTTAGCAGATATTACTGTCCATGCAGGCCGTGCGTGCCGTTTCTTCAGAGCAGTGTGCCGTGACCGGCGGCGCCTGCGTGCATGTGGGAGTGACGTCATCGTGGCTTTGGCCAGTCACAGACCCGGAGCTGTGAACCCGGAAGGAAGATTGGGTTTAGATGGATGCCATCTTAAGCGATGACATTGCACTGCTGGAGGGCTTCATTTTAAGGTGAGTTTCACATAATGTGCTAGTATATGATGCATAACTAGCACATTATGCCTTTGTCTTGCAGGCAAGGTGAAAAAAAGTGTAGCGGTTCACAACAGATTTTAAAGGGTACGTTCACCTTTCGTAACATATTCCGGGTGTAATGTAGCACAGGGTTTGACAAATTTGCTTGGAATCTAGGAGCCAGCTAAAAAAGTTAGGAGCCAGAAAACGCGCCCCGTCGCGTGCAGAAGCGAACATATACGCGAGTAGCGCCCGCATATGTAAACAGTATTCAAACCACACATGTGAGGTATCGCCGCGATCGTTGAAGCGAGAGCAATAATTCTAGCCCTAGACCTCCTCTGTAACTCAAAACATGCAACCTGTAGATTTTTTTTTAAACGTCGCCTATGGAGATTTTAAAGGGTAAAGGTTTGTCGGCATTCCACGAGCGGACGCAATTTTGAAGCGTTGAGTATCAATTTACTCAGCGTAACATTATCTTTCACAATATAAAAAGAAATTGGGATAACTTTACTGTTGTCTTATTTTTTTAATTAAAAAAAGTGTAATTTTTTTTCCCAAAAAAGTGCGCTTGTAAGACCACTGCGCAAATACGGCGTGACAAATTATTGCAACGATCGCCATTTTATTCTCTAGGGTGTTAGAATAAAAAATATATATATATATATATATTGTATGTATATGTTTGGGGGTTCTAATTAGAGTGAAGGAGATGGCAGTGAAAATAGTGAAAAATTACATATTAGAATTGCTGTTTAAGTTGTAATGCCAATGGCCACCACCAGATGGTGCCAGCTGACAGAAGGAAGAGTTTGGGACTTCGCAAAGCCGCGGCCTCAATTACCGGTCGATCGCGCCGCGGGGGAGGTGGGGGCGCACGGAGACACAGAATCATGTGCCTCCGTGCGCCCCCACCTCCCCCCCCACCGCGGGCCTGTGGTGGCCGATAATTAAGGCCGTGGCCACAATTTCTTGTCACTATTGCGACCTGGCGCCCGGAAATATTGTAGACCCCTGGTCGAACGGACCAGACCCCGCACAAGACCGATCCCTGCTGTGACCGCAAGGTTCTTCTCCCCTGCAAAATTATTATTGCCGTATTTTTTTTCACTCAGAACCAAATGGTGTACTAAAATATTTACCAGTGCCAATGAAATGCAGCCTGATCAGTGCCAATAATGCAGCCTTTCAATGCCCTAATAATGCAGCCTAAATTGTGCCAATATTGCAGCTTGATCGATGCCATTAAAGGCAGCCCTACCTGTGCCACCTTCACCTCACACAGACTGACGTCAGCCTGTCACTCAGAAGACAGAGCAGCCCGAGCGGCCGTACTGCATTCGACCGCTCGTTCTGCTGTGTCTTCTGTGAGCAAGTGAGTGACCGGCCCAGCACTCGCGGGATACAGATTTTTTTTTTTTTTTTTTTTTTTCCCCAAAAAAAAGTTAACTTGTCCTTTAACTGTTTGGTTTGTCTAGGGCAGTAATGGCGAATCTTTGCACCCCAGATGTTTTGGAACTACATTTCCCATGATGCTCATGCTCTCTGCCGTGTAGTTGAGCATCATAGGAAATGTAGTTCCAAAACGGATTGGCTAGAATCTGATAAATATTCAGGAGGCCTGGGCAGAGTCGTCTTCCACTGCTAGGACGTTTCCAGTTCTCCGTAGGCTCAAGTCCCTCTGAAACAGCTAGAAAGGGCCCACACTGGAATTCTTTCCTCTATCAGGAGCTGGCCTGGGGGCTTGGAGAGAGAATTGCTAAAATACCATGGAACACAGTCATCATCAAGTGGAGAAAATATGGCCCAACAGTGACCTAGCCAAGAACTGGACATCCCTCCAAAATTGATGAGAAGAAAACTGGCCAGGGAAGCCGCCAAGAGGCCTACAGCAACATAAAGGACTATGACTAAGCACTAGTTTCAATGTGAAACGCGTCAACAGGTTTTATTTTGCTGTGACTTGTAGTGCTGGCCTTCTTTTAATAAAAGGCTACAATTTGTTCAAAGTGCGGCTGTCCAGAGACAATCTTTGTTCCTGCTTAGCAACATAAAGCAGCTGCAGGAATATCTGGCCAGTACTGGCTGTGTGGTACATATGACAACAATCTCCTGTATCCTTCATATGTCTGGGTTATGGGGTAGAGTGGTAAGACTTACGAAGAAAAACATCCAGGCCTGACTAAATTTTGCAAAAACACATCAGAAGTCTCCCAAAAGCATGTGGTAAAATGTGTTGTGGTCTGATGAAACCAAGGTTGAACTTTTTGGCCATAATTCCAAAATATATGTTTGGCGCAAAAACACTGCACATCACCAAAAGAGCGCCATACCCACCATGAAGCATGGTGGTGGCAGCATCATGATTTGGGGCTTTTTTTTCTTCAGCTGGAACAGGGGCCAAAGTCAAGGTAGAGTTGCATATACCAGTTAATATTGGCACGTCAGGCTTCTGCTAGAAAGTTGAACGTAAAGAGGAACTTCATCTTTCGGCATGACAACTACCCAAATCATACCTCCAAATCAACAAAGGAATGTCTTCCACCAGAAGAAAGTTTTGGAATGGCCCAGCCAGAGCCCAGACCTGAATTCTGTTGAAAATCTGTGGGGTGATCTGAAGAGGGCTGTGCACAGAAGATACCCTTGGCAATCTGACAGATTTGGAGTGTTTTTTTGCAAAGAGTGGGCAAATATTGCTGATAGACTTCCTACCCAAAAAGACTGAGTGCTGTAATAAAATCAAAAGGCGCTTCAACAAAAAAGGAAGGAGGGCGAGCGTTACAAAAAACTTCGTTACGCCAGCCTTTGTTATGGGAACAGACGCTGACGCCGCTGCGCGTGCGCGAGATCGAACGGTGGATGCTGGGATTACAGCATCACCGCAACCAGGAAGTTCATGCTGGTGGGATTCTAATGCCCACAGTAAGGATGGCAACGGCAGACACTAAGAAATATAAGTCATTATTACAGACCGAGAGAGGAGTAGACATTGGACAAGAGAAACGTGAGTTTCTTTAAGGCCCCTTTCACATTGAGGCGTTTTTCATGTGGTACAGCGCTAAAAATAGCGCTGCTATACCGCATGAAAAAACCTGCCCTGTAGTGTTCAATGTGAAAGCCCGAAGTCTTTCACATTGAAGTGGTGCGCTAGCAGAAGCGCTCCAAAAGTCCTGCTAGCCGCATCTTTACCGCGGAATAGGAGCGGTGTGTTCGCCGCTCCGATAGCGCGCCTTCCCATTGAAATCGATGGGAAAGCGCGGTATTAACCCTTTTCTGGCCGCTAGCGGGGGTTAAAACCTCACCGCTAGCACCCGAATATCGCGGTAAATACGTCTGTATAGCCGCGCTACAAATAGCGCGGCTATACCGTCACCGGGGCTGCACGCCTCAATGTGAAAGCAGCCTAAGCCTTGATATTAGCTGTTTAACCCCCCCCCCCCCCCAAAAAAAAAGTATTGGCATGGGAGATCCGCTTTAAGGGTGTGCACACTTATGCAACCATATTATTTTATTGTTTATTTTTTTTACTTCCCTCCACCTGAAAGATTTCAGTTTGTTGTTCAACTGAGTTGTACAGTTCATAGATCACATTTAAAGATGGAAAAAGTTCTGAAATGCTTTATCTTTGTCTCATATTTTATTTTTTGCATCACAGAAACCTGATATTTTACCAGGAGTGTGTAGACTTTATATCCACTGTATATACATACCGTATTTATCGGCGTATAACACGCACCCTAACTTTAAGAAGGAAGTTTCAGGGAAAAACTTTCCACAGCCCCCTGCGTATAACACGCAGGCACAGTTTACCTTCTATTTTCAGGGTAAAAAAGTGAGTGTTATACGCCAATATATGCAGTACATTGGTCGAAGCTGGAGCAATAGAATACGCATAATAGATCTGTAGCTGGATTTCCTCTTGAAGTGTAGGGTAAATTCAGGTTATGGTTTTGTTTCGGCATCTTCGGGTTAATGAATGGGTTTGTGTCGTCGTCGTTGTTTTTTTGAATTACTTGGCACTGAAGTGGTGGAATCTAAAACAACTGTGCCTAGATCGTGGCAGCTATAAATAACATTCGTACCAGTGATGCCAAGTAATTGTTGAAGACAATGTGTCGCCATAGTGACTGAAGACGACTACTCGCCAAGTAGAACGTATGCAAACGTCTATCGCAAAACCTTGTTTTTTTTTTTGTGTGGTAATTTTCAGTATTAAAAGTATCTAAACCTGTATGCTGTACCTCCTAACTGTGCGCTTGGTTTATTGTGAGTCTTGTGCTGTCTATTGGATTTACACATTATATTCCTTTTTTTTAAAGCCGTATTAACCCCAAAGAAAACATTTTGTTATATTGCAGCTTACCATTTCTTACATGTGATGGCTGCATTTATTTTCTTTTCTTTTTTAAGGTTGGGTTCACACCACAGTACGGAGCGGCTCACAGCAGGTGGTCCGGTGTGTCTCCATTAGGGTTGTCCCGATAGCGATACTAGTATCGGTATCGGGAACGATTCCGAGTATTTGCGGGAGTACTCGTATACCCACGATACCAAAATAGAATACTTCCCCGCCGCTGCATCCCCGCTTGGTTAATACGGCGGGGAACATTGCAGCATTCATTTGAATAGCTGTAGTCTTTCCCGCCGCGTATAGACACTCCCCCCTTGCTCGGGTGAACTGTCCAATCCCGAGCAAGGGGGAGTGTCTATACGCAGCGCGGCGCGAAAGACTACAGCTATTCAAAGCTGTAATGTTCCCCGCGCGTATTAACCAAGCGGGGATGCGGCGCGGCAGCGGGGATGCGGCAGCATGTAAGGTAAGGGGGACATGGCTGCTTTTTTGGGGGGGGATATGGGGGGGGGGGGTCATGGCTGGATATGGGGGGGGGGTGTCATGGCTGGATATGGGGGGGGGGGTGTCATGGCTGGATATGGGGGGGGGGGTGTCATGGCTGGATATGGGGGGGGGGGGGTCCTGGCTGGATATGGGGGGGGGGGGTGTCATGGCTGGATATGGGGGGGGGTGTCATGGCTGGATATGGGGGGGGACATGGCTGCATGTTATGGGGGGACATGGCTGCATGTTATGGGGGGACATGGCTGCATATATGGGGGGGACATGGCTGCATTTGGGGACACATTTAAAAAAAAGTATCGGTACTCGGTCCTAAAAAAAGTGGTATCGGGACAACCCTAGTCTCCATTCACCAATTTCAAGCCAAATTTCGGCTGAATTCGGACCTGAAACGGACCAAAAAACGCACAGGACTCCTGTCCAATTCGCACCGGAGCCGCTCCGGAGATGTGTGTGAACCGACTCCATAGAGAGCCGGTCACTATCTCCTGCTATGCAAATTGGATGAGATTAAACCACATGCAATTCCCAATAGTGTGAACCCAGCCTGAGGCTTTCTTTCCTCTATTTTCACCTAGTAGAACAAGCGCTCCAGAAGATGTATCCATTACAAGGATGAGACAAACCATTTAACACTGGCAGGGGTGCTCGCAATGATCAGCTTTATGTATCTTTAACCCAAAAGGGGAAAAATAACAACTTGCTGTAACTGCTTATAAAGTATTAGCTGGAGTTTGGCTTCAATTTGTTAGATAGTAGACACTGGTAGATTTGGATACACTAAAACTCCCCTGTCATTAGCATACACAATTAAATATCTTAGGAGCAGATCTAATTAGCACAATGGACACAGAATGCAATCACGGCAAGACACTTAAACATCCCATAATAGGCAGCCAGACTGGCTACCAAGCTCGAATTTACATCACCACAGTAGCAGACTTAATTAGCAACTCAACAGTCTGTTACACATTGAATGAGACATTCTCATTGACCTGTTGGGGGTCAGAATAAACCACCTGTAATATGTCAAGATCTCCTGCAATACATGAATTATCATTAATGTCCCATCTCATGTAATCCGAGATATCAGTTCTCAGTCATCCTGTGCCCAAAAGGGACTCCCGTTACAGTGATGACGTTTGATCTTCTTCCTATTCCCTCTGTGGTGGCAGTGAGTGGTCTTCAATACCAAAGAGAACAGTGATGTCCTTATTTCAGCAACACTTTATGCAGTATTGCAGGGGTTGACAAATTTGCTTGGAATCTAGGAGCCAGCTAAAAAAGTTAAGAGCCAGAAGACGCGCCCCGTCCCGACGAGCTTGCGCGCAGAAGCGAACACATACATGAGCAGCGCCCGCATATGTAAACGGTGTTCAAACCACACGTGAGATATCGCCACAATTGGTAGAGCGAGAGCAATAATTCTAGCCCTAGACCTCCTCTGTAACTCAAAACATGCAACCTGTAGAATTTTTTAAACCTCGCCTATGGAGATTTTAAACGGTAAAAGTTTGTCGGCATTCCACGAGCGGACGCAATTTTGAAGCGTGACATGTTGGGTATCAATTTACTCGGCGTAACATTATCTTTCATAATATTAAAAAAAATGGGGATAACTTTACTGTTGTCTTATTTTTTTAATTAAAAAAAGTGTAATTTTGTCCCAAAAAAGTGCGCTTGTAAGACCGCTGCGCAAATACGGTGTGACAAAGTATTACAACGATCGCCATTTTATTCTCTAGGGTGTTGGGATAAAAAATATATATAATGTTTGGGGGTTCTAATTAGAGGGAAGAAGATGGCTGTGAAAATAGTGAAAAATTACATTAGAATTGCTGCTTAACTTGTAATACCAACGGCCACCACCAGATGGCGCCAGCTTACACATCTGTTGGTAATAACTTGTAATACCAACGGCTCACCACCAGATGGCGCCAGCTCACAAAAAAAAACACTTTTTTTTTTTCCCCCCCCCCCCCCCCCTTTCAAAGCCAAGTCGCCAGGACCCCATTTCTAGTCGCCATGGCGACCGGGATTTGTCGAGCCCTGCAGTATTGTACTGTGAGTCCAGACCTTTATGGTGACACACCCACAAGGGGCGGGGTCCATGACAGTCCCGGGCTAACAGGAAGTGAGTTGAATAACGCTGGCTGTCATATTTGACCCAGAAGTGAAACAAGTGGCATACCGGATTTTCTATTTTAGGACAGCTCTGCGAATCAATTTTGTAAATTGGATTTCTGATTTAGCCTATTGTGAGAGAGTGTTGTAGTTAACAAAGATTCTTTATTTTAGATGTGGAAATCAGCAGCAGGACATAACATTTCCATCTCTGAAGAGGACAATGATGACTGGGAGACGGATCCAGATTTTGTGGTGAGTTTAGAAGAAGTATAAAATCTGAGCTTGCATTTTCCATATACTGCAGCGTACGGCTCTGTGTTCCTGCCCTAGCTGCTCCAATGTAATTCTCTATATTTTGACCAAATTATTTTGGGACATAAGGGGGGTAATCCACAAAAGAGATACGACGGCGTATCTACTGATACGCCGTCGTATCCCTGTTTCTATCTTTGGAACTGATCCACAGAATCAACAGTTTCCAAGAGATAGACAGAAGATCCGACATGTGTAATTGAATTACACTGTCGGATCTTAAAGCGGAGCTCCACCCTAAAGTGGAACTCCCGCTGATCGGAACCCTCCCCCCCTCCGGTGTCACATTTGACACCTTTCAGGGGGGAGGGGGGTGCAGATACCTGTCTAAAGACAGGTATTTGCACCCACTTCCGGCCAGACGCTACGGGCAAAAGACGGGCATTCCGTCACATCCCGTCTGTCGCCCGTTGTGTGCTGGGAACACTCGGCTCCCAACACACAGCGGGAGCCAATCGGCTGGCGCGACGCGACTCGCGAATGCGCCATAGGGAACCGGGCAGTGAAGCCGCAGCGCTTCACTTCCTGGTTCCCTGAGCGTGGATGGCGGGGGGAGCAGCAGAGAGACGAGCGATCGCTCGTGCTCTGCTGCGATCGGCGCTGGACTCCAGGACAGGTAAGTGTCCTAATATTAAAAGTCAGCAGCTGCAGTATTTGTAGCTGCTGGCTTTTAATATTATTTTCCCGTGGCACATCCGCTTTAAGGATGCAATTGTAGGCTGGCCGCTAGGTGGCGAGGCCATTGCGGCCAGCCTAGAATATGCAAATGAACACTTACGGCGATCCACGAACGTTCCGATGGGCCAGTCGTGCTAATTCTACGTCGTTTACGTCGAGTTACGCCGTGTAAAAATAGGGCTGAGTCCTATTTGACTAAGCCCTATTAAGTATGGCCGTCGTTCCTGCGTCGAAAATTCAAACTCTACGTCGTTTTGTAAGACGTCCGTGAATGGCGCTGGACGCCATTTACGTTACCGTCTAAGCAAATGACGTCGGAGCGACGTCTGTTGGCGCAATGCACGTCGGGTAATTTACCCGACGGAGCATGCGCAGCACGTCCGGCGCGGGAGCGCGCCTAATTTAAATGGGAATAGCCCATTTGTATTAGGAACGCCTTGCGCCGGACGGAGTTAAGTTACACAGCCGAAAATTTCCAGGTAAGTGCTTTGTGGATCGGCACCTAACTTGGGAGATTTGCAGCAGTGTAACTTAACTCTGAAAAGTTAAGTTGCGCTCGGCGGCTGTGGATCTGGCCCATGATAACTACAGAGTCTGTAATCAAACTTGCCGTGCAGCACCCAGGATTCCACACTATAACTAAACCATACAACACAACCCACCAAATCAAGTGTACAGTTAGTGATGTTTTCCCCCTTCTGTACATAAATATTTGATTTCCGTCTGTAAACCCCCATATTTTTTTTTTTTTCTTTTTCCTTTCAGCAAGTTAGTATTATAAATTAACAATGTCCTTACAATATGAACATGTAGGGATTGATTTCAAAACGCAACAAATAAATTCTGTGCCAAAGGGCTTTCCTCCCTTCCCAAAATGAAAAAAACAAACGTACAGCCATTAATGTCTAAATCGCTGGCAACAAGTGAATGCACCCCTAAGTGAAGATGTCCAAATTGGACTCAAAGTGTCAACATTTTGTGTGGCCCCCATTATTTTGCAGCATTGCCTAAACCCTCTTGGGCATGGAGTTCACCAGAGCTTCACAGGTTGCCATTGGAGTCCTCTTCCACTCCTCCATGATGACATCACAGAGCTGGTGTATGTTAGAGATCTTGCGCTCCTCCACCTTTTGTTTGAGGATGCCCCATAGATGCACAATAGGGTTAAGGTCTGGAGACATGCTTGGCCAGTCCATCACCTTTACCCTCCGCTTCTTTAGCAAGGCAGTGGTCATCTTGGAAGTGTGTTTGGGGTTGTCACCATGTTGGAATACTGCCTTGTAGCCCAGTCTCTAAAGGGAGGGGATCATGCTCTGCTTCAGTATGTCACAGTACATGTTGGCATTCATGGTTCCCTCAATGAACTGTAGCTCTCCAGTGCCGGCAGCACTCATGCAGCCCCACCCCATGACACTCCCACCACTGTGCTTGACTGTAGGCAAGACACACTTGACTTTGTACTCCTCACCTGGTTGCTGCCACACGCGCTTGACACCATCTGAAACAAATACGTTTATCTTGGTCTCATAACATGGTTGCAGTAATCGCTGTCCATAGTCTGCTTGTCTTCAGCAAACTGTTTGCAGGCTTTCTTGTGCATCCTCTTTTAGAAGAGGCTTCCTTCTTGGGTGACAGCCATGTTAACCAGTTTGATGCAGTGTGCGGCGTATGGTCTGAGCACTGACAGGCTGACCCCTTACCCCTTCAACCTCTGCAGAAAGACTGGCAGCACTCGTACGTCTATTTCCCAAAGACAACCTTTGGATATGAGCAGTTTAGACTACCCCCCCCCCCCCCCCCCCCCCCCCCCGCCAACCTTCACTTCCTTTTCCATAGCCAAGAAGGAAGTCGGAGGAAATCCCTGCAAATTAAGGGAATTCATTGGGGACCCCAAGGTAACCAGGACTAGTGTCCCCATTGGAAGGTTTCCCCTCTATTACTTCTGGGGACAACCCAAAATTTGGGATTTCACAGCATCTCCCCGCTGGAATGTACTCCCAAGGGAGAGGGCGAGCACGCTGACTATCTCCAGCCAGAACGGCTCGGATGATGGGGGCAAGCTTACTGAGGAGGAACAGGATGTGAGAAATTCTGACAAAGGGAAAAAAAACATTTAAAGGTAAATCGAACGGAAAGGTAAGTGAACCAACAATACACATAAAAAACAAACCTTTACAACCCCTTAATGAGCTCAGTTGTATGGACTGATGCATGTTTCTATATAAATAGTTAATGAAATAAGGCTTTAAATATGACCATGATGGCATACCAGCCTTAGGCACAGCGAGAATCATGGGATTAACCGGTAACTCCAAGGAAAAAGCCAGAATCGGCTGGAGAGATGATCAGTGTGGAGAGGTTGTACAGCAGATTCCAAAAAGCCGACTCGCAGTAAGTGGCCCACAGTTGGGCATGAAATGGCATGTACGTCTGGTATGCTATTATGGTCATCTTTACAGTGTCCCTGAGCTTTTTACCACAGCATCATTTATTTTAAAGAGCCATTTCATTTGTCCTTATGTGCTCAATAAAAAAATTCACTGGTCCCTGTGGATACATTAATTATTTAATGAACTATTTCTATAGAAACATGCATTAGTCCATCTAGCTGAGCTCATTAGCTGTGCTCTAACACTTATCTAGTGACCACCTACCAACGGCGCTCTTGTTTGAGTTTTTGAATGAGCAGCGAGGGCAAGGGGCTGGATTTGCATTCAGTCGATTTATTTTTTATTTATTTTTGCCCATAATATTAATCACCTTGTCTCCGTTTAATAGAATGATCTATCCGAGAAGGAACAAAGATGGGGAGCAAAGACCGTGCAAGGATCTGGTCATCAGGAACACATCAAGTAAGTGAACCATTTATATTGGTGTGGTGCCTTTACTACCAAATGTAAAAAGGTACTTCAGCAAAGTGTGAAAACATAATGTTCCTCTGTGTTTAAAAGGTTGAGACAGGATGTCATAGATACTCAATTGCATAGGCATGTATGGGGGCACTTTCCAGCACCCAATCCTTTCTGAAATAAGTGCAATGCATCTTTACTCAAACCTTTTTTTTAAAGAGGACTTTCTAGTAAATGAAATATTAGAGGGAAGGCAAGCAGAAGAGAATGACTAGTCATTGGTATTGCCTATACAGTGGAACCTTGGATTACGAGCATAATCCATTCCAGGAGAATGCTCGTAATCCAAAGAACTCTCATATCCAACCAAGTTTCCCCATATAAGTCAATGGAAATGAAACTTGTTCCACGTTGACTTCTATGGCATGCAATACCGCATGTGGACAGAGACTCGGAAATACTCAGACCATTTGGCTGCATTTAGAAACGCTCAGGAACAGAGTATTTCCGAACGGCTTGGGCGCCCCCACACCTCTGGCCAAATGCGGTACTGCACACCGCAGGGGCTTGAATGCTTCTTGTTTTGTGAAACACTCGCAAACCGAGTCAGAATTAAAAAAAAAAAAAAAGCTTGTATTTCAAAATGCTCATTGACCGTGTTACTCGCAATCCGAGGTTCCACTGTATAGGTTCCTTGCAGCTGACTTGCTATGCCTGCACTTTCTTTGTGTGGAGACAGCCATCTTGATGCATGCTCAGGACTTTGCTTCCTCATGCCAGAGCTGTTCTCCTGAAGACTGATTATCTAATAACCAGTAGGGGAATTAAGAAGCTACAGGAGAGTTGTAGGTATAACATACTCCATGGAGATCCTTCCATTACAGATCTTCAGGTATAGCTTTCTCTCTAACCAGGAGAACGGTGAGAAGCACCAAATCTCAATCAAAATATCAGGACATTAGCAGTCAGACAACAGTACCCTAGGCAGTGGGTTGTCAGCGCCTGGGGCGAGGCAAGTAGTTTGCGCCCCCCTGACCCATGGACTTACCTATTTTCAGCTATCTCTAGTCTGGTCACATGATCCACTATGTGAGAGAGCGGTGACTGTAGGGAAGAGGAGAGCGTGCTTGATAATGACCGGTAAAGCCTGGAGTGGTGACATCATGCATATGTTCCTATGTCCCATCTGCTGTTGGCGCTCCCTCCTCTTCACACTAGTGACAGCGCCCCTCTAAATTTTGCACCCGGGGCGGTGGCCCCCCTCGCACCCCCCACACTATGCCACTGACCCTAGGTCTTGCAAATCAGACATACAGCTATGAAGCCCAAGATTACTAAGGTATTACTATTTAAGGAGGAATTCAGGTAAATCTCCAGGTTACTATTTGGTCTCAAAAATTTATAGATTTTCCCTATAACAGCAAATCTTTGAGTTCAGGTCCACTTAAAGCAGTGTTTCTCAATTCCAGTCCTCAGGCCCCCCCAACAGGTCAGGTTTTCCGGATTTCCATTATTTTGCACAGGTGATTTGATCAGTTTCACTGCCTTAGTAATCACCACAGCCTTTTCATCTGAGGGAAATCCTGAAAACCTGACCTGTTGGGGGGGCCTGTGGACTGGAATTGAGAAACACTGACTTAAAGCAACAACTCCACCAAAAGAAAATGCATTTTCATTGGAATGATGGGGTATTTGATACTTTTCCAGGATGTCACCCAACCCCTAGCTAATTTTTTTTAACATTTTTAAGCTGTGCTGTGTGTTCTCTCAAATCTGTATTTCCAGTTCGAATTTTAAACAATATCTATAATTGTGATACCTCTCTGATTTTTGTCCCAGCATCCACACACTGAGGGAAAATGTCTCTCAGGAACACCAGAACCTGAAAGAACAAGAACTGGAGTCTGGACCCAAAGCTTCTCATGGTTATGGAGGAAAGTTTGGTGTAGAGAAGGACCGCATGGACAAGGTGGGTACAAGGCCTCTGAACACTTTGAGGATGGTTTTTGGAGTACAACATGGTGATGAGTTTTAATTTCAGTGACTTGGAGAGTGGGATTTGGGGTCTGTGTCAATGGGATTTTGTTTACATCAGAACTGCTTCTCTTACTAATACAAGTCGATAGGAAAGCAAAAGAAACTGGTTGATGCAGCTTAGGAGGTCAATTACCGGTCAAATAGACTTTTCAAACTGCAAATCTTCTCAGAAACGTCTTAAAGGATAAGTTGACCTTTCCCAACATGTCACACCGGTATTTAGGGGGTAAAATGTTGAGCATTTATTGCCATCCACCCCCCAATTTGCCCTTCCCTGTGACAGCGGGTCGGGGGCCTTCTCCCCACACTCACTGTTCCAAGTTGAAAACAGTGCAGGGTCTTGCCCACATGGCCACATCATACATTCAGAGGAGAAAGCCTTTCATTACTGTGTGGAGTTACAGACAGAAGAACAGGAAGTGAGGATTTCTCAGAAGAAATAAGGACATTTAAAAGCAAAATGGAAGGATGAGGTAAGTGAAGGAGGACTGCACTAAGGTAAAGGAAGCTATTTAGGGGGGGAAAAAATATTACCTTTACAACCCCTTTAAATGTAACCATATTGCTACACTTAGAGGCTCCTCTCTTCTCTTTTACACTCAGTTGTGACATGACGCTACTCTTGTATCAAGACATCGCTTGTATATTAAGCCCTTTAATAGTAATCAGAGTTTTACAATCTGTTGGTTTTGGAAAGCCTAATGCCCCGTGCACACGATCGGGCTTTAGCCCGACCAAACTCACATTGGTGTTCCAAAGGAATAGAGAACATTAGGGTTGTCCCGATACTAGTATCGGTATCGGGACCGATACCAAGCATTTCCCCCGAGTACTTGTACTCGGGGGGGAAAATGCTCCGATACTTCACCCGATGCCTAACTTTCCCTGTATCCATCTCCAGTTCCCCCATCCGTTCTGCTCTCTTCCTCCATGCTCCTGTGTGTCCCCCCCCCTCCGTGCTGCTGCCATTCTGCTTACTCCCTCCATGCTCTGTGTCCCCCCTCCGTGCTGCTGCCCGTCTGCTCTCTTCCTCCATGCTCCTGTGTCCCCCCTCCGTGCCGCTGCCATTCTGCTTACCCCCTCCGTGTTGCAGCTGTCCTCCGTTCTGTTCTCCCCCTCTGTGCCATAGCTGTCCTCCGTTCTGTTCTCCCCCTCCTTGCCCCAGCTGTCCTCCGTTCTGTTCTCCCCCTTTGTGCCGCAGCTGTCCTCGGTTCTGTTCTCCCCCTTTGTGCCGCAGCTGTCTTCGGTTCTGTTCTCCCCCTTTGTGCCGCAGCTGTCCTCGGTTCTGTTCTCCCCCTTTGTGCCGCAGCTGTCCTCTGTTCTGTTCTCCCCCTTTGTGCCCCAGCTGTCCTCCGTTCTGTTCTCCCCCTCCGTGCCCCAGCTGTCCTCCGTTCTGTTCTCCCCCTCCGTGCCCCAGCTGTTCCGTTTCCTCCTCCGCCCCCTCTGTCAGGATGGAGAGCGGCGGTAAGAGCCGCTAAACCCGGCTCCTACCTTTTCTGAAGGAACAGTCAGTGATCACTGAATCTGTCCATTCATATAACTGAGCAACGTAAACTGTGTTTACAATGCTTCATTTTATGAATGGATAGGAACCTCTGTCTCCTGTCCATTCATTTCCAGTGCAGCTGAGAAAGGGACTGGGGAATCTGTGTCCTTAGTCCCTTTCTCTGTCTTTAAAGGGGAGATGGCAGAGGTCTGTTAAGACCCCTGATATCTCTCCAAAGACCCCCAACAGGGCTGATTGAAAAAAAAAAATTGCAATAAATATAAAAAAAAAATATGTAAATAATAATAAAAAAAAAAACACACTGACAATCCACCCCCCCCCCTAAAAAACAAAACAAAAACAAAAAAAATGACATAAAAAAAAGAATCTGTATTGGCGCGTACTTGGGAAAAAAAGTATCGGTACTTGTACTCGGTCTCAAAAAAGTGGTATCGGGACAACCCTAGAGAACATCTTCTCTATGTAAACTCCGATGGGGCATGCACACGGTTGGAACTTCCGATATAAACAGTCTGTCAGACTTAATCGATCGGAAATTCCGATCATGTGTACGGGGCATGAGTGGATGAATATAAGAACGATGTGTTTTTTTTTCTGTGAGCAAGTAAATGTCTTGATGGGATTAGAAGGTTTAAATGCCAACAAAGCAGTCTCTAGTACTCGAGTATTTGAATAGTTGTATAGCAAAATCCAATGTATTTCACACTTTTTTTGTTTTGTTTTTTTTGTTTTTTAATACTCTGATCTTGATTTCAGCTTCCAGAATATTTCGTAAAATTTATGCACGAGACCCATTGCAAGAAGCAAAGCAAAATATTTGTGGAGGCTTCTTGTTAATTAGAATGCCCTTGATTTCAAATTGTGTACTGTGCATTCTTGGTGTGTGGTACATACTTCCTACGAGTGAGTGAATGCCATCGCTAGGCATGGAGGTTTAGAATGGCAGGCGAGGCTTCTGAAGGATTAGAGTTCATTGTTTCTCGCTTTGGTGGCTCTGTGACTAATGGGTCATGGAGGGCAGCTTGCTGTGCTGCTATTGAGCCAGGAAACGGCCATCAAACAAGAGGATATCCTAATACAGGCACTCCAGTGTAGTTGGAGGATCGGCTTTGCCTCATGCTGAGTCATTTCACTGTTCAGAGGAGTTCTGCTCAGCATAGGAAGTGGTTGGGGGAATGATCTCCAATTCCAGGCTGAGTCTGGCAAGCATTAGACTTTCCTGTCATCGTATGCCAAGCTTCTGTCACATGACCAGATCTACAGCTAGCAAGATGGAGGGCAACTCATTTCCTAAATGTGGAGGAGAGGAAGCCTCATGTCTATAGCCACCGATTAATGTGACGCTAAACAATATCCTTATTCTCCAAAATGAATCCATATACCGTATTTATCGGGGTATTGCGCGCTCCGGCGTATAGCGCGGACCCCTAATTTTGACCCTAAAATCCTGTAATTTTTTTTTACTACTTACAGTTTTGGTGTCTTGCCCGGCGGCCTCGTCCGGTCCGGCGTCCGTCTGCGGCCTCGGTGGTGTCCTCCTGGCTTCTCCCGCGCTGTCTTCATGTCGAATTCCCGCGCTCAGTTTGAAGCCTCCACCGACGTATACCGAGCGCAGTACACTTGGCTATATTCGGCCAGGCTCGGCTTCTCACGCATAAACGTCACAGAGCGTGACTACGAGCGAAGCCGAGCCTGGCCGAATGTACCCGAGTGTACTGCACTCGGTATATGTCGGCGCAGGCATTCAAACACAGCGCGGGTATCGGCGTATATGGCGCACCCACGATTTTGCCCTGAAAAGTGCGCGATATACGCTGATAAATACGGTACTTGCTATGTTTTCTGCCTCCCTTGTGATGTCCTCATTGAGCTCCTGAACCTCATGCCTAGTACACATGATTGTTTTTACCGTCGGGAAAACTGCCGTGGTTTCCTTTGGCCGGGAAAACCGGCCGTGTGTATGCTCCTTGGCAGTTTTCCCGACAGGAAAACGGCGTTTTAAAAAAATGAGAACATGCTCTTCTTTTTTTTTTTTTTTTTTTTTTCTCGCTGCAGATCGCAGCGTTCCCCCCCCCCCCCCCCCCCCCCCCCCAGCAGTTTTCCTATGGGAAACATTGCGACGGAGCATACACACGGCCGCTTTTCCCGACCAAAGTTCTCCTGGCAGTTTTCCTGTCGGGGGAAAACCGGTCCTGTGTACTTGCTCCGTAAGTTGCGGCGGCGTAGCGTAAATCGGCCGGCGGAAGCCCGCCTAATTCAAATTTGGATCAGGGTGGCGTGTTCTATGTAAATTTACTGAAAAAATAGTACTACAGCGCTACTAAATACTTAATAATATATGACATCAAAAAAATTCCTAAATAATAAACACAGCATATGATATGTTAGTCAAACAAAAAAGTGAAAAATCAATAGTATTAATATGCCCTGGATTTCAACTTCTGTGATGTGAAAACATAACCACAAACCATGAGTGATTAAAATCGGTACATGTGTCAATAAAATTAGTCCAAATGCATACTATATGCATGCAACTACAATACACCTCCTGTGTGCAAGTGCCGTGTACTGGCTTGAAAGATGGGTATGGGGTGACCAGGTTCTACAGACTCCAAGCTGATTGCTTCACATATGAGTATGAAATCTTCCACAGTTGTGCAGCTCATGTGAGAAACAGAGACAAAAGGAAAAAACCTCATTGCGCAGATACACAAAACCATATGGAAACAATTTGACAGGCTTGAAATAGGTCACACTCACGAATCCACCAATTTATATCAGCAAACAATCCTCATTTGGCTGCTCAGCATACGATGTGTCTCATTCGGATGTGTAATCCGTCCTGTTCGTAGCTCCTCCCTCACGCGTTGCGTCACTGGACACGTGACTTAGTCATGGGTAACCAGATGTGTTATTGAACCGCAGCACTTGGGTCTCCTGGCAGATACGGCTGTGCTATGTGTCAGTACTGTATAGATCTAATAGAACAGACCTATGGGAGGCATTCTACCTCCAGACCTGTGTAGTTAACTTTTCTTGTCCTATTTCGCACCTTAATTGTGTTTTCTATGGGCCACACCGGTGTTGGTTAGATTTACTAAGCAGTATTTTTTTATTTTTCTCTTTTCTTGCAGTCTGCGGTTGGACATGAATACCTGACGAAGCTTTCCAAGCACTGTTCCCAGTCTGATTCAGCGAAAGGCTTTGGTGGAAAGTTCGGTGTCCAGACAGACCGAGTGGATAAGGTGAGATTGTAGTCCCGATTAATTGTAAGGAATTTTAAAGATAAATTTTTAATTTTTTTTGGCAGAGTAGCGAGAGAACTCCTCCTTCTTTTTCTCTGCTCTTTGTGACCCCATTCAATGGATTTCCCTCATTTCCTGTCTGAATCCCTCCAGTTGGGACACACAAGGTTAAGAATCTCTAAGGTTATGGTTTACTTTCCCAGTGACTACCACCCCACTCATAGTTTGTCTTGCTGCCAGCGGTCGGTCATAGACTTGTGGAAAAAAATAAAAATGATTAACCTTTTTTACTTTTCCCAAATTAAAAAAAAAAAATGGGGTATGTATGCCTAAGTTTGATTAACCCTTTCACTCCCAGAGGCGTTTTTTGCATGCTCTGGTTTTTTTTTTGTGCTCCTGATCTTCAGCCTGAAGATTACTTAAACCCCCCCCCCCAACCCCTTTTTTTACAGACAGTCCCCGGGTTGTGACCGAGAGGTTCTGTAGATTGATTCTTAAGTTGAATTTGTATTCATGTTGAAACAAGTACACTTTTTTTTTTTTTTTTTTTCCCAATGCAACTCTAGCTCAAAAATTTTGTTTTAACCACTTAACCCCCGGGACCATATTGCTGGTCAAAGACCAGAGCGCTTTTTGCGATTCGGCACTGCGTCAATTTAACTGACAATTGTGCGACGTGGCTCCCAAACAAAATTGCCGTCCTTTTTTCCCCACAAATAGAGT
The DNA here is from genome assembly GCF_905171775.1 of Rana temporaria. Lineage (NCBI taxonomy): Eukaryota > Metazoa > Chordata > Amphibia > Anura > Ranidae > Rana > Rana temporaria. The sequence continues at coordinate 20,450,533 of NC_053499.1, read as the reverse complement.
TTTCTTTTGGTGGTATTTGATCACCTCTGCGTTTTTTTTTTTTTTTTTTTTTTTTTTTGTGCTATAAACAAAAATAGAGCGACATTTTTGAAAAAATGTTTTTCTTTTTAGTGTGTGTGTGTGTGTGTGTGTGTGTGTGTGTGTGTGTGTGTGTATATATATATATATTTTTTTTTTCCTCGGTTTAGGCCAATATGTATTCTACCTATTTTTCGTATAAAAAAAAATAGCAATAAGCGTTTGCTTTGCGTAAAAGTTATAGCGTTTACAAAATAGGGGGTAGTTTTATGGCATTTTTATTATTTTTTTTTTTACTAGTAATTGCGGCGATTAGCGTTTTTTTATTTTTTTTATTTTTCCTCTTCGGTACTGCAACATTATGGCGGACACTTTTGACACATTTTTAGGACCATTGGCATTTTTATAGCGATCGGTGCTATAAAAATGCATTAGATTACTATAAAAATGCCACTGGCAGGGAAGGGGTTAAGTATGTTCCCTGGGTGTGTTCTAACTGTAGGGGGGGTGGACTCACTAGGGGAAATGACTGATCGCTGTTCATACATTGTATGAACAGAGCGTCAGGCATTTCTCCCCTGACAGGACCGGGAGCGGTGTGTTTACACACACATAGCGGAGGGTCCTCGCTCTGTAACGAGCGATCGCATGTGCCCGACGACGATCGCGCCCGCCGAGGGCACGGGAGTCGGGGGTTGCTGGGCGAGGTGACGTATAGCTACGTGCTCTCGCCCAGCAGAGCCGACCTGCTGCCGTGTAACTGCGGCGGCTGGTCGGCAAGCGGTTAAATGGCATTGAGATACCATTTCAATACCTGCCCATAGTCATATGACGTCCTCGGCTTCCCGGCGGTATAGGGGGTGCGCGCCGCGTCTCGGAGGAGCCGATGCGTGCACCCAGCAGCTGTGATGTCCCACAGTTAGAATTACTCCCTAGGTAACGCATTTAACCCCTTGATTGCCCCTAGTGTTAACTCCTTCCCAGCCAATGACATTTATACAATAATCAGTGCATTTTTATAGCACTGATCGCTGTATAAATGTGAATGGTCCCAAAATAGTGTCAAAAGTGTCCGCAATGTCAGTCACAATAACAATCGCAGATCACCGCCATTTACTAGTAAACAAAATAAAAAATGCCTTAAATCAATAACCTATTTTGTAGGCGCTATAACTTTTGTGCAAACTAATAAATATAGTGTGTGTGTGTGTGTGTGTGTGTGTGTGTGTGTTTTTTTTTTTTTTACCAAATATATGTAGAAGAATACAAAAAAACGGTAAAAAATATTGTGGGAGGGTTGGGGTTTCAATTGTCACACTTTTGTTTTTATAGCGCAAATAATAAAAGCCACATAGGTGATCAAATATCACCAAAAGAAAGCTCTGTTTGTGGGGAAAGAAATCATAAAAAATTTATTTGGGTACAGTGTTGCATGACCGCGCAATTGTCATTTTAAAATGGCCTGGGCATGAAGGGGGTGAAAATGCCTGGTATTGAAGTGGTTAAAGTGGTGCCACCTACTTTGCATCGTTAAAGCACTCGTCTTTGTTTCGCTAGGACAAGCATTTATAGTGAAATTATCAGGCTTTAAAGCAGAACTCTGAGCAAATACATTTAATAAGGTGCAGCATGAAGATCCTATTTCTTGCCATCCCGCCCACTTTTACAAACCTGATGGAAATAGGTCATCTTCTTCTATAGCCAAGAGCTCTGTAGACTCCCAAGTTGAACAATTCTGTGGATGTCACAGTGACATGTTTGCTCTGTTAGCAAGTTAAAGGAGAAAATCATTTGTCGGGCCCCGGAATCCAGTCTGACAGACAAACGGAGGAGACATTAATTTTCCTTCAGCAAGAGCAATCCTTATTCACTTGAAGCCTTTGACTGATACAGCAAGGTAGCCGAGCCAGATGTTGCAAGTATCAGAAGCTTACTTGTCTTAACCCCTTCCCGCCGACCGTACACATATATGCGTCCTCACGGAAGTGGGTCTGTTTTTTTTCGTGAGGCATAACTTTCTTTGTACTCAGGCCGTCTTTAAGGCAGTGCAAAAGGGGCAGCTGCCCTGGGCCCTGTCATTGTTGTGGGGCCCAAAGCAGCTGCCTCATAATTGCCAACTATTCCAGTTTAAATTTCCTTGAAGATTTAGTCATGTGCTGTGTCCTGATATCTCAGTGTGAAGTGCTGCTACTAATGCTGCCCAGCTCTGCCCTATTGTGTGCAGATGATTCACCTGCAGACCCTGTGTTTACATGTAAATAAGGGGAGTTTTTATATGTAAATAGCGGCAGGATTCATATGTAAATAGCTGAGGACGGCGGCATTCATATGTAAATAAAGGCGGAATTCATATGTATATCATGCCCCTCTGCAGTGAAGAGATGATGTTGTGCTGTAACCTCTAGCAACCAATCAACAAGAAGAAATCATGTGCTGTAACATCTAGCAACTAATCAGTGAGCAGCAATGTGTGCTGTAACCTCTAGCAACCAGTCATTAAGTGGTAATGACATGCTGCAATCACTGATGCAGTAAACTGATTTTAAGTCTAGCTGATATTTATTGTATGTCTCGAAGCAGGTGGAGAGCAAAATTGCATGGAGGGGGCGGGGGGGGGGGGCGCCCATGGTCCAATCAACATTAAAGACGGCCGTGTTTGTACTGAGAGCGCACTGCACCGCGCGCTCCTTACCAAAATAGAGACCCAGCTCTCACCGAGAGCCCTTATTGGGACCCGGGTTTTCCGGATCCGGGCAGGGCCAATCCTAGGCAGGGTGCATTGCACCCAGGTGCATGCAGAGGGTGGGGGCTCCTCTTCCTGACATGAGAGTTCTAGTTTTCAGTGAGTGCTGATGTGCAAGAATACATTTCCTAACACTGGGAGTCTTAGATCCCGCACTGTCTCCACCAACTCCAGTTGGAATGCCTCCCACTCCCATCTCTATCTCAGGCTGCACAGAGAGAGAATCGAGGTGAGTCAGTGTTCTGTGTTCTGTGTGCTGGGGGTTGGCACCCCCAGCATCCCTTTACACGTGCTCTGGACTGCCCCTGCCCTAGATGTTTTATGGTATGATAGATTTCATAGGATACACAGCCCCTGCCCATTCCTGCGCCTAGTCCATCTACAGATGTGATGTATAATGAGATGTAAAGGGGAGGAGTTGGTAAAATGACAACGCCCATGTGGGGGTGCCAGAAATATTTCTGCACCCAGGCGCCTGTGACCCTAGGATCGGCCCTGGATCCGGGTCATCTGATCGCTAAGACAATAAAAAAATCGAGGTTTTGGGCCAGATTCCTTTTTGAAAAAAAATAATCAGGAGATATCCATTAACATTTACCACCAAATGAAAAACAAGGTATAATTCACCTAGCTACGCATAGTAGTTGTGACGATCTGTACAGTTTATCTGACGCATGTCAAATTTTCAAAATTGTGCTTGGGCATTAACATTTGTTTGAGGCCCCTTTCACACTTGTACGACTTTTCCCACGATTTGGGACTGCAAAGTCGCATGACAAGTCGTTCCCCATGATTTCCAATGACAATCATTCATAATAGTACGACTTCAAGTCTTGCCGACTTCAAAGTAGTCAAACTACTTTGGTCCGACTTTGACAGGCATTCGCTGAAATCGCAGCAAAAGTCATGTCAAAATCGCGGCGAATTCAAGCAACTTTGCAGTCGCAGTAGTGTGAAAAGGGGCCTTACCCTTAGGTCGGAAGTGGTTAACCTCAAATGTAAGGTCCGCTTATAGTCGACCACCCCCCCATGTAAAATCCGGCATTCTTGGTTGAGATGCATGACACTAACCTGTATTGCAATGAAGACCAGTGCCGATCCTGACCTCCCTGGGGCCCTAAGCAAAATGACACGTCACATTAAAGTTGAGAAGCGGGGGGTTGGGGGGCGCTGCTGACATGCCACATTAAAGATTGAAGTTGAGAAGCGGGGGGAGGGGGTGTTCTTCTGTCAGAACTGACATCTTGCATTAAAGTGAGAAGCGGGGGGTGCTGGCTTCTTACCTCTTCTCCCATGCAGCCAGCGAGTTGAGAAGTGGGGTGGGGGGCCGAAAATGACTTCGCACCAGGTGGGGCCTCTAGTAATTTGGGGGGCCCTCCGCAGCTTTGCTGGGCCCTAAGCGGCTTGCATAGTGAGCCTATAGGGCGGATCGGCCCTGTTGAAGACCATGTATGTATACCAATTCTGAAAAATAAATACCGATACCTTTTTTGTTGGATAAAAAAATCCGGCATTCTAAACTCTTCCAATCCTTGGTAGGAAGGGGTTGGAGGAGGATCTGGGCACACTAACGGAGGAGGTTTGGCAGCGTATTCCAGGGCAGATATCGATTTTCCTATCCCCTAGGGCAGTGATGGTGAACCTTGGCACCCCAGATATTTTGGAACTATATTTCCCATGATGCTCAAGCACTCTGCAGTGTAGTGGAGCATCATGGGAAATGTAGTTCCAAAACATCTGGGGTGCCAAGGTTCGCCATCACTGGCCTAGGTTGTCTCAATTGTTCCTTGTATATAATGCAAATCACGCTCTTCAAACTGCTTCGGTATTGACAAGTAGTAGTAGATCCTATAAATGGGGTTTTTCAAACGCACGTTGCTTTAGACCTGTTTTGTATGTATCTTGGATAGTTTGGAAGAGGATGTATAATCGGATTGGATTGGGGCATCAGTCTCCTTGCCCACAAACTTATAGCTTTAAAGTGGATCTCTCCACATCCCCCTACATTTGATTAGAAGACTGGTGTACTCGTGTAAACTCTATCTTCCTGCAGGAGCTCTACATTTTTCAACCTAGGAATACCTGTAAATAAGTTTGGGAGATGTGGCTGGCTGTCCAGCTGCTGTAAGGAGGGAGTGGTGGGGGGTGTGGTTTTACTGGCGCTGTGTAGGTCTATGGATACACACAGCCTGGCTCAGGCGTGCACCTGCATAGGTGCCCCCTTAGAACACATCTTGTTGAACGGGCACCCGGAGGAACGAGAAGCCGACTGCACTGGCGGGGGATTTCAGACAATACTCAGCTGGAGCCCAATCTACATCCAGTGATGTGCATGAGAGCAGCGGGTCTCTGTCTCCTCATTGGCTCACACAGCAGCTGGATCCATTGTCTTGCTGCTTTCAATTGGTCAGTGAGCCAAAAAGGCAAGGGAAAGGGTGGGGGGCTGTGCCAAGCTTGTGTTTTCAAATAGACACACAGAGGGCATGGCTCAGGAGCTAACCTTCTAAAGTGCCCCCATAGCAAGAGGCTTGCTTTTGGGGGCACTTGTCGGGTGGTAGGAGTTAGTACCGCCGGCGGGGGGGACCCGGGAAGAAGAGGATCTGGGCTGCTCTGCGCAAAACTACTACACAGAGCAGGTAAGCGTAACGCGTGTTGTAACAAAAAATAAATAAAAAATTAAGAAATACAGAAAAGAGGATCCGGAATTCACTGCACTTCAACCTTTGTTGCATATTCAATAAAAATCATCACACATGGTGTGGGACACTGCTAAAAGTTGACGCATTTTGCGCTACATATTTTTTATTGTAATATACAATAAAGGCTGAAGTGCAGCGCATTTCGGATCCTCTTCTTTTCTGTGGCTTTACAGACAAGCTGTGCTTAGCACTTTTCTTTTAGAACCACTTTAACTTAAAGTGCAACTACAGGCAAACGTAAATACTCATTTGATATACATACTGTATGTTTAGTGTTTTTAGTGCCAGATTTACACACACCTACCACACTGCACTGCCAGATCCCTATGAATCTTCCTGGTTTGGTTTTCTTGTTTTTATGTATCCCTGCTAACTGAATAAAGTTGATGGTGTCAATCTGTTGACCAAGAAATAAGCCTGAGGTTGCCAGGTGACATAAGAAGCCGGATTGCTGAACCTGGAAGTGTGTTTGGTGGGTAAAACAGTACATTTACACACAGTAAACTGAACAGGATTTTTTTTTACTTTAGTGCTACTATTGTTTTTTTTCTTTTCTTTTCTTTTCTTTTTTTTGTTTTGTTTTGTTTTTTTAACTATCCCGTGTGTTTGGTTTTTCAACCTTTTTTGTTCTCTTGCAGTCTGCTCTGAGCTTTGAATATCAAGGGAAGACAGAAAAACATGCATCTCAGAAAGGTGAGAACGTGTGTGTGCGTTTTTTTTTTTTTTTTTTTTTTATTTCTGGAGCAGATGAGACCTGCAGTTTAATAGAGCTTGTAACACTCAAATTGTATACAAAAAGTCAGTACATCCTCCAGGTTTTAAAAGCTTTTTCACTTTATTGCAAAAGCATGGCCATACAAACCACGTCTAGCCTTTTATTAAACTAGGAGCAAACGTAAAACGCAACCTCCTAGCTTAAAGCGGAGGTTCACCCTAAAACAATTTATATACCAAAAAAAAAGAAACAACCGTTATACTCGGGTAAATGCTGCATCTGTCCCCCACCTCTTCCAAGTCTGAGAGTGGCGCAGGGCTGTGTTTGTGTTTTTTTTTTTTGGCCTGGTTTCTTGGAATTGCTTTCTGAGTTAACGGTTCCAGGGACCCTGGCTACACTTGGCCACAATGCCCATCATTTGGTTCAGACTGAGCAGCACAAAACCAGGCAACATTTTTATTTTTGATTAAAGCGGAGTTCCACCCTGAAAATTTTTTCCACCAAAAATCTAAAAAATAAATGAAATGGAAAAAAATAGCTGTTGCTATGCGGAAGTCCCGAATCTGCCTCCTCATCTTCCGCGGTGGATTATCTTCCTCCTCCTACACTCGGTTTCTTCTTGTGAATGGGGCGCACTGCATTTTGGGAACTGTGTGTATCCCAGAAAGCAGCCGGCCTATTCACAAAGCGCCGCGCTGCTCGCACATGCGCAGTAGGAAACAGGCAGTGAAGCCGCACGGGCTTCACTGCCTGTTTCCCTTACTGTGGATGGCGGCGCCTGGAGCTGCCAGGATCGAGGATCGGCCTCGGCGGGGGCTGACTTCGCCGACGACTAGGACAGGTAAGTGTCCTTATTAAAAGTCAGCAGCTACAGTGTAAAGGAGAGTTATAACCCCTGTCGGGTTTTTCCCCCCCCTCCCATTGGAGTTTTCCCTTCACTTCCTGTCCTGTAGCCAAACAGGAAGTGAGAGGAAATCTCTCCAAAGTGAGGGAATCCTGGCATGTCCCCACTGGAAGAGTTCCCTTCTAGTCTTCTGATGACAACCCAAAATTTGGGATTTTCTTTTACTTTCAGTGATGGTATACAGGACAAATGGAGAGGGTGAATCTCCCTAATGGGGACCCAGACTGCAATACAACCTGACAGGTGTGCTAATCCATCTCCACTCTATCCAGAACTTTAAAAATAATTTTTGCTTTTGACACTTTTAAAGCGGTAGTAAACCGCTGGCTAATTCTTTATTTATTTTTTCCCTAACCTGCAAGGCAGTCATAATGGGCTAGTGTGTATCGCATACTTGCACATCATGTGAGACTTGCCTTAGAACTAAGCCTTTCAGCGGTGAGCTGACAGTTTCCATCTTCACCCTTCTTCCTCTCCGGGTTCACAGACTCCGGCTGTGTGAGTGGCCGGAGCCGCAATGAGGTCACTCCCACAAATGCGCGCGGGAGCCGCTGTTTACAGCACAGGACTCTGAAAGATTGGCTCGTGTGGCCGTTCCTTCAGAGCGCATGGGCCGGTGACGTTCATTCATGCATGGGAGTTTACATGCTCTTCAAATGTAACATCAAAAAGTGTCACAGGATTTTTAAATCTGTATTTCAGTATATAAGGTGAGTTTACTGCTAAAATAAGTGTGAAATTGAAGACTTTTTTGGGTGTAAGAATGTTTGCTTCTGCCTTTTAATGTTCTGTCAGATTAGGAAACCTGTTAGAACGCATAGCGACAATGTTGGTTGGAAGACAGGACACTGGCAAATCGAGATGGGTGAAGACTGGCTACTGGAAGAAGCCAGTGAGAACATCTTGGTGCCAGCGTTGGGTCTTGCGATCATCTGACCAATAAATATTGTAGACATTGGTTCTGCTTTCTGTAGGCCCATACTTACAGGTTGGGTTGTCCCGATACCAGTATCGGGACCGATACTGAGCATTTGCGGGAGTACTTGTACTCCCGCAAATGCCCCTGATGCCAGATCCGATACTACCCACCCGCTGCCGCCGCATACCGCAATGCCCCCGCCGCCTATTTAATCAGCGTGCGGAGAACATTACAGCTTTCATTTGAATAGCTGTCTGTTCCCCGCCGTGCCGCGTATAGACGCTCCCCCTTGCTCGGGATTGGACGGGTGATCTGCACTTTGATAGACAGATCACCCGTCCAATCCCGAGCAAGGGGGAGTGTCTATACGCGGCGCGGCGGGGAACAGACAGCTATTCAAATGAAAGCTGTAATGTTCCCCGCACGCTGATTAACTAGGCGGCGGCAGCATCTGTGGGGAGACATGGCTGCATCTGTGGACACATATAAAAAAAAAGTATCGGTATTCGGTATCGGCGAGTACTTGATAAAAAGTATCGGTACTTGTACTCGGTCCTAAAAAAGTGGTATCGGGACAACCCTACCTACAGGGAAATGACAGCTTATCTGTGCTACAATTATACCGTTATTGTAAAGAAGTTTGCTGCTAAGGTTGATTGTTTTAGCATTGAACTAGAATTTTTATTCTGTCTTCTTTTTCATTTTGTAAATGTCCAAAGCTGTTGCATAACAAATCTCAACGCCTTTCAGATTACACCAGCGGCTTCGGGGGCAAATATGGAGTTCAGTCTGACCGAGTGGATAAGAGCGCCGTTGGCTTTGATTACAAGGGCAAAACGGAGAAGCATGAATCCCAGAAAGGTTTGTGTCAAAGCGAGAGACGCGACTCGTGACGACTAGCCTGCAGCAAGGGTTGGCCTGCTGTAACCCTGTCAAGCAGTGAGGGGCATCGCTCTTCCCAGGAATGCACAATAGAACACAAATAAGACATCAGTGTGTGTTCATCATAAGCTATAACCAGATTTCCTGACTTGACTCCTACTGCAGATATTTTACCTGCAGTCTTTTAGCCAAAGAGAAACTAAAAATCTAAATATGTCGTGTCGCATGCCTCTCGCAGGCACATAAACAAAGCACCTTTTTATGTAGACCCTTCTGTTGTTCTAGGACAGGGGTGCCCAGCTGGTGGAGCCCTCGGATGTGGCGAACAATCACAAACCAGAGAAGCGCATGCCCATGCCTTGGGATGGCGGGTCAGCGAGCCCAGATCAAAATCAATGGGTTGCCAACCTGCCACCCCAGCGCATCGGAGTGCATGGAGCCAGCACTGACAGCGGAGGAAGCAAGCGGCTGTGGAGGGAGCAGGAGCCGCATATTCCAATGCTTCCTTTAGCAGTCTGGAGAGCAATGCCAGCAGAATCTGGAAGAGGTCGTTGTATTAAACATACACTGCACTTTTGCCATTGGAAATGGGTTATTAGGCTGCTTTCACACTGATCTGCAGGTGCTCTGTGCTTTCATGCAGGTTGGCTGCACTGACCCATAGACCTCTATTCTATCCTCTGGGTCTGAATGCAGTAGTTTTGGTGCGCTTTTAGAAAGGGCACCACACCCTTAAGATGTAATAGAAGTCTAAGGCTCAGTGCAGCTAACCTGCAGGAAAGCCAGAGGTGCACTGAGCTACATCCATGGTGCCAGTAAACTGCAGAGCATTAGCATGAAAGCAGCCTTATAGGGGCTCATGACAGTGCTCATTTACGTTTGGGTGGGGGGGAGGGTTAAACCCCATAGTTTATAGTTGCCATCGAAAAGGTACCAAATCACTTAAAGCGGAGTTCCACCCAAAAGTGGAACTTCCGCTTATCTGCTTCTGCCCCCCCTCTGGTGCCACATTTTGGCACCCGTTTTTGACCGGTACCCTTCCCCACTTCTGGGAGACAGCACCGTGGCGCCACCCCTCAGAAGTTCGGCTCCCCTCCTTTCTTCCTTTGCTGCCGGGCCAATTAGAAGGCACATGTGCATTAGGGAACCAGCTGTAAAGCTGAAGGGCTTCACTGCCGGTTGACATTCCAACAAATGGTGGCGGCCGCACCGGACAGCCGACCCATAAATTGGTGGGGTGCCGACATCGCGCGCTACCTGGACAGGTAAGTGTCCATATATTAAGTCAGCAGCTACAGTATTTGTAGTTGCTTACTTAATTTAGAAAAAAAAAAAAGTTTAGGTTACTCTTGCTCGTCAAAAGGTTGAGCACCCCTTTTCTAGGATATATTGAGGCCTGAACCAACATAACCTAATCCTGATGAAATCTCGAAGCTATCGGTGTTTACTGTGCTTGGAGGCGTGGTGAGGCATGATGGCAAATTATTACTTTGTCCAATCCTGGATGACATAGTAACTGCCTTTTTCAGTGCACGAAAAAGTTGTAGTTTGCCTGATTCCAAGTGTTAAGAAAACTAGTTACGGTATATAAATGATAAATTAATAAAAAAGATATATACAATTATTTTTTTTCAAAATTGGTACTCTATTTTTGATTATAGCGCAAAAAATGAAAACCGCAGAGGTGATCAAATACCACCAAAAGAAAGCTCTATTTTTGGGGAAAAAAGGACGCCAATTTTGTTTGCGAGCCACGTCGCACGACCGCGCAATTGTCGGTTAAAGCGACGCAGTGCCGAATCGCAAAAGGGGCCTGGTCATTTAGCTTCATTTTGGTCCGGGTCTTAAGTGGTTAAATAAAGCCTGTTGCAATAAAAAAAGAATAAAAAAAAAAAAATCAAGCCTGTTGCTATACTTGCCTTCTCTGCTAAACCACTAAACATTAGTTCCAGTAATAAGTTGTTGGCTAAGAAACCAATACTTGGTGTCTATCTTCAGTGTACCCCATAGGTCTCACTGATTCCTCCTCCCAACCTTCACATCGCTTCTGTCTCCTGTAATGTTGAGGTCAGTAGGAGGAACTGGTGAGAACTGTGAAGGGTCCAAGGAGACCAGAACTCTTAGCGGTTGCGATTGTTCCAGTGGACTTCTAGGGACAATTTCTCATGAGCAGAACAGCATTCAGCTATGCAGGGGATTGTAAGTATTTACACTCCTCTTTTTACATGTGTTCCTAGCCTGGGGAAAGTTTATCATAGCCCTTCTGTTCAGGGGGCTATTATCAAGACCGCTTTAGGAACTTTTCTATTTTAGGTGTGATTTTATAAACTTGGTTTATTTAAAAAAAAAAAAAACAATCTTGCATGACTCATTTGAGTTATTAATGCGAGAATTTATTGATTTTATATATTTTCCTATAGTTCTGCTTTTTAGTGAGACCACACATACTTTCAGGGATCATTTCTGTAGGATTCAAATGGAGAAATGTGCTCGAAAGTGTCCAAACTCACCTTCCACGATGATACATTTTAGGGATCTTGTCTTGTTAGGACTCCTGCTGGCAGTGCTGCTCTGTGTAGGTGGTGCCACCATATGATGACTTGGTCATCTTTCTATGTGGGAAGATGGCAGACGGGAACTCATTCAGAGTGGAAAAAAAAAGAAACTTCTCTCCAAGTCATATTCAGTTTATACATTTCTATCCCACAGACTATTCCACTGGTTTTGGTGGGAAGTTCGGTGTGCAGGCAGACCGTGTGGACAAGAGTGCTGTAGGATTTGATTATCAGGGAAAGACAGAGAAGCACGAGTCTCAAAAAGGTTGGTATTCTCTGGCAAGTTAATATAGCCACAAATGCATATGTTATTGTGTTGTACCTGGTATTTTATTATAGTACAGGCGGACCCGGGTTACAAACAAGATGGGGACTGTAGACTTGTTAAGTTGAATCTGTTTGTAAGTTGGAACAGGTAAAAAAATTAAGTGTAGCTCCAGCCAAAAAAATCTATTTTTAAGCTTTTTGGATATCATAGGAGAAGGGTTGTCACCCCTGTAACATTTGTTTTGGTGTCTGTGCCCCTGTTCAAAAAATTTCACCCCACTTTCTGTCCCAATGACAATTGGATTTTGAAAATTTGGGGTTATTGGGGAAATATGGACTGTTGATAAAGCATTAGTAGAGGCACCTTTTTCCCCATAATAACTCCTAGGAGAGAATTTCACTTCCTAGGGGTAGATTTCTGTTCACTTCCTCTTGTCTCCCTCCATTTGTAAGTCGGATATTTGTAACCCGAGGACCGACTGTACTAAATGAATGAAAGCTTTGTGCAAAACCTGTCCTATCACGTCCGTTCATGGATTTATCACTACAGCCTTTGGCAAATTCTTCAGGATCTGATAATTCGGGGATTGTTGGATGCCAGGTCCCCATTATCACTGCAGAACACATAGAGGCCAGCGAGAAGATCCAAAGTGCACAGCAGGAGAGCATGCCTCCGAGACACCCATCAGTGTTCAATGTTTAAAGTGATTGTAAGCGATCACCTTGTAAAACAACCCATTCATTTTAAAATAGAAATGAGACGCATCATTTGTGTATAGATGTTTAAAAAAAATAATAATAAAAAAATAGATAGAGGGGGGGCACATGTCGCGACAAGTCTGATCATTGGAGGAGAGCTGGCTGAGTTCCCAGCATAGTTGGAGAACTGACCATGCTGTGCTCTCCTGCTGTGAGTTTTAAATGGGCAAGCTGAGGGACTGGCAGGAACTACAGGGATTTCACACACACTCTCACACAGAACAATACAAAGAAAACTGGATACTTTTTCATACAAGTACATGGTACAGCAGGCACATATCAGGGATATGAAATGTTGGGGTAACAAACACTTCAAGATTCAGGCAGCTTTTCTTCTTTTTTTTTTTTTTTTTTTTTCCGTTTGGGGGGTGTTTTTATTTTTATTTTTTTCGACTTTAACACATCCATTGCAGTTTCCCCAATAAAATAGAGATCACTCGGTAAACCAAAATATAGCTGTGTGCAGACGCTGTATTTCAGTTTCAGAGCTTCTAATCAATGTTCCACTATTTCAGTGAACAATGACAACAATTAACTCCTCTACCTTCCCATTGGTAATCATTTTATTGGGGTCCCTACATGCAGATAATGCAAGTAAGGATTAAATAATAATGCCAGTGAACACTGTTTTAAATGTGAAAAGAGCTTGACCCCTCAATTTCAGAGTGGCAGAAACTATAAGATATGCATTAAGATATAAAAAGCCTTCTGTGTGTAGCGGCCACCCCAGTAATCCCTATGACTTACCTGAGCCCCATCTCTTTCCAGCGATGTCCAGGACTCTCCTGATTGGCTGAGATGCAGCAACCGTGCCATTGGCTCCTGTGGCTGTCTCTCAAAGTCAGCCAATCCGGAGAAAGAAGGGGGAAGGGCAGAACGACCGCTCCTTGTCTGAATGGACACATGGAGCTGTAGCTTGACTTAGGTGCCCCCATGGCAAGCTGCTTGTTGTGGGGGCACGCAATAAGAGGGAGGAATCGGGAGCACAGAAAAGAGATCCGAGAAGAGGAGGCTCCAGACTGCCCTGTGCAAACCATTGCATAGAGCAGGTAAGCATAACCTGTTTGTTATTTTAAAAAAAAAAAGAGACTTTACAATCGCTTTAAGAAGTAGATGTGTATGAAATATTGTTTATTGTCACTTCGGCCTCTGATGCCGCTGCAGAGATACCAAAAGGCCATGCTGAAACCGGTGATGAAATACACCCTTCTAGAATGCTGACCCTACTTACTCCATTAGGAGCATGCTCCCAAATTCAATATTTGAATACACATTTTTTTAACATTTTAGATTATTCCAAAGGCTTTGGCGGTAAATACGGTGTTGATAAGGACAATGTGGACAAGAGTGCTGTCGGGTTTGACTACCAAGCGAAGACTGAGAAGCATGAATCGCAAAAAGGTTTAGTATCAATAACCATTTATTTCCTACAGTTCCCCCGGCCTACAGCAGTGCAGAGCAGGTCACCTCCTGCCCATAAACGCATCATGTGCTGCTGGACATGAAAATGCAAACGCAGGAAAATGTTTGAAAAAAGTGAATATTTAGAAAGCTTTTTTTTTTTTTTTATAAGTCTACAGAATGAAGAAAAAAACTTTAACATTATAAAATAGCTTAACTTCTTTGGGTTCTGTATTTTGTGTGTTTTTAATATGGTGGTTTTGATTTATATGGTCAGTGCTGGCGGTTGATGACAAATGTATTTTTTTATTTTCCTCTTTATACGTTTTAAAAAATTGGACTAGCAAGCTACCCAACTGCAAACCAGCTTCCAATCATGCTCCTCCAGACTCAAACTATAATCGTTGTTTCCCATGCCCTACCTTATTCCTGCAGCTGCAAGCATTCTGCATAAACGCATGCTGACCCTTGTAATGGTTTGCAATTGTGTTTTTATATCCACACTATAGAAGGGCCATTTGGGGTCCAATGATATATTCAAATTTTATTTCTGCTTTAGTGAAAATTTTGACATTTTAAAGTTGTCGAGGTGGCTGGCATACATTTTTTTTTTGTTTGTTTGTTTTTTGCAAACTCTAATGCGGCGTACACACGATCGGAAATTCCAACAAAAAAAACGTGGATTTTTTTCAGACGGAATTTTGGCTCAAACTTGTGTTGCATACACACGGTCACACCAAATTCCAACCGTCAAGAGCGCGGTGACGTACAACACAACGAGCCGAGAAAAATGAAATTCAACAATTCTGCGCATGCGTCTAATTTATTCCGAGCATGCATGTTTTTTTTTTTCGCGCGTCGGAATTGCATAAAGACTATCAATTTTCCAACAAGAACTTTTCCCGTCGGAAAATTTTGAGAACCAGCTCTCAAATTTTTGCTGTCGGAAATTCCAACAGGAAAAAGTCTTTCTGACTCAAAGCTCACATCAAACTTTTCTTGTCGGAAATTCCGACTGTGTAGGAATAAGACGAATAAGACGTTCTTTCCATCTGCTGATTTTTATTTTTATTTTTTTCGTCTTTGCCCATTGTCAGTTATTTGAAAGGCTCTCAAGTATAACTGTCCCATAGGAGCTTCTTGGGCACCTTTTTGCCCAAATTCAGATTCTTTATAATTTTATTTTTTAATCAAATAAGGATTTACAATAACACAAAACCATACCTATTCCCACCCTCCCCTATCCCACCTATAGTCCCACTGCACATAAAATTATATATTTCAAACAAAAATGCGTTACAATAAAACCTATAAAGCTTACATACTCAGACACTGGGTTCAGCATTCTCCTCTCAAGATATTTGCTTAACCCCCAACATTATTAGCACTTTGGTTGTAAACTCACAGATTGTGATTTTTAGCAGTTCATTTTAATATTCGCTAAGGTGAGGCTAAATCCTTGAAGCTCAAAACCCGTCTTTGCACAATGGGGAAAAAAATAAACATAAATTGAGCACACCTCCTAGGTTGGTATATTTTTTATTTGATTTATTTTTTTGTTTCCAAGTGGCATGGAATTGACCTTTTTTCTATTCGTAATTGTTTAGTCAGAGGGCATGGAGATAACGGATTGAAATATTAAAATAATACATTTCATCAACATGCAAATGATTGTGCAATGCTGCCATCACTGACTGATATTTGGAGAAACAGACCTTTTTTAATTCTGTATGTCCTCCTTCTCCTATGGTTCTTGCTACCTGTTCTTTTCCTTCATGTTTACAAACTGTAACATTCCGGTATACTGCTTGGTGGCAAGGTGAAGGAGGGGACTAATGACACTGGTCCTCCCCATTCTCATGCTTGGTGTGTCCCCTTTATATTGTTTGCCCTCCTTGATTTTTTGATTTTTTTCCCCTTTGTTTTGTGGAAAGAAGTTTGGCATAAAACCAGGTTCTTTCTACTGATCGGTAAAATGGAAATTGCCATGGGTCAACAACTTGCTGTACGCCACTTAAATCTACCGGTTGATCATTTTTTATTTTGTAGTCTGAACAATCGACTTTTAACTTGTATAACATTTTACCTAAAGTCTGTATTTTCAAAGACTTTGGTAGTTAAAGGCCAACCCATCTAGTATATTGATATTTCAGTTTTGGGTTGGTGCCACAGAATTGAACCACATGCTGGGTAAGTTTAACACGTTCTCCAAAAAAACATTCCCCACCAGAATCCTCTGTTCTGCCCAGCAAATGCACTAATTCCAAAGTTGTGATGGTTTCTGCTCTTCTCTTTAAAGCGGAGCTAAACCCCAAAATACAATTTTTTAAAAACCTTTTTCCTGGTGTACTTTTATACATGGGAACCTTGGACCTGCTGTACCATACCTGACCGATGCCCCTGGAAGCTGAATGTCACTGAAGTAGACGCCACTAATATAGTGATCTGCATTTGCCTTCGGGTCCTGTGTCAAGTAGCCGGTCTGCTGCATTCTGAACACAGATTGGCCGCTCAGCATGGGCGCCATTCTGAGAATGCTTTGGATGAGGTGGGGCAGTGATGTCGCGCTCTAATCCTTGTCCAATCAGAGACCGCTTTGAATTCATTCAGAAGATGCAAAGCATTCTCTGAATGTAACCTGTGCTGAGCAGCTGACCTGCTGTATCCACAATGCATCAGGCCAGCTGCTTGTGGTGGTGTCTACTGCAGTGATTTTCAGCTTCCAGGAGCCTTGGCCAGGTATGGTATATGCATAGTTGGTGGTCTAAGCTGGACCGATGTAACAAAGTATAAAAAAAATAAAAAGTTAGACCTCCTTAATGTGGATGTAAACCCAATTCATGAAATTTGAGCTGGGCACCTATCTATAGTGTTTTCTTATCTCTATCCAAAGCACTGAGTCCCATGTGTTTCTTCTGTCCTGTAGCGCTGTTATCGGCATGATAACTTCTGGCAAGTTCTAAGAGAGGGGAGATGAAAGCAGCCTGAAGTATGCATCATGGGAAGTTGCTATAAATACAGGGTGGGCCATTCATATGGATACACCTTAATAAAATGGGAATGGTTGGTGATATTAACTTCCTGTTTGTGGCACATTAGTATAAGTGAGGGGGGAAACTTTTCAAGATGGGTGGCGGCCATTTTGAATCCAACTTTTGTTTTTTCAATAGGAAGAGGGTCATGTGACACAAACTTATTGGGAATTTCACAAGAAAAACAATGGTGTGCTTGGTTTTTTAACGTAACTTCATTCTTTCATGAGTTATTTACAAGTTTCTGGCCACTTATAAAATGTGTTCAATGTGCTCTCCTGTGACAGGCGGCGAGTGCTACGCTGTGGGATCTTGCTGAATGAAGCTAGGACAGCCACTGATGTTTCTTCATTAGACCCCTTTCACACTGGATACACGTATAGCTGAGCGTTAAAATCGCAGTAAAGCACCACTATTTTACCTCGATTTTTAACGCTCCGCTATAGGCATATCCAGTGTGAAAGGGGTCTAATGAAGAAACATCAGTGGCTGTCCTAGCTTCATTCAGCAAGATCCCACAGCGTAGCACTCACCGCCTGTCACTGGAGAGCACATTGAACACATTTTATAAGTGGCCAGAAACTTGTAAATAACTCATGAAAGAATAAAGTTACGTTAAAACCAAGGACACCATTGTTTTTCTTGTGAAATTCACAATAAGTTTGTGTCACATGACCCTCTTCCTATTGAAAAAACAAAAGTTGGATTCAAAATGGTCACCGCCCATCTTGAAAAGTTTCCCCCCTCACATATACCAATGTGCCACAAACAGGAAGTTAATATCACCAACCATTCCCATTTTATTAAGGTGTATCCATATAAATGGCCCGCCCTGTAGACTAGCAGAGGGCTGCTCCATTCAGACCACAGCTCTTCACATTAATTCCTTTGCAAATGAGGAGAGGGGGCGTGTGCCTTTCCTCCAATCATCTGTCTTGGCTGTATGCCAGTAATCCACTCCCAGTGCTGAACAGGAAGAGAAAATCTGTAACATGATGTGCACTTTCTAAAGAATATATAAAGGTGAAGACGGCAGATATACATGTAAAACTTATGTAGGGAGATTTGTGTCATCTGAGGCTGTTCACTTCACTGGGTATAGGAGAGGGTTTACATCCACTTTAAAGTTTCCTTAACACTCACCATTATGTTTCATTGCAAACATTTTCCCATTTTCAGTGCTTTTTTCTTTTTTGAAGTAATCCATAATTCCAGATGTTTCAACATGTGCAATTTCCATTTCACTCGATCAGCCTAAAACTTGTTGCCTTCCTAATATGAAGTACTAAGCAGCACACATCAGTAATTCATAACCTGTCAATTGTGCATGGGGTGTCTCTCATTTCTGTTTAATGGCTCGTGGATTTCTGTGTGTGTAGACTATGTGAAAGGGTTTGGAGGAAAGTTTGGTGTGCAGACAGACAGACAAGACAAGTGTGCACTTGGCTGGGATCACCAAGAGAAACTGCAGCTACATGAATCCCAAAAAGGTATTCTGTAATGTCCAATCATTCTGTGTTTTTGTCTGTCCTTGTCCTACCTTCTCATGTCTACTGGCTGTTCTACTCTTTACTGTGTGATGGGCCTTTAACACTAACAAACATTGGTAATAGTAGGGGTTATACATGAATTCATTTTAAGTTTACAGGCTTTCCTGCAACCTTTGCTAAATTGACTTGTATATAAAAAAAAAAGAAGGAAAAACACTTTCTGTGGAAATGCAGATTCATATATTGGGTGCCGATATCTTGAATGCAACTGTGTTCCAGGGCAGTGATGATTTAGTCGGGACTTGTGTCAATGGACTTTTGTAGACTTCAAATTGGTTTTGCATTCCAATACAAGTTTACCAATGCAATACCTGCATGAAGCAGGTCAGAAGTTGGTCAACTACAAGTCAAATGCACCAGTCAATTCTGAATGATTTCGAAAGCATCTCGAATTGTCAAACAGTTGCTGTTTAATGTGTCAAAGCCATTTGACGCAGGCCCCTAATCTGCATGGTTAAAGTAGAATTCCGGAATAACTCTAACTACTCTTAAACCGTCCCCTTCCTCCTCCTAACAGATATATTGACTAACCCGTGTATTAAAAAAAAAAAAACACTGTATACTTGCCTTTTTTCAGCCCACTCCAGTCAACTTTTCTCCCTTGTGTCAGCCAGTGCCCGCTGCAGGGAAGGGAGCCCTCCAATAATGGCAGGTAATGCTTGAGGGCATGACAATGCCTCTAAGCTTCAATGGCTAATTCATTGTTGGCGCCCGAAGGAAAATGGGTGTAAAGGCTCTACAATCTTCCCACATAAATACTCTGCCTGGTGCTCAGAACTTGATGCTGTGGACGCCTTCAACATACCAGAGTAAGGAAAGGGATGGTCAGCACACAGGATGACCTTCAAAATAGTATTTAAGTAAACGTGTACAGTGGAACCTTGAATTGCGGTTAATGAGAGTTTCGCAATACGAGTGGTGTGCAGTACCGCATTTGGCCAGAGGTGCGGGGGCGTCGGAGCTGTTCGGCTAAGGAATATCTATGCATCTACATCTACTACTAAGGAATATCTATGCATCTACATCTACTACTAAGGAATATCTACTCCTAAACCCTGAGATTTCGAATTTCGGCTAAGGAATATCTATGCAGACCCATTACTGGGCAGGGAACCACCACATTGTTTTTATATAGCGAAAGGAAATAGAAAAGAGAAGCAAAGAAAAAAGGGGATATCTTTTATAGCAGAAAGAAAAAAAGTTTTTCTCTCTCAAAACTGTCAAATTATTATTGTTTAAATCGCAAAAAATCAAAACTGCAGAGGAGATCAAATGCCACCAAAATAAAGTGTGTGGGGGGGGGGGGGAATTATTTGAGTACGTCGCACAACCACGCAATTGTCAAAGTGCTGTATCGCCAAAAATGGCCTGGTCATTGAGGGGGTAAAACGGGGCTAAAGTGGTTAAAGTAAACTGCTCTCAATTGGGACTGCCATTGTTGATTACCTTTTTATCTAAATGCCAATAACTTTTTTCACACGTTGGGGGAGATTAATTAAAACTGGAGAGGGCATAATCTGGTGCAACTCTGCATAGAAACCAATCGGCTTCCAGATTTTATTGTCAAACTTTGTTAAAAAACAACTGATGTTAAAAGCTGATTGCCTAGCATGCACAACACCGATTCTGAGCGCTCCAGTTAGTAAATCAATCCATTTAAGGTCAAGAACAAGTTGTGCAGATAAGTCAGGGGTCCATACTTGTCCTCGGTAGGTGATTGAACATTTTTTAGAGGGGTCTGCATGACAGCCAGGCAGGCTAGCATTTTTGGGAGGAAAGGGCAGAAATGGCACTCGGTGTTTCTCTTTGACAAGTTTACTCTAAAAATACATTTGTTTCCAAATAAGTTACCATGGCAAGCACTGTAAAGCTATATAAAACGGGTGCTTACCTGATCTTGCTTGCTATAGTGCTGTATAGCCCCCTCGCTGTCCATAGTTCTGACGTTTCATCACAAACTTGTTAGTTCCTCTTATTTATAATCACCCAATTTGCTTACAATTGTCTGTATGGCAGGCATTACTATGCCTTAAATGTACCAGCCAGTAAGACTTCCCCTTGCAGCAGTCTGTTTCAAATGTAAGCCAATTTGATCTGGGAAAACTCTTTTTTTTTCCTTTATTATTTAAAATGTGTTCCTTTTCTTTTTTTCAATTAACACTCCTATTTGCCAATATGCTTATAGATTACTCCAAGGGATTCGGTGGAAAATATGGTGTACAGAAAGATCGAATGGATAAGGTATCTTCATATATTACAGAAAAAAATATTATTTGTGCTTTTGATGTGTGACTGAAGGAAGGAGACCTAATGCTTAAAATGATTGTAAAGTACAATTTTTTTTTTTTTAAACAAACATGATATATTTCTTCTCTGCTCTGTGCAGTGGAATTGCACAGAGCAGCCCCGATCCTCCTCTTCTCAGGTCTCCATTGGCACGCTTTTCTCCTCTTCTTCTCGGTGTGCCACCAAAGGAAGCCACTTGATCCCGAGCTGCGCTGCCTGCGTCTATAGAAACAGACAGAGCAGCTTTGATCCTGCCCCCCGCGCTCTCCTCACAGGATTTGACTGACAGCAGCAGGGGCCAATGGCTCCAATGCCTCAGCAAACCCCGGGAGAGCCGATAGACAGGCACAACACTGGACTGAGTGAACACTTAAGTATGGGGGGTGGTGACTGGAGGATACTGTTACCTTAACATGTTTCACCCTAATGCCTTTTATTGTAAATGCTAGAAAGAGTGCCTGTTCAAGAACGGGAAAGGTTGGGTAAATTAAAAACAATGCTAAAATGTCTGGACGGGCAATACCTGCAAACAACAACAAATTATATACAATAATGGCGCACTCTTAAATAGAGGATGTAGCAAATATCAAATAAAAGTCCTTTTGAGCAAAAAGCTCTGGAGTGAGAGAGACAGTCTTATCTTCTGGGCAGCCTTGTATGGGGAGCTGAAGCCGAACTCCAAACATGCAATAGAGAAAACAACAAAAACAGGCGCCACTTAGAAAAACTGCAAACTTTAATGAACAAACAGCATCAAAGCACTCACATGGTAGTTACTGTGTACAGGCATCTAGTTGGGGTCCAGAGGACAGTCAGTGTCTCAGCCGCTGTAGTGAAGTCCCTGAAGCAGTAGCTGCTGTGTATTTCGATAATGCACATCTGCTGTATGCTGTGTGGAGATGCGCAAGTGCCTGTTCAAACACCGAGGATTTCCGGGTATGGCGTGCAGTGACCAGATGGAGGGCTGGAGCACACTCTGGGAAGCAACGGCGTGAGGGAGGAATGACGTCACAGGACTTGAATGCATCGCGTTTCGGTGCATGCGCCGTGAATACTGGGGGATCGCAGCGCGCACCTTCTTTGAGTGAACACACTAAAATCTTCAAATATAGCACTCGCATGAATCTCAAAAAATAGAGCAATACTCTGCACAGCAAACACTCGTTCAGAGATGAACCGAAAACCGAGTATATTGGTTGCGGCCGACCCAAGGTGCACATATTCACCTTTGTCACATGGTGATGTTTATGGACATTGGCATTATTTTTGAATACCTGTGAAAATGGATATTTCATCTTGCATTGTTTACAGCGCTGCTTATATTTTATTACACTAATTTTAGGGTTTTAGAATGTTTTTTACAGTTTTGTTTTTTGTTTGTTTTTTAAGTAGCTGCTTCACTCTTTTGCAAATTTGATTACCACTATTTGCTCATAAGCGCAGTGGTGGGAACACAGGGCGGATTTATCTTTGTTACCATTATTTACAGGCTCTAACCCTTCCCTGCTCTATGTATGTGATGGCTGCATGAGCAATTTCCATGCAGGTGACCACGATTGGTTGCATTCAATGGGGCTGCCTTTTCTAATCGCTGGGAACCCCCTCTACAGTTCTCATGTGTAATCGGTGCTTGGTGTATTTGTAGGTGTGAGTGCACACATAGAGGCCCTTTTAAAGCGGGGGTTCACCCTATAAACAAAAAAAAAAAAAAAAAAACATTTTTTCTAGCATAAAATGAGGCATAGTAGCGCGAGCTACAGTATGCCTGTCTTGATTTTTTTATCCCCGTACTCACTGTGCAATCGTACATTGAAGATACCGACTCCCCACGGGGAATGGGCGTTCCTATCCAGACGGAGGATGATTGACGGCCGGCTCTGGCACGTCGCGCTTCTCCGGAAATAGCCGAAATAGGCTTGGCTCTTCACGGCGCCTGCGCATAGTCTGTGCGCAGGCGCCGTATAGCGCCGTGAAGAGCCGAGACCTACTCCGGCTGTCTTCGGGGAGTGTGACGTGCCAGAGCCGGCCGTCAATCATCCTCCATCTGGATAGGAACGCCCATTCCCCGCGGGGAGACGGAATCTTCAATGTACGATTGCACTGTGAGTACGGGGATAAAAAAATCAAGACCGGCATACTGTAGCTCGCGCTACTATGCCTCATTTTATGCTAAAATGCTGCTATGGAGGGTGAACCACCGCTTTAAGTAGAGTTGTAGAAATATTGCCACAATTGCTTCATGGGTCAGTTTCATCATCATCCATTATGTCTGTTTTAAAGTCATGATTGCATACTTTATTTTCTTTTTGCTTTCATTATGTACTCCATAAACTAGACCAGGGGTCTCCAAACTGCGGCCCGAGGGCCTAATGTATGGTTTGCATTGTATGTGTTAAAGAGAATACATATATTACCTATGTTTTACATTTTTACAGGCGGCGGCAACCTTTGAAGATATAGAGAAAGTAGCCCCAAGTTACCAAAGAACTCGACCAGTGGAAGCCGGTATGTAATAACAATTTGTCTATCCTTAGATATGGGCTGTGGTACTGTACTTGTCTGTCAGTGTACTTCTGAAATGAATACAATTAATTACCCCCACTTGTTCGTCGCTTTTCATTTTAATTGGTGATTCTTCCGGTTTGCAAACCAACAGCCTAAGAGCCCTTTTCATACAGGGCAGCATTGGCGGTAAATCGCCACTAGTTTTAGTGGCGCTTTACTGTCATTTTAGCTGCGCCATTCAGCCGCTAGCGGAGCACTTTTAACCCCCCGCTAGTGGCTGAAGAAAGGGTTAAATGAGCCTGTGTAGCACCGCTGCCCATTCATTTCTATGGGCAGGGGCGGGATTCACTGCTCCTCCACCACCCCAAAGATGCTGCTTGCAGGACTTTTTTTTTTTTTGTCCTGCCAGTGCAGTGCCCAGTGTGAAAGCACCTCAGGCTTTCACATTGGGGAGGCGTTTTTTCAGGTGCTTTATAGGTGCTGTTTGTAGCCCTTTAGCGCCTGAAAAACGCCTCTTTATGAAAGGGGTCTAAAGGTGACACTGCTTCCTGAGCAGGAGCAACCTTGTCACCCTAGGAGGCAATGCATCCTGTGGTCTCCACACTGACATTGGTATGTCAACACTAAGGGCACTTTCACACTAAGACGTCGGCGGTAAAGCGCTGCAGCCGAATGAAATTTTACCAACAGTCCCATTTGAGAGGTGTCGTAACAGGAATGGCCATAGATGAATAGAAATTCTACCAGTCCCTGCCCAACCCTCCTAATTTCGATTTATTTATGGCCATCTTAAATCTAGTGAGATGAGCAGTCATCAGTTTTTTTAGATGATCTCACCTTGCAGATATACAGCTATGAGGCTTAAAGTATAGGAATGCCCAACAAAATGTGGAAAAAATAAAGCGCCGTGAATACTTCCTGGATGCACTTTACATCATATTCTAGATATGTCAAATAATTGGACCCTGCTGGTTTCTTAACCACTTGAGGACCTTGCCTGTTTTTCAGACTCTGTGTTTACAAGATTAAAACACTTTTTTTTTTTGCTAGAAAATTACTTGAAACCCCCAAACATTATATATATTTTTTCTAACACCCTAGGGAATAAAATGGCGGTCATTGCAATACTTTTTGTCACACCGTATTTGTGCAGCGGTCTTACAAGCGCACTTTTTTTGGAAAAAAAATGAACTTTTTTTAATTAAAATAAGACAACAGTAAAGTTAGCCCAATTTCTTTTTTATATCGTGAAAGATAATGTTACGCCGAGTAAAATGATACCCAACATGTCACGCTTCAAAATTGCGCCAGCTCGTGGAATGGCGTCAAACTTTTACCCTTAAAAATCTCCATAGGCGATATTTAAAAAATTCTACAGGTTGCATCTTTTGAGTCAGATGAGGTCTAGAGCTAGAATTCTTGCTCTCGCTGTAACGATCGCGGAGATACCTCACTTGTGCGATTTGAACACCGTTTTCATATGCAGGCGCTACTCGCATATGCGTTCGCTTCTGCGCGCAAGCTCGTTGGGACGGAGCGCTTTAAAAAAAAAAATTTTTTTTTTTTGTTTTCTTTTCATTTTATACATTTTTACACTGTTTTTAAAAAAATAAATAAAAATTGGGTCACTTTTATTCCTATTACAAGGAATGTAAACATCCCTTGTAATAGAAAAAAGCATGACAGGTCCTCTTAAATATGAGATCTGGGGACAAAAAGACCTCAGATCTCATATTTAGACTTAAATGCAAAGGGAAAAAAAATTGTCATTTGAAAAAAATTACAACAGGAAAATGTGCCTTTAAGAAGCATGGTCGGAAGTGACGTTTTTATGTCGCTTCCGCCCTACTATGCTATGGAGACGGGTGGGGGCCATCTTGCCCTCACTCGTATCCCAACTAAACAGGACCCGATTTCCCTTCGCGGCTGCCAACGGCTCCGGTAATCGGCGGAGGGCGTGGGAGGGGGGGCCCTCTCCCGCCACCGATAACGGTGATCTCGCAGCGAATCCACCACACAGACCACCATTATCGTTTAAAGGACCGGCGCCTGAAGAGATGGATATCTTGGTTGTGGCAGCAGCTGCTGCCGTTACTGAGATATCCCTCTTCAAAAATAGGACGTATATAGTCATGCCGCTGGGCTTAAAGGGGTGTTCCACTCTTTTTTAATGTTTATTAAAAGTCAGCAGCTACAAAAAGTGTAGCTGCTGGCTTTTAATAAACATACACTCACCTGCTCCACGTTCCAGCAACGCGCCGGCCGGTGCTCCGCTCCTCCCCCCCCCTCTCCGGCCGGCGTCTTCATTCTAAGTGTAGGCACCCGGCCGTGACAGCTTTCGGCTTCACGGCCAGGCACCCACTGCGCATGCGCCATTCGATTGGACAGGCGATCGCCTGGGACCTGTCGCGTGTCCCAGTCGGTCGCCTACAAGGAAGGGCTGCCAAAAGGTGATTAGACTATTTGCTTTTGCAGCCCCTGGGCGGAAGGAGGAAGTGGGACAGGAAGTCCCACTCCTCCTGAAGGACCCACACCCCCCCCCCCCCCAAAAAAAAAAATTACATGCCAAATGTAGTATGTAAGGGGGCGAGGAGTGGATTAAGCGGAAGTTCCACTTTTGGGTGGAACTCCGCTTTAAGTGGTTAGACCCACAATTACTGTGTATGTTTTACAGAGGGAAATAAAGCCAGCGACATCCGGGCAAACTTTGAAAACTTTGCAAAAGACAAAGAGCAGGAGGATCGGAAGAAGGCAGAGTTTGAGAGGGCACAGAGGATGGCACAGGAGAAGAATGAACAAGAACAGGCCCGCAGGAAAATTGAGGTCAGTGTAGAACTTTATACAGACTGAAAAGGAATGTATTTGTATTTTTTGAGTTAATTGATTAACCAGTTGTGAACATTGGGGTTCAATACATGCCGTTGTCAATTTTGTCTATTGATGCATCCAAAAAAATATATTTTTTTTGTAATACTACTGTGCAGTATATCACCAAAGGTGGTCTTTAAAAACTATATATAGGCATTGTTTAATTCTAAAGTGATAATAAAGTGGAACTTCTGCTCATTGGCACAATGGCACCTTTTTGGGGGGAGGGGGGACAGGATACCTGGCAATCTGTGGCCATAAATTGCAGAAAAAATAAAGTACCCACCTGTTCAGATGGAATATTGTTTGAGCTTGTTTTAACTTTGTGTTTTTTTTTTTTTGTTTTTTTTTACCACCACATATTCAGGAGCAAGAAAAAGCCAAACCTGCTTCTCCTCCTCCAGCTTCCCCCAGAACCAGAGAAGTGATTGAAAAGGCCCCAGAAATTAAAAAGGCCCCAGAAAGTCCTGTATATGAGGTGAGAATTGAATAAGGCCATCTACATGGGTTATTTATATGCAGGCGCTTTTGTTTCGGTAAACTGAAATCTCCCGGAGAATTTACATTGGTGCCTATAATACTTGTTTTATCTGTAGAGTACCGGTAGGCGGTGGAACCCTAAACTCATGTCTGAGCACATTACAGACAGAACTATAGCAGCATACTTTAGTATTTGTTTCCATGTGTCAGTGAAGCTTTCATGCTAGAGAACCTTTTCATACTATGATGTTGCGGTAATGCACACTTCATTGCATGTTTTGGTGTGATGTGGTACTGTTCACTTGAATGGTACTCCAATGGAAATACATTGCCATGCAGTGTAAAAAAAAATGGAAATTGAAGCGCCACACCACTACTACGAGGTCCAGATACAATTTTTTTTTTTTTTTTTTTTTTTTTTAAATGATTAGGGGATGATCCAAAAAGTATTCAACATGTTTCGAGGGTCCAAGTGCCCTCTTCATCAGGGCTTGATTGACAACAATGTGAACTGTCTAGGTGTAAATGGGACTTTTAATGTTGTTGTTGTTTCCAGTGTGACTGTAGGCACAGGTCTTGTCAACAGCTGATTTGTCAGCACAACACATGATGTCAATGCACTAAGTTGCGGTGTGGCACCAAAATATGGTGCATGTCATTGTGATAAGGTAACTCTTATTACCACAACAACTTGGTGTGAATGGGCCCTAGGACTGGTGACTCTGCTCATAGGAGTCTGGGGTATATTTAACGACTTAGTGAGGAAAGGATAACCGGCAAGGCTGTCTGCACAAGGTTTACACATATAATCGAGGCATTGATCATCAGCGTCCCGCCTATCAGTGCCCATTAATGCTGCCTCATCAGCACATATCCATACACCTTCGTCAGTGCACGAAAAATTTACTACTTTACAAAATGTTATAACTGAAACTAGGAACTTTTATTTTTTTATTTTTTTGGTCTTTTTTCATTTGTTTAGCAAAAAATAGAAAAACAAGTGGTGATTAATACCACTAAGGATGAGCTCTGGCGTGTTCGCATAGAACACGTGCAGAGCCCGCCAGAAAGTGTGCACGGTGCTGTGCTAATCACAGCCAGGGAGACATTGTCCTGATGCTCGCCTGCAGGGATCGTGAAATGTCTCCCTGGCTGTTATTAGCGCAGTGCCGTGCACACTTCCTGGTGGGCTCTGCACGTGTTCTATGCAAACACGCCAGAGCTCATCCTTAAATACCACCAAAAGAAAGCACTATCTGTCTCAAAAAAAATATAAAAATGTCATATAGGTACAGTGTGACATCGCTGAAAATTTACCTGGACAGAAAGGGGGGTGAAAGTGCCCAGTATTGAAGTTGTTCATGACAAGATGACATTGAGGCCTCGTACACACGATAGGATAGCCAGAGGACAACGGTCTGAAGGACCTTTGTCTTGGGTTAACCGATGAAGCTGACTGATGGTCTGTGACGCCTACACACCATAGGCTAAATAACCGATCGTGTCTGAACACGACGACGTAAAACACAACGACGTGCTGAAAAAAACGAAGTTCAATGCTTCCAAGCATGCGTCGACTTGATTCTGAGCATGCGTGGGTTTTTAACCAATGCTTTTGCATACGAACGATCGGTTTTGACCTATAGGTTAGGCGTCCATCGGTTCATTTTTAAAGCAAGTTCCTATTTTTTTAACCGAAGGTAAAATAACCTATTCGGCCCACACGCGATCGGTTTGGACCGATGAAAACGGTCCTTCAGACCGTTGTCCTCTGGCTATCCTATAGTGTGTATGAGGCCTAACGGGAATTGTCCCCAACAAGTGATAATGGGGCCATGAAGATTGGCAAAGACTAAAATATTTCCGTGTTCTATCCCAAAAAAAGTTGGGGCTTTGGTTTTACTTTAAATGTATCAAATTATACGGATTCATTTACATTACATGACCGATATCCAAATGATTCTTCAAGAATTGATGATGTTTGTTTTTATTCCATTGCAGGATGCTGCCCCATTATATGAGAAAGAACAACCAAAAGCCAGAGCTGAGCCTGAACCGTTATACCAGGAAGCCGAGACTCCTAAAAAAGAGGAGCCAGAAACCGAAGCCGTTTACGACACCGCAGATTATCAAGATGGTAATGCATGGTGTCTAGTGTGCACCAAAATAAAGCTACTATATAAGTTTGCAAATACAGTAAAACCTTGGTTTGAGAGTAACTTGGTTTGAAAGCGTTTTGCAAGACAAGCAAAATGTTTTAATACATTTTGCCTTGATATACAAGCGATGTCTTGATGTAAGAGTAGCGTCATGTCACAACTGTGTATAAAAGAGAGGAGCCTCTAAGTGTAGCAATATGGTTACATTTAATGAAAATACAACATTTAGCAACTTATTGCTACACTTATACCTATACCCTGTAAAAAAAAAAATGCTTTAAGTGCTTTGGTTTACAAGCATGTTTCTGGGACGAATTATGCTCGCAAACCAAGGTTTTACTGTATATAAAATGTTTAGAGTAAAGTAGGAAAATTGTCAGCATAGTTTACCATAAAGCAAGAGTGTTAAACTCAATGTCATGGTGGGCCGCATCAGCAATATGATTGCCCTCAAAAGGGCCGGTTGTATCTGTAAGATTAGATGTCCAGCGCATCCCCTCCCCTTACATTAGATGTCAAGAGCCACCCCACCATCAGAAGTTGAGTCCCCCGCTCTCCCTTACATCACAGTGCTGCTGCTGGGAAGAAGCTGGATGCATTGCTTAAAGGCAAAAAGTAAGGGTCTGGAGGAGGACCAGAGGAGGGCTGGAGCTCTCCTGCAGCTGAAGGAAAGGTGAGAGGGCCACATGAAATGGCCTGGAGGGCCGGATTTGGCCCGCGGACCTTGTCTTTGACACCTGTGCCATAAAGCAATATGGTTTTCTGAAAGATCTAGTCCCAGAACGGCATACGTTTTTATATTTTCATGCAATTGAATATCACACAAGAAGATTTTGCCTATTCCAGCCAAATCAATTCCCAGAAGATAAAAAGGAAGCCTGATTAGCCGCTATTGGAACCCGCTCCAAATCCCTTTTTGTACCAGTTTCCATGGATCAGCCCTATCATTCTCCATGACTGTCAGCAGTTCCAAACAAACCTAAAG
This sequence comes from Rana temporaria, assembly GCF_905171775.1. NCBI lineage: Eukaryota > Metazoa > Chordata > Amphibia > Anura > Ranidae > Rana > Rana temporaria. Next base: position 20,420,806 of record NC_053499.1, on the reverse strand, counting down.
AAAATACGTCATTGAAAGAAAAAGCCAGTTTTGTATCTGACTTTGGCTTTAAGTTGTTTGAAAATCTCTTAATTGAAAAATGAACTAAGCATATCCCTCTATAGCAGTGGTTCTCAGCCTGGGGGTCGAATAAAGATTTGCCAGGGGTCACCGCGTCCTGGGCTGTTCCTTGAAGCCCGCACAGCTCTCCCAGCCTTTTTGCGGCCGCCCAGCTGGGTTGTTCCCGGAGCCCGCGGCCGCCCACTCAGCCTCTTCGTAGGCGCCCATTCAGTTCACGGCATGGCTGGGGGGCAAAGACTAGAGGTCAGCTGACTGGAGAGTAATGTGAAGTGGGAGGGGCTGGAGGAGACGCCATCTCCTGATTTCGGCATAGGTGTCACTGCTACGAGACACCACAGAGCTGGAGACAGTGAGTAACACTACCTGTGATTAGAGTTGCCATTAAAAGGACTCTGGAAGAGCTAAATGTCTGTGGGTTAGGGGCGCAAATTACTTGTCTTGCCTTGGGTGCTGACAACCCATGCTACAAAAATTATTTTACTGTTTCCCTCAACTTGGGAAATTTTATCAAGGGGTCACGGCACTAGAAGGTTGACAACCACTGCTCTATAGTGTGTACTAGTCCCAGTCCAAAGCACCTAGTGTGATTTCTGTCTGCTTTCTTTTTCCTCTGCTATCTGCAGGCGTCATTTCGGACAGGTTACCCCAATACCATAGAATCCAGGGGGGTATATATAATTAATATATAATTATTTTCAATATTGTCAGTCTTTGTTTGTTTATAGGGAAAAAACAAACGGCAGAGGTGATCAAATGCCACCAAAAGAAAGCTCTATGGGGGTAAAAAAAAGGACATCAATTTTATTTGGGTACAATGTCGCACAACCGCGCAGCTGTCAGTTAAAGTAATGCAGTGCCATATCGCAAAGAATGGCCTGGTCATTGAGGGGGTAAATCCTTCTGGGTCTGAAGTGGTTTAATACTGCAATTGGGAATTAAAAATACTGTGTTTTGGCCACTAGGTGGAGCTGACTATCTTTTAGATAATAATATTTGAGAAACTACTCCCGGGTAAATCCATGCAGGCCAGTAGAATGTTTTTGACATTGGTCCAGGGAATGTTCTATAAGTAGATCCTGTGTGTACATTTTCAGTTAATTTTTATAAATATGAGGAAAAAAAAATATGCAGTCGGCACACTATGGATTCATTTTAGTCAAAGCTTTACTCGGGAACAAGTGTAATGGGAATATATCAACTGTCTAGGAGTTTCCCTCACTTCTGGTTATGTATACAGAAAAATCTCCCTAAGGCCCCTTTCACATGGGGCGGATCAGTAATAATCCGCCCCGTGAACCTCCGCTTGCTCAGCGGGGATCGCTCCGTTGATCCCCGCTGAGCCGGCGGATGACAGGGCGGTCCCCGCACACTGTGCAGGGACCGCCCTGTCTTTTCTCTGCTCTCCCCTATGGGGGGGATCGGATGAACATGGACCGTCTGTCCGTGTTCATCCAATCCGATCCGCCAGACGGATGGAAAAGTAGGTTTTTCCTCCGTCGCACTTTGGCGGGTCGGATGTCAGCGGGCATGTCACCGCTGACATCCGCGGCTCCATAGAAGAGCACAGAGCGCCCGTTCAGGTCCGCCTAAAAAACTGGCAGGCGGACCTGAACAGGCCGCCCATGTGAAAGAGCCTTTAAGGAGGGCACAGGTTGTACAAAAACACACATGGGTTAGGGGTTTGAACCGTTTCTTAATGTATCTAAAAGGAAAAAGTTTTGGCTTTAGACATTTTTATTTCTGCTTGAATTGGAGCAAAAAGGTTGATGCAAAATCACTGCATTAGTGTTTGTGTGTGTGTGTGTGTGTGTGTTTTTTGTTTTTGCTCTTTTAGATGTGACCTGCCACCTCAAACTAAACACGGTGTTTATCAACATGTGATCTTGTAACTGATGTGCCTGTTGCTAAATGAAATGTCTGTTCATGTTCAGTCTTTTGCTGTAAGTGATATCTGTGTAATATTCTGTATCCTCTTTTCAGTGGAGAACACATATGCGGAGTATGACAGTGACCTGGGACTCACAGCTATTGCTTTGTATGATTATCAAGCAGGTAGGTTCATGTCCGTGACTCATGTGTGAGGATGGGCAATATGCAGAAACCCCTCCTGTATTGACATTTTTGAAGCTGACACACAACCCACCCCTTAACACACCTACCTACAATGAGGGAAAAAAGGTATTTAATCCCCTGCTGATTTTGTTCATTTGCCCACTGACAAGTGATAAGTCTATAATTTTAATGGTAGGTTTATTTTAACAGTGAGAGACAGAATAACAAAACTATCCACAAAAACAGCATTTCAAAATAGTTATAAATTGATTTGCATTTTAATGAGAGAAATAAGCATTTGATCCCCCATCAATCCGCAAGATTTCTGTCTCCCAGGTGTCTTCTATACAGGTAACAAGCTTAGATTGGGGAGCACTCAAAGGGAGTGCTCCTAATCTCGGCTTGTTACCTGTATAAAAGACACCTGTCCACAGAAGCAATCAATCAGATTCCAATCTCTCCTCCATGGCCAAGACCAAAGAGCTGTCCAAGGATGTCAGGGACAGATTGTAGACCTACACAAGGCTGGAATGGGCTACAAGACCATCGCCAAGCAGCTTGGTGAGAGGGTGACAACAGTTGGTGCGATTATTCGCAGATGGAAGAAACACAAAATAACTGTCACTTTCCCTCACTTTGGAGCTCCATACAAGATCTCACCTTGTGAAGTTTCAATGATCATGAGAACGGTGAGGAATCAGCCCAGAACTACACGGGAGAATCTTGTCATTGATCTCAAGGCAGCTGGGACCATAGTCACCAAGAAAACAATTGGTAACACACTACACAGTGAAGGACTGAAATCCTGCAGCAGCTGCACGGCCCCCCTGCTCTAATCGTACAGACCCGTCTGAAGTTTGCTAATGAACATCTGAATGATTTAGAGGAGGACTGGGTGAAAGTTTTGTGGTCAGATGAGACCAAAATCATTTTTTTTGGCCTCAACGCTTCGTGTTTGGAGGAGGAAAGCTGCCTATGACCCCAAAAACTCCATCTCCACGTTAAACACGGAAGTGAAAAAAATTATGCTTTTGGGGGTGTTTTTCTGCTAAGGTGACAGGAGAACTTCACTGCATCAAAGGGACGATGGGTGGGGCCATTTACCGTCAAATCATGGGCGAGAACCTCCTTCCCTCAGCCAGGGCATTGAAAAATGGGTATTCCAGCATGACAATGACCCAAAACACACAGCCAAGGTGCAAAGGAGTGGCTCAAGAAGAAGCGCAATAAGTTTCTGGAGTGGCCTAGTCAGTTTCCAGACCTTAATCCCATAAAAAATGTGGAGGGAGCTGGAGGTTCGAGTTGCCAAACGTCGCAACCTTATTGACTTAGAGAGAATCTGCAAAGAGGAGTGGGACAAAATTCCTTCTGAGATGTGTGCAAACCTGGTGGCCAACTACAAGAAATGTCTGACCTCTGTGATTGTCACCAAGTACTAAGTCATGTTTTGCGAAGGGGTCAAATACTTAGTTCACTCGTTAACCACTTAAGGACCGCCTCCTGCACATTTACGTCGGCAGAATGTCACGGCTGGGCACAGGCACGTATCTGTATGTCCCCTTTAAGTGCGTGCGCGACCCGGCCCGGAGCTCTGTGATCGCGGGACTTGGTCCGTGGCCGTGGGACCCGCGGACCCGATCACCGCCGGTGTCCCGTGATCGGTCACAGGAGCTGAAGAACGCGGAGAGATGTGTGTAAACACACCTTCCCCGTTCTTCACAGTGGCAGTGTCCCTGATCGTCTGTTCCCTGATGTAGGGAAAGGCGATTTCATCTTTTCCCGTCCAATCGGGACAGGAAGAGGGTCCTAAGACCGGATTGGTCGGGAGGAGAAGGGGAAGCCGCAAAGCCCCCCGCGACCTGTATGTAGCAAGTGTGGGGTTGGTGAGCAAGACTGGTGATCGGCTCTCTAATGACAGCAAAGCAGGAAGTAAAAAACACCAAATTGCTTGTTAAAAGCGTCGCACACAGTAACGCATGTCGACCACACATTTAACCCGTTGATCGCCCTTGTTAAACCCTTCCCTGCCGGTGTCATTAATTCAGTGACTGTGCATACTTTTAGCACTGATCACTGTATTGGTGTTACTGGTTCCCAAAAAAGCGTTGGGTGTCCGATTTCTCTGCAATATCGCAGCCCTGCTTTAAGTCTCTGATCGCCGCCATTACTAGTAAAAATAAATTATTTCCATAAATCTATCCCATAGTATGTAGAACATTTGTGCTCAACCTGTGGCCCTCCAGCTGTTGCAGAACTACAAGTTCCATGAGGCATTGCAAGGTGGACAGTTACAAGCATGACTCCTCAAGGCTGAGGCATGATGCGACTTGTAGTTCCGCAACAGCTGGAGGGCCACAGGTTGAGCACCCATGTTGTAGACACTATAGGCCAGATTCTCGTATATCCGGCGTATCTGTGCGCCAGCGTAACGTTTGTCATTTACGTTACGCCGCCGCAAGTTTTACAGGCAAGTGCTTTCACAAAGCACTTGCCTGTAAAGTTGGCGGCGTAGCGTAAATCACCCGGCGCAAGCCCGCGTAATTCAAATTAGCCGGGTAGGGGGCGTGAAGCATTTAAATTAAGCGCGTTCCCGCGCCGAACGTACTGCGCATGCGCCGTCCGTAAAATATCCCAGGGTGCATTGCTCCAAATGACGTCGCAAGGACGTCATTGGTTTCGACGTGAATGTAAATGGCGTCCAGCCCCATTCACGGACGACTTGCGCAAACAATGTACATTTTTAAATTTCGACGCGGGAACGACGGCCATACTTAACATTGGTTGCCCCTCGTATAGCAGGGGCAACTTTACGCCGCGCAAACCTAACGTAAACGTCGTAACTTCACTGCGTCGACCGTACGTTCGGGAATTCGCGTATCTAGCTAATTTGCATACTCGACGGGGAAAACGAATGAGGCGACACCTAGCGGCGAAAAAAAAAATGCATTTAAGATCCGACAGCGCAAGAGCCTTACGCCTGTCGGATCTAATGGTTATGTATGCGTAACTGATTCTAAGAATCGGGCGCATAGATACGACGGCCCAGATTAGGACTTACGACGGCGTACATTGCGTTGCGCCGTCGCAAGCCCTTTGAGAATCTGGGCCACTAACTTTTAGGCAAACCAATCCATATACGCTTGTTGGTATATTTTTGATTTTACCAAAAACATGTAGCGGAATACATTTTGCACTAAATTGATGATGATTAAATTCGATTTTTTTATTTTATTTTTAATAGCGGAAAGTAAAAATGAAAACCACAGAGGTGGTCAAATACCACCAATAAAATCTCTATTTGTGGGGGATAGTACATACGTTTTATTTGGGTGCTGTGTTGTCAGTTAAAGTAATGCAGTGCCGTATCACAAAAAATGGCCTGGTCATGAAGGGGGGTAAATCTTTTTCTCCAGTTTACTGACTTGTTTGAGATAATTGTCGTACAGTGAATAAAAGCTTTCTTTTTTTTTCTGTCGCAGCTGGTGATGACGAGATCTCCTTCGACCCAGATGATATAATCACGAACATTGAGATGATTGATGAGGGATGGTGGAGAGGGATGTGCAAGGAACGATATGGGCTCTTCCCGGCTAATTATGTGGAACTCCGGCAGTAAGACATCCGTCATCTGTTGTCCCTACGAGAAGATCCTGCGTCGCAGCTCTCTGCTTGGTGGCGCTGCAGCAAGGCGCTGTTTTGCGCACTCTCTACAAAGAATTGTTGCCATAATTACCCGAGCTGGATTCTTACACTACAAATCATGATACTTTATTTTTTTTTTCTTTTCTTTTGGCGAGGGAACAGTGTTTTTGCAGATTATAATTTTTTTGGTTTTTCTAGTAAATTTTTATCAGGCTTTTAAAACGCAGCTGACTGCTGCAAGCTGGCAAAATGCATTTTAAAGGCTGTTAACCCCTTTAATGCCAGGCGTGCCTTTACTTGAGATGTTTGACCGGAGCTGATTAATGAGCAAGGGCATTCTTTTGCTGTCGGGTGGGTTTCACAGGTGGCAGCTGGGTAACCGTGTACAGCAGGCACCGTGTACAGCAGGCACCGTTCACACCTCATAGTTTTTATCAGTAAATACATGTGCTTGATTTTAATCCAGTACATCTGACCTCTTAGGGTTTGGGATGGATAACCTTTGTTTCTGCTAAAATATAAGGTAGGAGATGGGAGTAGAATAGAACTGTGAACATTACATAGGTGGTTTTATGGTACACTTAGAGCTTAAATCTCATTAAAACATTTTAGTTTTAGGTTATGGGCAAGGGTTACGATTTCTTTCTGGCTCTAAATGCGGTGTACTCAACTAGGGGACTGGTTTCTGTAAGAAGATTTTGTGTCCCCGCAGGGAAGACTTATGTCTTTCTGGCACCCATCTCCTGGACAGGAAACCACAGATTGCAAAATAAGTCCAGAAAGGAGATCTGAATCTTAAACCCCACATTACTAAATATGTATTTGTATCCCTGCCTGTGCCCTGTTGAGGGGGGGGGGTTCCTTAATTGTCGGCTGCGTCTGACACCCTAGGTTGCACACCACTTCTCGATCTGTCTGACATCCATTAGGCAGGAAGTACAAGAAATAAGGACACAGACATTCTAATCTTTCCCTACACCATCCAAAACGGATTTAAAGCGGGGGTTCACCCTAAAAACAAATTTTTAACATTACATTAAAGTGGATGTAAACCCAATTTTTTTTTTTTTTTTTTTTTTTTTTTATGTCACAATGTAGAGTATAAGATTCCCTATCATCTGTGCCCAGTCTTGCCACACAGAGTTAATCCAGTGCTGAGCAATCCTCTTTTAATGTTCAGTGAAAATTAACAGACTTCCAGATAAAAACTTGCCAAATTATAAAGTCCGTTTCTCTGTTCTTGCTTTGTGTTACAGGTTATTTACACATCCTGGTAATATACAATGAACTTTGGATCACCTCATATTATGATAAACATAACATATGATAAACATGCCCAAGCTCTAGATATGTAAATAACCTGTAACACAAAGCAAGAACAGAGAAACGGCCTTTATATTTTGGCAAGTTTTTATCTGGAATTCTGTTAATTTTCACTGAACATTAAAAGAGGATTGCTCAGAGCTGGATTAACTCTGTGTGGCAAGACTGGGCACAGATGATAGGAAATCTTATACTCTACATTGTGACATCAAAAAAATAAATACAAATTTTGGGGTTTACATCCACTTTAAGCTCCATTCTGACATTGACTGTATCTTTTTTTTTTTTATTTGCCGTACATACCGCTATATCTTTATTTCCCCCCCTGGCTTCCGGGTATGAATCCTGCGGGACTGGGCGTTCCTATGCACAGGCTTATTGATTGACGTATGACATAAGCTTCCCCCGGCGCATACGGCCGCGTCACGAGTTGCCAAAAGACTGCGAGTCGGCTCTATACGGCGCCTGCGCACCAACGTTCGGCTTCTTCCAGCAACTCGTGACGCGGCCGTATGCGACAGGAGGAAGCTTATGTCATACGTCAATCAATATGCCTGTGCATAGGAACGCCCAGTCCCGCAGGATTCATACCCGTAAGCCAGGGGGGAAAATAAAGATATAACGGTATGTACGGCAAATAAAAAAAAAAACATCAGCGTACAGTCAATGTCAGAATGGAGCTTAATGTAATGTTACACCCGCTTTAATGTTTGCCCATAAACGGGTCTTAAAGGGGTTGTAAAGATTTGTTTTTTTATTTTCTAAATAGGTTCCCTTAAGCTAGTGCATTGTTGGTTCACTTACCTTTTCCTTCCATTTTCCTTCTAAATGTTATTTTTTCTTTGTTTGAATTTCTCACTTCCTGTTCCTCCTCAGTAAGCTGTTCTGGCTGACTAACCCCCAGCCAGAACGGCTCCGATGATGGGGGCAAGATTACTGAGGAGGAACAGGAAGTGAGAAATTCAGACAAGGGGGAAAAAAAACATTTAGAAGGGAAATGGAAGGAAAAAGTAAGTGAACCAACAATGCACTAGCTTAAAGGAATCCATTTAGAAAATAAAAAAAACAAACCTTTACAACCCCTTTAAAGAGAGACGTAATGGATCTAGGGAGAAAAGCACATCTTGCAGTGTGCGCCCCCCTGTTCCTGTAGTTTTCATTATCCTGTCCCATGTGTACTATACAGCCATCTATGCCTAGACAATATTGAACTTTATGCAGTACTACATCCACTTTTTAAAAAATAAGAATGTGAGTGTCGGGATGCCATGTGGTCATGCCCTAATGTGCACCACCAGCTACAGCTGCCTGTGAAGAGCCCATAAACGGCATCGCTTTCCTGAGCTCGGCTACAAGAGCTCTACCGGTGGAGTGGTCGGTTTTTAACGGTTTTTCTTTTCTTTGCTTCTAAAGTGATCCACTTCATTTTGAAGAGAAAGTAGGTTTTCGTGGATGTCTGTTAATTGCCCTATCCAGACACTTTGCACCAACAAGAGGCCATTGGCATCAACCTGTAATGTCCACCGTGAACCTCCCCTATATAGGTGCAGTCCTGACTGTGGCTTATTCTATATGCTGCTCTTTTATTTTTATATGGTTCAGTCCGTTTCCTCCCAGTATTACGAAAATGGCAAACTATAGAACCATGCGTTAAAACTCTGAGCCTGTTGCTTTATACAGATGTATCATATGGTTGATGGTAAGGGGTCAAGTATTTTGTTTTTACATTCTCCTACAAAGAGGCCATTGCTCTTCTTTTTTTCGTAATATGGCACTCATTCTTCGGGATGCCATGCTCTACCTTTTGGCTGTTACAATCCTCCAGAACTGTACATGATCGGAATATTAGAGCAGCAAAGTGTGCAGTAACCCCGATCTAAAAGTCGCATTTGGCCTGGATTTCTGACTGGCGTCTCTGGATTACAGCACATTGTAGCCATTTTGTGTTGTGAATTTCCTAAGGTTAATTAAATCCTTAAAGTGGAGGTTCACCCAAAAACGTAATTTTTAACATTAGATTGATGCTCATTTTGTGAAGGGGAATCGGGTGTTTTTTTTAAAATCAAAGCAGTACTTACCGTTTTAGAGAGCGATCTTCTCCACCGCTTCCGGATATGGTCTTCGGGACTGGGCATTCCTACTTGATTGACAGGCTTCCGACGGTCGCATACATCGCGTCACGAGTAGCCGAACGTCGAGCGCAGGCGCCGTATAGAGCCGCACCGACGCTCGGCTTCTTTCGGCTACTCGTGACGCGATGTATGCAACCGTCGGAAGCCTGTCAATCAAATGGGAACGCCCAGTCCCGAAGATCATACCCGGAAGCGGCGGAGAAGATCGCTCTCTAAAACGGTAAGTACAGCTTCGATTAAAAAAAACACCCCATTCCCCTTCACAAAATGAGCATCAATCTAATGTTAAAAATTGTTTTTCGGGTGAACTCCCGCTTTAAAAAAAAATATTTTGCCTATAGCAGCCAATCAGAATTTGTATGATCTTTACTATCTGCACTTGGGTACATAAGGATGATTGTGTGTGTTTTTATTTTACCAACTGGAACCCCAATAGTTCAGAGCTTTTAGAGAGGCCAAAGTCTGCATTTTTTTTTTTTTTTTTTTTGCAACATCACACCAGTTTTTTTTTGTGTTTTTTTTTTTTTTTTTTCTTTAAAATTAAAATTGCAGAACAAATACACCGCCGAGCAGACCATCCCAAACAGAAAATGGATGGGGATTGCACTGGCCCCATTAGAGATGACGCATTTTTCGGATGAAACCCTCACGTGACGGCATCACAGATGTGCGTGGCTTCTAAAGGGATCCAAGGTTTTGTAATCCATGCCCTCTTTCAGTGATTGCCCGCATTACGAATAGACACCCAGTCTCCTCTTACGAAGGTGGGAGGTTTTACAGCTTTGTACTATCGACCAAATAAAACCCCTTTTGCCAAGTGATTTTTGTGGGGATAACCCATTTTTTGCAAGCAGCTTGCTGTAAAATTTTATTATTGGGGGAGGGGGGGGGAAATAATTCCTTTTAGAAGCTGTGAGACCCTCCAATGGCGGTTCTTTGTATTGTTACAGCCTAAGGGGAGAGCTACATATCCCGATTTTCTTTTATTGGTAAACCTTTCAAACTGTTACTCTCTCTGACATTTAAACAGGACTTTTGGACCAACTATTCAGGGGCTTGTGGTGCTTATTGTATCTGAAAAGCTGAAAAATTATTCTCAGTCCCTGGGGTTTGGGGTGGGGGGGAGTAACAGACAGGGTTGGGTTTTTTAAGTCTTATTTTTGTCTATTTGTTTCTTTTATCTGGTTTTGCATACAGCACTTCATTAATGATCTATGATTTTGTAAATGAAGCTTCAATAAAGTTGTTTTTTGTTTTTTTCCAACCATCTGAAATCTGATCTTCAATTAGAAATTTCCGTTGTGTTGCTGATGTGACTGATATGATTTTGTTTCGTTTAGTAGAGATGACCATGGCTTACTTGGCAAACGATGCCCTTGACCAGGCTTTATTTAGGGAAATGCAGGGGTCAAGTCCTGGGGAAAAAAGTGTGGGAACTCCCACCCAAGATCTACTCCCCCATCAAAAATATAAAAAATGATACGCTCATATGCATATATATTTCACACCCCTTTACATTACACAGCACCCTGCATCACTGGACCCCTTTACATTACACAGCACCCTGCATCACTGGACCCCCCTACATTACACAGCACCATGCATCACTGGACCCCCCCTACATTACACAGCACCCTGCATCACTGGACCCCCCTACATTACACAGCACCATGCATCACTGGACCCCCCTACATTACACAGCACCCTGCATCACTGGACCCCTTTACATTACACATCACCCTGCATCACTAGACCCCCTACATTACACAGCACCATGCACTACTGGACCCCTTTACATTACACAACACCCTGCATCACTGGACCCCCCTACATTACACAGCGCCATGCATCACTGGACCCCCCTACATTACACAGCGCCATACATCTCTGGACCCCCCTACATTACACAGCACCCTGCATCACTGGACCCCTTTACATTACACAACACCCTGCATCACTGGACCCCCCTACATTACACAGCGCCATGCATCACTGGACCCCCCTACATTACACAGCGCCATGCATCACTGGACCCCCCTACATTACACAGCGCCATGCATCACTGGACCCCCCTACATTACACAGCACCATGCATCTCTGGACCCCTTTACATTACACAGCACCATGCATCACTGGACCCCCCCACTCTGCTCTTTCATGTTTCCAGAAATCACACTGCGCCGCCGCCTGACACAACTCTTGTGCTCGAGTCCTGCAATGGGAACGGCGTCCCTGCTGTAAAAAAAAGTGCGTTCCCGCAGGACTCGAGCCCTGGGGAAATGACATGTAAAGTCTGGTTTACAGTTCACAGCATTGCTGGGGGGGGGGGGGGGGTGTTGATGCTGCTACTGTATCTTATCTTGATCATATAGTACAGGACACAAGCTGAATATTCATAGCGGTTGGGCTATAGGTTGGTACCTTTAGGTCATTGGACACTGATTATTTTTTTTTTTTTTTGAGAACACAATCCCTGGGGATCGCCCGGGACCTTTTTACCCTTGCAGAGAAATTGCTCTTGGCTGAACTAGTTGTTTTTTTTTTTTTTTTATTATTATGTAACAATAGAAGGTCTATTCTTAATAGTGGAAAATGGTGTCAAGGGAGAGTGGCTTTAAAAATGGTGCAAAATTTGTGCAAGGAAGAACTAATGGTGTTTAACCACTTTACTACCGGCCGCCGTCAATTGACCGCGGCACGATAATGCTGTAGTTCTGGGAGGATGTCCTATGATGTCCTCCCCTTGCCGAGCCAATAGGGGGAGCGCCGGGCACCCGCAATTGCCTAGTAACTGAGCAGGACCTTGGATCTCTGTGTGTAAACACAGACATCCACGTCCTGTCAGGGAGAGGAGACAGATGCTGTGTCCCTTGTACATAGGGACACAGATCGGTCACCTCCCCCAGTCAGTCCCCTCCCCCTACAGTTAAAATCACTCACTAGGGTACACATTTACCCTACACATGTACCCCTTAATCGCCCCCTCCTGACAGTCACATTTACACAGTAATCGGTGCATATTTATAGCACTGTTCGCTGTATAAATGTGAATGGTCCCAAAATAGTGTCAAGTGTCCGCCGCAATATCGCAGTCACGATAAAAATCACTGATTGCCGCCATTACTAGTAAAAAAAAAATGCTATAAATCTATCCCCTTTTTTGTAGCCGCTATAACTTTTGCGCAAATCGATATACTCTTATTGCAATTATTTTTTACCAAAAATATATAGAAGGATACGCATCGGCCAAAACTGTGGAAAAAATATCGTTTTTATATGTTTGCATATTTATTATAGCAAAAAGTAAAAAATATTGCTTTTTTTTTTTTTTTTTTTTTTTAATTGTCGCTCTTTCGTTTATAGCGAAAAAAATAAAAACCGCAGAGGTGATCAAATACCACCAAAAGATAGCTCTATTTGTGGGGAAAAAATAATTTAAAATTGTATTTGGGTAAACTGTTGCATGACCGCGCAATTGTCATTCAAATTGTGACAGCGCTGAAAGCTGAAAAATGGCTTGGGCAGGAAGGGGGTGAAAGTGCCCAGTATTGAGGTGGTTAAAGTATTTTCCAGTTAGGAACATGTTTGCACATTTCACTTTTGGTATGTGCTTTCAGCACCTGGATGCCCAGCTAGCTATATTTTTAAGCTGTGTTCACACCGGAGGGGGAAGGTGTTCTGTAGTCCTTGGAGCTGGGAACAGTGGAAACTGATTAGAGTGCAGCATAAGCCAAAATAACCTGTTCTCTTCGATCACATAGGGCGTATTGCAGCAAATGCTCATGAGGGCCACATTTGCCCACATGGGGATGCCAGGTCTTTGTTCATCCCTGTGCGGCCAGTTCCATTGATGTCAATTGTGACGCAGCGGTTGCACAGACACATCTGCTGCTCCCAGTTTGACATCCGTAGGGGTGCAGGTGCACGACCCCAAACAGTGTGCATTCGGGGGCTGTGTATCCACACAAATGTCAAATTGGGAGCAGCAGCTGTATCCCAATTGACATGGCAATGCCTGCCTGGGAAATCGGGGGATACCTGTACAGCCCTGTGTGGGTAAGCATGGCCCTCACATGGGCATACGAAATAGAACGGCCTGCGTGAAAGAGCCCAACGATCATATTTCAGTAGTTTGATTTCCAGTACAAGAATATATACAGTATACAGCGCTCCCAAACTGCCCCAAAGATGCTGCTTGCAGAACTTTTTCGAACGTCCTGCAAGTGCACCGCCCCAGTGTGAAAGCACTCTGGCTTTCACATTCGGGCAGCATGGGAGGCAGTTTCAGGTGCTTTACAGGTGCTATTTCTAGCGCTAAAACGCATGAAAACTGTGACCCGGGCTTTCACATTGAGAAGGCTGGGCAGGAGTTTTTCAGGCGGTATTTAGGCGCTATTTTTAGTGCTGTACCACCTGAAAAACTCCTCAGTGTGAAAGGGGTCTAAGGCCCCTTTCAGACTGGGGCGGGAGCCGCGGTGGCGGTATAGTACTGCTAAAAATAGTGGCGCTATACCTACCGCCGGGATTGCCGTTGGAATCTGCCGCTAGCGGTGTGGTATTGACCCCCCGCTAGCGGCCGATAAAGGGTTAATACCGCCCGCAATGCACCTCTATAGAGGCGCATTGCGGGCGGTATTGCCGCGGTTTCCAATTGTTTTCAATGGGAAGGAGCGGTATACACGCCGCTCCTCTCACTGCTCCAAAGATGCTGCTGACAGGAGATTTTTTTCTCTCCCGCCAGCGCATCGCCTCAGTGTGAAAGCCCTCGGGCTTTCACATTGAGTATGCAGTGAAGGAGTTTTTCAGGCGGTATTTAGGGGCTTTTTTTAGCGCTGTACCACCTGAAAAACTCCTCAGTGTGAAAGGGGTCTAAGGGCTCTTTCACACATCCGTTCAGTTTTTCAGATCAGTTTTTTTTTCATCAGTTGATCCGTTTTTGCATCAGTTTTTCCTTCCTTTTTTTTTTTTTTTGGGGGGGGCTTTTTACATAGAAAAACGGATGTTAGCGGAACGGATGATAAACGGATCATCCGTTAACGTCCGTTTTTTGTCCGTTCCGTTTTTTAGACGGAAGAAAAATAGGGTTTTCTTCCGTCCAAAAAAACGGAACTGAATGCAGACGGATGCTAACGGACGCTAGCCCATAGGTAAGCATTGCGGTGCGTTAACGGACGTCCAAAAAACGGACGAACGGAACGGACGTGTGAAAGAGCCCTAAGTGACCAGTGCTGAAAAAAAACAAAACACAATTGCACCCAGTGTGATTGATCTGCCAGGTCAGTTGGGTGACAACAGCTGTGTTCATTAGGAAGCACTAATGGTGTCACCTGTGTGGACTGAGGAGGCCTGAGACACTGATTATCATAGGGCTGTGTGATTCCAGCATTTACATAGTAATAGACAAGTTTCCTGATTCGTTCTGGTCCAGTCTGTACCTCACAGCAGAGTCTGCAGGTCCCCAAAGAGCCTATTCCTAGAGGTAAGAAAGCTTTCCATTCATTTATTAATAAACCAATTACCGGTACTTAAAATGTATCATTTTTTATTTGCATAGTGACCTGTGAATTGCATCAATTTCACTAATTTGAGATTGTGTGGTGCCACCCTGCAGGCCTCATGATTTCTTGAGTTCCCTGAAGGGCTGCAAGGCCGGGGTCTGTGTTATAGATGAAGCTTGTTCACAGCGCTCGGGTCCCCACTTATGTGTTATGAGGCCCATAGAAGCCAATGGTAACACAGGAAAGGAGTGTATGATGTGTATTCATGCATTCAGACCCTGTTAACAGGCCTAGGTTTTTTATTTTATTGGAGAAATGTAGAAAATGCAAATCAACGCATGTGCCCTAAAAAACTGTTGAAAATTGTTACTTCATCTTTTCTTTGTACAATAAACTTTATTGTGAGAATAAAAAGAAAATTAGTATGACCCAAACATGTAAGAATAACCAAACGTGAGGGCTGCAGGGAGCTGAGGAGAGAGCCTCAGATTACCCTGCATGCACTTCACCTCACCTCAGATTACCCTGCAGGCACTTCACCTCAGATTACCCTGCAGGCACTTCACCTCAGGTTACCCTGCAGGCACTTCACCTCACCTCAGATTACCCTGCATGCACTTCACCTCAGCGTTACCAACATTAACCACAAAAGGATACCTGCTCCTAGAACAGATGTGCCCTCCATATTACAAAACTGATGGTTGGCGCAGGCCCCTGACATTGTGTGGAGAGATGGGACAGGACCTGTGTCTGCACTCCACTCAGGAAGGAGGGAAACTGCTGGAGGCTCAGGGCACTTCTGAGGTAATTGTTTCTGCAGCAGCCATTTTGTGTAGGCCACAGGTTACTGTAAGCTCAGGGGCTGTTAACTGTTATACCTAAAGGCCTTATTCACACAGGAATACTGATCTGTACACCCGTGCAAAGGGCCGTCTTCAGCCACCTGGGTTGTCCAGGTGTTTCATGCAGGGGAGTGCTGAAATCAATAACAGGCTGCTGACTGCACAAACCTCCACACACATCCCTGAGTGCACATCTCTGCAGGTTTGATGTATGGAATCGCAATAAGTTCTGTCTTGACCTAAGGGCCTCGTTCACTGCAGAACGCAGTGCAGGAAACCCACGTTCATGTGTGTTTTCCCGCATTGCGTTTAGAATGTACTGGGTGTGCGATCTGCTGCATGTGTCGGTGTATACCTAGTGACACCCCAAACGCAGGTCACAAACGGTGCATTTACCTGCAGCACCATACGATGCGGTTGCAGTGTATTTTTTTAAAAGTAGTACATTCACTACTGTTGGTGCCCTGTATTTTTCTCAGTGAATGCAAAGCACTCCACCTTGTTCAATCAAAGGTTGATTTGCATTGATTGTGAAGAATGCAAGATATTCTCTGAATTGTGGTTACTATGCAGTAAGGAAGCTGCTAGGCAGGAGATCTGGAATACATCAAATACGCTTTTTATATCTAGCAATCACCATGCAGTAGCTGGACAAATGTAACCATGTGTAAAAAAATAAATAAAAAAACACGCCTAGAATTTAGGATCTGCCGTTTGTGTAGCCAGCATAACTCCAAGAAAAACGTTTTATATTTTTATACATTCTTTGTTTTCTTATACTTTAAGTGAAATAAAATAACGGCTTAAGTTTAGTGACCATAGATGGCAACAGTATACAGTGAGGGGGGAAAAAAAGTATTTTATCCCCTGCTGATTTTGTACATTTGCCTACTGACAAAGAAATGATCAGTCTATCATTTTACTGGTAGGTTTATTTTAACAGTGAGACAGAATAAAGTGCATGTATACCAGCAGTGCAAAACAACAAAGTTCACATATATATATCGTATTTATCGGCGTATATCGCGCACTATTTTCCCCTTAAAATAAGGGGGAAAACGTGGGTGCGCGATATACGCCGATAGCCGCTTCCCGCGTTCAGTTTGAAATCCTGCGCCGAGATATACCGAGTGCAGTACACTCTGGTACATTCGGCCAGGCTCGGCTTCGCTCGTGCTCACGCAAAAACGTCACAGAGCGTGAGCGCGAGCTAAGCCGAGCCTTGCCGAATGTACCCGAGTGTACTGCACTCGGTATATGTCGGCGGAGGCGTTCGAACTGAGCGCGGGAAGCGGGGACTCGACTTGAGGCGCGCGCTGGAGAAGCCGGGAGGACACCATCGAGGCCGCAGACGGACGCCGGACCGTACGATGGACGCTGGGAAGACACCAAAACTGTAAGTAATAAAATCCATATAACATATTTTTTTTTACAGGAATTTCGGGGGCAACTTTAGGCGTGCGCGGTATACGCGGGAGCGCGTTGTATACCTCGATAAATACGGTGTGTATATATGTATGTATGTGTATATATATATATATATATATATATATATATATATATATATATATATATATATATATATATATATATATATATATATATCAGCAGTGCAAAATAAAGTCCATGTACAGTGAGGGGGAAAAGTATTTGAACCCCTGCTGATTTTGTGCGTTTTCCCACTGACAAAGAAATGATCAGTCTATAATTTTTATGGTCGGTATTTTTAAACAGTGAAAGACACAATGGCAACATAAAAACACATTTCAAAAAAGTTATAAATTGATTTGCATTTTAATAAGTGAAATAAGTATTTGACCCCTTTGCAAAACATGACTTGTTGGCAATTGCAAAGGTCAGACGGTTCTTGTAGTTGGCCACCAGGTTTGCAAACTTCAGACAGGCTGTACATGTGCTTTTTTTGAGCAGAGGGGCCTTGCGGGCGCTGCAGGATTTCAGTCCTTCACAGTGTAGTGTGTACCAATTGTTTTCTTGGTGACTCTGGTCCCAGCTGCCTTGAGATCAATGACAAGATTCTCCTGTGTAGTTCTGGGCTGATTCCTCGCCGTTCTCATGGACATTAAGACTCCACGAGGTGAGATCTTGCATAGAGCTCCAGACCCAGGGAGATTGACAGTTATTTTGTGTTTCCATTTGCGAATAATCGCACCAACTGTTGTCACCCTCTCACCAAGCTGCTTGGCGATGGTCTTGTAGCCCATTCCAGCCTTGTGTAGGTCTACAATCTTATCTCTGACATCCTTGGTCAGCTCTTTGGTCTTGGCCATGGAGGAGAGATTGGAATCCGATTTCTTCTGTGGACAGGTGTCTTTTATACAGGTAACAAGATGTGATTAGGAGCACTCCCTTTAAGGGCCCTTTCCCACCTACAGATCCTGTGAGGCTCCGCACCATTCTTATCCGCTTGCTCAGTGGGGATCGCTCCGTTGATCCCCGCTGAGCCGGCATATGACAGGGCGGTCCCTGCACACGGACCGCCCTGTTAGTTCTCCGCTCTACCCTACGGGGGAGGGGGGTGGGTATCGGATGAACACGGACTGTCTGTCAGTGTTCACCTGATCCTATATTTTCACCTGATCGGATTTTCCTCAGTCTGCAGAATCAGACCATAGCAGGGACCGAGGACATCGGGTGTCAGTGGATGGTCATCCGCTGACACCTGCTATCCCATAGGGATACATGTATGTCAGTATTTCATCCAAAAACGGATGAACGAAATATGGACATACTGTCCGTACATGTGAAAGGGGCCTAAGAGAGTGCTCCTAATCTCACCTTGTTACCTATATAGAAGACACCTGGTAGCCATAAATCTTGCTGATTGATAGGGGATCGAATGCATATTTCACTCATTAAAATGCAAATCAAGTTACAACTTTTTGAAATGTGTTTTTCTGGATATTTTTGTTGTTCTTCTGTCTCTCACTGTTAAAATAAACCTACCATTAAAATTATAAACAGAATCGGCAGGGGATCAAATACTCCCCCCCCCCCCCCCCCCCCACTGTAGAATTCACTTGGTTGAGAAATGTAACAGTATCTTCTGATTAAAGCGGGAGTTCACCCGAAAAAACATTTTTAACAGTAGATTGGGCCTAATTACGGGAACCAGAATCTGGTGTTTTGATTAAAATCAATGCAGTACTTACCTTTTTTGAGAGATGTTCTCCCGCCGCTTCCGGGTATGGTCATTGGGACCGGACGTTCCTATTTGATTGACAGCCTTCCGAACGTCGCATACAGCGCGTCACCAGTTGCCGAACGTCGGAGTGGCGCTATACAGCGCCTGCGCACCGATGTTCGGCTACTTTCGGAAACTGGTGATGCTCTGTATGCGACGGTCGGAAGACTGTCAATCAAATAGGAACGCCCAGTCCCGCAGCCCATACCCGGAAGCGGCGGGAGAACATCTATCTCAAAAAAGGTAAGTACTGCGTTGATTTTAATCAAAACACCCGATTCTGCTTCCCGTAATTCTACTTCTACTGCTAAAAATTGATATTTTGGGTGAACCTCCACTTTAAGTAAGAACACTAGTAGGAAAAGTAACAGCACTATCTACTGATCAGTGTCCGATGTCCAAGCAGAAAAGAGGATGGGCCACTGGGTTCGTTCGACTAGAAATAATCATGATGACAATCAACCTTTCTACAGATGACAGTCAGAAGAAGGGGGACTGGTATAATGAACTATTTTAGGAAGTATGTATTATGCTGTAGAAGGGTCTGGACCTTCACCCGATTTGTATGCTCCCCCCACCCCCGTAAGGGAGATTACTTCCTACTTCCTGTCCTGGTGACCGCTTCCCTGCCATAGGAAGTCAACAAAAGTCTCCTCAAAAACTGCAGTAAAACCCATTACGGATTCCAATCATTCCCCTCTCCAAAACTTTTGTAATGAAAATTGAGTTTTCCTTTTAAACACAGGTCAGGTTTACAGAGAATGTGAGCTGCTTGCGTTGATCATTTGCCCTTTTCAGCCTTATTGACTTATTTTTTCTTACTTTGGAGACCCTGCTGAGCTTGTGATGGAAGCTTGATGAATGACCTATCAAATAATTGATGAGTTCTACCATTGACTGTAGATAAGAGGTCAGATGTTTATTTCGGAGGCTAAGCTGTGGGAAGAAGCGCTGCACAGGGGAGAACTTGTAAACTGTTTATCTTAAAATCTTCCACTGACACCAGGCTTTGTATTTTCATTTTTTCTTTTCTTTTTTTTTTTTTTTACAGCAGGACTATGGCATATGCAATTTTGCAATGTTATTCAAGCCTGAATTGTAAAACAAAACAAAAAAGTTAAAACTAAAACGATAGTTTTATGTAACGCAGCAACATCCACATACGTGGGCCATCCACATAAAGCCTGGTGCATATCGGCCGGTTCAACAGAAACCGACCGACATTCAGCCTGCGTGTATGACTATTCATTGACTCTGTGTTGAGAAAGTGAATGCCGGGCTGGGCAGGGTGACAGACCGGACAACAACTATCAGCAGCCCCCATGGGGGTACCGCTACATGCACAACCAAAACTGAGTCACCAGGACATGAAGACTTTACTCTTCAATATTATAAGCTTCTAATGCCATCATTGGGCCCCTATATGGTCAAAATGTTCAATGCGACTGGATCTTTGGCATCCTCCCTCTTCCCTAAGACCTAAAAACGTACATCTTAGTCCTTCCTAAGGAGGGCAAGGATCCAACATCCTGTGACTGCTACAGGTGGAAATGTTGACCTAAAAGCTGTTTTACCAAGATTTTGGCTTCACGCCTCCAACATGCTGCAATTGGTCCTTCTAGATCAAGCGAGGTTCATCCTGACTTGTGAGTCCTGGGACATTACCATTAAAGTCCTGAATCTGATCCATGTTGCCAACCAGACTCATATTTCATGTGTGTTTTTGGGAACGGACGCAGAGAAAGCCTTTGACCAGGTAAACTGGCAGTTTATGTTCATGGTTTTACGTTACATTGGGCTCTGAGACCATATGCTCCAATTGGTTTCTAGTGTCCACTCTTCGACAACCACACTGGTAAAGGTGAAAGGGGTTCTCTCAGAACCCTCCTCTTCTGCTAATGGGACCAGACAGGGGTATCCTTTATTGCCCCCCCCCCCCTCTTTCTCTTTGCTCTAACACTCAAGCTATTTCTTTGGCGCAGTGGTCATCAACCATGTCCTCAGGGCCCACTAACAGGCCAGGTATGTATTACCTTGGGGAGATGCAGGCTAGAATACTGCAAACACTGAGCAACAAATGATATCAGCTGTGATTTATTTCTGTTATCTTGCAAACCTGGCCTGTTAGTGGGTCCTGAGGACAGGGTTGATGACCATTGCTTTGGAGGATTGCTTTAGCCCCAACATTTTGGGCCTTCGTATTGCAGGCTCTCAGCACAAAGTGTTTGCTAATGCCGATAACTAACTTGCTCTTTTCCTTGACCAATCCCGCAATTTTTCTTCCTAATTTCTTTTGGGAATTCAGCCTTTTATGGGGCTCTGTCTAACCTCAAGATCAATTTCACAAAATTGGAACGATGGGGGTGGCGATACCGCCGTCACTGCAGAATTTACAACTCTGTTTCAAATTTAAATGGATGGATTCCGCACTTAAGTCTCTGCCTGTTTAACCGACACTTTTGATCTCAACTTTCCCCTACTGATGTGTAGGGTCCGTACCTTACTGGAGTCAAGGCACTGTGGATTTAATTTGTGGTTTGGATGCTGCAACATTATCAAAATGAGCATACTGCCCAATTTTTTTTACCTTTTTCCAGGATTTACCTCTTGCCATTCCTTCTCAATATTTAAAAAAAAACACATTCTTTTTTTACTGACTTTATGTGGGAACATAATCCTCCCCATATATGCCGTTGTCTGCTAACTTTTCCTAAAAAATTTGGAGGTCTGGTTGTTGCGGATCTATAAAAAAATACTATCAAGATGCCCACATAGGTAGACTCATCAACTTGTGCTGCCACGCAGACATTAAGCTTTGGCCCCCACTGGAACAGGCCCAAAGTCTGATATCTTTGCGTGGAATGCCATGATGCTTTGGCGACTTGCCCCCTCTCTCAAAGCTCACCCTTTGATAGGAGCTACGGCACACACATGTACTTTGCTTTTCTCCAAAACTGTGTTGTCTCTTACCGCTTCTCTGCATTTCCTCCAAGGTCTTTGGGGTGGGATGTTTTGCACTTTTGGGCGTTATTGGGCCTCTCACTTTTTAGTAGTGGACTCCTGGTCCACCTTACAGGAGCTGGCAGACTCTGAGGGCCCTTTTCAGTTGGACTTTTGGAGGACCTCTTGTAGTTACATAATTTTTTGGGCTCCCTTCCACCTACACATGACTTTTGCTGCAGCCTGAATATGTTAGAGACTTATTGCTCTAATCAAGGAGCAATGTTACCTCACACTCTCGAAGACTTTCTTGAAAATGTGAATTGGATTTGGATAGGACATTTACGCACAGTTCCTAACTGTCCCTGATTTGGAACAAAGTCTCTCTTGATTCCTTATTAGTCCCTCATTTTTGTTTGTATAGTTGTACGTAAAACGCACTATTTATCTTTCAAAGATTGTTTCCCAGTGCTAAACTTTTCATCCAATTTCTAAATTGCTGCATTTGTAAATTTCAAAAGCCAGAATAAAATAATAGTATTGATAAAACAAAAGCAATTGTAGGTTAACTAATCACAGCACTAATCACAGGCAGTGAGACATTAACTGGTCCGCAGCTGCACAGATCAGGAAATGTCTCACTGGCTGTGATTAGCAATGTAGAGTGTCGGTTTCCTGGCGTGATCGGGCATGTGGGATTTCAAACACACCCAAGCCCATCTCTATTGGTTGTAGACAGTTGAGCTCCCTGCAGGTTGCTTAGCAGCAGTGGACCCTTCTCTGACATGCTGATCGGGATGTAATCCAGGTGATGCTCCTAGTCAAATCCTAGTCATAAATATCAGTGATTTTATTGATCAAAGCCCACACTTTACAGCCCACATGGCTGCTAAACATACGTTTGATTATATATATATATGTGGTTGTACTCTTGATGCTAATAAATACTGTGTTTATTAGATCTGACTGGGAGCATTACCTGTATCACATCCCGATCAGCATGTCAACAGAGAAGGTTATACAGCATTACTGCTGCTAGGTGACCAGCTGGGGGCTGGGCTCTCTATAACCAATAGTGCCAGCCTTCCCCTGCATGTCACCAGCACTAGGTCCTAATAGACTGCCGCCGCTGCCAAGGAGACAGACACCAGACCAGCGCTGTCAATAGCAGGGACAGGACAGCTGGGGAACCCCACAGTGGCAGAACACCAGGGCCCCGGTGGCAAGACAACCTTTGCAACCCTGATAGTTCTCCCACTGCTTTGGACCCTTATATTTTCTTGGTGTGCTGGTGACATATATCCCTTGTTTTCTGACACCCTGGGGGGCCCCAGTATAGTAGGAAGGGAGCTCACTGCAGAACATGTGAAAGGGCCCATTGTGGGATCGTAGTAAAGGGCCCCAGGATATATATATATAATTGCATTTTATAGTTGGCCCCCTACTTTTGTCCCTGTCCCCCCATGTGCCCCTCCTAAATATGAATGCTGGAGACGCCACTGCCGGCATAACAACCGGGCGGCTTTTAGCAGCATCGGTTGTTAAGCCTGGATAGCCAATTGCTGGCTCTAAACAACGGTACCGGTATAACCCCTGAAAGCCGAGGAAGCATATATGCATAAGCTCGGCGTGAAAGGGTTAAATAAAAAAGGCAACACTGTATTAAAATTGTTTGGTTTTTCTTTATCTATGGTTGACGTTGGTACTAACCATTGTAGATATGAAAGTGTCATCTCTGATAACTAGGAGGTAGGTTTACATTTTATGAGGCATGGTTGGGAAAAAAAAATAACTAAAACAATTGGGCTGCTTTTCCTTGACTCCTGATGAAAATACAATTTCTCTGTCTGTGCTCCTGATTTAATAACAATAATACTACAAATCAGGAGTTCAGTCCCCCCCCACATCTATTTGTTTTACCCCTCTGATTTCCTTCCATATGACTTGACACCTGTGATAACATTGTTTAGTTTACATTTGGCCGGTCTGTATTGTGCACTGTTACAGTGTAACAGATCTGCAGACCAGGAATGAGATGAAGGGAAGCATTTGAGAACCACAGTTATGAGAGGGGGCAGCGGCCTTCTGTCTGCGTGTTTGCTGTTTCTCCAGGAATTGCATAAATGTGATGAATTAAAATAATCTTTGATGGATTCTGGCAATGAAGACATTGCCTCGCGTACAGTATCTCACAAAAGTGAGTACACCCCTCCCCATTTTTGTAAATATTTTATTCTATCTTTTCATGTGACAACACTGAAGAAATTACACTTTGCTACAATGTAAAGTAGTGAGTGTACAGCTTGTATAACAGTGTAAATTTGCTGTCCCCTCAAAATAACTCAACACACAGCCATTAATGTCTAAACCACTAGAAACAAAAGTGAGTACACCCCTAAGTGAAAATGTCCAAATTGGGCCCAAAGTGTCCAAATTTTGCGTGGTCACCAGAGCTTCACAGGCTGCCACTGGAGTCCTCTTTCACTCCTCCATGACAACATCACAGAGCTGGTGGATGTTAGAGACCTTGTGCTCCTCCAGACCTTCTGTTTGAGGATGTTCAATAGGGTTTAGGTCCGGAGACATGCTTAACCAGTCCATCACCTTTACCCTCAGCTTCTTTAGCAAGGTAGTGGTCATCCTGGAGGTGTGTTCGGTGTTGTTATAATGTTGGTATACTGCCCGTATGTCACAGTACATGTTGGCATTCATGGTTCCCTCAATGAACTGTAGCTCCCCAGTGTCGGCAGCACTCATTCAGCACCAGACCATGACACTCCCACCACCATGCTTGACTGTAGGCAAGACACACTTGTCTTTGTTCTCCTCACCTGGTTGCCGCCACACACGCTTGACACCATCTGAACCAAATAAGTTTATCTTGGTCTCGTCAGACCACAGAACATAGTTTCAATAATCCATGTTCTTCGACTGCTTATCTTTAGAAGAGGCTTCCTTCTGGGATGACAGCCATGCAGACACATTTGATGCAGTGTGCAACGTATGGTCTGAGCACTGACCGGCTAACCCCCCCCACCCCACTCCTTCAACCTCTGCAGCAATGCTGGCAGTACTCATATGTCTATTTCCCAAAGACAACCTCTGGATATTACGTTGAGCACGTGAACTCAACTTCTTTGGTCGACCATGGCGAGACCTGTTCTGAGTGGAACCTGTAATGTTAAACGGCTGTATGGTCTTGGCCACAGTGCTGCAGCTCAGTTTCATGGTCTTGGCAATCTTCTTATAGCCTAGACCAGGGATCCTCAAACTACGGCCCTCCAGCTGTTGCGGAACTACACATCCCATGAGGCATTGTAAACTCTGACATTCACAGACATGACTAGGCATGGTGGGAATTATAGTTCCTGAACAACTGGAGGGCCATAGTTTGAAGACCCATGGCCTAGACCAGGGGTCTTCAAACTACGGCCCTCCAGTTGTTCAGGAACTACAATTCCCATCATGCCTAGTCATGTCTGTGAATGTCCGCGTGTTACAATGCCTCATGGGATGTGTAGTTCTACAACAGCTGGAGGGCTGTAGTTTGAGGATCCCTGGCCTAGACCATCATTATGTAGAGCAACAATTATTTTTATTTTCAAATCCTCAGTGTTGTTTGCCATGAGGTGCCATGTTGAACTTCCAGTGACCAGTATGAGAGAGTGAGAGCAATAACACCAAATTTAACGCACCTGCTCCCCGTTCACACCTGCGACCTTGTAACACTTAACGAGTCACATGACACCGGGAAGGGAAAATTACTAATTAGGCTCAGGTAAATGTCTTCTATCCATCTGTACAATCTACTGCTAAACTATCTGACATTGCTGTATCACTTTTGGTAAATGTCTTCTGCTGCCATATCTTTAATCTTCTATATTTAATGCTAGCTCTATAACACGGTTCACTCTCATCATCACTAGATGCACTTGCTCCTCCAACCACACGCAGAATCAGGTCCTGACCGATACAACCCTAGTAAACTGACAACACTAGAAATCTCAAGAGATATTGCCATGCTCTTGAACGGCTGTGGTGTAAAACCAAACACCTGCAGGACTTCACTCTATATAAATCTGCACTTCTAAAATACAACTCCTGCCTCCATGTTGCCAAACAAGCCTACTTTGTCTCTCTTATTAATACCTTGTCATCCAGTCCACGTCGGCTCGTCTCAACCTTTAATGCCGCGTACACACCATCACTTTATGTGATGAAAAAAAACAACGTTTTTAAAAATGTCACTTTAAATGACCGTGTGTGGGGGAAAACGTTGTTTTATGTCTTGTAAAAAACGACAAAAAAAATTGAAGCATGCTTCAATTTTATGTGTCGTTTTTCAAAATGTCGTTTTTTACTTCACAGAAATTGACCGTGTGTAGCAAAAAACGACGTTTAAAACAACGTTTTTACACCCGCGCATGCCCAGAACCTAGTTATGAAGCGAGCTTCAATGGAAAAACGTGGTGAATGTAACCTCGCTTTGCTAGAGCATTGTGAAAAAACGATGGTGCGTAGGCAACTTCGTCTTTGAAAATGGAAGTTTCAAAAACGTCGTTTTTTACTTCACAGAAAATGTCGTTTTTTTTCATCACATAAAGTGATGGTGTGTATGCGGCATAACTCTCTGCTTCGTCCCCCACCTCCTCTACTCCACTAACTCACTCACTGCCCAAGAGATTGCCAATCACTTCAAAGACAAGATTGATGCAATTCATGACGACACCTCCACTGTGCTTCCATCTTCTCCACCCAACATATCTTGCCTAACAGCACATTCAACACTCTCCTCTTTTGAATCGACTACTACTGAAGAGGTTACAAAATAAATTCTCAAATGCCCACCTAACCAATTGTCCCTTGGATCCTTTTCCCTCACAGCTACTATGGCCACCCTCTTCTTCTATCCTATGTTTCCTCACTCACATTGTCAACCTCTCCCTCTCTAGTGGCACCTTCCCCTCCACTCTAAAACATGCGCAGATCACTCCCATACATAAAAAGCCCTTACTGGACCCCACCAACCTGAACAACTTAAGACCCATCTCATTGCTCCCATTCACCTCTTAACTTCTAGAATGCTTAGTCTACAACTGTCTTGGCTCCTACCTCAGTGAAAATAACCTTCTTGACCTAACAGTTTGGCTTTCGCTCGCAGCACTCTGTGGAAACTGCCTAACTAAAACGTACTAACAATTTACTAAGTGCTAAAACCAACAGCCAGTACTCCATACTCCTACTACTTGACCTCTCTGCGGCCTGATACTGTTAACCACCTGCTCCTTCTCAATAAACTCCATTCCCTTGGCCTCCAAGATTCTGCTCTATCATGGTTCTCTGCCTACCTATCACAGCACTCCTTCAGTGTTACCTACAACTCTGTCTCCTCCTCTCCATTGCCCCTTTCTGTGGGGGTCCCCCAAGGCTCTGTTCTTGGACCCCTTCTCTTCTCCATCTACACCTCCTCCCTTGGTCACTTGATAACCGCCCATGGCTTCCAATACCACCTATACATCGATGACACCCGAATCTATCTGTCTACTTCTCACCTCACTCCTTCAGTCTCCTCTCGCATTACTAACTGACATATCAGCATGGATGTCGCACCACTTCCTTAAACTAAATATATCTAAAACTGAGCTATTATTACCCCCCCCCCCCCCATGACTTTTCCATCAAAATCAACAATGCAGCAGTCCCTCCCCGCACGCCAAGGTACTAGGTGTAATCCTAAACTCTGATTTGTCATTTCAGCCTCAAATCTAATCGTTGTCAAAAGTTTGTAGAATTTACCTCCGTAAAATCTCTAAAATTCGCCCCTTTTTAACAAATGAAACCACCAAGCTCCTCATTCACTCCCTTGTTATCTCTCGCCTTGACTACTGCAACTCCCTTCTCATTGCCCTGCCTCTCCATAGGCTATCCCCTCTTCAGTCCATCATGAATGCTGCTGCCAGACTTATCCACCTTACCAACCGCTCAGTGTCCCCTCTCCTCCAATCCCTACACTGACCACCACCCCTCTCCTCCAATCCCTACACTGACCACCACCCCTCTCCTCCAATCCCTACACTGACCACCACCCCCTCTCCTCCAATCCCTACACTGGCTCCCAATCGCCCAGCGAATTAAATTCAAAATACTAATTGCAACATACAAAGCCATTCACAACTCTGCCCCAAGCTACATCACCAATCTTGTCTCCAAATATCACCCAAACTGTCCTCTCCGCTATTCTCAAGAACTCCTACTCTCAAGCTCTCTCGTCTCCTCCTCCCATGCTCATCTCCAGGATTTCTTCAGAGGCTCTCCCATCATCTGGAACTCGCTACCTCAACCTGTCCGGCTATCCCCTACTCTTGCTACCTTCAGGCGATCCCTGAAATCTCAGGCTTCCCTGAAGAGATATCACGTCTCCAACTAATCTTTTACCACTCCCATCAGCTCATTCCCCATAGTTACAACCTTTTGTACCACCTGCCCCACCCTATTAGGCCCCGTACACACGGTCGGTTTGGTCCGATGAGAATGAACCGAAGTTCATTTTCATCGGACCAAACCGACCGTGTGTATAGGCTATCAGTCTGGTTTCCTTCGGTCCAAAATTTCTAAACATGCTTCAAAACCAAACCGATGGACCGCTTCCCCATCGGACCAAATCGATGGTTAGTACAGAAAAGCATTGGTTCAAAACCCGCGCATGCTCAGAATCAAGTCGACGCATGCTTGGAAGCATTGAACTTCGTTTTATTCAGCACGTTGTGTTTGAAGTCACCGCGTTCTGACCCGATCGGATTTTGGACTGATGGTGTATACACATATCAGGCCGTACGGCCACTTCAGAGGTGAACCGCTGAAAACGGTCCGACGGGCCAGTCTCATCGGTTTGGTCCGACTGTGTGTACGGGGCCTTAGATTGTAAGCTCTCCTGAGCAGGATCCTCTAAATCCTCTTGTATTTTATTGTATTATAACTGTATTGTCTCCCTTTTTTATATTGTAAATCACTGTGTAAACTGTTGGCACTATATAAATCTTGTATAATAATAATTGGGCTCAATTTGGACATTTTCTCTTAGGGGTGTACTCACTTTTGTTGCCAGCGGTTTAGACATTAATGGCTGTGTGTTGAGTTATTTTGAGGGGACAGTAAGTTTACACTGTTATACAAGCTGTACACTCACTACTTTACATTGTAGCAAAGTGTAATTTCTTCAGGGTTGTCACATGAAAGGATAGAATGAAATATTTACAAAAATGTGAGGGGTGTACTCACTTTTGAGACATACTGTAGGTATTTGGAACAGATGGCTTTCTTGTCGTTCAAGTCTTGGTCTGCAGGGATGTTGCCCTCTTCACTGCACAGCGCAGACACTAAAATGTACACAAAGCAGCTTTTAAAGTGTAACTCCAGGTTAGGCACCCACCAGTCCGATGCCCCTGTCCCAAAGCCTCTGCCTTTCTCTGCAGCACTCTCCTGTGAGCCTGGGCAGGCATGATGACATACCCCCAGGGGGTGTACCGAATGCATCCTGGGTTCACAGGAAGTGAGTTGAATTATGTTTGATCATCATTCAGTCTGGAAGAGGGATCTGGCTTGCCAGATGAAGTGGAGAAGCTGGAGAGGAGAGTGTTGCAGTGAAGCAGCTTTAACATTTTTGTAGGACTTGGGCAACTTCCATTATTTTCTTAAATTATAATAGGGGCGCGTGCACGCCGCTGGAGGCGCGCGCACTCGCCGCCTGGTACCGACGCGCGTGCCCGGCGGGCGCGATCACTGCCGGGCACCCGCGATTGCTCATTACAGAGCGAGAACCTGGAGCTGTGTGTGTCCGGTCCTTTTAGGGGGAGAAATGCTGATCTTCTGTTCATACAATGTATAAACAGCGATCAGTCATTTCCCCAAGTCAGTCCCACCCCCCCCCCTTTACTTACAACACACACAGGGAACATAATTAACCCCTTCCTCGCCCCCTAGTGTTAACCCCTTCCCTGCCAGTGGCATTTTTATAGTAATCAATGCAATTTCATAGCACTGATCGCTATAAAAATGCCAATGGTCCCAAAAATGTGTCAAAAGTGTCCGCCATAAGGTCGCAGTACCGATAAAAATAACTGATCGGCGCCATTACTAGTAAAAAAAAAAATATATATTAATTAAAAATGCCATAAAATGTACTGTGTTTTTATTGCCGTGTATTTTGATAAATAAAAACGTACCTGTTAAAAATGCCATAAAACTATGCCCTATTTTGTAGACGCTATAACTTTTGCGCAAACCAATCAATAAACGCTTATTGCGATATTTTTTTATGAAAAATATGTAGAAGAAAACGTATCGGCCTAAAGTGAGGAAAAAAAACTTTTTTTTATATATTTTTGGGGATATTTATTACAGCAAAAAGTAAAAAATATATAAAAAATATTGTCGCTCTATTTTTGTTTATAGCGCAAAAAATAAAAACTGCAGAGGTGATCAAATACCACCAAAAGAAAGCTCTATTTGTGGGAAAAAAAGGATGGCAATTTTGTTTGGGAGCCACGTCGCACGACCGCGCAGTTGTCAGTTAAAGCGACGCAGTGCCGAATTCGCAAAAAGTGGCCCGGTCATCGACCAGCAATATGGTCCGGGGCTGAAGTGGTTAAAGGGGTTGTAAAGGTACAATTTTGTTTCCCCTAAATAACTTCCTTTACCTTAGTGCAGTCCTCCTTCATTTACCTCATCCTTCCATTTTGCTTTTAAATGTCCTTATTTCTTCTGAGAAATCCTCACTTCCTGTTCTTCTGTCTGTAACTCCACACAGTAATGCAAGGCTTTCTCCCTGGTGTGGAGTGTCGTACTTGCCCCCTCCCATGGACTACAGGAGAGTCAGGGCGCCCACTAACACATGGCTCCTTTCTCTATCTGCAACGTAGAGCGTCCTGACTCTCCGGTAGTCCAAGGGAGGGGGCGAGCATGACACTCCACACCAGGGAGAAAGCCTTGCATTACTGTGTGGAGTTACAGACAGAAGAACAGGAAGTGAGGATTTCTCAGAAGAAATAAGGACATTTAAAAGCAAAATGGAAGGATGAGGTAAGTGAAGGAGGACTGCACTAAGGTAAAGGAAGCTATTTAGGATTTTTTTTTTTTACCTTTACAACCCCTTTAATAAATGGCAAGATGCTGTGGGGTCCCGGTTTGCAATGGTGTCAGAACACAAGAGAGTTTAGTTATGACCCGTTTTCCCTCCATTTCAAGTGGCAAACTTTGCTCCTTTGTGTGAATGTAGAAATAGTAACACAAATACAGTTCAAGCTGAAAAAAAAAATGAAGAGAATGTTTCCTTATTTGTAAATCTCCTTTAATGACTGGTACATCTCTGAGTAGAATAATATGCATTTGTCAAGGCTGCACTTACAGTGCTTCTTCAATACAATTTAAAAGCCTCAATTCAGGAATTGGCAACATCATTTTTATTGATTCCGTACAGAACATTTTGTTTTTAAGTCTGCAATCAGAGCCACAATCTTAGTGCAATATTATATTTATTTTGTCTTACAGTAATTTGGTTGCCATACAGTAGTTTTGAGGATTTGGAAAAGTGCAATTACAGTAGCTTGATTTTTTTTTTCTCCTTTAATTTGTTCTTTATCATTGGAATTAAAAGCACAAAAATACAGCAACATTAACAACGTGAACACAGGCTGTAACACAAAACTAGAGAGAAGAACAGACTCACTTAAAAATAAAAATAAAATAATAATAATAATTGTTGGTGGTGCAGGGTGGGACTCAGGTGGTGAGTTTTGGCTCTGACATGGTTTTATCCGAATTAAAATTATGAAGGTTTCAAGGAACAGAATTTAATTAAACAAGGTATCACAGAATTATATATAGAAAAAAAAAAGAAAAGAAAAAAAGAACTCTGTGATATAGTTAATAAACAGTCACATGTAGTCATTTGTATAATTATATAATAAAAGGAGAATTGCAGAATTCCCCAGCACTGGCAGCTGTGCAAGTTTTACACAATTTACAAGATTCGTTTTTTTTTTTTGTAAAATTTTGGTGTTTGTATACACAGAAAATTACATAAACTAGATATGTCAAGAAAAAGACTCTCTTAAATTACACTATGTAACAAAAAAAAAGTTCTAAGCCTAAAATCCCCAAGTAGCAATGAAACGCAACGCTACCATGTCTGTACCACTGTACAGTCTAGAACCAGATGCAGGTTATTGATCTTTGACACTTTCCTTGCTATTGGTTCCTGTTTGATCAGGGCCATCCTCCATCCTTGTTACTTACGGATGAAACTCTACAGAACCGGCAGCACATAGGTTCTTCTACTAAGTTTTTTTTTTTTATGGCATTTTTTTTTTTAATAGCAAATATGGACATACTTCCACCCTATACACCCTTTCAATAAGATACTGTGTAAAAATATACTATTTAGTTAGCTCTTTAACCATTCATCTTATTTCTAGTAAATACATATTTTTAGTCAGGTGCCTGAAAATAAGTCTACTCAAGCAAAAGAAAAAAAGAAAATACAAAACCATTCAGGGAGCAAGGCCCCTCACTGTATAAGTGCACTGGTCACTCAGGCACAATGGGGGCAGCCATAGAGTTGCTAGTCCTAGTCATTCAGTACAGTGAATATCACTTCAATGTAGGCCTCATAGGAAAATAAACAAATCAGATGCGGTATAGTGCTCCACAACCAGTAGGCGTTGAAGTGCGCAAAGTGGCCCGCATTTACCCCTGTGATAGACACGTGTCATACACATGAGGTGTTGTGTATGTATGGTGGCACCCAATTACCACAGAGGTGATTGGAAGTGGTCTTGCAAGCCTTAATGCAAGAAAAAGTGGCGGGCCTTCAAGCTGTGGCTATCTGAAGCTTTTGTTTGCTTATGTTAGGCGTGACTTTCACTGTTGAAGGATCCACATTCACACAAATGATTCTAGTTCGCAACTGTCTCGTTCACCAGCGATGACCGCGTCACAAGCAGATTGCAACAGTTTCCTGGCACATATCAAGAGGTAATACCATATGCATTCAATAGAAAAAGAAAAGTAACATGGCCTTTCTGCTTTACAGTTTTAATTCTGAAATTTATCACCAAGTGGAAGACAATGATGGCTAAAAAACCATTGTGTACACTTTGTAATAAGGTGAGCTTTCCACTATAAGATAATGGATTGTGGAAAAATATTAAAGAATGTTAGTGGATTTAATACAGTCTCACCCAGCTGATTATGGAAACACAACCAGAAATACTTTCAAATAAAACACCTTTTTGCTTGTTTTTTTTTTCTCTTTGTTTTTTTATTATTACAATGATAAATATGAACCTGGATACAAATTAGTACCTGCAAAAGAAGAACATGTAAGATCAAGACCCCCCCCCCCCCCCGTCCAGTCTCAGAGGAGGGCCACGGTCAACCAGGCCAAAAACAGCAGGTCCCTCTGACTCTGTACAGGGACAAATGACTTTGTTTCCATAAGGGGGTGTCAGTGACATTTTCTACATTTGCAGTACCCACTGCATTATCCGTTACCCACTGCTGAAGAGAAAAGCTCTATTCTTCTTTGAAGAAGTTCTAGAAAGATAGAAAATACAACACAGCTCAGCTGGTTCATGTGCATTCAAATGAGGCTGATTTATTTTTCTATTTATTTTTTTTAAAAAGGCTGAACTAAGTTTTTTTTTTCCAAATAATTATTCCACAGAAATAGTATTATATTAAATCACAAAAGTGTTTTTTTTTTTTTGTTTTCCATTTTCTTTCTACAACTATAGTGGCACAAAGGCTGCCCAGTAGACCAGCCACTTATCTCCTTAAAATATTGTGCTTATAAATTATCTGTACAGCTATTTAAACTTGCAGTAAAGATTTTTTTTCTAAA
Source organism: Rana temporaria (assembly GCF_905171775.1). Lineage (NCBI taxonomy): Eukaryota > Metazoa > Chordata > Amphibia > Anura > Ranidae > Rana > Rana temporaria. The sequence goes on along the minus strand of NC_053499.1, from coordinate 20,387,216 downwards.
TTTGTGTTTTCCTTAAGTAATTTAAGGACCCCTATAAGAAACTGTCAGGAAAAGAAAATCTGAAGAAGCAAGGCAAGGTACTTCTATCTGTCCAAAAGCTGTTTTAATGCTCGTTCTATGTTCATTCTGTGTCCTACTCTTGTGACTCCCAGATCTATCAAGTCTTCTTTCTGAAGGCTTGGTAGGTGGGTTCCATCTATTTCATTGTCCATAAACATCTCCTTGTGCTCTCCCAGGTGTAGACTTTCCAACCAGTCGGCGACATCTTGTTTAGTCCACATATGGACAGGCTTTGCTGAAAAAGGCTTATTGGAGATTGGCTGTTGTAAAATTGAAGGGGAGGGGGACCTGCTTCTCCCCATACTCATCCCAAAGAGGTCCCCAGTGGGGGGTGGAGTTGGTAGAATAAAGACATCAGACATGGAGGCGGGTGGAGCGGACAGTGGACCAGGCTTGATATCTCTCATAATCTCAGCCGGAGATACCACAGGGCTGGGCGCTCGCCTCATACCAACTATCCTGCTGTCGTATTCAGGTGTCCTGTTCTGTAGCATGATTGGCTGGTTTGCTCCAGGACGGACAGTAAAAGTGACTGTGGTATTTCTGTTACCTGAGACTGTACTCAATGCATCTGAGCCCCTGTGGAGAAAGAAGAGAACACCGTTACAATTGAGGTGACTGGTCACTTTTAAGATTTTTAAGTAAAAAAAATAAAATTACAAAATACAATTTTACTTCTTTTTTTTATCTGCCATTTTTTTTTATCTGGGTTAAAACAGCAAAGCCACTGCCTGGCGAAACAATATTTTTTGTTTAAACCTGCTGCCGAGCGTTTACAGTAAATATACTGCGAGTGGGAGGCAGGTGCAGGCATGGCAATGTACATGCATGTTGCCAGCTTGTTTCCGGGTTTGGGGTGCACGTGTGCGCCCCCTGACGTCCTGTGCTGTAATTGGACACAGCACGATTTTGGTAGCAAGTTTCAGGCTTTCAGTCAATGATTTTGGATGTCAATCAAGAAAGTTCTGGCGCACAGAGGCTGTATGCCCCCCAAAAATTCTCTTAACATCTTATAATCTAGAGAAATCCAGCAGCTTAGTCCATAAATCATAAATTGCTAGTGGTGGCAGCCATCCCGAGAGTGTGTCCCTATAATAATATAGACAAGAAAATGGGGGGGGCACCTAAGTGCAGTAATAAAAGGCAAATGATCCAGCTTAAAGGATGTACAACATAGGTCAGAAACAGGTCAGAATTTGGTCTACAGCAAAAGAACAGCAAGACCTGTATGTAGCAGACTACATAATGTCCTAAATTTTAGGAAGACGTTCTGATTTGTTTTTTTAACCACTTGCCCACTGGCCACTTAAACCTGCTTCCTAACTAGACCAATTTTCAGCTCTCTCACATTTTAAATGAAAATTACTCATACAACACGGTACCCATATGAAATTGTTGTCCTTTTTTTCACACAAATAGAGCTTTCTTTGGTGGTATTTAATTCCTGTTTTTTTTTTTTTTGCACTATAAATTAAAAAAAAAAAAGACAGATACTTTAGTAAAAAAAATTAATTTGTCTTAATTTCTGTTATAAAATCTAACAAATTCGTAAAAATACCCCAAATCAGTGTATATTATTTGGTCTTTGTGAAAGCTGTGCTTCCAATCATTGAAAATTGATCACACCTGATATACTGACGGCCTAGCTCATTTATTGAGACCCTAACAAACCAGGACAATACACATACCCCCCAAATTACACATTTTAGAGAGTAGACAGTCTAGGGTATTTAATAACAGGCATGGTTAGTTTTTTGAAGTTGTAATTCTTTCCCATAATTCTTTGCAAAATGAAGATTTGTTTTTCTTTTTCACAAAAATTGTCATAATAACAAGTTATTTCTCACACAGCATATGCATACCACAAATTACACCCCATAATACATTCTGTTACTCCTCCGGAGTATGGTAATACCACATGTGAGACTTTTACACAGCCTGGCCACATACAGAGGACCAACATGCAAGGAGCACCTCCAGGCGTTCTAGGGACATAAATTGCCCATATAATTTCTTGACTACCTCTTACAATTTTAAAGGCCCTGGAGCACCAGGACAATGGAATCGCCCCAAAAATTACCCCATTTTGGAAAGTAAACATCCCAATGAGGCATAATGAGTCTTTTGACCATGTAATTTTTTTGCCATAAGTTTTTGGAAAATGTGTAGAGAAAATGAAAACACATATTTTTTTTTTTACATAAAGTTGTCCATGTTTTAAGATATTTCTAACACGCAGCATGTACATAGCAAAAATTACACCCCAAAATACATTCTGCTACTCCTCCTGAGTATGGTGATGCCACCTGTGTGAGACTTTTACACAGCCTGGCCACATACAGAGAGGCCCAACATGTAGGGAGCACCGTCAGGTGTTCTAGGACACACATTTCAAATCTAATTTGGCTACCTATTACACTTTTGTGAGGCAAATTAGTGACATGGATGTGGCACTGATGAGAACTGATGTGGCATGAATGTGGCACAGATAAGCACTGATGTGGCATGGGTGAGCACTAATGTGGCACGGATGAGCACTGATTATCACTGATGTGACAGGGATGATTACTGATGTGGCACGAATGATCACTGATGTGGCACAGATGATCACTTGTGTCATGGATTTGCCACGGAAGAGCACTGATGTGGCATGGATGAGCCATTACTATTATTATACAGGATTTATATAGCGCATTACAGATACATTACAATTTGGTACAAGAGGAATCAGAGGGCCCTGCTCAATAGAGCTTACAATCTAAAAGGGATTGTCATTTGATATAAAAGGTAAAAGCTGAGGGGATGAGCTGATGGAGGAAGTAAAACAGTGTATTAGTTAGCAGGGTAGGCTTCTTTAAACTGGTTGTATACCTGCAAATAAAAAAATAAAAAAACTCTGTAAGGCAAAGGCATAATGGGCTAGTATGCACCGCATACTAGCTCATTATGAAATGCTTACCTTAGAACGAGGTTCCTGCATCACATCCCAGGCAACGCAGAGGGAGCTGACATTTTATCCTCTGCGTTTCTCCTGGGTTCGTGGCTCCAGCCACTTACAACGGACGTCACTCCCGCACAGTCCTGAGTTCTGCCAAGGTTCGGCCTGATACGCCGGACCTTCGCTGTGCATGCGCCGTGTAGGTTTAGGAGATATTCATTTGACCTACAGGTAAGCTTCATTATAGGCTTACCTGTAGGTAAACATGTTACAAAAGTGTATACAACCACTTTAAAGAGAAGGTTTTTCAGGGATCGTCTAAAGATGGATAGATTGAGGTAGGGATTTCCAAAGGACGGGAGAAGCTCTGGAGAAATCTGGGAGGCGAGCATGGGAGGAGGTACAAGAAATTTAGAGAACAGGAGGTCTTGGGATGACCAAAGAGTGCGACTTGTAAGAAAATAAATGGCTGCACATCCAGGAATTCTGATTGCCTTTTATTGTTCAAAGTGATAACACCAAGGACACCAACACAAGGTCACGTAGACGCGTTTCACACAAACATCTTGTGCTTAATCATCAGGAGAGCGGCTTGGTTGGTATTTTGGGGCTAGGTTAGTGATGTAGCTGGGGGCAGAGTTATGGATGGCTTTGTAAATTATTGTTAGTACTGTGAATTTTATTAGTTGGGTGAGTGGAAGCCAGTGGAGGGATTGGCAGAGAGGGGTGGAGGACATTGAGCCATGGATGTGGATGGATAAGCCAGGGATGGAGCATGCATGTAGATGGATGAGCCAGGGTGACAACCTCATAGCTGTACATCTGCAGTGTTAGAGCTAAGGCATTTCTAACCTTTACCATGTAGCTTCAGAGAGTTTGAAGTAAGATACAGTGAGCTCACTACTGTCTTGCTGAAGGTTCTCAATACTGGAGGCTTTGACGAATCAAAAACCCTTCCTCTACCAAAATGGCCACCTCCACATGTGAAGAATAAGACATGGTAAATCAAAGATCAAGGAGAGCACAGGCAATGCTGGATACTAGTTATTGGCTTCTGCCTTCCTGTTTTTTTGGGCACAGCTTCAAGAGTTCAGTACCTCTTTAAGTGTTGGGCTCCATATAGTCCTTTTAGATGCCATGACATACCGTGTGCTGTACCACCCACCAGCAGTATGTTTAATGGGAAACACTGTCTGTACCAACAGAACTACATTAAACATAGACTGCTTTTACAATAGAAGCACGGAAAACTACAATTTGGCAGTAATTCTCCACCGCACAGTTACACTCTTCTTTTGTTCTGATGTGTGAAAGGTGGAGCCGAGAAAATTGGAGTATAATATGGATTGCCCTAAACCAGTTAATCAAGTTTATTCTTTAATTCCCAAAAGATCCAATTCTATAACCGTTTTTATCCCATCCTCTTCCATAAGCCTAAACACAAAGGCCTGAAGCATACATTTGTGTTTATGCTTTATAAAAGTATCTGTTAGAAATACGATTCTGATTTCAGAAGTTTGCTTCTTCAGACAGCTTCCTGGAGGAGTACATGAAAGCTCGACTATGAGGCTTTTTATGTTTAGAAAGCTTCCTTTGTACCTGATGCTTCTCCTCTTTGCTTCCGTGGATGTGGACTTGAGGGAACAATGTACCACATATGGTGGAAATGCCCCAGGGTGAGGCGCTATTGGATCAGAGTTTATAATTTTATACATACTCTTACTCAAATTAATTTAATTAAATCTCCGAAACAATCGCTGCTGGGGTGTGATGTGAAAAACGCCTCTAGACCTCAAAAATGCCTTATAAGATTTATATTTATTTCAGCTAGAATGGTTATAGCAAAATCGTGGAGGTCGGCCATGCTTCCATTCGACCACCTTAAAAACAAACTCTCCTGGATCATGCTCAACGAACATATGACTGCTATCCTTCATGACAAACTAGATTTCTTCAAAGCTGTCTGGGATCCATGGATCAACTATTTGTCATATGATCCTAGGTCTCTTCTGATCTAGATATTGGATGTTTCATTGGCTGGCACGGAGATACTTTCCCCCTCATACCATTTATGTTTTTTTTTTTTTTTTCTTCTTCTTTTGATTTTACTACATTTATTTTCCTTGCTTAACTTATAGTAATAGGTTTGGAATACCTGTATCTTTGACACGCGGTCCCAATACCTAACCTGATATTCTATATATTGGGAATGGTGTTGGGCCCCTGTAATTCGTTTTAATTTATTCATTTTTATCGATGATAATACTGTTCTGCCTTTCCACGCATTTGATTGTTCAATTACTGCCTTGAATTTCGTTGGCCTTGACATGTGTTTTGTTAACTGACTTCTGATTGATTGGCATACTACTGTGTATGCCGAATGGTGAAATCTACTGAGAATTCTACATTGTATACGTAGACTACCACCATATATATTACAGTCGAGGATACGTTCTGTGTATGTTTTATACTGCTTTTGATAATATGGCTTCCTTATACGATTTTATTTGTTCCGTTTTGTTGTGTGGAGATTGAAAATGCCTTAATAAAAATATTGAAACAGAAAGAACCTACAACTGACACTGAGGGCTGCAAGCATCAGAGGAGGTAAAAACAACAACCCAAACCACTGTCTTTTTGTGTATGTATGTACAGTATATATAACGGTGTTTGAAAAGCAAGTGTGCTGCCCATGACTACTAGAATCCACCTTTAACAAGGAAGAAGAGTGAGAAAAACTCTCAGCACAACCAGTACCCAAATGTGACACTGATCATGCTGCACGGAGGCATGGTTTCCTTTACTGTGGAGGAAAGGGAATTATCACTGGAGGATTTTTAAATATGTTCGAAAATCAAAAACACTTATTATACAGGATTTACATGCATGTTTTCTCTTAAGCCTTAAACACATACATGGTATGATTATCAGAGATGCCAATATCGGGTCATGGATAGAGAAAATACACCGTGCTAAAAATTAATTACCAATGTAATACCCATATATTCTCAATTAATATATCAAATGCAGAGCTTTTTTTCTCAGAAAATAGGTGCAGGAACTCAACCACGACCCGTTCAGATTTCACAAACAGTAGAAGGATCTTAAAGGGGCATTAAATATCAGAATTGCATTACATACAGAGTGCAGAGTTCAGGGGGTTACAAAGCGGTCACGAATCTGGACCACATAGCTGCTGATTAATGCTCCACTATGAAGGGAGGTGACACAGCTAAAGTAGTAAATAGCGAAGTCTGCACTAATACTTTACTATTTTATATATTTTTTTTAATTTTTATTAAATTTATGGTACAGTACTGAAAACACTGGAATAAAAAAAATGATATCAAACATCATTGTATAGGATCTTTTTGCATCTGGGCACTCATTTCTAAATGACAGCACATGTAATTTGTTTTTAACATAATAAATGAAACATATTCATACCGCCATGGGGATGACAAACACCCAAGGTATCACTGTCTCCTCTGGCAAAGGAAAGGTTGCACAAAGTTTAATATAAATTATTTGAAGTGTAAAATCTCAGTTGTGGGAAGTGTAGAGAACCGCATCCCTGGAGAAGACCGCAGTACAAATGCGCTTTTTGAAGCTTTTCATTCAGCTGGATTTTTTAAGGCGATTTGCGAATTTACATTTCAAAACTTTCTCAACTTGAAAAACCCCTGCTAAGAAATCTTGCTTTATGTGAGGGCTAGCGGCAGCGATAGTCAGCCTGCAGGTGACATCATATCCACTGGTTATAAAGTTTACTTTCTACTCTTCCACACTTTCCTGTGCTAGATCTGCACGTGTCAGTACTTAAATTGACTCTGTCACCAATCGGGGAGAGAGAGAGAGAGAGAGAATTGGAGGCATGGGCAGAAAATCCTTAATGACCAGGGGTCGATAATGCCTAGCCAGACCAAATTTAACAGTGTCAGTTTATATTTGGATATGCACATGTATATATCTTTAAATTTAATATACAGTGGGGATCGAAAGTTTGGGCACCCTAGGTAAAAAATTGTATTAATGTGCATAACGAAGCCAAGGAAAGATGGAAAAATCTCCAAAAGGCATCAAATTACAGATTAGACATTCTTATAATATGTCAAAAAAAGGTTAGATTTTATTTCCATCATTTACACTTTCAAAATGACAGAAAACAAAAAAATGGCGTCTGCAAAAATTTGGGCACCCTGCAGAATTTATAGCATGCACTGCCCCCTTTGCAAAGCTGAGACCTGCCAGTGTCATGGATTGTTCTCAATCATCGTCTGGGAAGACCAGGTGATGTCAATCTCAAAGGTTTTAAATGCCCAGACTCATCTGACCTTGCCCCAACAATCAGCACCATGGGTTCTTCTAAGCAGTTGTCTAGAAAACTGAAACTGAAAATAGTTGACGCTCACAAAGCTGGAGAAGGCTATAAGAAGATAGCAAAGCGTTTTCAGATGTCAATATCCTCTGTTGGGAATGTAATTAAGAAATGGCAGTCATCAGGAACAGTGGAAGGAAGACCAAGAAAAATTTCTTCATAAATTTAGGCCAATATGTATTCTGCTACATATTTTTGGTAAAAAAAATCCCAATAAGCGTAAATGGATTGGTTTGCACAAATGTTATAGCGTCTACAAACTATGGTGTATATACTGGAATTTTTATTTATTGATTTATTTTTTTTTTTTTTTTTTTTTTTTTTAGATTATAATTCTTTTTTATTTTAAAACAAATCAGTACAACACATATATATTAAAAAAAAAAAAAAAAAATACATAACAGAACATTATTACAAAACAACAGTCACAGTCCGTCTTATTATTATACATCCCCTTTAACCTTGTTGTCAGTATCAAACATATATCTCCTTCTTACATATCTCTCCCCTTCCCGAGCATCCCTGAGAGAGAAAGAAGAAAGGGAAAAAAAAAAAAAAAAAAAACACAACAACCCACCCTACTTCCCTCTCCTCCGACCCTTCTCCATATTTCTGTGGTTTCTCATTAAATCCCACATATACCCAATCCAAGTTCCCGGGCTCCTTCTATACCATTCAGCCTTATCCCCATTAACCTTCCCCCCTGTGGTCCATATAGGACTTCCAGGGAGTCCAAGTTCTTAAATATTTTTCCCTTTTATATTGTGTTGTCAGGACTAACTCTTCTAATTTGCTTATTTCCCTAACTTTACATATCCACATCTCCGCTGTTGGTGGAACTGGTGACTTCCACCTCTTCGTTATACAGGCCTTAGCGGCATCTAATAGATGGCATATAATCATTTCCCTATAGGCTTTTTCTGGTATTTGGTTTAAATGCAGAAGATAGAATTCCGGATCTTCCGGAATCTCATAATCTGAGCAAAACTGTAAAGCACTTTTAATCTCTGCCCAAAAACTCCTTAGCATTGGGCACTCCCAGAATATATGTAGCATCGTTCCTTTGCTTCTCTGGCACCTCCAGCATTTATCTGATACCTCTGCAAACATTTTGCTTAACTTTTCTGGTGTCCTATACCATCTTGTGAAGATCTTATAGTTTGTCTCTTGTATTCTCACACATATTGATGTTTCGTGTGTTCGCCTGTATATGCATTGTCGCTGTTCCGAACTGAAGGACTTCTCCAATTCCCTTTCCCATTCCTGAACGCACCTCAGAGGGCAACCTCCTGATCGTACTAATAACTCATAGCTTAATGAAAGACTATGTAGTAATGTTCCTTGTTCGTTACATATTTTCTCGAATTTCATGAGTGGTCTCTCAAAGCTCTCTGGATTTGGCAAAGTGTTCAGGAAGTGAACTATCTGAAGTGCATTCCAGAATTTCAAACGGAATACATTTCCTATTTCCATCAGTTCCGCTATGGTTACCCATCTTCCCATGTGGATATACCTTGCTACTTGTATACACTCTCTTTTTCTCAACTGCCGGAATGCTCCGTCTTCGTATCCCGATGGGAAGAGGGGGTTACCTATCACTGGGTATAGTGGGGAGGTCCTGGGCTCGATGCCCATCATAGGTAGTGCTGCTGCACAGATCCTCACCGTGTTACCCACTATTGGATTTTTATTCATTTCTTTAGGGAGTGAGGCAAACCACCACGGTGCTCTTTCTAGAGGTGTTTTGAATTGCGCCTGTTCGATTTGTACCCATAGCTTCGTATCTGAATGCCTATTCCAGTCTATTAGCCTGTTCAGATGTGTTGCGTAATAATATTTCCTTATATCTGGGACTCCCAGTCCTCCCTGCTGCTTAGTGCTCATTAGTTGTTTCCTATGTATCCGGGGGTTCTTATGTCTTATGTTGATTTATTTTTTACTAGTAATGTAGCGATCAGCGATTTATAGACAGACTGCGATATTACGGGTCAAAATGTGTGCCTAACCAGTGTTTTTATGCTTTTACTAAGGGAAGTCATGGATATTATTCCCTACTTTGTGGCGGGACGTGCCCCCTACCCAGAAGTGCCGGATCCCGTATCTAGTATAGTACGTGTTTAGGAGCAGCAGAGCCGCCTTGCCGCCATACATGTAAGAGATACGGAGCGCCTTTCTACGCTCTCTCCCTCCTCACAAGGCAGATTGATACCAGCAGAAGCCATTGGCTCCTGCTGCTGTCAATCAAATCCAATGACGAGGGAGTGGGCCAAAGCCTGAGTACCCGCTGAGCAAGTGGCTTGCTTATGGGGGTACTCGGCAGTGAGAAGGAGCCAGGAGCGCTGGTGGGGGGATCTCGGAAGAGGAGGATCAGGACTGTCGTGTACAAAACCATTTTTTAAAGCGGTATTGAATCCAAAACCAAAAATGAAATATATTGCAGCTTAACAATCATTAGGTGTTGTGGTGGCTGCATTTGTTTTAATTTTGTAGTCCCCCCCCCTCTGTTTTCACCTGGTTATCTGGTCAGTAACACATTTCCATCACATATGCTTTTCTGCATGCTAACAGTGATCACTTTGTGAACCTACCTTAAAAAAGAGCTTCATTAAAACCAGCAACTGTTGAATGGCAATGAACACTCAGGTCAGCACTATATAATGTATAATCTAATGTATAGAGTTCAGGGGTCAGGAGTAAGTAACATACAAAACAACATATAGAGTGACAGAATTAGGATGAGCCCACCTGTTCACATCAGATTCCCCCCTTACATCGATATCCCCATCAGTGTTGCCCCTCAGAGTCCCCCATCTACATCAGAGTATTCCCCCTTACATCAGGGTCCCCAGAGCCTCCCACCCTTTACACCAGGGTCCCCAAAATTACCCACATTGCATCAGGATCCCCATAGTCAGGACTGTCTATGTCAGGGTCCCCAGAGTAACCCTCACTTACACCAGGGTCCCCAGACTCCCCCTTAAATCAGGGCTCTTTGTCGCTCACATTAAGGAGAGTCCCCAGAGTTTCCCTAGTTACATCAGGTCCCCAGAGCCCCCCCCCCTTTACATCATTGTACCCCTTCCTCGTTACTTCAGGGTTCCATGAGCCTCTCTTGAATTATAGGCAAGAATAAAAGATAAAAGGAAGGGGTCACTTCTAAAGCCAACCATAAATGGATCAAGATTCTGCCAGTTCCTGCTGAACTGGGTACATTTTGATCCATCTATGGGTAAGCTGGCTGTGCTGAAGTCGATCTATCTATGTACAACCGCCTGTTGGGTTTTTGTTGCATAATTACTGCCTCTGACTATAGCTGGCAGCAGTAATCATTGTATTCTAACAGTGTCAAAATACAGTAGTGCAGCAGGAGGGATTTTCTTTCCTTCAACCTGTGTTCTAAGGAAATAAATTGCTTAGTAAAGCCATAGATGATTAGATTTGCATGGGTTGCAGGAAAGAAAATCGCTCAATTCCCCCATCAACACAGTCAGTGTTGATCTGGGAATCCCTCCCGTGGAGCTATTGTGTTCTGCTGGAGGGGAGCCTTCCTGGCCAACAGAACACAATGATTACTGCACGCAGCTATAGCTGCGGGCAGTAATCACATGTAAAAACTCTGACAAGCTGGTGTTACCCAAGTCGATCCATCCAACCAGCCTGCCCATAGATGGATCAAATCTTGGCCAGTGCTCGCTGAACTGGACAAGATTTGATCCTTCTTTGGATAAGGGCTATCCTAAGAGTAGCCAGGCAAATAAATGCACAGCAGTAAAGGGTTAAATTAAAGTAAACTATCTCAGCTGATAACGGAACTTTTATTACACACAGCTTATTCACCGACAGGTCCTGCAAGCAGAGATAAACGATCACTGATAAATTATCACTGCACAAAAAACAAAAAAACATACTTAATGGGTGGATCACAAGATGAAAATAGCCTAAAAAAGAAAATGAATGCAGCCATCACATCTAAGAGTTGGTAAGCTGCAATATAATAAATGTTTGCTTTTAGGATTAATATTGCTTTAATGTTTGTAGTGATTCCTCATAACTGAGGGACCTCCAGCCCCCTTTATCAGTCTTGTTGCCCTTCTCTGGACTCTCTCCAGCTCAAGCACATCCTTCCTGAGGATTGGTGATGAAAACTGGACGGCATACTCAGAGATGTGGCTGAACCAGAGTTTTGTAAAGTACTAGAATTATATGTAATCCGTGTCTGTAGCTTTTTGCCTGGATTTAATTGATTTTAAGTTTTTCATGTGTTCATTTGTCTAAGTATCTGAAAAGAGAGTGTTGTGTTGCCTATGAGATAACAGGGTTTTCTACTATTTTCTAAGTGTAGTATTAGGGACTGAAAGGAAGAATACAACTGCTATGATTAACAAACTATTTTTTCTGTGGACACTTTCATAAACGAGGTTCATTCTCTTAGGCCCCTTTCACACTGGGGCGTTTTTCGGGTGTTATTCGAGCGATTGAAGCCTCATCTGCAATCCCAATGTGAAAGCCTAAGTGCTTTCAACACTGCCAGTGCCCAAAAAAGGCTGGTAAAGCGCCGCTAAGACCCTAACGTTTTAGGGCGTTTTTGCAGTGCCTCAGTGTGAAAGGGTAAGGCGTTTTTACAGCGCTTTCAAATCATTTCAATGGAGAGGGGCGTTTTTGGAGCGTTTATTTCAGCGCTCAAAAGCTGCTCCAAAGATGCTGCTTGCAGGACTTTTCTCAACGCCCCGCCAGTGCAACGCCTCAGTGCGAAAGGGCAAGGCGTTTTTTTACAGCACTTTCAATTCATTTCAATGGAGAGGGGCGTTTTTGGAGCGTTTTTCTTTCAGCGCCCAAAAGCTGCTCCAAAGATGCTGCTTGCAGGACTGTGTGAAAGGGTCCATTGAGATTTATGGACAGTGTTTTATGAGCGTTTTAATAGCGCTATTTTTAACGCTAAAACGCTGTAAAAAAACTATTAGGTGTGAAAGGGGTCTAAGGGAGTCAGGCTACCCAAAACATATTGTGGATCCACTAGTCCTCTTAAGCTTCGTACACACGACCGAGGAACTCGACAGGCGAAACACATCTTTTTCCTCGTCGAGTTCGTTGTTAGGCTGTCGAGGAACTCGACAAGGTAAGTTTCTCCATTCCCGTCGAGGAAAAAGAAGACATGCTCTCTTTTTGGCACGATGGGATCTTCGACAGTTTCCTCGTCGAAAAATGTACACACGACCGGTTTCCTCGGCAAAAAAATATCTCCCAGCAAGTTTCTTTCTGGTTTTTGCCGAGAAACTCGGTCGTGTGTACGAGGCTTCAGGCTCAAGTCTCAATAACACTGCGTGCTGTATTCCACTATTACCTGATGACGGACAGTGCTATATTCTGATACCACTCTGACTATCCATCACTGCTAATTCGCAGGGATACCCTTTTGTTGTTAAAGCTTTACTTGTCTGTAATGATTATCACAGTCACTGTTACTGTGGATACCTAATGCAACACATCAAGGGCATATAGGGACTCTAGATGTCCACGGTTAAGCACAATACTGAGCATTGGTCTGTGTTGCCAAGGATTCCCAGAACTCACCTCCACAACCCTATTACTGACAGTGCTATTATCTGAAACTACTCTCGCTACTTCTGACAAACCCGCAGGAAACTTCCCTGCTGTTAAAGCTTCATTTATTTTTCAGTAATGATTATTGCAGATACTCTGGATGTCCATGGTTAAAGGGGTTGTAAAGGTTCATGTTTTTTCACCTTAATGCATCCTATGCATTAAGGTGAAAAAACATGAACCTTTACAACCCCTTTTACTTACCTGAACCCTGAAAGTCCCGCGTTGCGAACACAATCTTCCTTTTCATGGTCTCGGCTCTTCATTGGATAGATTGATAGCAGCCATTGGCTCCCGCTGCTGTCAATCAAATCCAATGACGTGGGCGCCAGGGCTGAGTCCTGCAATTGGCGGCTATGGACACCGAATATAGGACTCGGGAGTGCGCCTGCAAGGTAACCCCCTTGGGAGAACGCTTCCCAGAGGGGGTTATCTGAGGTGCGGAGGAGCCAAGACAGCTGCCGTGGGACCCCAGAGAACGCAGTTTGGGGCCACACTGTGCAAAACGAGCTGCACAGTGGAGGTAAGTATAACATCTTTGTTATTTAAAAAAAAATAAAAAATTTGAACCTTTACAATCACTTTAAAGCGGTAGTCCACACAAAAATGGAACCTCCGCTTTTTGGAACCCTTCCCCCCTCCAGTGTCACATTCGGCACCTTTCAGGGGGGAGGGGGGGTGCAGATACCTGTATAATACAGGTATTTGCACCCATTTCCAGGCATAGACTCCTATGGGGTCACGCCCCCCGCTGTCTTCTAGGAAACACACAGGTCCCAGAAGACAGCGGGGACCAGTTAGGACGTGCGACTTGCGCATGCGCAGTAGGGAATCAGGAAGTGAAGTCGCAACATTTCACTTCCTGATTCCCTCACCGAGGATGGCAGCTGAGAGCTGAGCGGCTAATCGGCTTCGGCTGACGACATCGCGGGCACCCTGGACAGGTAAGTGTCCATTTATTAAAAGTCAGCAGCTGCAGTATTTGTAGCTGCTGGCTTTAAAGATTTTTTTAGGCAGACCTCCACTTTAAGCACAATACTGAGCATTGGTCTGTGCCACCAAGGTTTCCTAGCGCTCACCTTGCTCTATGCGTATACGCTTTTTGTGATTAATTATATTTTCCAGTGACTTGATGTGAATGACATGGGCGGATGAGGGTGACATGGTTAAGCTCATGGGCATGTGTGTTTTAATCTCCTATTGTTTATGCTTTCTTATCAATGACACATTTTTGAACAATTTTGTTCTAATAAAGATTATATCAGGTCAATCCGCTGTTTGTTCCTTTTCTTTCCTTGAAGGCAAGGACACCATACGTCCTTCCCCACCCCCCTTTCTCCATTTTGGCTGCTTCTCCTGTTCTTACAAGGAACACCACCTGGTTTAGGTGAGTCGGTAACCTGCTACCTGAACTGACCAAAATGACTGGCTATCAGGACCCCGCCAAAGTTCTTTTATTCCTTTTAATATATATACCAAAACATGTACTGCATAAAAGCTGGTAGGTGGAATGAACATCGGCTATTTATATCTCTTCAGCTGGTGACATAGCTGTACATTCTAGGCATGCTCCTCCAGTAGAGCATTTATAAGTGGGTGTTATTCTGCCTGCTTGATTCTGCATGTATATTACATTTCAGCAAAAATGGCACAAATAGCGAGACTATCCCAGATAAAAAAGTGGAGAAGGTTGGAATCAGAAAATGTTTACTATAAGGCACTCATGGGCCTGTGCCCAGGGCAGCAGAACGATAAGGAACCACAGCAAAATACAATTAGGCTATATTTGCACATTTGTGTGCGAGTTAACATGTATTGCATTAAGAAAACGTCTTCACATTAATTGGATCCTTAACCATTTCCCACCCTTATGCCGCGTACACACGGTCGTTTTTTGTCTTGGAAAAAAACAACGTTTTTCAAACTTCATTTTAAAAAACGACGTTGCCTACACACCATCGTTTTTTCAGAAAGCTCTAGCAAAGCGCGGTTACATACAACACGTAAAACGGCACTGTGTTCCATTCAAGCTCGCCTCATAACTTGCTTCTGAGCATGCACGGGTTTAAAAACGTCGCTTTAAACGTCGTTTTAGCCCACGCACGGTCATTTTTTATGACACAAAAAACGACATTTTGAAAAACGACATAAAAAATTGAAGCATGTTTTAGAAGACAAAAAACAACGTTTTGCCCACACACGATCATTTTAAATGACGTTTTTAAAAATGTCGTTTTTTTTTCATCACAAAAAACGACTGTGTGTATGCGGCATTAGGCTGTTTATAAATGGCCTAAGGTTGATTATAATGGGATCATGGTTGATTGCAACCATGATCCCGGGAACATAATGATTTTTAGCAGACAATTTGGTAAAAGTAGTTCCAAGCAGCTATAGAGCCGCTGGGTCATTTTTACAGATGGCAGAATGGCCCACCCCCCTATTGCTGCCAATTGGATGGTGAAAATCCAGTAAAGATCTGATCAGCAGGGTGTGTGTGTGTGTGGCCTCTAGCGTGGCATGTGATCGGACGTGTCCCTCTGCAGCTCCAGGCTCTGCTTCACAAATCCTGCTCCATCCTGGGTTGCCCTTACTCACAACACCTCATTTTACTTCCCTAAATAGTTGGTGAAGGCTCCTGTATAACTGTGAGCCAGCTGGTGGATGGACAGACAGAGAAAACAACCCCCGGCCAAGATGAGCATCACCACACGCTCCGGTCAAGATGGCAGATGCAACACTGCACCATGTGTCTTGTCTGACTCCACTACGGATCTTTTTGCATAAGTCTCGTATGCCTCTCTGCCACCTTGCCCAGTGTACTGGATCCACTAACCCTGGTCTCTCAAACTTCCCCGAGTGAGGAAGGTGCGGATTTAGGGGCAGAACCCATGCTGATGGATGTGCTCGACACCATTAAGGTAAATCAACTTAAAATTGATCTGGCTATAATGCGGCAGTACATGCAAAAGATCTGGGGCTGGGTCACTGAAACTGAGAGGCGCATTAGTGACATAGAGGATACCCTTAACCCTTTCCTTCCCAAAGTTAACACCTGTGGCGGGAAGATCAATAGGCTAGAGGATAAGGTGGATGACCTTGAAAACCGCCTACATAGAAACAACCTGCGGCTGGTCTGTCTCCCTGAGTGGAGGTGACTGACTCTGTAGGCTTCCTGGAAAGCTGGCTTGAGCAGGAATTTGGTTGAGATAAGCTTTCTCCCTGCTTTGTGATCGAGAGGGCACATTGAGTGCCTGAAAGACCCCCCCCCCCCCCTGAAGGTAATCCTCCCTGCATCATGGTGATCCGCTTACTACAGGGATTGGACTCCATTCTATGTGCTGCTCGTCTGAAGTGTCCGTATTAACAATGCAGTGGTGTCACTGTTCCTGGATTACTCTATTGATGTGCGAAATCTCAGAGCAAAATACCAGCACATCAAGCAAAACTCTGGGAGCATGCCATACAATACTCCATGCTCTTTCCCGCCAGCCTCAATGTCAGCCATCAAGGGAGGGTTTTCTTCTTTCAATCTCTTGAAAATGCCTAGTCCTGGTGGGAATCGCTGCCACAACCTTCCCAGGCACCTGCTTGAGATGCGACAGCCTATGCAAGTTGTCTTATAGATGTCTTTTCTGCTTCACGTCAGATATGTTGTTTTTTTCATGAGGATTTTGGATGACCACTACCCCTCTGAGGAGAGCCTGCGATCCTCCACTTTTTCTTTTTTTTTTTTGGTTGGCTGGAACTGCCAAATGGTACAAAGGTTATACCTTATTCGTTAAACTATTGACATTTTTGTTACCTGTTCCTGGAATGTAAGACATGGTTATGTTCCCCATACATGACTCAAGTTTAGAGATTATGCCCACTCTGGTGTTTAGGAGTTGGGCAGGGGTGTGTCTACATTTGTTTGGTAGCTTGAATTCTTCTGTATATATTTTTGAAGAGGTGTGCATGTTGTATGGGTGGGTGTCTGCATGTCTATGTCTCCCCTTTACTGCTACAAATGTGACCGGAGCTGCTGATACTTCTATCGGCCTTGGCAGGCCCTCTATTCTGCCCTAGGAATATAAAACTTGATATATATCCACACTGACCATCTTTTCATGGACTAAATTCAAAAGGGCCAAAATATTTTAATTGCTTAAGCACCATAATCCACATATTTTATGTCTACAGGAAACCCATCTTCTGGGATCAAAAATCCTGGCTTTAAAAAAGCATTGGGTTTCCCACAACTACCACTCTGCGTATTCTAACTATGCCCGTGGGATGTCGGTTTTGGTTCACAAAGGACTCCCTTTCTCTTGTCAGCAGGTGATCACAGATTCCAAGGGACAGTTCATTATACTGCATGCTGTCCTATATGGGTCTCCCTTAATACTGGTTACGGTGTATGTTCTGCCTCCGGTCACAGCTGCAGTATTTTCTGATCTAAGCGTACATCTATCATCTTTGTCATCGTGTCCTATGATCATTATGGGGGATTTTAATTCAGTGCTACAACCTGAATTGGATAGGCTGAAGCCTTGGTCCTATGAATCTAAATTGTTTTGTAATTGGTGTGCAATGTATGGCTATGTGGACATCTGGCGATGGAAATCTCCTTCGGCTAAAATATACTCATGTCAATCTAAATCCTATGGTGTTCTCTCTAGGTTGGACTATGCACTGGCCACAACCTACTACCCTTAGTTCACTCTATTGTTTATTTATCCCAAACAGTGTCTGATCACTCCATTGCAAGGGTTAATTTGACTTTAGGCCATAAGCCCAACTTTCGGGTTTGGAGGCTCAGCCCTCTCTGGGTATCCACACCTGAAATTCACAATCAAATTCCCTCTGACATGGTTGGTTACTTGTCTTCTAATGTAGGCTCTGCTGATACTGGCCCAGTGTGGGATGCCTTTAAGGCAGTGGTGCGTGGCTTCTATATATCTCATATTAAACATTATAGGACTGTTGGACGAGCCACACGAGCAGCACTTGAGGCCTCTTTGGATGCTGCTCACTCTTGACACACTGCTAACCCCTCATTGTAATCCTGTGGTATATTGGCAGAGGCACATGGAACATTACAACTCCATATGGTAGATCTTTTTTTTTTTTTATTCTTTATTTTATATATTTTTCTTTCTCAATAGCTCTTCCATACATATCATAATACATAATTTTACACTTTGATATACCTTTTACATTATTATTCATTATTCTCCCTAACCACCGCTGCCCAATACCCCTTCCTATCTAATAGCTATGTCATTACATCTTCCTGCTCTCCTAGGCACAGCTTACTCCTAGCACCCCTTCCTCCTATCTCCCAAATAAACCCCCCCCCCCCAACAAAACATAAACGACAAAAAAAACAAAACCTTAGTGCTCGTCTCTCCCCCCCCCCCTTCACGGATTTTGCTCCCTATATCTCTCATAGGGGGTCCAAACCTGTCTGTACTTCTCTTCTTGCTCTCTTATACCCATGGTCAAATTCTCCATATGCTGGATTTCTGTTATTCTACCCAGCCATATGGTAGATCTGACCGGTAAGCAACAATTGTACATGTCAGCTTGGCTACACTTGCATATCTTGCTCGTATAGGTTTTTTGGATAGTTCAATTCCCAAAATTAAGTTGCCTGAAGAGACGGTTACATCTGACCCCTTAGTTATCAACCAAACCTTTCCATCCTTCTATAGTCATCTATATGAGGATTCAATACCTCCATCAGAGGCCACTTATGCTGGGTTTTTCACCTCTCTGACTTTCCCCACCCTTAGCGATTCCCAGTGAATGAGATGAACCCCTGACAGTAGAGGACGCGATTCCCAGCGACTCCTATTAGATGAACCCCTGACAGTAGAGGATGCAATTCCCAGCGACTCCTATTAGATGGACCCCTGACAGTAAAGGAGGTGTTTGCTGCCATACGCCCCTTCCCCGCAAATAGGACCCCAGGGTTGGAGGGCATCCCCTCTGAATGGTATCAAACTTATGCAGAAGATTTGGCCCCTAGGCTACTTGCTACTTTCTGCACATCCTTGGACTAAGGACAGCTTCCTGATTCTATGAATGAAGCTCTCATTGTTGCTCTACCAAAACCAGGTAAAGACAAACTATTGTGTGGCTCCTATAGACCCATATATTTTTTGAAGAGTGATGGGAGGTGTTGGCAAAAATCCTTGCCCTTAGATTGCAAAAAGTAATTCTATCACTCGTGCACTCCGATCAATCCGGCTTTATGCCAGGTAAGAGCACTTTTGATAACAACTTTGTACGTTTTTTTTTTTTGGTGAAAAAAGCTGATTTTTACATGGGAAGGAATGTCAGAATTGTCCCGAACTGGTTAACAAACTTACAGACAGGAAAAAAATATATAAAATAGGCATTGTGTTTAGCAAAAATAGAAATGTACTATTTTTGCAAAACACAATGCTTTCACCCTGTGTGCTCAACTTGTTTATACGGTTTTATGTTCATGGCATACCATTCAGAATGAATAGCAACTCATCAATATGGCCTGTTGTAGTGAGATGTAGTGGATCCACACAAAGGTGTGGATCCAGCCTATTTCCTTTATCAATCTGGTGAATTGTGGAAGCCTTTTAGGTACAACAAATAACCTGCCTAAAAAAAAAAGGCATTTTATTTTTATTTTCAGAATTTGGTACATATTAAATGTTTACACGATTGTGTAAAAAAAAAAGTGGAGACTGTATGAAAGGGTGGCACCATGTACGTATGCCTAACACGTTACATTCAGATTGTACAGTCTGTGCAACATTCTCCTTTAGATAGCTGATGGTGAAAAAAAAGAGGTGTAATGTAAGTTTAAGACATAATTAATGTCAAATATGGTCTTGGATAGAGCCCAGAATACT
Source organism: Rana temporaria (assembly GCF_905171775.1). NCBI lineage: Eukaryota > Metazoa > Chordata > Amphibia > Anura > Ranidae > Rana > Rana temporaria. The sequence continues at coordinate 20,367,361 of NC_053499.1, read as the reverse complement.
GCCAGGGAGATCGCTCTCTTACAGTCCTACAGAATAATAATGATCAGCATTCAATTGAAATATAAACCTTTGGATGGACTTAACCTTTAAAACGTTCTGCAAATAAAATAACACAAGTGTGCATTACCTTGTACTGAAACTTGCAGTTTTCATCCCAGTGGGTGAATCTAATCCTTCTCCCGTTTTTGTGGCCTTTTCTCTGTTCATCTGTTGCAATATTGAATTTAATTCACTAATAACATTGGCTTTGGGACTGGGTATGACTACGTTTTTCACCTCCGGGGAGTCACCCCATAGCTTTGAGGTCCTTTGTTGCCCAGGTTTAAATATAGCAGGCTGCAAACCTAATGGGGGCGGTGGAGGTGGAGCAGGAGGAGGGATAGCAAAAGTGTCCATGTTTTCTTCCAGGACAGCGTCCTTGTAAAGTGCATTGCTCTTGTTGATTATGGGCTTGACTTTTGGCTTTGGAGGTACTGGGGGCTTGTCCACTAGAAATGCTTGCCCATCTGCATAGACTGTACATGTGTCCAAGTTTTCACCACCCTCTGAAGATAAGGTAGATATGCTGGAGACAGTGGAAATTGTACTTGTTGTCTCTAAGTGGTGGTCGCTACCACTACGACTGTCCACCTCCTCTATCCCAGAGTCTGTGACATTGTCAAAGCTTTCAGGGTGTTGCATGAATGAGGTGGGCAGACAGTTGGATAGAGCCCCTGGCTTTCTACTTTCTAAAGAAAGAGAGGCAATACCAGGATTAAATATACCAGGAGGGAGGTTGCCATGCTTTCTCTGCATCAACAAGTCTGCCAGGGTGGCGGCTGGAATTGCAGACATATCCTCTGGGATATCAAAACTGTTGGCAAATTCAAGAGGAGGAGGCAGTGGTTCAGTAAAAATAAAGTCCTCGTCCACATCTATTGAGGCAAATGGTGGAGGAGGGATACGGAAGGGTAGGATGACGGGCTCATCCACAGAGCAAACAGCTACAATGGCTTTGTTAGGGGGTGCAGGGGTACCAGAGTCACTTGTTTTGGGTAACACATTTTCAGAAATCTCATTAGGTTCTGATGCTGGAGCACTAGGAGTTTCTAGAGATGTGTCTTTCTCTGCACATTCATTTTCACTAAGAACATCCTCTGCTTTGGTGGTGTCTACTGTATGAACCATGAGCAACCCAGCAGTTTTCTGTTGTGAGGTGTCCATGATGTTGATCAACATGTTTTTTTTCTCCTCGTGACGTTTCTCCTCCTTTGCTGCATCAGGTTCATGTTTATTCTCAGTCTCTTGTCTTTTTAGGACCCCGCGCTGATTAGACCTACCTGAACTGACAGCTGCCCCGGAGAATGAGCTTTCTGCATTGGGCCGTAGTTTGGTATCAATGAAGAGTGGCTTGTTCAGGTCAGACTTATCTTGCTCTGTGGGGATTGGGGTGGGCTGGCTTTGCTCTTTCATGGCTCTGTCTCTAGCTGCTAATGCAAGTGCTAGAGGAGAGTTGGGGTCTAGTAATTTCCCTGTCACCGGATGCATATAATTTCCAGAAATGCTAATCCCTTTACCAGTGTTGTTTTCATGTCCTTTTCCCTTCACTGACCGTATGTTGTTCATGTCTCCATTGGTACCAAAAGCATTCAAAGTTCCACTTGTTAAAATGAGAGAGGTTGGCCCCGTGAAGTGCTTAAAGCTCTCCTCATTGCAGAACATTCCCTCATCAATTGACTTGGAGTGCCGCAACCTTGGGCTAGGTGTGGGGCAAACACTTTCATCACCAAGATCTGTAGATAGGAAAGCGGGAGAGTTCCGTCTGGCCTCTAACCTTTTCTCCCTGTCCCTCACTGCTCCTGCAATGGCTGCAGCAAATGGACTATTCGCATTAAGGTTGTCATCTGGCCTTAATTGTCCCTGCTGTTCTGAGGCTTGGAGGTCTGTTTCCATGCTGCTTCCCTGACTGCTCTTCCCACTACTGCTAGTTGAAGGTTCCTTAATGATAATGGTTGGGATAGGAATGGAACAAGTCTTTTCGGGGCTGTCCTCCACATTAGATTGTTTCACAAGCATTCCCTTCCTTCTGGCAGGTTTAGCTGGCACATACACAGCCTTGTTACCCAACTTGCCTACTTCTGAGTATGGGTTCTCTGGCATTTGCGCTCTCTTATTTACAAAATTTTGTTGGGTTGACTTTTTTGAACTATAGATGTCCTCGGAGTCCAATGAGAAGCGGTCAGTCTCACGTCTATAATACATGCCCTTGTCTCTCAGTATTGTCCCTACAGTATCTGAACGCACAGCTGGAGAGGGGGACTTTGTTCCTGCATTCTGGTTGAATGTTGGTTTAATGGTTCCATATCCCCGAGGAGTAGGAGACTTGGGCGAGTTGAATGGTGCCGGAGATAAAGGAGGAGGTGGAGATGGAGGCAATGTTGCTGGAGGGGGTGGAATATCTTCTGAGGCATCTGGCATGGATAAACTTCTAGTAAACTTTAACATCGGAGGAGCCAAAAATTGTCTCTCTTCCTCTGTTATACCTGTAGGATACAAATTTATTACAATTATTATACATAAGTAAAATTCACAGACTACTGTAAGATTAATTTGTCAGGACAGGAATGCAGGTGCTGTAATTGCTGACTTGTTTTTAAAGGTGATCCAGGCTGTCATCCTTCCTTTATTGCTTAAGCAAGTGGCTGACTGGGAACAAGTACGAATGTATCAAGTGTCTTTTTTACTAAATTTACTGACTGCATGCTTGTTCTGCAGCAGTGGCTCTCTGGCAACATACTTGTTCAGGTCAGTAGTTTTTATAATAATGATGCAAGTATCAAGATGACAACTCCAGAGCTTAAGCCTATAAAAACAAGTTGGGAATGGCAACTTGCATATCCTTTTTAGGTTCTATTTTAAGAGTGAAACAACGTGACTAATTAAAAACTGAAATGCTGTTGCACCAATTATAGAAAACCGATGAGGGCTACCATTCTTGGTTGCCTCTTGCAAATGGCCAGGCTGTGTCTGGCTTCAATACTTGAAAGTCCTTATCTTTAATTTGTTCTAGGTCAGTGATTAAAGTATTAAATCCAGAGCATTGCATTTGAAGGAGAGCGCAAAGTCCAACACTTATGACAGGTTCTCTTTAACCTCTTGCTGTCAGTCACCCATTTATCTTAATGTACTACAAATGTGGCATCTGTCAACCAGGAGTTCAACTTATGGTCCAGAGCAATTTTTTTTGACAGTAAAAGATGGTCCAGAGCAATTTAAAATGCTTTTAAGGTTTACACTTCAGCCACTTGGCAGCTTTGCTAGAACAGTTTAAATGGCTTATTTAAAATATAACTGAAGGCAAAACTTCTTATTTTTTTTTTTTAGTTTTGTATAGAGTGGAGATGGATTAGAACACCTATTAGGTTGTTATTGATGTCTGTACACCACATTAGGGAGATTCACCCTCCTCTATTTGTCCTGTTTATCGTTAGCATTAAAAGTGAAAGTAAAAAAAATATATACTAAATTTTGTCTCCAGAAAAGTAATCGAGGGGAAATCTTCCAACCTGGGGGACCCTATGGGATTACCTTAATTTGCAGGGATCTCCTCACTTCCTGTTTTGGCTATGGGACAGGAAGTGAAGGTAAATCTCGCTAATGGAACACAGATGGCAAAAGAATAAAAAAAAGACAGATTATAACCCTTCAAGTTTAAGGAAGAGGAGGGAGAAGGACCCAAAGATATCCACCAAGGTTTCCCAGGACTCTCTTAGTCCTATTCCTATACTCTATTGTGATTTCTCACATTATTAGCTGACTTGATTTGATTGACACATGCGGCTGATGTTGGCGTGGCTGAGCTCATGGGCATGCATTTTTAATTGACAACATTGTCATTTTCATTTCACTGTGTGCAATTACTTATTGTTTATGCCTTCTTTTGAATTTCTTTCTTTTTACATACCCCTTTGAATAAAGATTATATCAGGTTAATCTGCTGTTAGTTTCTTCTCCTTATCTGAAGGCAAGGACACCTTTGGGTTCTTCTCCCACCTCTTCCTTAAACTTGACTGCTTATCTTGCTTTTATAAGGAACTCTACCTTGTCCTAGGTGAGTCGGTAACCTGTTACCTGAGTAGGCCAGTAAGACTTTTGGTCATCAGGATCCTGCCAACTTATTTTATCTTTTGTGAGATTATAACCCCCCCTCCCCCCTTACTCTATGCCTCTAGTTCTACTTTAATTTTCTGTCCCATTCTATGCCTTTCAGCATGGTATTAAAATAGGCATTTTCTTCTATGTTTTCTTCAGAACTGCTTTGCTCTAGGCATCCTATACAATTTGTGTATCTCCATATGGTACTTGGGAACAGTAATACATGACTGAAGATGACAGGAATGCAAAGCCATGTTTTTATTTAAAATAAAAAGCAAGAAACACACACAACATTAAAATGAAATCTCATTAATATGGCTTGTAATGAAAATAATTTTAGATACTTAAAACATGTATACTCATGTTAAAACATCAACACCACGTAAATTATAACTACAAATTCCTGTGAGGAAAATGAAAATATGATTTTTAAAAACATGGAGACAGACTGCATTTGGAACATTTCTGACTTTTTTATTTTTCTATGTACTAGAAAATGTGCACATTTGGATAAAATGTCATTCAATTTTGAAGTCAACTTCAACAGTTGCCAATCGTAGAAAAATAAGGACTGGAGCTCTGTCACACTAGGCTTTATTTAAGAAGATGGCGCACAGACCAATGATAATCTGTCACCTACAGCAAGTTGCAACCAATGAATGATCAGCTTTGGCAGTTTAATGGCAGACACATGAAGTATCCGCAGACAGAAGTTGCACACCATGATGTCCCCCTGTTTGTATAATCTTATTGGGCTGCCAAGCTGCTCTAGCCCCACCAAATATATGCTGACATTTAAATTTTATATACTGTATGCCTTAAAGGATCACTAAAGGAAACATTTTCCTTTACCTTACTGCAGTACTGGTTTCATGTCCTCATTGTTCGTTTTTGCTTTGAAGTAGCTGTAATTCTGCTGTGATCTCCACACTTCCTGCTTGATTGGCTCCTTATGAAAAAACTCATGGGAGATTCTCACTGTGGTCCAAGCTGTGTGTCTAAAACTCCTCAGAACCATTCAGATTCATTTTAAAAACAAAACACTGCCCTGGATTTGTTTGTTTTTGTTCTGTGGGTCTCTTTACTTCACATAAACATGAAACCAGTTTAAAACCGAAAGTGAAACTAGAGGTACATTATGATTGAATTTAATCTATTTGTAATCATTTTTAAAAGGAATCAGTTAACTTTTATGTCTCTATACCCTGTAAACAGTCATTTCAGCAAAAAAAAGTTTTTCCTTTAGTGATCCTTTAATTCATCAATGCAAAACAAATAATTATTTAATAAAATCCTTAATGTTGGATGCATGGAAGGTTTTTAGTTTGAATGTCAAGGGTTACTATGCTCCATTGTTGTCTGTATTACTTTGGTTAAATAAAGACCAATGTCAGACAACATTTTTATTTTAGTTTTGGACAGTGGCGAAGCATTAACATTTTGTTTTATGTTTTTCTTGTCAGTGACTAAACTGGGAGGAATTGACTCACTCCTGTCTCCGTGACACGTGTCATAGGAAACCACTCCTGCCTCTGTGACACCTGTCATAGGAGGAGACCACTTCTGTCTGTGACACCTGTCATAGGAGGAGACCACTCCTGTATGTGACACCTGTCATAGGAGGAGACCACTTCTGTCTGTGACACCTGTCATAGGAGGAGACCACTCCTGCCTCTGTGACACCTGTCATAAGCGGAGACCACTTCTGTCTGTGACACCTGTCATAGGAGGAGACCACTCCTGTCTGACACCTGTCATAAGAAGAGACCACTCCTGCCTCTGTGACACCTGTCATAAGAGGAGACCACTTCTGTCTGTGACACCTGTCATAGGAGGAGACCACTCCTGTCTGACACCTGTCATAAGAGGAGACCCACTCCTGCCTCTGTGACACCTGTCATAGGAGGAGACCACTCCTGTCTGACACCTGTCATAGGAGGAGACCCACTCCTGCCTCTGTGACACCTGTCATAAGGGAAGACCACTTCTGTCTGTGACACCTGTCATAGGAGGAGACCACTCCTGTCTGTGACACCTGTCATAAGAGGAGACCACTCCTGTCTGTGACACCTGTCATAGGAGGAGACCACTCCTGTACGTGACACCTGTCATAGGAGGAGACCACTCCTGCTTCTGTGACACCTGTCATAAGAGGAGACCACTCCTGCCTCTGTGACACCTGTCATAAGCAGAGACCACTTTTGTCTGTGACACCTGTCATAGGAGGAGACCACTACTGTCTGTGACACCTGTCATAGGAGGAGACCACTACTGTCTGTGACACCTGTCATAGGAGGAGACCACTCCTGTCTGTGACACCTGTCATAGTAGGAGACCACTCCTGTCTGTGACACCTGTCATAGTAGGAGACCACTCCTGTCTCTGTGACACCTGTCATAAGAGGAGACCACTCCTGTCTGTGATACCAGAAAGGAAAGGTATGAATGTTTTAGAAGGGCACAGACAGGAGTAAAACATTGACAAAAGTTGCCCCCTTCCCCACTTTACTAAAAATGTGAAGGGATTTGCCATCACCTGCTCTATCTAAAACAAAATGTATTTATTTTTTAATTACGTTTGGAACAAAGCTTTAAGACTCCAAGTATGGAGATGTGCATATGTTGTGTTAAAACCCCAGCACATTATCACAGTGATGTTGCTTATAGTCTGGTACTTTGCCGCAGTGTGTTATTGTCCACTTAAATAAAAAAATAAAAAAAGGCTAGATCTTTCTAGAGTTCTAGACTATTTCTCACCCATCGCGGAAGCATTAATGTCACTAAGGGCCCTTTCACACGTACGGACCGTATGTCCGCATTTTCATCCGTCCGTTTGCGGATGAAAATGGGACATACATGGGTCCCTATGTGATTACGTGTAATTTGTCCGCCTCCGCAAAGATCCGCATTTGCGGACGTAGGAAATCCTATTTTTCTTCCGTCTGCCGGATCGGATGAACACGGACATACGGTCCGTGTTCGTCCGATCCCCCATAGGGGAGAGCGGAGGAAACACAGGTCGGTCCCTGCACAGTGTGCGGGGACCGCCCTGTCAGCTGCTAGCTCAGCGGGGATTTTACAGAGGATCCCCGCTGAGCTTTGCGGACACACGGAGCGGATCATTACTGATCCGCTCCGTGTGAAAGGGCCCTTACTAATATTGGTGCCATCTGTCCAGTTGAATTAAGCACCCAAGGGACACTTTAATGTATGATGTGCTGTTTGGGACATTTATTGGATTCACCTGTCCTGGTGTCTCATTCTTTCTGCTGCATTTTCTGTAAAATTAATAAGGCCCGGTTCACACTGCTGCGAATTCAATTGCTAATTTGATCCTTTGCGATTGCTCAAATTCGCATGTCATTTTACTAACATAGTTTTCCATGGGTGCCGTTCACATCAATGCATTGCGAATCTAAGCTGCGTTAAAAAAGGGTCCTGTGCGAGTTTGATCCGTGTGTGATGCGAATTCAGCTCTATAGACTGGCATTTCCTGAAACTGCGGCCACGAATCGCGTCAAAATCGCGCAATTTATCATTCGCAGCAGTGTGAACCTAGCCTTAAACCAACAAGGGGAGTCAGACAGCCTTCCCTTGTAATGGACACAGAAAATGTATGGAGCCAGGAGCTTTGAGTGTAAATAAATAAATCTTACCATCAGGGATCCCCCCAAAAAAATGAAGCTTCAATTTGCCAGTAACTACCCAGAATTTAAATATCGCTGTTGGCTGGGATGATCCCTTTAAATAAAACCCACTCTCTAAAAGGAAAAGTAATTGAATTGTAGTGCCGTCACATTACTTCAGAACACAAAGAGACCATCTCCAAAAGCTCAGGGCTATCACTTGACAATGACAGAAGTTCTACAGATATCAGACCAAAATTTTGTCTTTGGAATTGACATCTACTTCCATGTTATACTGAGATGAACTCGAGATGTGTCATTTTGGAGTGGGCTTGAAGGCCAAAAGAAATGACACTTTATGGCTTTATGTTGTACTAGATACTGTGGGGCAGATTGACGTACATTTGCATGGCCGCAGCGTATGTGAGATACGCTACGCCGCTGTAACTTACTTTTCAAAACTTTGAATCCAGAAAGAATATGGCGTAGTGTATCTCTCGCGGCGCTTAATTCAAATCGGCGAGTAGGGGGCATGTTTCATTTAAATGAAGCGCGTCCCCGCGCCGAGCGAACTGCGCATGAGCCGTCCCTAAATTTCCCGCCGTGCATTGCACTAAATGACGTCGCAAGAACGTCATTGGTTTTGACGTGGACGTAAATTACGTCCAGCCTGATTCACGGACGACTTACGCAAACAAAATAAAACATTTTAAAATTTGACGCGGGAACGACGGCCATACTTAACATTGCGTATGCCACCAGATAGCAGCTTTAACTATACGCCGAAAAAAGCCGAACGGAAACGACGTAAAAGAATGTGACGGCCGCTCGTACGTTCGTGGATCGTCGGAAATAGCTAATTTGCATACTCGACGCGGACTACGACGGGAACGCCACCCAGCGGACGCCCGAAGAATTGCATCTAAGATCCGAAGGCATACGAAGCCATAAACCTGTCGGATCTAACCCAGATGCCGTCGTATCTTGTTTTGAGGATTCAAAACAAAGATACAACGCGGGAAATTTGAAAGTGCGCCGGCGTATCACTAGATACGCCGGTGTACTTTCTTTGTGGATCTGCCCAGAATGTGAAAGTTCTGCTTGCTGATAGAAAGTGTGAACTTTAGGGATCTCATTGATGGGATGGTAAATGTTATTTTTCTCCCTGATATTTGCAAGAGTTTTGTGTGCAAAGTTTGTGAAGGTGATCACTGCTCAAAATTGTTTGGTGGTCTGTACAGTTAAATATATAAAGCAGAGCCCAGGCCCCACATTGCCTCTGATAATATATTTTAGCATAATGCACCAAGCTTGTATAAATGGGTGTCATCATTTGGGTGTGCAATCCCAAAAGCATCATACTGAAATACAGTTGTGTATTATATCATTAATGGTTCTACAGGGACAGAAGTGTACAAAAATGTGTTATTCCTTTCCAATACCCCTTCCCAGCCCCCATCACAATGTCCCATGCCCAGGACATGAATCGTTCTCAATCCAGGCCCACACTGAGGATCTGGAAACAACCTGAGTGGTTCCTGATCTTGTGATCACTATGTCAGCTCTCACACAGCCAGGGGCGGACTGACAACTCATGGGGCCCCTGGGCAATAGAAGATTATGGGGCCCCTGGGCTTACAGATGGCCACCACGCCAGGAGGCAGTGCAGAGGCGAGGCAGCTAAAATCTCGGGATTTTCACATCAAAAGCATGTCGGTTTCGGACATATCAGGGACAGATGTAAAAAAAAACATAGATTTTTACATACTGTCCCTGGTTTTACTGAGCCTGGCAACCCTGATGGGGCCGCCTAGTGGCATGTGGCCCTCGGGCAGTGCCCGAGTGACTCAATGGTCAGTCCACCCCTGGACACAGCGACACATGCATGCACAGTATAGTGAATAGAAAAAGGGAGGCTCTCTAAGTAAACAGATGATGTATATCCCAAAATGCAGGCCTGTATGTGATACTTTAGGACAAAAGTTGGGCACTCTTAAGCCTACTACACAAGGGCCAAATGTCAGGCGGCATTGGTCAATTAAATAGAAACAGTGTGAGTTTCGCCCCATGTGTACTGCAGCCAGCCTGACAGAAGCAGGCCATTCAGTTGTCTTCTGTTGAAGGATTATGACGAAAAAAGTTTTCTGATCAGCACTGTCAGCCAATGACAGAGCACTGACCGGAGTGTTTTTTTGGGGGGGCCATCCCCCTGTCAAAACACAATAGTACAGCAAGGGAGATCGCTGTACTAACATTGGATAGTTAGTACAGCGGCTCAAATCTGAGCTGTCAGATTTTTTTTTGTTCAGCCCTGCTGGGTTGATCAAAATAAAACTACTAGTGTGTATGATGCCGCGTACACATGATCGATCAAACCGATGAGAACGGTATATGATGGACTGTTTTCATCGGACTAAACCGATCGTGTGTGGGCCCCATCGGTTATTTATCCATAGGTTAAAAAAAAGCAATCTTGTTTTAAATTTAACCTTACCGATAGAAAAAAAACGATCGTTAGTAGGCACAACCATCGGTTAAAAATCCATGCATGCTCAGAATCAAGTCGACGTATGCTTGGAAGCATTGAACTTCAGCACGTCGTTGTGTTTTACGTCACCGCGTTCTGACATGATCGTTTTCTTTAACTGATGGTGTGTAGGCACGACTGACCATCAGTCAGCTTCATCGGTTAACCGATAAAAACGGTCCATCAGACCGTTCTCATCGAATGGACCGATCGTGTGTATGCAGCATGAGGCTTTACTTTATTCTTTATACCACATTCTCCTGCATGAATAAGCAGTAAGCAGGCATATCTAGAGGGATGCCTGGGTTGCCATATTCACCGACACTGCAGGAGGTCTCTGTTCAGCACTTTGTTGTTTGCAGAGAAGGTTTGGGCTAATAATATGAAGATTTTAGGACTACAAACTCCATTTAATGCATCAACCAATTATAGAAAGCAACAGGCTGGCTCAATGCCATCAGAAGCACTTTTTATTTTAAAGTTCAGGAAGACTGATATCTTTTTTTGCTTTTATGATGGTCCAATTATTATTTGTGACCAGTAGGTGTCAGTAGGTGTCTCCATTTGCTGTATTCTAGGAGGTTCATCAGATAAATGGAGATTATAATAACATCTAAATCACACTGCTAAAATATGAAGAACTTCTTTTGAGAACAAACTGCTGCCTCGCAAATTGAATATTTCATCTTTAGGTAAAACTAAAATACTGGGTGTGTGCGCATCTCAAATGTGGTTATAAAGATGCATTGTTTTAAAATGCATGTTAAAACATTTCTGCACTATTGTGTATTTTGAAGTTATTTGCTTGTTTTAGTACAGTAAATATGTGTATAAATACAGTTGAAGTGCACTTTAAAATGCTTGCCCACGAAGTGGCCTCTGAACGCAGCAAACTATCCATGGCTAAACTGCTGTGTTATTGTAGCCTGCGGCTGGGTTCACACAGGTCCGACTGCGGTTTGCAGTCCGGTGTCCTGTGCGCTTGTGTTCACCGGTTCAGGTGTAAATTTTTCCCTGAATTTGCACTTGAATCGAACCCAAAAACACACAGGAACCTTTTCACAGGTTAAGAGGTCCTGTATACACTTCTTGTGCACATGTAGAATTTGCACACGCTTCTTTGTTGCCTTAGTGACACCACACATAATGTTTAAAGCGGAGTTCCACCCAAAAATGTAACTTCCGTTTTTTTGGTTCCTTCCCCCCTCCCGTGTCACATTTGGCACCTTTCAGGGGGGAGCAGATACTGTACCTGTCTAATACAGGTATTCTGCTCCCACTTCCGGGCATAGCTACCCAAGCCACCCGCCTTCCAGCGCCTTCTCCCTCCCCCCGCTGTCTTCTGGGAGACACCAGGGTCCCAGAAGATTTCACAATTCCCTTATTAAAGATGGCGGCGGCAGCACCCGAGAGCCGAGGGATAGATCGGCTTCGGGTGCCGACATCGCGGGCGCCCTGGACAGGTAGGTGTCCTTATTTTAAAAGTCAGCAGCTGCAGTATTTGGCATACCTCCGCTTTGACTTCACCAATCTTTATTAAAAATAAACCGTTTCCCAGCTTTATATCATCAAATTTGTTGTGTACATTGATGTTGTAAGATAACTAGGAAAAACATCCCAAACAAATACGCTTTGATCAAGACATGCATTAAGGCTGCTTTTTTAAAAGATGGTGTTTATATTATAAGCTTTATCTTTTGTTACAGTTTTGCTTTTGCTAACAACCTTATTGTTGGTTTTCTTTGAAAAGGAATGATGAGCATTGCAAAAGCATCTGAAATGTGTGTACTGCACTAACCATGTGCTTCACATACTTTGACAGCAATTGAATTACAAACAGGTGTTCGGTGTGCCTGAATAGAACAAGCTGCATTCAATAAAACCAACACAAATCTGAAAGCAACAATGTTATTGCCTTGCAATGTCTGAGTCTATGAATATAAACTACAGTGTATCTGAGGGCTCCAAAGTCCTATTACAAAGGTGATTTATAAACTCCCATCTACACAAGTAATCTGCTGCTGCTGTCTTGCTTTTAAAAATACTAATTGCCTGGCTGTCTCTGACTTTAACACTTTGAGACACTGACTCAGAGGTACCATGCATGATAGGAAGATCAGAATGAAGTCTTGATTCCCGATACATAGTTGTGCCAGGTCAGTGACTTGATACTGAGGCTACTGGATCAGCACGGCAGCCTTTTTAACATGGAAAAACACTTGAAATAACTTTATGATCTCAGGGAACCTCTGCTAATAACTTAATCTAGAGCTCAATTAGTTTAGTGTGATGGACAGTGGCAAGAATGCTTATTACATTTGTGGTCAGTAGGAAGAATCCCCCTTACATATAGCTAAAAAGATGAATGGTATCACTGGGAACTTATAGGGGAGGCAGAAGCTGCTCATTGCTTAAGGAATCCCTAACATACTCTGGTGGAACCCTAGTTGATAATGTCTGTTTTACATGCTTCCTCATTAGAACTTTATGTTAATAAAAATGTTACAATGCACCTAAAATAAATCAGTTTTGCTTGAAAATCAAAGGTGTAGATAACTGCCTTTAAAAGAAGACTTAATATTAATTAATATTAGTTTCTGTGGCAGACGGAGTGAGTGAGAGACTTGTAAAGCGCAACACATGCGAACTGAATCGCCTCTGGGCGCTGTATCCATTTCATGGATAAGGAACCCCTTGACCTCAGAAGAGATGGGTTTTAATCTTTCTCCTGAAGGCCAAGTGGTCAGACAGAGAGTACTGGCTTTGATGGCTGTAGAATCTTTAGCAGCTGACACTTCTGTATGTGTCCAGTGCTTTCCATCTGCCATCCCTTTTGTCACTATCGCATCCGGTATTGTGTCCTGTAGTGATGTAGGGGCCCATATATACAATCACAGTGGACAGCGGAAGACACTGGCATCTGACACACCCGGAAGTGTCAGATGCTGATGATTATGCTGGATGCTGTAGTGCATGAAGACAGCAAAGTTTGTACTTGCTGCCCACCAGAGAGGTAATTATAAGAGCCCTTTCACACTGCCAGAACCCAAAAAATGGCGGTAAAGCGCTGCTAAAACTAGCTGCGCTTTACCAGTGTTTTTTGGGCGCTTTTAACGAATAAAGGTTTAAAAGCGCTTTGGCGGCACTGCCCATTGATTTCAATGGGAAGGGGTGCTTTAGGAGCGGTCTATACACCGCTCCTAAAGCGCCTCAAAGAAGCTGCTTGCAGGACTTTTTTTGACATCCTGCCAGCGCAGCACCCCAGTCTGAAAGCACTCTGGCTTTCACACTGGGCTTTTTTCAGGCGCTTTACAGGCGCTATTTTTAGCGCCTGAAAAACGCTTCCAGTGTGAAAGGGGTCTAATGCCTCGTACACACGGCTGGACTTCCCGAGAAATAAAGTCAGACAGGCTTTTTTTCTCGGAAATTACGGCTGTGTATAGCCTCCATCTGACTTTTTTTCTCGGAAGTCCGACGGACATTAGATAGAGAACTTGTACTCTTTCTTTCCGTCGGACTTCCAACGGACTTTTGCATTGTTAAAAGTCCGACCGTGTGTACAAGGCAAAAAAAAAAAACTGTCACATAACAAATATGGAGGCTTCCATTTTGCTTTTCTTCTTTAAATGCCAGTTGCCTGTCCTGCTGCTGCTTTGATATTAATGCTCTGACCCAGAACAAGTACATAGATATTGAATTCTGGTGTGTGTTGATTGTTGATTCAAGGTCTGTAGATCAAAAAGTGCTGAAATTTTAGAAAGCAGCCATCAATGGAAGCCTGCCCCCCCCCCCCCCCCCCCCCATGGGTCTGTCATGACAGGTGTACTGCTCAGAGGTAAGACCAGGAGAGAACCGCAGTGGCTGATGTCAGGCCTGGAAGTCATGACTGACAAAGTGAATTGGTCTTCAAGGATTAAGACGTATCATTGTTTATTCACTTCTATATTCTCTTGTAACATGCACATCATGATCATTGGTTGCAACTTGGCTGCAATGTTTTTAGAAGAGCATCCTTACTGTAAACCACATAGAATCCTCAATTTAACCTCTCGCGTGTTTCTACTTTGACTACTGAAGAACCCTAAACCCCCCGATGCTTATGCAGATGAAGAGGGTGAGGCAATGAAAAGCATTAGTGGAACTTGCCAGTAATACACACTAATTACAGCCTGCAAAATAAAACTAGCTGAAACATGCAAATGAAACGGTAAGAATAATCAGTGTATAATTGCACATCCTAAAGTGTACCAAGCTACTAACCTGACAGAGTGATTCTGCTGTCTGACAAAAGGAAATCACTTGTTAATTATGCAGAAAATCATTTGCCATCCTTGCTGCCTAGTCATGTAGCATTAGATTACATGGAATTATTTGTAATTAATTTACAGTCTGCATAGTTCATGACATGACGGAAGCAAAATTTCAAACACTCCAATACACCTCAAACACTAGTGACAAGTGACGGTACAAGCCATGAAGACAGGATAGTAACAGGAGACTGTTTGCAGCAAGTGTCTGAGCTTACTGTCCAAGAAAATATTTTTGAATTTGATAGAATGGCCCCCCATGTAGAAGTATGTAATGGCAGCAATCTGCTCAAGGGGGAAACTACAGGAGGTGGGCACCTTCATCTTTGCACATAATGGCATGGATTTGCAGTAGTGTTGGTGGTGCTAGTAAAGACCCAATTTTCTCAACGATCATCTGTCATTTGATTGCATCTGATATTGGAGCCTACAGTCTTGAAGCCGGGTTGAGGGTCAGGCCGGGTTCACACTGGTATGACAAACGCTCCAACATTGGGAGGTCATGACGCATCACGTGTGAAAATCAATGTCTCCCTATGAGAGGCGTCTTAACTGGTACGACACAAGTCGGTCCGACTTTGAAAATGCTCCCTGTACTACTTTGGTCCGACTTTGATCCTACTTCAGCCCATTGGATATCATTGAAGTCGGATCAAAGTCGGATCCTTGTCTTACCATCTGACTTTTGACGTCCGATATGGTGATAACAGCAGCAGTAAAAGGAATTTATCTCACACTGGGATTGTTTTGATTGGTCAAAGGACAAGTCAGACTATCACAAAGTTGGATCAAAGTAGCATTCTGTTCATTGAAGTCGAATGGATGTAGAACCAATGTAGGACTGATGTCGCAGAGCAAAATAGGATGAAAGTCATATGACTGTCGTGTAGTATCAGTGTGAACCCAGCCTAAAGGTTAGGCTCAGGGCTGAGTTGCAGGTAGACCCTAATGATCTCTTCTGTCATTAATGCTTCCTCAGATTACACTTACAGCAACCCACTATGTGCCATGATGAAGGGACTCCAGTGCGCACACGAAGGAGTGACGACAATGTGGCCCAGCCATTTAAGAGGCTGAACAGAGCGAACCCGGAAGAAAGAAGGAGACGATGGAGGACATACTTTGACAAGTAAGTCTGTCATGTGCTAGTATGCAGTGCATATCAGTACATTATGTCAGGTGCCTAAATAATATATATATATTTTTTTGCGGCATTTGATTACCCTTTAAAGGTTTAGGGGTTACACTAAGGTTTAAGGTGGGGTTAAAATTAAAAAAGAGGTGGAGGATTCATACTTATCTATGTGGATGCAGCATCGGTTAGCATGAGAACAAATACTGCTGATCCATCGGTTCTCAGTTCTCCATGAGCAGAGAGCTGGTGATTGTAAGGACTTGTACACATGACCAAGTTTCTTGGCAAAAACCAGCAAGAAACTTGCTGTTTTTTTTTTTTTTGCTGAGGAAACCGGTCGTGTGTACACTTTTTGAGGAGGAAACTGTCGAGGATCTCGTCGATCAAAAAAGAGAGCATGTCTTCTTTTTCCTCGATGGGAATGGGGAAATTTGTCTCGCCGAGATCCTCGACAGCCTAACAAGGAACTCGATGAGCAAAACGATGTGTTTCGCCCGTCAAGTTTCTCGGTCGTGTGTATGAGGCTTCGGTCACCGCTGTCTACTCTGAACACCCCCTTGCGCTCACTAGAGCACTGGACTGTTAAGGGGGGCAGGAACGGCTAGCTTAGGCTCTCAGTGGCTGAGCCAGGTGCTGTTCCAGGTGGATCCCAACCATAGGATCAAGATCATTGCCCAACCTGGACTGGCTCTGTGATATAAGCCAACAGCAGGCAGAATGAACTGCACTCCTGTGATCCACAGGAGAAGTACAGCCAAGCGAACTTTGGCTGTACTTCTCCTTTAAGTCTAAAAAAAAAAACATGCATCAAGAAAAATGTAGGGAATGCAATTAGTTACCACCCTCTGAAAATGCTAAATGTACAGATTCCTGTGGTTTTATATTTTCTAAGCCACTGACCTGGAACAAAAGAGGCAGCAAGTTGAGTCACAACACTTGACCATCTTCCTTTTTACAGGTTAGTGTGACTGTTTTGCTTTGGCTTCCTGCTTTGTGAGTGCATCATGACTGCTTGTGCTTTATGCAGTAGGTGCTATGTTGTAAAGCAAAGCTGAGTGGATAGCACTTATTGAATGTCCCTGTGTTTGAGGCATCCAACCATGATACATGCCTTAATTTTAAGCTGCGCATTCCAGTGTTGGATCAATGGAGGCAGGAGGCTACATCCCGTAAGCGTGCATATGGAAACATCTAGTTTATAAGATATGACGCCACCAGCACTCAATGCTGGACAGTGTTGGTAACTTCTTATTCTATGAGGCTTCTAACCAGCCTTGTGGCTCTGTGAGAACACACTTCATCTAGATTCATTGTAGAAAAATCCAGATCACTGAAGTCTTCTGCACAATCAGGGATGCTTTGCTGAGATGTTTATTCTGTGTGACTTTACCTACTTGGTAAGTGCTACCTGGAGACACACAGGTGTGCCTCACAATGCAGCAGCAGCAATCGGATTGACATAGCAAATAACAGCAGTCTATGGGGGCCCCTGAGGATAAATAGATTGACCAGTAAGAACAGAGGTTCTACCAATATTACACATAAGTGTATGGTCCTACTTTCTATAAAAAAAAAAAAAATAGTTTATAAAATGATCTTTGATAAGACTGTACTTTTCCTTCAATGGAGGTAGTTGAGTCCTGGCAGTGAAGATATGGAAATGCAGATTTTCTGCAGACACCTTTTTTATTACTATATTTGTATGTCTTGGTGAATTGTTTTTCTCGATACAATACTGCAATGTGTTTGGTCCCCACAGTGCCAGATTTTTCTGGGGGTAACAGTAGCTCAGCCAGCAATTGTCTAACAAGTTCAAAGACTATATTACCAGACATTAGATGCACAGTACTCAGTCAGATTGGCAAAGACAATCATATCATACATCTGAAAATGCAATATTCACTTGATAATGAAGAAATTCTAAAGTTCAATCCAGGTATATTTTCCATGCTCTGGGTAGAAATTTGACTATATTTGCTTTATCTACCGGTAGTTACTTTTACTATTTTGGAACATGGTCTACAAAAATATGAGCACAAAAAGAACATACAGATGGTTCCGGTACAAACAGCCAAAGTGACACGGGAAAGAACAGGAATGTTGCGGCATGCAATGAACTGAAACACCAAACTGAAAAGTTTGGTTAGTTTGTATGCATTAACAACATGTATAAAGCTTATGTGTATTACAGACATGTAGACACACATCACAGCAAGTGAGGGCTTACCTATAGATTTCTGCCTTCTCATCGTACCACGAGGTACACCCAGAAATGGGCCATGAGGGCTTCCTGGAACAGTGGGCGGTATTACAGCGATACCCTGCCTATCATATATGGACTAAAACAGAATGAGATAAAACATAGCTAATGGAAGGTCTTTTCAATTACATGACATTATCAAACAACTTTCACAGGATAACATGCAATCGCTTTCATATATTCTGTTGTTAATATTTAAACTCAACCTACAAGCAGAGAATGGTATACAAGGAAATGAAACCTAGGCAAGTCCTTCTAGTGACAGTTACACTATAAGCTTAGGGTTACACAGACATGTTAAAACGTTGTACTTGTAGGACTAAAATTGCATGCAATTATTTGCTTTGCTAGTATAACATTCATTCAGTCTGTAAATGGGGAAGTTCGATCTATGGTATATATATATATATATATATATATATATATATATATATATATATATATATATATATATATATATATATATATAAAGGGAAAATTATTTGATCCCCTGCTGATTTTGTAAGTTTTCCCACTGAAAGAAAATAAAAAAATGATCAGTATATAATTTTAATAGTAGGTTTATTTTAGCTGCGAGAGAAAGAATAACAACAAAAATATCCAGAAGAACACCTTTCAAAAAAGTTATACATTTATTTGCATTTTAATGAGTGGAATAAGTATTTGATCCCCTATCAGTCAGCAAGATTTCTGTCTCCCAGGTGTCTTCTATACAGTTAATGAGCTGAGATTAGGAGCACTCCCCTAAAGGGAGTGCTCCTAATCTCAGCTTGTTACCTGTATAAAAGACAACTGTCCACAGAAGCAATCAATCAAAAAATCATATTTCAATCTCTCCACCATGGCCAAGACCAACGAGCTGTCCAAGGATGTCAGGGACAGATTGTAGACCTACACAAGGCTGGAATGGGCTACAAGACCATCGCCAAGCATCAAAGAGACGATGGACAGGGTCATGTTCCGCCAAATCTTGGGTGAGAACCTCCTTCCCTCAGCCAGCCGTGGATGGGTATTCCAGCATGACAATGATCCTTAAACACACGGCCAAGGAAACAAAGGAGTGGCTCAATAAGAAGCACATTGAGGTCCTGGAGTGGCCTAGCCTGTCTCCAGACCTTAATCTCATAGAAAATATGTGGAGGGAGCTGGAGGTTCAAGTTACCAAACATCAGCCTCAAAACCTTAAAGAGTTAGAGAGGATCTGCAAAGAGTAGTTGGACAAAATCCCTCCTGAGCAGTGGCGGCCCGTCCATAGGGACGCACGGGTGCCGCCCCCCCTCCCACAGTCACAAAAAAAAAAAAACGGGCCCTTTAAGAACTTTTATTCGGCTAAAATGTAATTTTGACATTTTAGCCGCAGTTCTGGCGGCCGTCTATAGAGGGCGCTGCAGCGCCACCCCCTCTCGCAAATAACACACATTTGTGCATAAATGCACAAATGTATGTTATTGTTGGTTGCCAGCGCTGCCTGGTCTATTCAGATAACCGGATGCGGGACGCCGGTTACCCGAATAGCGGCAGCTGGTTGGCTGAGGGGAACTGCCTATCAAAGCCAGCGGCTCTGATAGGCTTTTCTCCGGCTCTCAGCTGTCTATACTCTGAGCGCAGGCAATCTGCGCTCATTGTATAAGACAAACGGCCGTTTCAGCCAATCAGGTTCCCGAATTCTGGTTATCAGGAACCTGATTGGCTGAAGCTTCACCACAGCGGCAGAAGACATCGAGGGAGCACATGGAATCCTCAGGTAAGTGCTTTTTACAGGGAAAGGGGCACAGTGACATCATGGGGCACAGTGGTGACAAAGGGCACAGAGGTGACAATTGGCACAGTGGCATCATGGGGCACAGTGGTGACAAAGGGCACTGAGGTGACAATGGGCACAATGGCATCATGGGGCACAGTGGTGAGTGACAATGGGCACAGTGGCATCATGGGGCACAGTGGTGAGTGACAATGGGCACAGTGGCATCATGGGGCACAGTGGTGACAATGGGCACAGTGGCATCATGGGGCACAGTGGTGACAATTAAAGGGCACAGTGGTGACAATTGGCACAGTGGCAACAGTTGGGCACAGTGGCTGCGTTTAATGGCATGGCACAGTGGTGACAATTAATGGCACAGTGACTGCGTTTGATGGCATGGCACAGTGGTGACAATTGATGGCACAGTTGCTGTGTTGCATGGCACAGTGGTGACAATTGATGGGACAGTGGCTGCGTTTGATGGCATGGCACAGTGGTGACAATTGATGGCACAGTGGTTGCGTTTGATGGCATGGCACAGTGGTGACAATTGATGGCACAGTGGCTGCGTTTGATGGCATGGCACAGTGGTGACAATTGATGGCACAGTGGCTGCGTTTGATGGCATGGCACAGTGGTGACAATTGATGGCACAGTTGCTGTTTGATGGCATGGCACAGTGGTGACAATTGATGGCACAGTGGCTGCATTTGGTGGCATGGCACAGTGGCTGCGTTTGATGGCACAGTGGCTGCATGTGATGGACACAGTGAGGCTGGAATTTTTTTTTTTTTTTTGCGCCCCCCCAAAAATTTTGAGCACCAGCCGCCACTGCTCCTGAGATGAGTGCAAACCTGATGGTCAACTACAAGAAACGTCTGACCTCTGTGATTGCCAACAAGAGTTTTGCCACAAAGTACTAAGTCATGTTTTGTGAAGGGGTCAAATACTTATTTATTAAAATTCAAATCAATTTGTGACTTTTTTGAGAAGACTTTTCCTGGATATTTGTTGTTGTTGTTCTGTCTCTTACTATAAAAAAAAACTACCGTTAAAATTATAGACTGATCATTTCTTTGTCAGTGGGCAAACATACAAAATCAGCAGGGGATCAAATACTCCCCCCCCCCCTCACTATATATATATATGTGCTTCTTAGAGGGATAAAAAGCATAGCTACAATAACCTTGTATTGACTGGTTGGGGCAGCATTTAGATAACAGCACAAGTATCGCCTGTAAAGTTTATGATCTTGCTGGGGTAGAAAAAAGAGTAACGATTACAGTTATATATTATTCCCAGAGAAATTGCTGTCCATAGCTGGCCCCATGACCAAAAGTTTAGGCATTTCACATGATCCATGGTGAATAGGAGCATCAGCCAATCCTAAAGCAGTATTAAGCACAAAACCAAAAATGTCATATATTGCAGCTTTCCAATCATTAGATATTGTGGCTGCATTCGTTTTCTTTTCTTAGGCTTTTTTTTTGTTTTGGCAGTGACCATGTGCAATGAGCATGATAGCCCGGGGACTCTTTATTTTCAAGGTTAGGGGAGGTCAAGAATATTAGCTTGCATAATTCTTTAGCACTGTTTTATTCAGGTGTACAAATAGCCAAACGTTTTTTCTAGTTTTGGATAGCGTAGCTGTAGAAAATGGTTTAAACCTGTCAGTTTGTTTTTTTCCTGTCTGTATAATTCCCTTTGATAAAAGTCTCAGAGATGCAACAAGTAGTAAGAGAAAATCTGCACAAACTTGGAAGAATTCCCCTCGTAGACAGTTGTCCCCATTAAGTGATTTTCCTTACCTCCTACAACTGTAAAATTTTGATTTTTCTCACTTTTGTCCCAGTGATAGTGGGTCACCAGAGATAGTGAGAGAAAGAGTGAATATACCCAGAGGGGACACAGCAATAACAACTTGACAAGAGGTTAGAACGCTTCCTTACACTGTACAACACTTGAAAACATTTTTGGCTGTACATACACTGAAGCCTCGTACACACGCTCGGTTTTCTCGGCAAGAACCAGCAAGAAAACTGCTGGCAGAGCTTTCTTGCCGAGTATACCGAGCGTGTGTACGAGGCTTTCAGGTCTTTCGTCTGGAAATCTGGCCAGAATCTCGACGAGAAAAATAGAGAACCTGCTCTCTATTTTCTCATTGAGATTCTTGCCAGCCTGTTTCCCGACGAGAAACCAGAAAGTGTGTATACTTACCTGTCGCTGTGGAAACCAGCGCATGCGTCAAAGTCATTTCGAGCATGCGTGGGTTTCCACGGCGACAGGTAAGTATACACACTCTCGGGTTTCTCGTCTGGAAACAGGCCGACAAGAATCTCAACGAGAAAATAGAGAGCAGGTAGCTTCCACAG
The DNA here is from genome assembly GCF_905171775.1 of Rana temporaria. Taxonomy (NCBI): domain Eukaryota; kingdom Metazoa; phylum Chordata; class Amphibia; order Anura; family Ranidae; genus Rana; species Rana temporaria. The sequence continues at coordinate 20,345,257 of NC_053499.1, read as the reverse complement.
CATAGGTAGGGTGAAGCAAGATGGCATGGATGGCATCTAATGTGACGAGCGCATGCTCGTCGTACGCGAAGATGTCACCGCGTTCTTGCCTTTCAAGAGAACCACGGTTCTTTTGAAAGGTCTGTGTGTACACTCGGACGGCAAGAGATTCTTGCCAAGAATCTCGTCGGGAAAAACAAAATTTTTTTCCTGACGAGATTCTTGCCTGTGTGTACGAGGCCTAAGGGCTGTTCTTTAGAATAAAAGAAAAAATTCCATCTTTACAAAAACAAAACTATTATTTTTAAGAATCTATGTATATAACCCTATATAACATAAAAGCTAATTATTTAATTTAGGGTGTGCTTTTCTTATTTTTTGTTAGAAGCCAATTTAATTTCTATGAACAAAATGCACAACTAAGGTTTACATCCTTCACACCTAAAGTTGACCATCAGATGTTCAGCTCTTACAATGTAACAAGCATGAGTTTGGTCCCCAATATCATCTATAAATCTTTTATTGCAGAAATGTCCAGATGTGACATGCGACACACTGGCCACTTCCGCCCACCTCTCCTACTCACATTGGCTTCTGTAGCAGGAGGGAAGCATCTGCTTGTTGGGCGCTGCTTAATTGTAGCCACCCTGGAATCTACTGGCATGTTGTCCACGGGTCTTAAAGGCTTGGCTATTGGGGTAGAGTCTTCGTTTTTATCTGCAATGAGATCACAAGTTCACCTTCCAACAGGACCCTCATAAACAGCTGCAAGGTATCAGACGTCATAAAATGCAGTCAAACAAATGAGTAATCTGAAGGTTCGTTGGGAACAAAGCACTGCAGTAGCATTCTCCAGGCGTGCAAGCTGTAATCTTTGAATGGAGCATGCATGGGTTTGTTTTAAGCCTACATGCATGTGATCTTTACTTAGTGGAACGCGAATTACAATCCTCCTCTTCAAACAATCAACATCTGAAAGTTGAACATCTACATAGAAACGGAGAGAAAACCTTTAGCATAAACATTCCTGCTAACCAAGCACAGTCCTCCTGAGATGTGTAAGGAGGGTAGAAGGGTCATTTTGAAAGACATGATGCCTTGTGCATACTTGTTTTTTACAACTCTCACCATAACCTCTAGATATGCATGATGCATACCCGAAAGCAACAGAGATCTCATGGGAGGAAATGGATGCATCAATATTTTTTTTTTAGCACAGTGACTTTTTTAAATCATTCATCTATGCTGGTCCTGTAATATTTCTCCTGCCAAGAGAGGATATAAAAATGCTAGGTGGCTGAAGAATTACTTGGGCAATAGTGTCTGCAGTTACAGCCCTACAAGTGATGCTCTAAAGGCACATGCAATTAAAATGTATTTAGCAGAAGCCTGCAACTTTCAAATATCTGATGTATCTGTTATCTAAATCTACGCCCAGACAGGACGTCCTACAGTGTCATTGTATTTATGATTGCGGGGGGATGCATTTGGGCCCTGCTGGCTAAGTTCATCTTTTTTTTTCCCAAAAAAATTCCAGCTCCCCTATGTACCAATATACCATTAAATGACTAACCCCCAGCCAGAACGGCTCAGATGATGGGGACAAGCTTACTGAGGAGAAACAGGAAGTGAGAAATTCAGACAAAAAAAAAAAACATTTAGAAGTAAAATCGAAGGAAAAGGTAAGTGAACCAACAATGCACTAGCTTAAAGGAACCTATTTAGAAAATAAAAAACAAACCTTTACAACCCCTTTAAAGCTATGCATAAATAGGAGAGGGCCAATAAAGTTGATTTCATCAGCAGGGAGAAACAACCTAATTGCCTATATGGGAAGGTGTATTCAAAAAACTAAAAACTAAAATAAAAACAGTCCCACTAACTACTCTTTTCCAAGATAAGCAGTAAGGGTAGAGTTTTCCTGCCTCCCCAATCTCCTTTTAGTTACATTTTGTAAGATTAAAAGTGCTTCGTAAATCTGTTGCTCTGAGTGCTGTCAGTGCATGACTACATGTCAGACCACTCTAGACCAAGGGTCTCCAAACTTTTCAAACAAAAGGGCCAGTTTACTGTCCTTCAGACTTTAGGGGGGCCGGACTGTGGCCAGTGAGAGTGGAACATTTCCTGGGCACAGCATCAGTGAGAGTTAACATTGACTCTGGGTTGGTGATGAGTTACATAGCACCTGTGGTCAGTAAGAGTAGGAATAGTGCCTCAATATTGGTATTCCTGGGAGGAATAGTGTCCCATCATTGGTATTCCTGAGAAGAATAGTGCCCCATCAATGGTATTAGTGGGAGGAATAGTGCCCCATCATTGGTATTAGTGTGAGGAATAGTGCCCCATCATTGGTATTAGTGGGAGGAATAGTGCCCCATCATTGGTATTAGTGGGAGGAATAGTGCCCCATCATTGGTATTAGTGGGAGGAATACTGCCAAATCATTAGTGTCAGTGTTAGAAATGATGTCCTGCTATTGGTGTCAGTGGGAGGCACAGTGCCTCATACCAGTGGGAGAAATAGTGCCCTAAGGGCCCAATAAAGGCTAGCAAAGGGCCACAGTTTGGAGACCCCTGATCTAGACTGAAGTGTTAATTCATTCCTACACATCAGTCCACCTTGGACTATAGTGAAAGGAAGGTCAACCACTCTAATTGAATGAGGTTTTGCTGGCGCAGTCTTTTATCTAGTTTCCAAGGGGAAGCTATAGATATGAATGAACACTACATAATTAACATGGACCACTTCTTCTAGACCACAACTAGCACACTATAAAAATCCATCCATTCCGTTTAAAAAAATCCCATATGTCAGGTACTCTGTTGAAATGCTTTTATGTATAAAGTTTTAAACTTTAAAAAGCTGAATTCTAACGGTTGGCATCTGAGAGCTAGGAACATTCCTGTGGGCTTTATAATTCTGCTTTCCTGTATAGTCATACCGTCACACTCTGGGGCAGATTCTGCACATAGTCCTCCGGAGAACATTGTGGCTGAGAAATATGATGGTCTTCTCCAATACACTGTTCAGTTACATGTCAGGTTTCTGCCTGACTTTGGTTTACAGTGCAATTATAACTGCTTGTCCATTACCTGCTTTTAAAATGTATCCTCTCTGCAATGGGTTTGCTGCAAGGTCTGGCAAATGATGTGAAAAGCATAAATGTGCAAAGCAAAGCCTAACTCAGCCAAGCAATGGAAAGAAGGGTCACTTAGTAGTCAGCCACTCATTTTCTGCTTACTTTTCCAGCCTAGGGTTGGCTGATACTAAACTTCAGGAGGTAAAGACAAGCAGGCATACACTGAAACATCCATCAGGCAGAACTTCTAAAGATCAAACTCATATTTTGCAGGACAAAGCCCTGCTTTTGAGCGAAATTAGACAGGCAATGTTTGGTTTACCTATCTTGAACAGCAAAAAAACATAACAAAGTTCTCCGACAATGCAGGCTTGTTTCCAACTAAGATAAAATATATTGAAGTAAGTAAATAGTTTCTCAATTCTGCATTTTGCCCTTCAAGTTAACTTAAAGCGGAGTTCCGGACACAATTTCACTTTTTAAATATAAATACCGCTGTAATACACAAGCTTAATGTATTCTAGTAAAGTTAGTCTGTAAACTAATGTCCGTTTTGTTAGGTTGTTACAGCATTTAGACACTTTATAAAATAGAAATTGACTGGGGCCATCTTAAGTGTGGGCATCATGAAGCCAGACTGTATGACTTCCTGGATTTCAGCCTTGCAGATCTCGCACATGCTCAGTGCTGCACAAGCAGTGTCAGATTAGGTTTCAGCACCTGTGCTGTCCAAGTCACATGATTCTTTGAGACTGGGGAGTGCACAGACTCCTGGAAAGTTACACCCACTACATTCCCAGGAGTCTGTGCGGTGTAGGTTAGGAAGCATTAAGCACCTAGGTGCAGGAAGAGGGAAGATTAACTATTCTGCCTAGCAACAACACTTTGAAGGCATCTAAAAAAAAAAAAAATTTGTAAAGGACTAATGACATTTTTTTAAAACTACTGATGTAATGTTATATTTATGGGTGGAACTCCACTTTAAACAAGTCCCTTCAAGTTTAAATTTAAGCATTTTTTTTTTTTTAGTTTTGAATGATGTCTGTGACTCCATTGGGGGAGATTTCTGCTCACTGTGTGTCTCAATGACACCCCTGTAACTTAGGACAGGTAATTAAATTGGTGGCCAATGGGACAGGAAAGCACATGGAATGGCAACAAAACCTGACCAAGCTTTGTTTTGGTATTTTCTGTCCTATTAAAGAAGATTCTCTTCACTGCCTATCACTCTAATTCGCCAAAAACAGAACTAGGACCTGAGAAGAAATCTTGCTAATGGGGACATAAACTGCTATAAAAAATTGAGTTTCTAAGGCCTCGTAGGATAGCCAGAGGACAACGGTCTGAAGGACCGTTTTCATCGGTCAAAACCGATCGTGTGTGGGCCCCATAGGTTATTTAACCTTAGGTTAAAAAAATAGGAACTTGCTTTAAAATTTAACAGATGGATTGCTAAGGATAGGTCAAAACCGATCGTCAGTAGGCACGACCATCGGTTAAAAAACCCACGCATGCTCAGAATCAAGTTGACGCATGCTTGGAAGCATTGAACTTCGTTTTTTTCAGCACGTCGTTGTGTTTTACGTCACCGCGTTCTGATACGATCGTTTTTTTAACTGATGGTGTGTAGGCAAATCAGACCATCAGTCAGCTTCATCGGTTAACCTAAGACAATGGTCCTTCAGACCGTTGTCCTCTTGCTAACCTATCGTATTCGTATTGTATTCCCCACTCTATCAATAAAATAATAATAAACCTTTGTGAAGTTGGGCTTTAAAAACCGCACCTGAAAATCAACGGTAACGTGCAATACTACATGCATTTTCAAGCGTATGCTGATAACTGGTCTGTATTTGAGGGGCTGCACTATGCCTGGTCCCAATTAATTATGATTTTTTTAGTTTGCTACTTCTTTTCCAAATAAAAGTGGGGTGATTTAGCTTCTCAGGCCTCGTACACACGACCGAGTTTCTCTGCAAAAAACAGCAAGAAACTTGCTGGGAGGAACCGGTCGTGTGTACATTTTTCGACAAGGAAACTGTCGAGGATCCCGTCGAGCCAAAAAGAGAGCATGTCTTCTTTTTCCTCGACGGGAATGAGAAACTTGCCTTGTCGACAGCCTAAAAAGGAACTCGACGAGGAAAACGATGTGTTTCGCCCGTCGAGTTCCTCGGTCGTGTGTACGAGGCTTCAGAGATTACCTAGCAGCCCATTCCCCCCCACCCCCAACACTCCAATTTTACAGCTACACTGAAAACCAGGATGCTATCAGTAATCAGATAACGAGAATACACATCATAATGTATCAGTCTTGTGTGCCTCAATGAAACTTGCTACACAAACTGTATACGGGGACACTAAACGAATGACTTTAGCTCTGATAGTTTTATATGAAACATTCCTTACTCTGAATGCACCAAGTGCTAACTTTACATATTTGGGATGTGAGGTGAAGGAAAGTAACTTTTGACATGAACCTGTGTTTACATCAAACATCCAATCACGTACAGAGAAACTAAAAAAAAATACAGGTTTGTTCCATTTAAGTGATTGGATGGTTAGAGTGCAGAGAGTGTGAGAGTGAGTGTTAGTTCCATCTCATTATATACTCTAGTAAAGCTGGCCCCAAATATTACAAACCCTAAAACTACCCATAAATTGCTTTTGTTTCTAAGCCATTTGTCAGAAGCAGTTGATGTCTGAATGTCCAGTATAAGCCGTATATTTCTTTTTACACATCCGAAAAATGACTGTGAAAGAAAACACTATGTTCAGAAGACAGCAGAAACTGATGACGCCAACATGAACATTCATCTAGAGAGCCCCCGAGAACAAATGACTAGCGTATAACGGGCCTAATTCAATCCTTCCACATGTGAATAATCCACAATCCCCAGTGAAACATTTATGTATTACAGGCTGGAGAGTTCAGGAGCCTGCTTTCCACAGCAAAGAAATCTCCCTCTAGACAATATATTACACTGATGTATCTATGGATTACATGTATCTGATGCTGGGCTTATTATGATCATCGATATTGTGGCTTCCTGGGAGTGATGTGGATCCTGACTTACATAAATCAGATAACATATGTCCGCAGGTCTTCATATGCCTGCTGTATATGTATTGCAATCTGCCTTACTGCTTTGCTAATGGGATCCGTGAATGAACCTGTCACAAACCTGGGCAATTCTGACTGAACATGTGATAAAATAAATACATAAACAAAGGCTACCTTCAGTGAAAACGATAAGTAGCTAAAATCACAACATATCTTACAATTTTGGAACAACCCCTCTCCCTTAGCCATTTCATTTGTCAGTGATGTTGTTTAACACCACTTTAGCGAATATTCCAGAGTCTAATGCTGCCTAGTGAGGGAGCAGTGACAGAATGACGTTGTACTGGTCCAGTGAGCAGGGGAGTGACATAGAAAAAGCTGAGGGGACTTTTAGAAATACTGTCATTGATGATTTGTTTCCAGCAACAAAATCACTAGACATCAGTGGCGTCTCCAGCTTTCATATTTAGGGGGGGCACATGGGGGGACAGGGAAAAAAGTAGGGGGGCCAACTATAAAATGCAATTTTTTTTTATATTATATATATATATATATATATATATGTATATATAAAATCTCCTGGGGCCCTTTACTACAATCCCACAACGGGCCCTTTTACATGTTCTGTCGTGAGCTCCCTTCCTACTATTCTGGGGCCCCCCAGGGTGGCAGAAAACAAGAGATATATGTCACCAGCACACCAAGAAAATATAAGGGTCCAAAGCAGTGGGAGAACTTTCAGGGTTGCAAAGGTTGTCTTGCCACCGGGGCCTTGTGTTCTGCCACTGTGGGGTTCCCCAGCTGTCCTGTCCCTGCTATTGACAGCGCTGGTCTGGCGTCTGTCTCCTTGGCAGGGGCGGCAGTCTATTAGGACCTAGTGCTGGTGACATTATGGGTGCATGCAGGGGAAGGCTGGCACTATTGGTTATAGAGAGCCCAGCCCCCAGCTGGTCACCTAGCAGCAGTAATGCTGTATAACCTTCTCTGTTGACATGCTGATCGGGATGTGATCCAGGTGATGCTCCCAGTCAGATCTAATAAACACAATATTTATTAGCATCAAGAGTACAACCACATATATATATATAATCAAACAAACGTATGTTCCGCAGCCATGTGGGCTCTATGCCTGTAAAGTGTGGGCTTTGATCAATAAAATCTCTGATATTTAACACTAGGATTTGACTAAGAGCATCACCTGGATTGCATCACGATCAGCATGTCAGAGAAGCGCCACTGCTGCTAAGCAACCTGCAGGGAGCTCAACTGTCTACAACCAATAGAGATGGGCTCGGGTGTGTTTGAAATCCCACATGCCCGATCACGCCAGGAAACCGACACTCCACAGCGCTAATCACAGGCAGCGAGACATTTCCTGATCTGTGCAGCTGCGGATCGGGAAATGTCTCACTGCCTGTGATTAGCGCTGTGCAGTGTGGGCTTCCTGGCAGGCTCTGGCATGTGGAATTTTGAACATGCCCAGCCCATCTCTAACAACAAATTGTGCTGGCCCTCCTGTACATCAGCCCCATAAAGTAACCAGCTCTGGGTTCCAATGTCCTGCCGCCGCTGCCATGGAGACAGAGACCAGCGCTGTGAATAGCCGGGACAGGACAGCAACTCTGGTTATTCCAGCACTGGTCCACACTGGGACGATTCCCCCATCCACCTATAATGTGTTGATGGGGGAATTGGATCATTTCTTTTTTTTTTTTTATTCAACCTAATAGTTGAATGAAAAAAAGTGATCAATGTATGGGCTGCCTAAGAGCTAAGACCAGCCATAGACAGTTTAAATCTCAGCTGGTTCAGCAGGAACTGGCTGAGATTTGAACCATTAATGAGCAGATTCTCTTATGATTATCACCAGTGGTTGCTGTATAGAATACAATTGCTGGGCAGGAGGGATATTCCTGTCAGCACTGTTTGTGTTGATGGGGGAATCATGCAAGTTTCTTTCCTGCAATCTGTGGATGTAGGAAAAAAAATTGCATTGTATATTACCTGCCTAACTGAAAGTGAAAGTGTAACAGAATGGCCCGTGACACCCAGAGACTTTTGAAGGATGGGGTTTACTACTGTTCCAGCGTCACGATGCCCTTTTGGGCATAGGGTGACTGAGAAATGATAATTATAAATTACATGAGATGGGACATTACTGATAATTCATGTATTGCAGGATATCTTGAAATATTACAAGTTGTTAAAGTCTGACTCCGACAGGTCAATAGAGTGTTTTCATTCAATGGGGGGGACACATGCTTTTGAGGTGTTAATTGAGTCTGCTCCTAGACATTCCTTTGTGTGATGCTAATACTGTTTTGTGTCCATTGTGCTAATTAGGTCTGCTCCTAAGACCTGTTCATTGTGTATGCTAATGACACTGTTAAGATGTGGAATTTGACTTGTCAAGCTGTAGTAATTAACCCCTCTAAATGCGGAGCCAGACCGTCTGGGTAATAAGTAGTAATTAACTCATCGGAATGTTATTATCTAAAAGAATGTGTATGAAGCCCCCCCATTGTGTGATGTGTGGGTGGAGTGTGTCTTTGTCCCTGTGATTAACTGTAACATGCTTGTACTGTATATAACAAAGCTAAGTTACCATTAAAGGATTCATTCATTCATTTTGGAGCCAGTACCAGAGCTTGTTTTGTCTCGTTTATTCTGGGAAATGAAATGGGTCGTGTCTGATGTCTGTCGGACTGTCGGATAACCTGTCGTGGGGCGATGGATTGGAATATCGTAAACGGTGGTGACCGTTACAGAAAGTAAATTGTGAATGTCTTGAAAGAACAGGAGAGGGGGAGGGAGACAGATGGGGGATAGTGAGATAATGCAGTTCAGTGATTACAGTGTACTGCAGTCTGCAGTGCACACACATACCCACGGTCCAGGCTAGAATCTCAGGCATCATTCACACACATGCTGCTGATTTTCATATTTCCTGAACACACATCCCCTCTCTTCAGATACAGCACACCGAGATAGTGTGGGCGGGACTGAAAGGAGAAGGAGGAGGAGCTTTATTCCTCCCTGCTCGTATGTGAGGAGAGTGGGGGGGGGAGGTGGCTAGACTCGCTGGGCTGTAAAAGAGTGTCATAGACTGACACTTGGCTCAGCTTGCAGTCACCACTCTCGGAATTTGCAGGCTGGTTCTCCTGTCCTAAGGACGGGAGAAATCAGTCTGTTTTTTCAGTAACTGAGATGAAGGCTTGGGCCCCCCTCCCCCACAGTGCTCATGGAGTCCTTTCTGCAACTCGCTCTTCTCCGTGCCAATGAGGATGCAGGGGAAGGAGCAGATCGGGCGGCTGTGGTTGTGTGAACGCTCGCATTATGCAGTGTCAGCGAGCAGAGGGAGGGGGGAGGAATGCCCCGCAGAGCTGACTGGGGACGCTCTCCCTCTCAGGAGAGACTGTTACTCCAGCGGCGGCCCGAAAAAAAAAAAAAAAAATTTTTTTTGGGGGGCACAGCATAATGTTGGGGGGGTCAGTGCCCCCTCTGGCCCCCCCCTAGAGACGCCTCTGCTAGACATGGCTCCAAAAGGTTACAGATTGATCCCATGTAATCTCTCATGACCGATCTAAAGAACTGCAAATGTTTTAGGAAAAGTTAGCCCTTGATCAAGTGTTACACATGGCTAAGCTCAAATTTTAAAGCACAATTCGAGATTAGAAAATTACATCAAGATTTCTGGACCTATTGATTCTTTGTTTTGTACTGAAGGGTATTGTTAGAGATTTAGGCCCAGATTCTCAAAGGAGATACGACGGCGTATCTCCAGATACGCCGTCGTATCTCTGAGTCGTAAACGACGTAAAAAGATACGCTTGCCGACGTCCGTACTTTGCATTGGCTGTGCCTCATATAGCAGGGGTAACTTTACACCGGACGTAAGCCTAACGTAAACGGCGTAGCGGGCGCAAGTACGTTCGTGAATCGGCGTATCTACCTAATTTACATATCCGATGCGTAAATCTACGGAAGCGCCCCTTGCGGCCAGCGTAAATATACACCCAAGATACGACGGCGTAGGAGACTTACACCGCTCGTATCTTGGCCAAATCTATGCGTAACTGATTCTAAGAATCAGGCGCTTAGATACGACGGCTCACATTAGGACTTACAACGGCGTACGTGGAGATACGCCGTCGTAAGTCCACTGTGAATCTGGCCCATACACACCAGTCCCTGCCCTCAAGGAGCTTACAATCTAAGGCCCCTAACTCACATTAATACATACAAATTTTAGGGCCAATTTAGACCGGAGCTAGTTAACCAACCAGCAAGTCTATGAAGTGTGGGAGGAGACCAGAGTAATCAGAGGAAAACCACACAGTCACAGAGAGAACATGCAGACTCCAGGCAGGTAGTGCCGCGGTTGGAATTCGAACCAACAACCCCAGTGCTGCTAGATGGAAGCGCTAACCACTTTGCCACTATACAGTATAACATAACATATTATAACATTATGGACTCTCTTTCTCCTACTCCAAACCCCTCCACATTTCCATCCTACACCTAGAAACTTCACGGAAAGGCCTGCTTTTCGTCAATGTATAAATAATTTACATTTTACTATGTTCAGAGTGGTTAACCATTCTTTCATTATTATTATACAAGATTTATTTAGCGCCAATAGTTTGTGTAGCGCTTTACAACATGAGGGGCTGACAATACAGTTACAATACAATACAGGACATGCCCTGCTTGTTAAAGTTTACATAAGTTACATCAGCAATGTCTGCCCTGCTCCCACATAGAACAAGCTTAGGCTTCATGTATTCCTGACGGAAATGTGGTATCTTTGTTGAAAGTATACTGCTGTCTTGCTAAACAAAGAAAGTACTGATAAATCTGATTTTCATATTTTTTGCATTATAAAGCTGAAAAAAATAATTATTATCCAGACACAAAAAGATGCACAATATAAAGGTTCAGCAATAATCCAAAGGCCTGGGCACTGAGATCAGATGGGCGCTTCCTAAGGGAAAGGGACAAAGTTTTAGATCAACAGACAAAAAGTGACATTCATTCCTTACCCTTCTTTTTCCGTATAGAAGCTTGCAAGTAAAAAGAGAGAGCAACTGTCAGATTTGAGCTAACCGTAATATCAGCACAAAATACTTAGGGCCCAATAAACACACTGAGATTTTCTTTTTGCACGCTAATCTCATATTGAACCTTATAAGTTTACTAAAGCCACAAAAAATTTGTGTACGACAGAATAAAAATTCGGAAGTGATGTCATGTGTTGTGATGCATTTGTATTGCATTTTCAAACACCAGCTGTACTGATTAACCACCTCCCACCCGGCCACTGCACATATACGGCCCGGTGGGTGCTTCTTCCTTCTGAGTGGATGTTCAGGAACGTCCCTCAAAAGGAGGGGGATCGGGCGCGATCCCGATGCGCTCATGTCACCCGGACACGGCACATCTCCGATTGGCAGGAGGGCTCTGTGATTGGCCCTCCTGATCACATGATGGCTGTGTCCAACCTGTCAATAAAATCATTGCGATTATAAAAGACAGAAGAGGTTCAACTGTCAGTTTTTTTTAGAATAACAGAATTTCCTTACTGCTATGCACAAAAAATCCCATTGTACAGTGCATGAATGTGTAAAAAAATAGAAAACGATTTCCAGTTTCCTTCCTCTATTCTGTCTCTCCTGGTTGTTAACGTTTTTTTGAAAGCTGAACCTGAGCGCTTACTATGTAATGTGGAAGAAACCAAAATGATGCAAATGAAGAGCACAGGAAAGGTGTGGTTTTTCCATTATATAACAATTAAGGTTTTGTTGTTTCAATGTGATCTTAGGCCTTGTACACACGATAGGATAGGATAGATTTTTGGGTCGTCAGGGATCACCGCCACCGCCGTAGCACAACCACGAGTTCCCGGCTGCTAGCTCCACAGGTCGGAGAACACGTCACGTGACCAGGTACCGCCTCTGACGTACGTTTCGTTAGTTGAACGTCTTCAGGGGGGCGTCTATCTTTTTTTGTCACCAATACTCCAAGGCCTAGTACACACGATAGGTTAAACAGAGGACAACGGTCTGATGGACTGCTTTCATTGGTCAAAACCGATCGTGTGTGGGCCCCATAGGTTATTTAACCATTGGTTAAAAAAAAGCCAACTTGCTTTAAATTTAACCGATTGATTCCTAACCGATAGGTCAAAATTGATCGCTAGTAGGCACAACCATCTGTTAAAAATCCATGCATGCTCAGAATCAAGTCGACGCATGCTTGGAAGCATTGAACTTCGTTTTTTTTCAGCAAATCGTTGTGTTTTACGTCACCGCGTTCTGACACGATCGTTTTTTTAACCGATGGTGTATAGGCGCGACGGACCATCAGTCAGCTTCATTGATTAACCGATGAAAACGGTCCATCGGTCCGTTCTCATCGGATGGACTGATCGTGTGTACGCGGCATAAAGCCTTGTTCATCTGTACCAGCTGAACAACACCTGTGATTATTTTGCATATACACAGTTAAGTTGTTGCAAGAGTTTGGTGTCACTCAAAGTAATAATCGGAGAGCTTGAATGACAGCTAAACATAGCACAGCATATTATTAAATAGCAGTATAACCATTGTGAAACGAGCTCTCAGACACTGAGCTCAGAAATACTGCATCAGGGGAGAGAAAGCATGTGAGGGGGTTAAATCAGAGAAAAAGCTCACTCCTGTGATGGTGGAGGTGAGCAGTAATGACTAGGCCTCATTTACAGTAGCAACATCCTGAGATTATTCCAGTCAGGCTTTATGAGATACCTAAATGGCCTACACCTATAGCAAAGGCATTATGGGGGTAATCCACAAAGATCCGGCGTAACTTAATTTTTCCCATTTAAGTTACACTGCCTTAAAATTTTGTGACCATGTTTTCTGTGTCTGTATAGTATGTACTTAAATTTTTATGAATAAAATATGTACAGAAGTCATAAAAAAAAAAAAAAAAAAAAAAAAAAAAAATTTCTACCTAAGTGCCCGATCCACAAAGCACTTACCTAGAAATTTTTGGCTGTGTAACTTAAATTCCGCCGGCGCAAGGCGTTCCTCTTTTCATGGGGGCGATTCCCATTTAAATTAGGCGCGCCGGCCGTACTGCGCATGCTCGTGACGTCATTTTCCCGACGTGCATAGCGCGAAATTACATTACGCCAAGCTTTGTGGATTGCGACGGGTCAATAAAGTTGCGTAGGGAAAAAAAAAAGATACGGCGCGAAAAAAAAAATTCAAAACAAAAAAAAAATCGCGTCGCTGGACAGAAGGGTCTGCTTTTACATGGTGTAAACAGTTTACACTTTGTAAAAGCAGCCCTAATTTTGCATTTGCAAACTAAAACTTACGGAGAAAAAACGAAGCTGAAAAGCTTCGTGGATCTCCGTAAGTGCTAATTTGCATACCCGAGGCGGCATTTCGACTCGAAATGCCCCCAGCCGCGGATGCGGTACTGCATCCTAAGATATGGCAGTGTAAGTCCCTTACACATGTCAGATCTTCTCCCTAACTATGGAAAACTGATTCTGTGGATCAGTTCCATAGTTAGAAACAGGGATACGACGGCGTAACAGCAGTTACGCCGGCGTATCCCTTTTGAGGATCTGGCCCTATGAAACTTTAGTTAGAGCTGCACAGTTTATTTTTATCTACAGTCACCCCTTACTTGTATAGGCAGTTTTTTGGTAAAGGTGCACTAACCCTTTACTTTTCATAGTTAAAGTTTACCTTCACTTTAAATAGTTTGTTTAGATCTTCACTAGCATGTACACACAGTATAGAGCACTGTGTTCTGGGTGTGAGAAGAGACTTGTCTCAGACATGGAACAAAAACAGTGTCGGCCTGAGTAGCACTTAGCCATTCATAGGCAGCTTTGTATTCTATCACTGACTACAAAGCTTCCTCTGATTGCCTGATAGAATACAAAGCTGCCTATGAATGGCTGAGTACAGCTTAGATCAACGCTGAATCAAGTTAGAGATCATGACATCATAAGCCCACCTTTCTGACCAATCAGAGGAAGCTTTGTATTCATTGATAGAATACAAAGCTGTCAATGAATGGCTGAGTGCCACACAGCCCGAAGCTGAACACATGACTGTATACTGTAAGTAGCTGAGGCTACATACAGTTAACACAGTGCACACATGTTAGGAAAGGAAATAGTTTGTTGGGGCCAGCTGGCCCCAAACCAACTATTTTTAAAATGAAAGCAAACCTTTCGTTAGAGACCAGACTCTCATGTAAAGTGTAGCGATTACATAAATACACATTAGGCACCAGCCACAGCCTGACAAGAGTAAATACTGCCACTTGTGTACTGTAATTTACAGAAAACTATTCCCATTTACTTTAACTAGATGATGGATCCACACTTTATTAGGTAACAAATTTACATTGTCAAGTTTAGCAAGCTCACAGTAACAGCCTTTTTCCTGATACACGCTGAGCATGCATCAATTTGCATACATCATCATTTTGCATCATATATTAACTCATGAAGATTTGGCGCAATCAGCGCATGATATTTATAATTTAATGCATGCAAGTAATTTAGTAGTTATGTATTCACAGTGAAAGTGTACAGTAAGCAGAGTAAACTGTTACAATTGATGATAGATATAGGTCTTTCTGTAATCTGTCTAGGATCACACTGGGATTTGTATGAGATGACAAGCGGGTTTTTGAGACAATGGCCCAGATTCACGTAGCACTTACGCCGACGTATCTACAGATACCGCGTAAGTGTAAATGTGCGCCGTCGTATCTATGCGCCGTGCCCATAGAACTAGATACGCCTGAAAATAGGCTTCCTCCGACCGACGTAACTTTCCTACGCCGGCGTATCTTGGGCGCATATTTACGCTGGCCGCCTCATTGCAAATAAGTGAGATATGCTGATTCACGAACGTACTTGCGCTCGACGCATTCATATACGCGGTTTACGTAAGTCGTACATCCAGCGTAAAGTTAAGCTTCATAAAGCATGTGCAAGTCATGTTAAAGTATGGACCAGGGAACAGCCGTCGTATTTTACGTTGTTTACGTAGTAGTACGTGAATAGGGCTGGGCGTAGGTTACGTTCACGTCGTAGGCAGTGATTCGACGTATCTTAGGGAGTATTTCCGACGTGATTCTGAGCATGCGCACTGGGATGCTTCCACGGGACAAGGCATGCACCGTTCGTTCGGCCCATCATTTGCATGAGGTCACGCTTCATTTAAATGGATCACGCCCACTTCCACCTACTTTGAATTAGGCGGGCTTACGCCGAAGAATTTACGTTATGCTGGCACAACGTTGGGAGCAAGTGCTTTGTGAATACTCTGCTTGCCTCTCTGTGTTACGTTGGCGTATCGCATATGAGATGCGCTACGCCGGCAGAAATATGCGCCGATGTATCTGAATCCGGTCCAATGTCTTATAACGGACCTATAGGATGGTTATCACTTGAATAATGCCATTGTTCTTAAAGGGGTTGTAAAGGTACAATTTTTTTTTCCCCTAAATAGCTTCCTTTACCTTAGTGCAGTCCTCCTTCACTTACCTCATCCTTCCATTTTGCTTTTAAATGTCCTAATTTCTTCTGAGAAATCCTCACTTCCTGTTCTTCTGTCTGTAACTCCACACAGTAATGCGAGGCTTTCTCCCTGGTGTGGAGTGTCGTGCTCGCCCCCCCCCCCCCTTGGGCTACAGGAGAGTCAGGACACTCTCTACGTTGCAGATAGAGAAAGGAGCTGTGTGTTAGTGAGTGTCCTGACTCTCCTGTAGTCCAAGGGAGGGGGCGAGCACGACACTCCACACCAGAGAAAAAGCCTTGCATTACTGTGTGGAGTTACAGACAAAAGAACAGGAAGTGAGGATTTCTCAGAAGAAATAAGGACATTTAAAAGCAAAATGGAAGGATGAGGTAAGTGAAGGAGGACTGCACTAAGGTAAAGGAAGCTATTTAGGGGGGGGGAAACAAAAATTGTACCTTTACAACCCCTTTAAAGTCTATAGCACAGGGGCTGCTGAAGCAAACTTCGCATGGATTCTGTTCCCCACCTTTGCCAGAGACCAAATAGTACATGACTGCCAAAATATGAGAAAAAAACTATAATGGTTTCAGGGAAAGAGGTTTTTTTTTTTATCAACTGCTTTACAAATCTGGTTTGAGGGTCTAAACCGCTAATACATTTTAATCAATGAAAAACTAAATTGAGACAAACATGCGGACTGCCCGACTTCTCCTCTGGAATGGCGTAAATGTCATGATTAATTTTGCTTTAGCTCTTATTGTAACACCAACCAAAAGCAAGGAAGCAGTCAGTGCATTCAGAAGTCATAATCAGCGTGTTGACAGGTCAGTGACTTAGAAAGGTAATGAAGCCATTGGATTAGCAGAACAGCCAACTAGCATTTTTAGGAGAAAAAGATCATCAACTGCAGCTGCCATACTGCCTCACTACAGGTTTTCTTAATGATAATAGTGCACACAGCCATATTTACCAATCAGCTTTCAGCATCTATATATGATTTATTGTTACTAATGTGGGTCATTTAAAACTGTGAGTGGATATCACGTTCTGCTCTTCATTGTACTCCATGATCTTACTCAAAAATGCAGCTTGGAATTTGCGGCCCATTCATAAAATGTAGGTTACTGTAGTGACCCCATGGTACCTCATTTAGTTTTATTTGCTTAACAGTGATTAAAGCGGGGGTTCACCCTATTAATAAAAAAAAAAAAAAAATAGTTTTCCTCTAGCATACAATGAGGCATAGTAGCGCGAGCTACAGTATGACTGTATTTATTTTTTTAGTCCGGTACTCACTGTGCAATCCTAGCGAGACGATTCCGACTCCCCGCGGGGAATGGGCGTTCCTATCCAGAGGCAGCATGATTGACGGCCGGCCATGGCGTGTCACGCTTCTCCGGAAATAGCCGAAATAGGACTTGGTGCTTCACGGCGCCTGCGCATAGTCTGTGCGCAGGCACCGTGAAGAGCCGAGACCTACTCCGGCTATCTTCGGGGAGCGTGACGTGCCATAGCCGGCCGTCAATCATGCTCCCTCTGGATAGGAACGCCCATTCCCCGCGGGGAGTCGGAATCGTCTCGCTAGGATTGCACTGTGAGTACCGGACTAAAAAAATAAATACAGGCATACTGTAGCTCGCGCTACTATGCCTAATTTAATGATGGAAAGTTGTCAATAAGGGTAACCCACCGCTTTAAAGGAGAGCCGGCCACATAATTTTGACAGAAGACATCTTTTTAGAGGCATTTCAAGCCCCAAACGCAGCTAAACAAGCTAAGCTTGTCAACTCGCGTTTAGCAGCGTTTCGTGTACAGACGTTTTTTATTTTAACATTTCTTTTCAAATGCTTCAAGACGCAAACACAGCTAAATGGCAATTTTTAGATGCTGGTTTCTAGCTGTCAATTGAAATCATTCAGGAGAGGTTGAACAACGTCCCATGTACATGAAGCCTAATGCCCCGTACACACGATCGGAAATTCCGACAGCAAAAGTCCGATGTGAGCTTTTGAACGGAAATTCTGACCGCGTGTGGGCTACATCGGACTTTTGCTGGCGGAATTTCCGCCAACAAAAGATTGAGAGCTGATTCGATCATCTGTAGCAATTTTGTCGTGCAAAATTCCAACACATGCTTGGAAACAATTTGACGCATGTTCGGACGCATTGAACTTCATTTTCTCGGCTCGTCGTAGTGTTGTACGTAACCACGTTCTTGGCGGTCGAAAGTTCAGAGAACTTTTGTGTGACCGTGTGTATGCAAGCCAAGCTTGAGCGGAAATTCCGTCGGAAAAACCATCCAAGGTTTTTCCGACAGAAAATCTGATCGTGTGTACGCGGCATCAGAGGCTAACCAAATTAGTTAAGAAAATTACTGGATAATTTTATGTAATATATAAAACAATAACAATTCTTGTTATCAAGGCCCTATATCAGTGTTTCTCAACTCCAGTCCTCAAGGCGCCCCGACAGGTCATGTTTTCAAGATTTCCCTCAGATAAAATGGCTGTTGTAATTACTAAGGCAGTGAAACTGATCAAAACACCTGTGCAAAATAATGGAAAGCCTGAAAACATGACCTGTTGGGGCCCCTTGAGGACTGGAGTTGAGAAACGCTGCCCTATATTTCTAGAAGTCATACAAATGTGCAAGGACAACTGTATGAGAACATGGCATCACTTGTGACCTTTCCTTCTGGAAATATTAGCTGGCTGGCAATTCTGACTATATGTCGCAAAGGCTTTTCTGATCATACACTGATTTCTAATCTTCATGTTTGTTTCCGGTCATTGAATTAAGTACTAAAGCCAGTCATAGTCAGACAATTATTATTTTTACATGGAGGTAAGCAGGCAGTCCCCTTTATATCTCTCAGTCCGGTTTTCCTGCAAGAGGAGATTTGGGAAATGTGCTATATTAATCTATTTGACCAATAAAATGTACCTACTAGGTCAGGGTTATGTTTCCTGGATACTGTCAATTTCTGCACTCCACTGGTCTTAATGTCAGTGCATGCATGTGTAACCAGCAATTAAGTTTTGCACATAAGTATTGCTTGAGATATGAAGTAACCATTTTTTAATTCATGTTTTCTGCAGATTATGCTGTATGTCCTCCAGAAACAGGAAAATGTAGGCACACAAAACTACATGGAAAGGATAGTACCGTCGGTATTGAGCAATACTGCAAAAGAAGGGCGATTTGTAGAACTTAAGATGTTCCCACTAGTACCGTGTCCTACTATTTAGAGGCTGGCAGGGCATGCTGAGAGTTGTAGTCCTGCTACAGCTGGACAGTGAGAAATTGGCTCAGCACTGCACTGGAGGGATAAGGTATGGAATCATAATGAGTAAAGGTACAAAGACCGCCTTCCAGTCTATTTTGTTTGGTAGGCAGACAAGCATGTGGCTAGACCTTGTTTGCCAATGGGATATGAGAAGAACGGTAGTGGTGGTTGATCAGTCAGAGTGGTTTGGCCACACAACTGGCTGACTGGAAGGTGGTCTTGGTTTCCTCTATACCCAGTCTGAATAAGAAATATGCAAATCACTATCCTAACCTTCAGATCCTGTACATCTTACCTTTATCCACTGCTGAGAGGGCCCAAAAATTTAAGATGAAAGAAAAATTAGAACAAAGTAGGCCATAAAACTAAGCACGGAGAAACACGACACAAAGAGGGCATCGCCTTTTATAGCGCGTTCTCTGCGGGTGGCAAATGCACTTTACAAACATGAGGCACACTGAGAGTGTTAGGAAATCATGCAGGGGGCGTGCACCATAACCAGGCCAGGCATCAGAATGCTGCACTTATACACAAATCAAGCCCCCATCCCACCCCAACACTTTGCATGCCAACACAGGAATACCCTTACCAAATTCTTCCAACTCGGAGGTCATAGATTTAGACCTCAAGGACAACGCAGTGGTGGGAGCCCGCTTTGGAGGTGGAGGGGCTTTGCATTAAAAGAAGGATACAGACTTATCAATTAAAAGCATAACAGAGAACATTGATGAGATGAAGGAAGGATATAGGACCATAACATACATGACACACATGGTGAATAAAGCATTTTTATTTCTCTCTGTGTTGTGAGACTTTCCTCACTTTCTGTCTAGTCTAACTGTTGGTTGTCAGGATTGAAAGATAAATCTCTCTAATGGAGTCCTAGATTTCATTTAAAGGGGTTGTAAAGATACCAATATTTTTTCCCTAAATAGCTTCCTTTACCTAAGTGCAGTCCTCCTTCACTTACCTCATCCTTCCATTTTGCTTTTAAATGTCCTTATTTCTTCTGAGAAATCCTCACTTCCTGTTCTTCTGTCTGTAACTACACACAGTAATGCAAGGCTTTCTCCCTGGTGTGGAGTGTCGTGCTCGCCCCCTCCCTTGGGCTACAGGAGAGTCAGGACACTCTATGCATTGCAGATAGAGAAAGGAGCTTGCAGATAGAGAAAGGAGCTTTCTCAGAAGAAATAAGGACATTTAAAAGCAAAATGGAAGGATGAGATACGTGAAGGTGGACTGCACTAAGGTAAAGGAAGCTATTTAGGAAAAAATATTGTACCTTTACAGCCCCTTTAAAAACAGGGGGTAACCTTCCCCACTCCATCCATTAGAATTGGCTGGACATACTATTTAAACAATCCATATTTAGTCAGGTAGACCCTCACACTACACAGAAGTTGGTTAGTCAAAAGCAAAATTCCACATCAGATAGTATCACATGTGGATATCTTAAAGCAGAACTATACTTACCTTCAGTCCAGCGGCTGGCTTCCGGTGATCGATAGATCATCGGCCACTTTTATTGGTCAGGCTGGGATGACATCACTCCCACGTAGGTGCGAGAGTTCAGTCAGCTTGGCATTGCCAAATTTGAACAATGAGCTGTGCATGCACAGCTCACTATACAGGGGCAGACAGGCAGGCAAATTTGATGCAGAAAAAAGACAAAGCATAGGTCTCTTCTGCATTAAAAATCAGTCATCGGCCTCCTCAGCGAGGATCAGCAGAGCGATCCCTCACTGAGAAAAACAGAGCCCGCCTTGTGTGAAAGGACCCTAAATTTACCAAAACTGCAATATGAGGATCAACCTTAACTATATGACCAATGTGTATCCAGCCAGGCAGGCCCTTGCAGTACATAGATATTGGTAGATTTAAAAAAAAAGATTGTATAGTCAGATTACAACATGTGTGGTGAGCTGCAAAGAAATAAATACCCATGTACTCCTCGCTGGCCTTCATTACAGTAACAAGGTTGAAAAAAATGGAGGTAGCTTTCACACCTCCAGACGATGGGTGTGAGCGGGGAAGAACACTTTTGGTGACGGTGCTCTCTTGGCGTTATTGTCCAGCTGGGTTTACGGTGGATAAAAACTGCCATAATGATGCTTGCAATGGTCATGAAGAATTGATTTCCCTGGTGTGCTCTGTGTATTGCTTACATTATTCTTCTCTGCTATAGAATGTGAGCTGCGTGTTTCTGCTTGTTGCCATAGTGAATTTCACAGAAGGTAGCTTTGGGAACGCAACTCGAAAACAAAATAAAATAATACAGAAAAAAAAAAAAACAAGATTCACAGTGTAATTAACAAGCAAGTTAAAAGTAACTACACTGCAGCCTGTAATACAATGTCGTTACTCCTCAGGAGACACATTCTGGAGAAAACCGAGGAAATCATGTATTCCACGATAACCAGATAACTTTCATTTCCTAAAGTAGGAGAGAGGGGAACTTGTTCCCACAGCACCCAGATTTGAGCATTTGTTATGGTCAACACCACCTTTTCTGAGAACGCTTAACGTTTTATGTTTAATCTCATACTGCAAAATGTCAAAGGGTCCAAATCATGCTGGCCCTCAGCCAAATCACAGAGCAGCCAGAGCGATTCAGCACTTCAAACCGCTCTACGTTGCCAGCTGGCTAGGAGGCAGTGTGGTACACGATTGAGCGCACCGCACCGCCCCCTTTTTTTGTTTTGTACAATCTTTATTTGAAGTGTACAAAACATACACTTTATTTACTGCAATGTCAGCCGGTGCGATCTGCTGCATTACCTGTCTTGCAGTGCGATTCGGGTCTCTGCACTGCTATACAATGCAGCATGTCTGCCTCCTAGCGCAGCGCTATGCTGCAATGCAGTGTGAATGGGACACACAGGAAACAATTGTTTCCTGTGTGGCCCTGTGGTGACAGATGTTTTACCATGCAGATAAAACATCTGTCGCTGCATCTAGTGTGAATTGGACCTTAACCTGCCTGGCGGTATTCCCGAGTCTGACTCGGGGTTAGATTTTCATGCTGCGAGCGGTAACCCCGAGTCAGACTCGGGCTTGCCTCGCTGGATCCACAGGGAGTGTTTACTTAACTTGTCCCTGGATCCAGCGATGCCACCGTGCTGTGTGAGCGAGCGGGACCTCGCACGATTCACACAGCGTCCTCCTGTGCCGCCGATCTCCGTTCCCTGCCACGTTACGACGCATGGGAGCGGAGAACGGCGCCAAATTAAAAAACGTAAACAAACACATTACATACAGTATACTGTAATCTTATAGATTACAGTACTGTATGTAAAAAATGCACACCCCCCTTGTCCCTAGTGGTCTGCCCAGTGTCCTGCATGTACTTGTATATAATAAAAACTTTTCTTTCTGCCTGCAAACTGTAGATTGTCCATAGCAACCAAAAGTGTCCCTTTATGTCAAAAATGGTTTTAGAGCAGCTAGAAAACAGCGATAATAAATTATAATCACTTGCAGAATTGTGCGATAGCGATTTGTGGGGAAATTCGTCATAAAAAAAAAAAATGACAACGACAATTCTGCAACTGAGCAAATTTCAGTGATTTTGATTTGATTACATTATTCAATAATTTTTATTATAATTATATTATTATTTGTTATAATTATTTATAATTATTTATTATATTATAATTTATAATTTTGTTTTTAAAAAAATGTCATACCCGGGATGCCTATTAGAATCTTGTTTGGTCAGATTTAAGTGAGTTATTTCTAAAAATGACAGACCTACAATATAAAATGCCAAATTTTCTTGCAAATAATGGTACCGCTTTCAGCATGTTTTTTCTGAAAGAATCATACCGCCAGGGAGGTTAATATAACATCCTACATCCATCCTACTGGAGTGGAGGAGGTCTGGGTGGTGTTGGATCTGGGTGCATATAGATATGACATTTGTGTCCTAATACTGGGATTATTTAGGAACTGATTGCTGCTTAAACAATTGTATGTAGGTGCGATTGATGGCCTTGAACTGCGAAACCTCTATATATTTTAGTTTATGATATGATGTTGGTATTCCTACCCTCTTTTTAGGGGACTTGCATCCGGGAAGGTGGAGTCTTTCACAGGGTGGTGTGCCTGGACTGGGGGGGGGGGGGTGTTTTTGGATGTTTTCTGATTGTTTTTCTAGGAATCCCGCCCTGCGTGGCATGGATATGGGTTCCTTTTTTGTGCCTTTTGTATTGTGTACTATGGAAAAATATTGATAAAAATAAATTTACAAAACAAACAAAAAACATCCTACATCCATAAGCCTGTTCTATGGCAGTAGTAAGTATATGCTGCAATGAGCCTGACCTTTCTACACAACAGAACAGATGTGTATTCCAAGTAAAACGTTTAGCCCAGACCCAGAGAAGTACAAGAACCAGTATATGATTTAGCTCATCAGTGTCCACCTATAAGAGAGATATCAGTTTTGGTTCAGTTTAGACATCAAACGTAACCAGCCAGTTGCCATTGCTGACTTATTCTTGAAGGTGCAATCACGATCCTACCTTCTCCACTTTGTAGTCTCTCACTTGGAGCTAGCATACTGCATCTGAACACCTAATAAAAGCATCATTACTCACAGAGTAGTGAAAGAAGGATGAGGATGACAGCCCCAAGTGTACCTTCAAATCAAGTTAGCAAAGACAGCTACCAAATGACTATCCTGATATGTTTTTGATTACAGGGCTACAGAAAAAACAGGAGCTCCAGACCAAACATAAAGAGGTCCTCTTCATCAGGAGTTAGAACTGCTGAAACGGAAACAGATGTCTCTTATCTGAACAGGTTACAAATTATTAACAATAAATTTGAATTAAAGTAGTAGTCCCCGATCTTCCTTCTGGGTTCACAGCCTCCAGCTACCTGAGTGGCTGGGGGTGCAATGAGGTCACTCCCACACATGCGCATGGGAGCTGCCGACTACGGCACGGGCTCTGAAGGTTCTGCACTGTATGCTGGACCTTCAGAGCGCATGCGCTGGTGATGTCACCGGCTGCATTCAGTCTGAATATCTCCTAAACAGTGCAGGTTTAAGAGATATTCACAGTACCTACAGGTAATCCTTATTATAGACTTACCTGTAGGCATAACAAAGTTTACTACCACTATAAGGACTTTAAAAAAATGGATAGAGTAGGAGATGGTTATAAACCCTGTTCATTTCTATGTTGGGGAGATTTTCCTTAATGTCCCGTCTCATAGCCACAACAGGAAGTGAGAGATTCCTGCCTGTGTGATGGAAATCCCTGTTTTAACCAAAACTAATGTCCCCATGGGAAGGTTTCCCCTCTATTGCTGTTCAGGTGACAACTCCAAATGTAGGATTTTCTTTTACTTTCACTACTGATGATAGTGATTACCAGGAAAAATAGAGAGGGTGAATCTCCATAACAGGGACAGAGACAGCAATAAACACATGACAATTGTTTGGATCCCTCTCCACTCTATCCATGTTTGCTTTAGTTATACTCCAAGGTCTCAGTACTCAGAGCAGGCTCCAGCTGCTGATTGCAAAGCTCTCCCAACATTTGGTCTGGTGCTTCCACGTTTTCTGAAGCTCTTGGATTTTTCCTGAGGCACCTCTCATCATACGCTTCAAATTGAGATTAATCTACACTCATCCAGCTCATTCTACCTCCATCTCTCACATGTTTTGGAATAAAGCATATTATAATATTAGATGAAATAGATTTAGAAGACAATGGCTCAGCAGCACAAGACGATGCAAACAACTACAATAGGATTTGGGTAGTAAAATAAAAAAAATGCTATCATGATAAGTAATAGATGGAAAGAAAATGAGTGACAAGTGATTGTTATCAGGAAATATTGTGGGTATGACACAGATAGCAAAACATTACCTTTTTTCCTGGCTGTATCATCCGGATCTAGGCTCCTGGTCACCGTCACAACCTTCAGAACGAGGTGGTTGCCTCCATGCCTTATCATGTTAACCACTTGCCGATGGCCGACTTTAACCACATTCTCATTATTCACCTGCAGAGAACCATATTTGACATTACACATGTGTACACACAGAATGGACTTTATTTAACAAGCAAGAGATCAACATGATGTGTGGAGATGGTCAGATATCTGACAAATGACAGGCAAACCACTTCATATTGGGGAAATTACTGCTGCCTTTGATCACACATTGGTTGCATTGAAAAATATATG
Source organism: Rana temporaria (assembly GCF_905171775.1). Taxonomy (NCBI): domain Eukaryota; kingdom Metazoa; phylum Chordata; class Amphibia; order Anura; family Ranidae; genus Rana; species Rana temporaria. Next base: position 20,320,118 of record NC_053499.1, on the reverse strand, counting down.
CAGGCAAAAATTAGCACAGTTCTCATGTGAGGAAGGAATAGACCCCCTTTCTGGTTCATTACTGCTACCCAAAGCTCTGTATAGACAGGATGGAGCTTGTGTTGATGGCATCAGTTTGAGACGCTTCTAAAATCATTCAGGCCGAATCAGTGTGGCAGTTGCATTTAACGATCGGTTTTGACCCATCGGTTAGGCGTCCATCGGTCAAGTTCTATTTTTTTTGACCGAAGGATAACTGACTGATGGCACCCACACACGATCGGTTTGGACCGATGAAATGCAGCACCATGTGGATCAATCCGAGCAGAGGCCCAGATTCACAAAGGAGATACGACGGAGTATCTCAGATACTCCGTCGTATCTCTCAGAGTATCTATGCGACTGATTCATAGAACCAGTTACGCATAGATATCCCTAAGATCTGACAGGTGTAATTGTTTTACACTATCGGATCTTAGGATGCAGTACCACGGCCGCCGCTGGGGGGAGTTCGCGTCGTAAACCAGCGTCGGGTATGCAAATTAGGAGTTACGGCGATCCACGACGGTTTTTCGTGTTCGCTACGTCGCCGGTAGTCTAGTTTCCCGTCGCAAAGTTAGTCGTCGTTTTGGGTGCCTTAACTTTACACAGCACACGTATGTGCTGTATAAAGTATGGCCGTCGTTCCCGCGTCGAAATTTAAAAATTCACGTCGTTTGCGTAAGCCGTCCGGGAATACGGAATTACGCTACGCGCGTCGCCGTTCGAAAAAAATGACATCACTACGCTCAAAGCACGGCGTGCAATTCAAAAGGGAGCATGCGCAGTAGGTCCGGCGCGGGAGCGCGCCTAATTTAAATGGCACACGCCCCTTTGAATTACGCGGGCTTACGCCGGAGACCGCCGTCGTAGGTTTTCATTGCAAGTGCTCTGTGAATCAGGCACTTGCGATGAAAACTTGCGGCGGTGTAACGTATCTACCTGAATCTGGCCCAGAATTCTTTACATGGCTTTTTTTTAACCTTCCTCTGGATAAACTTGGATTTAGGATTCTGAATATGAATCTCTTTTTTTTTTTGTATTGGTTAAACTAGCTAGACTTGTCTTTTACATTCTGTGAAACTGTAAAAATCCCAATTAAATCCATTTTAATTGCATCTTATAATATTACAAAATCTAAAAAGACCAAAGAGGGTAAATAGTCATGCAAAGAGCTGTATAAGAGACATTCTGTAGTAGGTGTTTGATGGCAGGTAACAAATGCAGCAAGTAGAAAATATGTTCCAGATAAAGTGGGATTCTGCTCGGAACGTTAAATAAAATGATTGCACATAATGATTTAGACAGATGGCCGACTGCAAAAGCAATACATCACATTTATAGCTGAGAACTCACGTGCTTTATTAATATTCCACTGATTTATTGTATAACGGGAATCTATAGGAACATGTAACCAATTCCCTCAACTATTTATGGCTTTTATTAAACATTAATTCAGCAATCTACATGTGATGATCTTCCATATTAAATCTCTTCATATTTCCTGCCAAGTCAAAAATTAGTTCATGACCCTTGAAATGTAAATTGTATTATAGCGCAACACACTAATCCACCACACAAATCACAAACACAAATTGGTGATTTCGTAGTCCCTGGCAGGCTGAGTGCTTTGGACCAATCAATAAATTACTGTATAAGTATGTATAATCTGTAGAAGAAATGTTATGTATTTCTATACACGGGATTCAGGCATGTTTATAGCTCTGGTAGTTGCTATTGATGCAGATTGAGCTGTTTAAAAAAAAAAAGTACTACTGGAAGGTTTAGGTCTGTAGGCAAAACAGAAGGAAGTCTCAGTGTCCTGCTTCTATATCAGGGGTCTTAAATTAAAATTCACGGGGGTCCCGTTTCTAAAATTTTCTTCTGGCAGAGGTCTGAATCCCAAGTTGGCGCTATAACACATTGCAGACCCCTTTTACATCACAGTCCTCTCTGTACATCACACTCTAAAATAAAAAACCTGATTTTCCTCAAACATCCCTTGTAAAAAATATTATGAAACCACTCACTGTATCCGCTAGAAAAATGTTTATTAGTACCAAACGTGGAAGAAAAACTGACGTTAAAGGTCGGTACCATTCATACAATGACATTCACACAAATAAAAGGCCAAGTCCACCTCACATATATATATATATATATATATATATATATATATATATATATATATATATATATACACACATACATACATACACACACATCTATTTATGAACACAAGTATAAAGTGAATATGTTGGCCCCGCCCCCTGGCTCGTATTGCCACTCTGGTGTACACTTGCAGGGTCCAATACGTTGAGCTAGTATTCCTGCAAAGGGATGTTCACATATAGTCCATTATCACGGAATAGCTCCTGTACTCTCTGGATGTGCTTAAAGGAGATTCACGTAACTCATGTTGTAAGAAACATGGAAAGATGATGGTAAAGTAGCTGAGTATAGTAGAGATTGCTGCAGTGCTCCAGAGGAGGTTCACAATTCAGGGTTCTGGGTATGAGATAATATGTAAATGGCCACCATATGGACAGAAAACTCATAACCCTGAATTCCCTACCGCACACTGTAAGGTTGTTCAGTATGACACAGTCACGTAATAAACTCAAGCTACCAGTCCCAGGTCTGGAGTCTGGACGGACCAATTGTAATCCAAAGTAGTTGTGCACATAGTAATGGAAAAGTTCCACATCCAGAGAGAAATCAGTATACAGGTCCTGTTGAGCACTGATATCCTTAGGCCCCGTACACACGTCCGAGGAACTCGACGGGCAAAATTCATCGTTTTGCTCGTCGAGTTCTGTGTGAAGCCGCCGAGGATCTCGGCGAGCCAACTTTCCTCATTGAACAACGAGGAAATATGTTCTCTATTTGGCTCGACGAGGAACTCGTCGGCTTCCTCGGCCGAAAGTGTACACATGCCGGGTTTCTCAGCAGAATTTAGCTCTGATCGAGTTTCTGGCTGAATTCTGCCGAGAAACTCGGTCGTGTGTACGGGGCCTCAGGGTGAAAGAGCCACCCCTTGCAGAGTCTGCTATATCACAAGTTCTTTAGGAATGAAACCCAGGTCATAGTGAAGAGGTGGGCATTGACATAACCTGTTTATTTTAGTACATCACTCAGCCCCCCCCCCCTTAACATCATGGCTCCCCCTTTACATCAATGTCCACAGTGCCCCTTTACATCACAGACCCCTTCACATCACAGTCCTCCCTTTAAAGCAGTCCAACAGTGTCCTCAGTTACTCTTTACATCACAGTTCCCCTTTACACATCACAGTTCCCCTTTACACATCACAGTTCACCTTTACACATCACAGTTCCCCTTTACACATCACAGTTCCCCTTTACACATCACAGTTCCCCTTTACACATCACAGTTCCCCTTTACACATCACAGTTCCCCTTTACACATCACAGTTCCCCTTTACACATCACAGTTCCCCTTTACACATCACACAGTTCCCCTTTACACATCACACAGTTCCCCTTTACACATCACACAGTTCCCCTTTACACATCACACAGTTCCCCTTTACACATCACACAGTTCCCCTTTACACATCACAGTTCCCCTTTACACATCACAGTTCCCCTTTACACATCACAGTTCCCCTTTACACATCACAGTTCCCCTTTACACATCACAGTTCCCCTTTACACATCACAGTATCCCTTTACACATCACAGTATCCCTTTACACATCACAGTATCCCTTTACACATCACAGTTCACCTTTACACATCACAGTTCCCCTTTACACATCACAGTGCCCCCTGTGAGGGATTAGCTCGTGGGGATCACCTTTTCTGAAATCACAGTCTGTAAGCAGGCACTTTCTTTTAAGTCTGGCGGATGCCAGATTTTATTTATAAACGGTTTGCAGATTAAAATAAACAAAACAGTAAATTAAATCCTTGCCGTCCGGCGCTAAACTAAACAAACAGGATCTCCTCTCTATACAGTGTGGGGCTAGTCCCTGACACCCACAAAACATGCAGTAAAGCAAACCTTTTCAATCCAGCACTCAGCGCTCCCCTCACTCAGGTCCCTTCCTGAGTTTCAAGCCAGAGCCCTGTTGTGCTCTCTTCCTGGACATTTAAAGTCCAGCTGATTGTGGACTCCAGTGGACCCAAACATCCGGACCGGAATCCTAGCCAGGCCCAGAGGCTGTAAAACCCGGAATGGATTCCGGTTCAGTCTCTCATAATGGAACGTATGCGAGGTGAAATGTACCTATGATCATGTATCGCACCTCGCATACTGTCACACCCTTTACACATCACAGTTCCCCTTTACACATCACAGTTCCTCTTTACACATCACAGTTCCCCTTTACACATCACAGTTCCCCTTTACACATCACAGTGCCCCTTTACACATCACAGTTCCTCTTTACACATCACAGTGCCCCTTTACACATCACAGTGCCCCTTTACACATCACAGTGCCCCTTTACACATCACAGTTCCTCTTTACACATCACAGTGCCCCTTTACACATCACAGTTCCCCTTTACACATCACAGTTCCCCTTTACACATCACAGTTCCCCTTTACACATCACAGTTCCCCTTTACACATCACAGTTCCCCTTTACACATCACAGTTCCCCTTTACACATCACAGTTCCCCTTTACACATCACAGTTCCCCTTTACACATCACAGTTCCCCTTTACACATCACACAGTTCCCCTTTACACATCACAGTTCCCCTTTACACATCACAGTTCCCCTTTACACATCACAGTTCCCCTTTACACATCACAGTTCCCCTTTACACATCACAGTATCCCTTTACACATCACAGTTCACCTTTACACATCACAGTTCCCCTTTACACATCACAGTTCCCCTTTACACATCACAGTTCCCCTTTACACATCACAGTTCCCCTTTACACATCACAGTTTTCCTTTACACATCACAGTTCCCCTTTACACATCACAGTGACCCTTTACACATCACACAGTTCCCCTTTACACATCACAGTTCCCCTTTACACATCACAGTTCCCCTTTACACATCACAGTTCCCCTTTACACATCACAGTTCCCCTTTACACATCACAGTTCCCCTTTACACATCACAGTTCCTCGTTACACATCACAGTTCCCCTTTACACATCACAGTTCCCCTTTACACATCACAGTTCCCCTTTACACATCACAGTTCCCCTTTACACATCACAGTTCCCCTTTACACATCACAGTTCCCCTTTACACATCACAGTTCCCCTTTACACATCACAGTATCCCTTTACACATCACAGTATCCCTTTACACATCACAGTTCACCTTTACACATCACAGTTCCCCTTTACACATCACAGTTCCCCTTTACACATCACAGTTCCCCTTTACACATCACAGTTCCCCTTTACACATCACAGTTCCCCTTTACACATCACAGTTCCCCTTTACACATCACAGTTCCCCTTTACACATCACAGTTTTCCTTTACACATCACAGTTCCCCTTTACACATCACAGTGACCCTTTACACATCACAGTTCCTCTTTACACATCACAGTGCCCCTTTACACATCACAGTTCCTCTTTACACATCACAGTTCCCCTTTACACATCACAGTTCCCCTTTACACATCACAGTGCCCCTTTACACATCACAGTTCCCCTTTACACATCACAGTTTTCCTTTACACATCACAGTTCCCCTTTACACATCACAGTTCCCCTTTACACATCACAGTTCCCCTTTACACATCACAGTGCCCCTTTACACATCACAGTTCCCCTTTACACATCACAGTGACCCTTTACACATCACAGTTCCTCTTTACACATCACAGTGCCCCTTTACACATCACAGTTCCTCTTTACACATCACAGTTCCCCTTTACACATCACAGTTCCCCTTTACACATCACAGTGCCCCTTTACACATCACAGTTCCCCTTTACACATCACAGTTTTCCTTTACACATCACAGTTCCCCTTTACACATCACAGTTCCCCTTTACACATCACAGAGCCCCTTTACACATCACAGTTCCCCTTTACACATCACAGTGCCCCTTTACACATCACAGTTCCTCTTTACACATCACAGTTCCCCTTTACACATCACAGTGCTATTTTACACATCACAGTTCCCCTTTACACATCACAGTTCCCCTTTACACATCACAGTTCCCCTTTACACATCACAGTGCCCCTTTACACATCACAGTGCCCCTTTACACATCACAGTGCCCCTTGCGGTAATAGCCCCCTCTCCTCCTTTACATCACAGTCCTACTTTCATCATTCAGCCTTGCCTGCATGACCCTACCAGGGCATGGGCACAGTAGCTGGGTGTTTTTTTTTCGGTCTCTGGTCTCCCAGCCGGCCTCTGCTATTATCCTTACAGTGAGAAGGGCGAGAGGTGCTGCATATTGGGACAGAGAGTGGGAGCTGCCCAACTTATTACGTTAACAAGCGGGTGATTACCAAATCCCGCCCTCTGTCTTGAAATTCAGCACCTCCCTCCCTGCCAGCTGTGAGGATGATAGCAGCGGCCTGGCTGTAGACCAAAAAGAGAGAGAGAGAGCGAACACCCAGGCCTAAAAGTGGCACGGCTGCGGTCTGGACAGGACTGACGCTCAATCTGGGTCTGGACCGCGGTCCACCAGTCAGTGAACCCTGTTCTATATACATTCTATATGCAGGGCCGGATTTTCTCTCCCTGCCGCCCCAAGGCCAGGTTCCACAATGCACCCCCTCCCCGCCAACCGAACCCCCCCCCCAAATCAACGGAGAATGTGCGGCACGGTTAGATCAAATATGTTGTTTGTTTTTTTACTTATCACTTTTTTAAAAAAAATTATTAGTAGCTTGTCGCTTACTTTCTTAAATTTTTGTATAATTTTCTTATTATTTTTCTTATTCTTTACTTTTTTATTTTATTAATTTAATTATTATTTCTTATTATTTATTTTTTATCATTTTTTTTTTCACAATTTCCTGTGTGATAGCAATTGGAGGTGACATGTTCTCTTTATTGACCCTGTCACCTCCAAAACAGGAGTCCTAGCACTGTGCTAGAACTCCTGTCACAGCTGAGATGGGAAGAGCACAGCTCTCCCCTCTCACTGTGTACATCGGCAGCAGGGACAGGAGACAGACTCGGTGGCCGGGGGGAGGACGGAGTCCCAAAGACAGAGCCAGCAGAGAGAGGTATGTGGGGTGGGGGGGAGAGGGGAGGACGGACGGGAGCACACATTTTACAAGTGATTTCGGCGACATCGCCGCAATCACTTGTTAACGAGCGAGTGGATTCCCTCATAACTTACCGCCCTTAACTGTATGTTCCGGGCGTCGGGGGACTCCATGCCACTGCCGCCCTTTGGAGCCCTGCCGCCCCAAGGCCTGGCCTCAGTGGCCTTGTGGGAAATCCGGGCCTGTCTATATGCAGGGGACAATAAACTAGCCACAGTCACAATTCAGTTCAATCCACCGGTGGTGCTCCCCAATGCAAGAAGCCTGCAATTTTTTTTTTAATTCCTGTCATATCAAAACATTCTTAGTTTCTTACACCTTTAAGCAAAAGCTAACCTTTTAAATATTTGTATTGTATATTTGTTTTGTGCTATTGGGTGGTGTTTCTTTTTTTCACTCTCTTTCATTTGCACTCTATGTGGTCTTTGTAAAAAAAAACGCATTCATTGCACAGAAACATTTGTACAAGTTGAAAGAAATGTCCTGTATTTTTCCTAAGAGATTAAAGCGGAACTTCAGTCATTTTTTCCTCTTTCTATCTATTAAATCTTCTGCGCTTGTTTTAACTTTGTATAGTAAAAAAAAATTTCTGCCAGTAATTATCTTATAAAGCCCACTTCCTGGAAAAAAGGGACTGACGACAGAGCTTCCATAGGCCCCTTTCTCTGCAGCCTCAGCTGGACTGGACAGTGAACGAATAGGAAGTGCTCTGTGCTGACAGCTTCCTGTTCATTCACAAACTGAAGCATAGTAAACAGTTTACTATGCATCAGTTAAGAATGAAAACAAGAGTGATCGGTACCGATCACTCGCCGCGTTCATTTATTCATCTATCCTGAAACATCCCCCACAGCAGCAGGTGGGAGAGGAAGGGAGGGAAACTTCCAGCACTGCAGGGGGGAGATGGGTGGCACCAGGAAGCAGGGGGAATCGGCACCGAACAGGGTGATTAGGGTGTGCCCGGGAACATCCGGCACACTCTGTGCGCATTGCTTATGCATTCATCATTGATTACCGCAGCAGGACTGTAACCACATTATTTGGCAAAGAACTGGGCGAGCTACATTACAAGCACGGAGGGGGGTGGGGGGTGTAAGGGCTAAAGCAGAAATCCGTGATATCCAAGATTCACAAACTGTCCCCACCAAGCTCCATATATAAAGGGTGACTGAACGCATTAGACTGAGGACAGGAAAGGTGCCTCTGCTGTATATATCAGCCAGCCAGGTGTTAACAATTCTACCTTACCTAGCAATGTGACAGCTAGGATTTAGTTCCTGCCGTGAAATGGTATTTATTTTTCATACAAGCTCTATAAATCAGCTGTGCGGTTTGAAAATCCACTTGACGACACTAATCAGAACTTCTCAGCAGGACCCTGGACAGCTCCCTCAGTGACTCAGTAGAGATATGCCAAGTGCCTTGTGAAGCATTCTCTAAGCCGCAGCCACCCAAGTATGTAAAGTGTCTGAAATAATAACCATTTCTTCGATAAACATTCATTTCTTCTTAGGATAACACTGATATATCACAAAGTATTTCTAAGACAGCAGAGTGATGCCATTGTACTAAAGGTAATATTGGCAACGTTTCACCGTTTAAAGATTAATGTTGAGCAACAGGCAAAGCGCTAAGCAAATGGTTGAAACGCATTCATGTTTACTGTTTTACCTGCCAAAGGATTTGTCATTTTTGCCAGCTATTTTTGTGGTACACGTACCTCTGCTAGCCAGTAAGATTGCCATGTTACTTCCTGTTTAGTCTTTACTGCTTCCTGATTTCACTTTAGTGCCTGTGTATTGTCACAATTTGCTGCCTATCCTAGAATGCTCCGGAAGTCACGTGGCGGCCAACTGCGCATGCGAGATGCGTTCCAAACGCAAATGCGATGCGTTCCAATGCATTCACGACAGTACACACCAGTGAAACCTCAGTCGGCATCCAGGCTCTTTCCTTAACCTCCCTGGCGGTAAACCCGAGCGTGACTCGGGGTTGGTTTTTAATGCTAAGATCGGTATCCCCGAGTCACGCTCGGGGTGGACGTGCAGCGGCGCGGCTTACCTTTCGCTGGATCCACAGGCAAGTTACTCACCTTGTCCCTGGATCCAGCGATGCCACCCCACTGTGTGAGCGAGCGGGTCCTCCTCGCTCGATTCACAGTCTCCCCGTGTGCCGCCGATCTCCGTTCCCTGCGACGTTACGACGCACGGGAGCGGAGAACGGCGCCAAATTCAAAAAAGTAAACAAACACTTTACATACAGTATACTGTAATCTTATAGATTACAGTACTGTATGTAAAAAATACACACCCCCCTTGTCCCTAGTGGTCTGCCCAGTGCCCTACATGTACTTTTATAAAAAAAAAAAATGTCATTTCTGCCTAAAAACTGTAGATTGTCCAAAAGTGTCCCTTTATGTCAAAAATGGTTTTAGATCAGCTAGAAAACAGCGATAATAAATTATAATCACTTGCAGAAATGTGCGATAGCGATTTGTGGGGAAATTCGTCATAAAAAATAAATAAATAATGACAGCGACAATTCTGCAACTGAGCACATTTCAGTGATTTTGAGTTGATTACATTATTGAATAATTTTTATTAGAATTATATTATTATTTGTTATAATTATTTATAATTATTTATTATATTATAATTTATAATTATGTTTTAAAAAAAAAAGTCATACCCGGGAAGCCTATTAGATTCTTGCTTGGTCAGATTTAAGTGAGTTATTTCTAAAAATACAGTATAAAACACCACATTTCCTTGCAAAATAATTGTACCGCTTTTGGTACGTAATTCCAGACAGAATCATACCGCCAGGGGGGTTAACATCCCCGTGGATTGGAGGATGTTAAAAAAAAGAGCCAGGAGGCCGAGCGAGTGGAGCGAGCCGTCCGAGCGAAGCAAGGACGTGAGGCCGACTGGCCACTTTCCTCTAAATCCACGTCGCCCTGAATGCCGGGTTCGCTGGTGTGTACTGTCGAAAATCTATTGGAACGCATCTCACTTGCGTTTGCAACGCATCACGCATGCGCAGTTGGCCGCCACGTGACTTCCGCAGCATTCTAGGATAGGCAGCAAACTGTGACACTACACCTGCATTCTTGCTCATTAGCAAATAACTGTCCACTCAGTAAGCTGGAAGTGGAGATGTGACATAGGAAGAAGGTGAATTGTTAAACCAGCTAAACAAATTGCTTAAAGCGGGGGTTCTGCGGGAATATGTTTTTTTTTTTTTAGATTGTTCTTGCCCTCTTAACGTAGTCAATCTGCTACCCTTGTGAGCGAATCTTCTACCCGCCAGCATCGTCTTTGTCCAGGAAAGGATATTTTATAAAAATGATAGATGGACGTTTCCATCTTGATTGTGGGCACTCTGAAGCCCACCGGGATTTGCTTCCGGGATACGGTGAAACTTAAAATGGCGGAATTGTATCCGCCCTCGTCACATGACGAAGAGTCATGTGACGTGCAGAAATCACGCGAGACTACGTGTGCTGGGTTATAGAGAATCATCTCCTGTGCAGCGTCACGCTGTGCTCCCAGGAATCATTGCGGCGATCGCAGCCGAATCGACACGCCCACTCCCGCGGGACTCAAACCAGGAAGTGTCTGGTGAAGATGACAGAAATAAGGTATGGAAGCTTTTTTAATGAATTTGGATAGCGAACTGTTAAAACATCCAGTCAGCCCTTGTGTTTAAGGCTGACTTGTAAAATCGAGTGAACCTCCACTTTAACCACTTGTAAGCCAGGCTTTTTCTGTGACTATTTGTTTACAAGTTTAAATCAGTATTTTTTTTACTAGAAAATTACTTATAGCCCCCAAACATACTTTTACATATTTTTTTTTTTTGGCAGAGACCCTAGGGAATAAAATGGCAATCATTGCAATGTTTTATCTCACATGGTATTTGTGCAGCGGTTTTGCAAATGCAATTTTTTGGGGGGATTTTTTTTTTTTTTAATGAACACAATAGTTACCTGATTTTTTTGTATAATGTGAAAGACAATCTTATGCTGAATAAATAGATACTTATCATTAAACTCTATAAAACTGCAGATTTGGAATGGCAAAAATCTCTATAGGCGATGCTTTAAACGCCATTACCTGTTTGGGGTTACAGGGGAGGTCTAGTATTATTGCTCTCGCTCTAACATTCGCAGCAATACCTCACATGTGTGGTTCCAATACCGTTTACATTTGCATGCGCCACTTACATATGCGTTCGCTTCTGCACGTGAGCACAGAGCGATGGGGCGCTTACATTTTTTTTCTATATTAATATTTTTTATTTAACTTTTTATTTTGTTTTTTTTTTATTGCTTTTACTCCTATTACCCCAATCTCATCGTTACTTTTAAAAGCAAACGATAAAAAAACACAAAAAACAACATTTTTTTAAGCTTTAATAAAAAAAAGTATAACGCATATACTCGAGTATAAGCTGAGCTTTTCAACCATTTTTTTGTGCTGAAAATTCCCCCCTCGGCTTATACTCAAGTCACCTTTTTGCGCCTGATCTCCCAGACTTTGGGGACCCGACCGGCCTGGAGCCCAAACTTGTTACACATGTAGCCCCATTTCTCCTCTACAAGTGTGCAAAGTTTGTTGTCCGGGGGACCGACGGCTGGGGAGCACCGATTTTCCAAACCCGGCACCCCTTCCATAGACTCCCATGTTAAACGTCAGTCTAGTCATGGACACAGTGAGGCATGGGCACAGTGAGGCATGGGCACAGTGAGGCATGGGCACAGTGAGGCATGGACACAGTGAGGCATGGACACAGTGAGGCATGCACATGGACACAGTGAGGCATGCACATGGACACAGTGAGGCATGCAGATGGACACCTTAGGCTTATACTCGAGTCAATAAGTTTTCCCATTTTGTGGTAAAATTAGGTGCCTCGGCTTATATTCGGGTCGGCTTATATTCGAGTATATACACTATATATTTTCTTCTAGCCTGGACCAGAAGTGACGTCATGAAAGTGAGTTAATGTCTATGGTAGCAGCCGGACGCACCATCGGATCGTTTCTCAGGCGAAGCAGCGGAAACAGTAAGCCCGAGAAACACCGGTGAGCGGTGGCAAGACGGAAAATGTCCCCTCCCATCACTTCAGAAACCTTTCCAGTGGCTCATGAGCCGCTCGGACCGGTCTCATTAGAAAGCCGGCTGCCTGCAAAATAAGTGTGAAGGTTATGGCAGATATCTTTAGCCATAATCCCAGTAAACCACTTGCAAACCACAATGTATATATACATATTGCGGTCAGCAAGTGGTTAAATTGGTTCTAAAGTCTCAACATTTTATTACCTTAACCTCTTGTGGACCCCTCGTACCCGTATGCCTCTTTCTGCCTCCGGTTTAGGCTTCTGTACACTGTTGTAGGTGAGGGGGGAAGGGGTCTGTTTGGGAGTAAAGGGGGCATCTGCTTGGCATGATATTACATGGTACAACCTAAATATGGATTAAACATGGTCTTAAAGGTGAACTTAGCCTTTAAAGTGGAGCTTGCACTGTGTTTGGACTTTATTTAGTTAGATTTGGGATACTCTGCATTTCCTAGGAATGCCGGAATTATGGTGACAATAACCTCTGGGGGTAGGACAAGTATACTCAGGCCTCGTACACACGACCGAGTTTCTCGGCAAAAACCAGCAAGAAGCCTGCTGTTTTTTTTTTTTTGCAGAGGAAACCGGTCGTGTGTACACTTTGACGAAGAAACCGTCGAGGATCTCATCGGGCCAAAAAGAAAGCATGTCTTCTTTTTCCTCGACGGGAATGGGATAATTTGGCTCGCCTATTTTCTCGGCGGCTTCACAAGGAACTCGACGAGCAAAACTATGTGTTTCGCCCGTCGAGTTCCTCGGACATGTGCACAAGGCTTTACTATCTTTTTTCCTCACAGGTGCATTTTTGTGATAGTATTGTATGGCAGTTTATAGGAAGTGGAAGGGAGTGCAGATATAATCAGCTTTTTAGTGCAATCTACTAGAGTTAAATTAGTATAGATCAAAGTTCAAAGTTTTAGGCCCCTTTTACACTTGTATGACCTGAAGGTTGCACGACTTGAAGCAATGCCTGTCTAATATTGAGGTCTATGGACCTCAAGTTGCATCAAAGTTGGACCAAAGTACGGTAGTTCAGAGACTACTTTGAAGTCGCACAGATATGAACGGTACTTATTTGGAAATCATGGGGTACAACTTGTCACGTGACTTTTCAGTCCCAAGTCGCACACGTGTGAAATGGGCCTTATTCAGCGAATCCTGGCTGCCATTAATAAAATTGCTGTTTATTTAATTATAAATTATTAAATTTGTAAAAATAAAACAAAAACAAACATCCATACTCACCTCTATGCTGCAGCCTTCCCACATCATCTCTAAGCCCAAGAACTGACCAATCATAAGACTGCTGACTGTTCAGTTATTAGTTTGCTACGAGTGGAGAGAAGTCACTTCTCTCCTGTCTGCTCCTCCAATGCTCACTGGATCACCAGGAAGGGGATGGGGCAGGCACAGTTGGCTCTGGCTCTTGGCCGCATGCTGAGAGGGAGGTGGAGCGTGCTGTCAATCAGGCAGCTGGGTGAATCAGGACAATATTGTTGGGATCTTTAGGGCCTGGAGCAACTCTGCCATGTCAGCTGCTAGAAGGAAATAGCCCACAATCAGCTGACTCCAGGTCACAGGAGAGCAAAAGGAGGTGCACTCCTGTGACCCAGAAGAGATGTATGGATGTAAAAAAAAACTTTGGCCATGCTTCTCTTTCACCTGGATTAGCGCTCTAATTCCGGTACAAAATAGCAATTTAAGCATATCACAAAAGATAAGATACACAAAGATATAACACAATCTTTACTATGCAATATAAAACTTAGCTGCCAGGATGTCAGACTTTTATATAGAAATATGTGAATTTATATCTGTGGGAAGAACTTTATAGCTGCCCCAATGCAAATGGTTTAACAAAAATATATATATGATCAATATGATTATTAAACAATGTGGGATAAATGAATACAGTGTCCCTTTACCTAAATGTGACAGGACAGGTATACTCTAAATCACAACTAAGAGGGCATTCTACTTCTCACATTAGCACCTCTCACACTGTCTGGAACTGACTAGATGGGGATCATGGGAAACATAGCTTTGATATTTATGGCAATAATGTCCAATTTCTTCCTTCGTGGTACATTTAGAAAGATAGCAAATAACCTTTCTTCTATCAGAAGACAGGAGCAGCACCAGCATCAGACAGCATGAATGTCAGAGGGAAAGGTTCCAGCCATCCATCAGCTAGCACAGTACAACTGTTCTCTCTTGCATGCTTTAGCAGACACAAAGGTCCTGTACTGTAAATCTGTGTTCAGATGTCATGTCTACAGCTGGAGGGACTTGCTGTTTTTTTTTTCATCTGCTTCTGTTCACATCACTGATGGGTGGAGTGAGAGCAAGAGCTGCAAGGAAAGGTATTAGGAGGCAAACTAGGCCTCAGGTATTACAGTACATGAATGGAGAACAGTATATCTCAGGACTAGCGCTGTCCATTTTCTAGTTTTCATTTCCTTCTAAGGCAGAATGGGTTATGCCCTGTGGTATCCTTATCACCGTCTCATACTTTATTCTGAGCATGCGCGGGTTTCTAAGCATACACACAAACGTGTTTCTCGTTGTAAACCAGCCCAACGAGAAACACGACAAGGAAATTGAGACTCCTGATAAGAAAAAAAGAGAACATCTCTTTTTTCTCGTCGAGATTCACAACAGTTTTCTCGACGAAAAACATACACACGTTTTTCTCGGCAAAAATGCTCTGCCAGCATTTTTCTTGATGGATTTTGCCGAGGAAAACGGTTGTGTGTATGAGGCCTCAGCCTCTAATCATGTGCTTCCAAAAAAGAAAAACCCTATTGGTCATAAACGTTCACACTATTGCAAATTAAATGCTGCAATAGTGGTGAAGAGAACTTACCTGGTCCACGCCGAGCGAGATGTCATCTTGCTTCGGCATGTCTTCCGGGTATCGCCTCTCCAGCGCTGTGATTGGCTGGAGCGGCGATGTCGTCACCCCCGTGCATGCGCGCGGGAGACTTCAATCCGGCAAGGTCCGGCGGCTGCCGGCCCTTTAGCCGATGATCCCCGCTCCGCATGCGCTGCTGCAATCAGCAGCGCATTGCAAGCGGAATATCTCCTAAACCGTACAGGTTTAGGAGATGTTCTTTATACCTATAGGTAAGCCTTATTATAGGCTTACCTGTAGGTAAAAGTAAAAAAAAAAACGCCTATACAACCACTTTAAGACAACAGGAAATAATAACCATGCAAGTGCATTGTGACAACTCAGAATCACAAAGTACTTTCAGAAATTGTCATTGCTATATGAGAACTAGTTCTAGAAATCCTCTATTGACCATTTCATCCTGTTTATCATACTACTATGCTGCAATGCCACACTGTATTCTACTGTCGCACAATAGGAATGACTGTGTGCATTTGATGATTCTGGTGTACGTTGGTAGGCTTGTGACGTCACACCAGTAACAGAGTTTCCCCCGCACTGGGCTGCCCATAATAAATGTAACAATAGAAGCATGGCGGAGCTGCGGAGGGGACCCAAGTGCTGCCTTCAATGGCATTTTCAAGCAAATGACAGTCTACGTGGTAAATATCCTTATTCAATCCTTATTCTGAATGTCACAAGGATCATTGACTTTTTTTTTTTATCTGCTAAACAAAGGAAGTGGTGAAATGAGGCGAGTGTGGCGCAGTGATGAGGCCGGTCCTCTGGGCCCGCTCTCAGTGACCCCGCCGTACACAAACTAGAGATGTTACTGATCACACTGACTAGGAGCAGTGACTAATTATCCCTCTGATACTCATCTAATCCTCTGCTGAGCGGCACGCAGAGGACGACCGCAGCGATGTGACAAAGAGCCCGAAACATCTGCAGTTATTCCATCATCAGTAATCTGTTCTGCTCTACCTCATGGGTTTAACAAGACACAGAATATTCTATGCATTATTGCTCTTAAATAATGTCACATTTTCCTGAGAGAATAAGCAATATCTGGGCGATATTACAGCTTTAAAAAAAAAAAATGAAACAAAAAAGCAGAAACCAGTGCCAGTACATAGATTCACAGTGCAACTTCCAATCTTTCCTGGAAAATCAGATTTTTTAAAGTGATTGTAAAGGCAATTGTTTTATAAAAAACAAAACATTTTATACTTGGCTGCTCTGTGCAATGGTACAGCACAGAGCATTCCCTTACCTCCTTTTCTGTTGCCCTCTCCCACGGGAAGGTTTACACTCCTCCTTTTGAGTGCCCCTTCAGCAGGCTGGCTGCTGAGGGGGCCCCTGTACAGGCACGCTCCTGAGCCTGGCTGTGTGCATCCATAGACACACAGCATGGCTTGGCCACACACCCCCAGCCCCTCCTCACAGGATTTGACTGACAGCAGCTGAAGCTTATAGCTCCTGCTGCTGTCAGTCTCCTTTGAGACCAGGAAGAGAGAGCTGGATCACGAGAGGACTCAGATAAGTGTTTAGGGATGGGAGAGGCAAGTAGGAAATTAAAGCAGAGTTTCACTCGTTTTTATGTTTATTAAAGGTCAGCAGCTACAAAAAAAGTGTGGCTGCTGACTTTTAATAAACACACGCTCACCTGTCCCAGGATCCAGCGATGCGGCCGCCCAAACCCCTAGCTTCCGTCCCTCACCTCTCCCCAGCGCCGGTATTACAAGTGTGGGCACCCACGATGTGGCAGCTTGCGGCTTCACAGTCGGGTGAGAACTGCGCATACGCGAGTCGCGCTGCGACACCTCATTGGTCGGGCAATCTTTAGGGACCTGTGATGTGTCCCAAAAGATTGGAGGGAGGGAGGAAAGGAGACCTTCTCCTCGAGTCGCCTAGGTGGCCCTAGTGGAAGTCAGAGCAGTTACCTGTCAAAACTAGGGACCTGTACCCCCCCCCCCAAAATGACACGCCAAATGTGGCATAGGAGGGGGAGGGGGGTTTCTCCTTTTGGGTGGATCTTCACTTTAAAGTGTTACTAAACCCAGGGCCCTGCATTCACTATATCTAGTCTTCCACAGTACACAGAACATGCAAATGCAATTATTTTAGTAAATATAAGCTGCTAAATACCTTTTCTCATCAGCAGTATATAGCAGTCTTGTGACTTCTATCAGTGTCCAGCCAAGCACTGGTTAAAGTTAGTCCTATGAGGATGCAAGACCCCTGACTCTGTCTGGACAGTGCTGATTGGTCCTGTGTTGATCGTATGCACTCTCCCAAGAAAATAAAAAAACCTCTCTAGTAATACACACCAAACTGAGCATGTGCAGCCTGCCTCCATAGACTCTGCATTATCAAGAAATTATCAGAGGACTGTGGAAGAAGGGGAGAATCAGAGAACACAGGATCAAACAGCCTTTTTACACAATGCAGAGGATTAACCCCTTAGGTTCCACAGTGAGTATAACAAGCATGCTTTACTGCATATACCGACTGATTTTACTATACTACTTTAAAACTGCTTTAAAGTGGTAGCTACTGGTAGACTTACAATCAGGCTTACCTGTAGGTATAATGAGTATCTTACATGCGCATGGTAGTCATGGTCGTGGAACAGCGCCCTCAATGGACACAAACTCCAGTGTGCCGTCCGTTCCGAGAGCAGTAGTAGGTCAAAGTATTTCAGTAGTAAAAAAATGGCCTGGTTATAAAGGGGTATTCATGGCCGTTACTTAAAGTGGTTCTAAAGCCTAAAGGGCCAGATTCACATAGAATTGCCCAGGCGCAGCGTATCAGAGATACGCTACGCCGCCGTACCTTACCTGGCGTATTTTGAAATCCTCAAAGATTTCACGCCCTAAGTTATGGCGGCGTAGTGTATTTCTTGGCGCGTATTTCAAATTGGGCGGGTAGGGGGCGTGATTCATTTAAATGAAGCGCGTCCCCGCGCCGATTGAACTGCGCATGCTCCGTTTTGAAATTTCCCACCATGCTTTGCGCGAAATGACGTCGCACCGACGTCATTTTTTGAACTTAGACGTGAGTTACGTCCTTTTCTATTCACGGACGACTTACGCAAAAAAAAAAAAAAAATCAAAATTTGACGCGGGTACGACGGCCATACTTTAACATGGCAAGTCTATCTATACGCCGCAAAATAGCAGCTTTAACTATACGCCGGGAAAAGCCGACTAGCGACGACGTAAGAGAATGCGACGGGCGCGCGTACCTTCGTGGATCACCAGAAAAAGCTAATTTGCATACCCGACGCGGAAAACGACAAACTCCACCCAGCGGGCGCCGAAGTATTGCACCTACGATCCGATTTGCATTTAGGTGAAAAACCTTTGGTATGCAGTCCAGCCCCCAAAATACTTACCTGAGCCCGATCCAGCGATGTGCACGAGCTCTATCGACTCGCTTCCTCCTCATTAGCTCAGACACAGCAGCGGCTGCCACTGGCTCCTGCCAATCACAGCCAGTAAGGAGATAGTGGGGCCCAGCCACACTCTGTTTGCGTGTATTATAGGCACATAGGGGTTGATTTAGTAAAGGCAGTTGCACTCTGCAAGAACAGTTGCCCCAGAGCTCAGTACATGAGCAGCTCTGTTGACTTCCATCATCTAATCACGTGCAAACAAAAATTCTTTTTTTTTCCTTGCACGTGATTGGGTATTCTTTGTAAAGTAAAGCTTTACCTCATTTACCAAGCTCAGGAGCAACTGCCTTTAGTAAATCAACCCCATGGAGCAGGCTCTGAAGTGAGCACATGCATGAGTGCCCCCAGCTTGCTATGACTGTACTTATGGGGGGGGGGGGGGTTGGGTGAAGGTGGAAAAAGGAGCCAGGAGCCCTGCCGGTGGACACGAGAAGAAGAGGATCGGGGCTCCTCTGTGCAAAACCATTACACAGAGCAGATAAGTATAACATGTTTTATAAAATTATTATCATTTTTTTTAAACAAATGTTTAGAAAACTGCTGAATCAACAGTTCACACCATGTAACTGGAAAGGATGGAATAATGTAACTAGAACAGAATGGTTTTACAATTTTCACACCTCCTGTCCTGGAAATGGACAATCACCATCTGCTTACTCTGGTGACTGGATTATGGTATTTGTGCTGCCTGTGTGGATACAAATGCTGGAGTATATATCTTACACTCAAGTAACTTGGATAAGCTAGGGGGGAACGTCACCAACATTATAGAAGTCCAGCTGAATGTGAATAATTACTACTAGAACACCCATGACCTGAATAATTGACATATTACCCCAGACATACACAAGCCCTTACAAGTCAATCCTTTGTAACATAAGAGCAGTAAATACATAGGGGCGGCGTAGTGCAAGCCATTTACACTACGCCGCCACAACTTACTGGAGCAAGTCTCCAAGCACTTGCTCCGTAATTTGCGGCGGCGTAGTGTAAAGGGCCCGGCGTATGGCCGCGTAATTCAAAGGGGGCGGCTTGTATTTAAATTAAGTGCGCCCCAGCGCCGATCGAACTGCGCATGCGCCGGCCGTAAAAATAGCCCAGTGCGCATGCTCCAGCTCACGACGGAAAATGTCAATGAAGCCGACGTGAGCGTCATTGACGTAAAGTCCTATTCGCGAACGACTTAGTAAAATGACGGAAAAAGACGACGCTGACCCGACGCCATACTTAACATACGAAACGCGTCGGTTCGCTTCCACTGTCGCCTCATTTGTGTATACACGCATGAATTTCCAGCCTACATGTGAGTGTAATTGCTGTCTTTTAAATAAATGTTTTATTTTTACAATTTTACGCTATGTGGCCACCCTTCTCTTTTACCCCCCAAAAAACATCTTTGATGCCACTTTAAGTGGTTTTGGCTCGGGAACCTTCCTTTTCAACACAAAGTTCCCCTTGAAGCTGTGTTCCATTAGAAGCATCTGGTGATGAGCACCATATCCAGCTGGCTGCTTCCATGACCCTGGATACACATACAAAAGCCTTTTCTGACTTCTGGCGGCATACGTCCCCTTAAATCCACCATTTCCGGTAAGCAGATTACTACACTGTCGGTGGTGGTCCGATCACTTTAAGGGCGTTATCACATTCCTTGGATTCTATCCAATTTCACGTGGTGGAATATAATTTATATGGACTTTAATTAATATTGTGTGATCACAACATCATATTATTTATTCATCATGGTCTATTATTGTGTCAATACCCTTAATGTCACTATGTTGTAAATGTGAACTGTCACTGAGTTCTTTTTTGTTACATACCGTATATCATCCAAGTACATTTTACTATCTGCTTGGTCTAAGCGCTACACTTTACTTTTTTCAGCGGAGATCAACGGACCGATCTCCCGCTGAGCTGGCGGACCCTGTATCGACGGAATCCGCCTCGTGTGGAAGGGGCCTAACGATCCCTGTACCATAAACACACACTCTCCTCTCATTGTAAGAGAACCTGTCACTTTTCAATTATTGGTCAATTTATAGACAGTTATGGTGGAAGTTAGGAGTTTAATGGATTTTTGGCAGAATAATCAGGTATTTTTCTGTATTTGACGATTTTTTTAAAAGTGTGTTTTTTATTTTTTATTTTGCCAGAGATAACCTTTAATTAATTAACAGAATGAAAAAATGCACACTTGCTTGGGACAGGCAGTAAGGAGGCGTTATCGCCCTTCAATTGCTATTGTGAATGAGCCCTCAGGAGCTTGGCTCATTACATATTTCAAGCATCAGGTGAGCTTCAAAATCTCTGGTGCTCCATTATGTACCTCTTGTATTAATAGCAGGGCCCAGCCATGCCCTCTCCTAAAAACAAAAACTCAAATTGTATTGGTTATGTTTTAGACTGAGTTGGACCTCTTGCTGCGATTCATGCCATGGCCCATGACACGGGTTCCTGAAAAGCCGGCTGATGACGTGAATGACTTCCCATGGAAGGAAAATCTATATCGAGCCACGGAGCAGTTTTGTACCAGCAGAGAGCCAGGTCAGTAAAAGTTCTCACGACGAGTCGTTAAAGACAAATAGGAAGTTATTAAATATAAATATAGAAACACATTAAAGGTGTATTTATAGAGCACCCCTGCTAGAATTCAGAAGCTTCTCAGCTCAATCTCCGTCCAAAATTAGACAAACTAGCAGGGAAAAAAATCAATTTCAAACAGCCTTTAAAAGGCGTCTGAGTTATTTCTGGGATTCTCTGGGCAACATCAGCTAAAACAGTGGGCAGAACTGAATATGGGTTTGAATTATTCCATGTAAAAAACATTTGGGGGGAGAATATAAAATCAAAAACAGATGCACAATTTTATTGACTTAGGATACATGGTTTTTAAAACAGAATAAACATTGCGTCATATTGCAGAACAGTATTGCTAAAAGGTGAACTCCAGGGAACTTTAAGGGGCGGTTCGCACCACAATCCACAATTTTTGTGTTCTGGATGCGTTTTTGCATGCGCGCTTTTTAGGGGGTCCAGTGGATTTTTTTTACTTCATCTCAATGCAGGACATCTGTGTTCTGATGCATTTTTGATGCGTTTTGCTATGTTCCAGATGCGTTCCATACAGAAAAAAATGCAACTTGGTCTACTTTTCTTAAAGTGGTGGTTCACCCTAAAAAGCACGTTTCTACCATGCCATCCAGCATACTAGCGTGAGCTACAGTATGTCTTTATTTATTTATTTTGCGCCGTACTCACAGTTTAATCCCGTAGTTAAGTTTCAGACTCCCCACGGGGAATGGGCAGTCCTATGCAGAGCGGAACATGATTGACGGCCGGCTATGGCGCGTCACGCTTCCCGAGTAGGACTCGGCTCTTCGCGGCGCTATACGGCGCCTGCGCACAGACTAGGAGCTGACTGCGCAGGCACAGTGAAGAGCCAAGTCCTATTTCGGCTATTTCCGGGAAGCGTGACGTGCCATAGCCGGCCGTCAATCACGTTCCCCTCTGCATAGGAACGCCTACTAGTCTGAAACGTAACTACGGGATTAAACAGTGAGTACGGCGCAAAAAAAATAAATAAAGGCATACTGGAATACATGGTAAACACTGTGCATGTGATTTTGATGCAGATTAAAGTGATTGTATCGTCTGTCTTGTTTTAAAAAGAATACAAATAAATAACAAACATTGTCATACTTACCTCCTCTGTGCAGTTGGTTTTGCACAGAGCAGCTCCAGATCCTCCTCTTCTCGGGTCCCTCTTTGCTCTTTCATTTGGGTACAGCGTTACATGACCGAGCAATTTCCAGTTAAAATAGTGCAGTGCTGAATAGCAAAACATAAAAATGTCCTAGTAATAAAGGGGGTAAGACCTTAGGCAGGTCAAGTGGTTAATGTTCCCCCAGACAAAAACAAACATTTAAACCTTGTGGGGGGTTGCGCACTGCAAAGGTAATTTTTTTTAATTCCTCAGATATAAGCTTTCACACTGACAGCGCCCGGGCGTCAGCGGTAAAGCGCTGCTAATTTAAGAAACGCTTTACCGTCTTTTTGAAGCGCTTTGCGGTGTGTTTTTTAGCCATACTATCTGTATGGCTGAAATCGCATTTTGCACGGACATCGCATGTGATTTGCACTGCAGTGCACCAGTGTGAACCGGCCCTTAAGCAGCAACTCCTAAACGCATGAACAAGTGATCTTGGAAGCATAAAAGTTGTTCACACTTCTTGGGTAATTTCTAATCTTTTTAGAAAAGATAAATGTGGGAGTGCAAATGCAGCAGGCTTATAACATGGAAATAAAACTAAAATAAAAAAAAATTGTGAGCAGGACTGCCTAAAAAGTTTTACGAGCCCCAACCCCCCCCCCCAAGTGTGAAAGAGCTCTTAAAGTGATATTATAGCTTCGATTAAAAAAAACAAATAAAACAATTAACAAACATGTCATACTTACCTCCACTGTGCAGCTTGTTTTGCACAGAGTGACCCCAAACATCCTCTTTTGGGGTCCCACGGCAGCTCTCTCTGGGATGTGCTCATTGTGAGCGCACTCCCGTGTCCAGCATTCGGCGTCCACAGCCGCCAAATGCAGGACTCAGCGCCGCCCCCCGGCGCCCACATTATTGGATTTGATTGACAGCAGCGGGAGCCAATGGCTGCGCTGATATCAATCTATCCATAGAAGAGCCGTGAACCCATGGAGAGAGCGACAGCGTGATCGGGGCTCAGGTAAGTAAAACGGGGGGGGGGGGGGGGTTGGGGGGCTGGACACTGCAAGGGTTTTTTTTCACCTTAATGCATAGGATGCATTAAGGTGAAAAAACACAAAGGTTTACAACCCCTTTAAGCCCCGTACACACAGGCAGAGACGTTCGGGACATATTTGCCAGTTAAAAAAAACAAAAACAAAAAACAGCCGACATTCTGCCCATGTGTATGTCGGTTTGAACGGCTTCTGTCAGACTTGAATGCTGGCAAATCAGCAGCTGACCGACTCGAGTGCTGATCACAGTGTTCTGGTGGAGGGCGATTCCGCTGTCAGAACACAACAGCATAGCAGGGAAGAACACTGGACTAACCTTGCATGGTTAGTACAGCGGCTCCAACCGTAGCTGACAGGTTTTTTTTGTGCAACCCGTGGGATTTCATAAAAAAAGAAAAAAAACTGTAGTGTGTATCCAGGCAGGCCTGTCGGAACAGGACAGGCAAAACAAGCAACTGCTTGGGGCCCCGAGCCCCAGCAGAGCGCCGCCGCTTCCTATAAATGCTGCAGCCTGTAGCGTGGCCGCGCTCCTTTCCTAATTCCTCCTGCAGTCCGGCCGGGTACCGTAACCGCGTGGTACAGGAGATTCAGTTTCCTGTTCCCGGCCAGACTGACAGGAAGTGCACACACTCGGTGCTCACTTCCTTTTAGTCGGGCCGGGAACAGCAAACTGAATCTTCTGCAGCGTGGTATGCGGTAAGGGGGGTTAAAAAGAACATGGGGGGGAGCCGGGGAGGCAGTCAGAAGAAGTACTAGCTGATGTTCGGCAGAAGTAGCTCTATGCGGCGGTATAAGGTAGGGAGGGGGGGCAGCAGCTGTATGCAGTGGTATGCGGTAGGGAGGGGGGGTTAAAAAGAACATGGGGGGGAGGCAGTCAGAAGAAGTACTAGCCGACGACGTTCGGCAGCCCCCCCCCCCCGCTTATCTGGTTTATACTTGAAACTCAGCAACACCCCCTCCCCAGCTCCTTGCTTGGGGCCCCCAAATTCCTTCAAACGGCCCTGTATCAGGGTTAAGGCTGGCCATAGACGTTCAATTCCCACATCAACACAGTCAGTGTTGATGGGGAAATCTGTCCGGTGGAGCTATTGTGTTCTCCCGGTGGGGGGCACGGGGAGCTGTCCCTGCTGGGAGAACACAGTGATCATTGCTAGCGGCTATAGCCAATGGCAATTATAGCATGCTGAAAATCCGACATGCTGGTTGTACCAAAGTTGATGGATGGATTGACTTGGGTACATTCAGCCTGCTCATAAGTGGTTAAAATCTTGGCTGGTCCCTGCTGAGCCAGCCGAGATTCGAACCATCTATGGCTGGCTTAACAGTGCTGAACTCCCAGTGCCAAGAGCTATTAATCTGTCATACCGGCAGACAAATAGCACTCCTGTCCAATATGAAACACATTTATTGCCGAATGTCTATCACTGGATGTTGCAGATATATTTCTTTTTCCTTCCCTTTTTTTTATAGTTGGCCTTCTCTCTGACTGCGCCTTTGTACTGCTCTATATGATAATCCTGAAGGTTTAAGTACCTGGATTCCCTACTTTCTGCATACTGCTGTGCAACGAGGTGCAGATAACCTGCGAGCAAAGTGGCTTTTCACTAACATGAATTATTAACTCTACTGAATAGTTTATGAACCATCCACAAGAACATTTAATAAAAAAAAGTGCTCCGTGATTAGAGGCCCCATTTATGAAAAAGAAATTGGGTCAGAAAAAAATTCTCCAGCTAAAAAGTTACAAACTTGGCAAGCTCATGACAGGATAAATAGAGATTCAAGTTCCTGTGACTTAAAGCATTTCTAAAGTCAAAATGTTACATAAAAATATTAAATATGTTATACTTACCTGCTCTGTGCAATGGTATATGCCAGTATGAGTAGCGACCAGTCCACGGCATCCACCTTCGCGGAGTCTATTCCACATTTTAACAGCTCTTACTGTGAAGAAATCTTTCTGTATTTGGAGATTAATCTCTTTTCTTCCAGATGTAAAGAGTGCCCCCTTGTGCTCTGTGATGAACTTAAAGTGCCTAACTCAACACCAAGTTCACTGTATGGACCCCTTATGTTATGCTCTTGATGCCCTGGTGAAGGACCTTACAACCATGTCTTTAAATTGAGTTGCTTTTATTTATTTTTTCTAATTCTTTATTTAAGTATCCAGGATACACAGAGCAATAGATCACTTTAGGATACATGCAGGAAGTGACCTCAGAAAGGTCCTGAAGAGTTGCTTTTGTTTAACATAACCAAATAAAATCGAAGGCCCCTTCCACACTGGGGCGGGAGGTGCGGTGTCGGTATAGCGCCGCTATTTTTAACGGCGCTATACGGTCGGAATTGCGGCGGTATTCGGCCGCTAGCGGTTTTAACCCCCGCTAGCGGCTGAAAAAGGGTTAATACCGCCGGCAATGCGCCTCTGAAGAGGCGCATTGCCAGCGGTATAGCTGCGGTGTCCCATTGTTTTCAATGTGAAGGAGCGGTGGAGGAGTGGTATACACACTGCTCCTCTCACCGCTCCAAAGATGCTGCTAGCAGGACTTTTGGAGCAGTCCCGCCAGAGCATCGCCTGCAGGGCAGGAGTTTTTCAGGTGGTATTTAGGTGCTATTTTTAGCGCTAAACCACCTGAGAAGGGTCTAACTTCTAGACATTTCTAAACATGTCTGGACTTTCTTTACCATACATTCAAAAAAACAAACAAAAAGAAATTAAATTAAAATAGTCAATAAATATGCAGGTTGCAAGCAGTGCGGAGCCTTCCTCTGCAAAAAGAACATCAAAGAATAAAAATATAAAACAGTATAATTGTGAAATTAACATTTTATATAAAAAAAAGGGATACCCAAGAACTGGACTCTATGGGCCAGATTCTCGTAGTTCTGCGGCGGCGTAACGTATCCGATTTACGTTACGCCGCCGCAACTTAGACGGGCAAGTGCTGTATTCTCAAAGCACTTGCTCCGTAAGTTGCGGCGGCGTAGCGTAAATCGGCCGGCGTAAGCCCGCCTAATTCAAATTTGGATCAGGGGGGCGTTTTTTATGTAAATTTACTGTGACCCGACGTGATTGACGTTTTTCCCGAACGGCGCATGCGCCGTCCGTGGAATTTCCCAGTGTGCATTGCTCCAAAGTACGCCGCAAGAACGTGATTGGTTTCGACGTGAACGTAAATGACGTCCAGCCCCATTCACGGACGACTTACGCAAACGACGTAACTTTTTCAAATTTCGACGCGGGAACGACGGCCATACTTCACATTGTTACGCCGCACTTACGCCACCATATAGCAGGGGCAACTATACGCCGGGAAAAGCCTAACGTAAACGGCATAACTTTATTGGGTCGGCCTGGCGTACGTTCGGGAATTCGCGTATCTACCTAATTTGCATACTTAACGCGGAATTCGACGGAAAAGCCACCTAGCGGCCAGCGTAAATATGCATTTACGATACGACGGTGTAACACAGTTACGTCTGTTGGATCAAAGCGAAATGTATGCGTAACTCATAGGCGTGCGCACAGGGTGTGCCAGGGCACACCCTAATCACCCCATGTGCCACACATTCCCCCTATTTAAAAAAAAAGATGAAACAAATAAAATTGTAAAAAATACAAAATAAAATAATAAAAGAAAAAACTACTGACAACATCTACTATCCTACTGACACCAATTTCTACCCTACTGACATGTCCACTGCTCTAATGACACCGTCAGTATATATACACATACACACAAATATGTGTTTGAGCTTTAGGGTGCACACCCTAATGCAATGGGCTGCGCACACCTATGGCGTAACTGATTCTAAGAATCAGGCGCATAGATACGACCGCGCAACTTAGAGATACGACGGCGTATCTCGTTTAAGAATCTGGCCGTATGATTCTCACCCTTTAAAAAGGCCACAGTAATTATTGTAGGTGGAAATCTGGGAAATGAGCTGCCCAACGTCGTCTGTTAATGGCTGTGAAACACCTAGAATGCCGGTTTTGACTGAGTGCCGGGTCAGGTTGCTGGAGAACCCCATGATGACAAGATGAAGACTTGTATCTGTGCGCTGTACAAGAGCGACAAGCCCACCCAGCGTGATTACAAAACCCCGGCGCTGATTGCTAATGTCTTTCCCGGCTCCAGCATCTTGCAGTCTGTGAGGAGGAATTCAATCTTTCACTTGGTGCCATTTATGAATTCCACAAGACAGTGCGGGGAAATGATAAAGTAGTTTTACTTCAATGGCACAAATTGTTTCAAAATGAGCAGTTATTGAAAGACAGATTTATTTTCTATTGAATAGACTGCTGTCTGTACAGCTTGGGATGAGAAGCGATCTCTGTTTCTGAAGAAATAAACATTCTGTTAGAAATGTTGATTTATTCAGGAAGTTAAAACAAGGTTGTTATTAGAGGTGAAGGAGGTTCCCTGTTGGCTGACAAAGAAATGCATATATTTGACCAAAAAAATGCAGATCTAAAAGCAGCAAAAAGAAGATGCTTTGAGGTAGCGGTTCTCAAAAGACTTAAAGTAATGTAAAGGCTTGTTTGTTTTTTCCTATAAACATAACAAACATGTTATATTTACCTGCTCTGTTGCAATGGATTTGCACAGAGCATCCCCGATCCTCCTCTTCTATAGTCCCTCTTCTGCCATCCTGGCCTCTGCCTCCTGTCCAGTGCCCCCACAGCAAGTAGCTTACTATGGGGGCACCCGAGCCGAGTCACAGCTCCCTGTGTCCATCCCAAACTCACCTGCACAATCCTGCCAGGAAGCCGACACAACACACGGCTAATCACAGGCAGTGAGGAATTTCCTGATCTGTGCATCTGCGGACCCGGAAATGTCTCACTGCCTGTGATTAGCCGCGTGTTGTGCCGGTTCCCTGCTGGGATCCCCGAAACACACCCTAGCCCATTCCTAAAACACAGATGCTGTAGATTGGGGACAGTAAAAGAAGGGGAGGATCAGAAAAGACAGGATCAAACAGCCTTTTTACACAATGCGGAGGATTAACCACTTAGGCTCCACAGTGAGTATAACAAAAATGCTTTTTGGCATATACTGTACAAACTGATTTTACTGTTGTGGGCTTAGTAACATTTTAATATATAACAAAAATGTAGGGCTCGTTTACACTTGTGAAAAACAATTCACAGTAGATCACTTTTCAGAAAGCAGTGCAGGCACGGCTGACAAGCATTTAGGAGGCTGCCCTCTAAATGCCTGTTTTTTTTTTTTTACAGCCAGCAAGGTTTGTGAATAGGAATCCTGCACTAAAACTACAAGCCTATTTTTTTTGCTGGTAGTTGTGATGCAGCCCCATTCACTTATATGGGTTGGTGTTTGGTGGTAGTACAGCACAGCATCCCTGAAAGAATTCTCAGATCCAACCAGAACAGGTCACATGTTTAGGTGGGGTGTGTTGAGTGCAAGTGTTCTACACACAGGACCATCTTTAAGGCAGGGCAAAAGGGACAGCTGCCCTGGGCCCTGTCATTGTTGTGTGGCCCGAAGCAGCTTCCTCATACTTGCCAACTATCCCAGTTTAAATTCCCTTGTCCCTTGAAGTTTTAGTCATGTGCTGTGTCCCGATATCTCAGTGTGAAGTGCTGGTACTAATAAAGGCGGCATTCATATGTATATCATGCCCCTCTGCAGTGAAGAGTTGATGTGCTGTAACCTCTAGTCACCAATCAGTGAGCAGTATTACTGTACAGTAATCTCTAGCAACCAGTCAACAAGAAGAAATCAAGTGCTGTAACCTCTAGCAACTAATCAGTGAGCCATAATATGTGCTGTAACCTCTAGCAACTAATCAGTGAGCCATAATGTGAGCTGTAACCTCTAGCAACCAGTCAGTAAGTGGTAATGATATGCTGTAACCTCTGGCAACCAATCACAATTTCTGCCTGATCTGATACAGTAAACTGATTTTAAGTCTAGCTGATATGTATTGTATGTCTCAGAGCAAGTGGAGAGCAAAATTGCATTGGGGGGGGGGGGGGGGCAATACATTTTTTGCCCAGGGTCCAATCAACATTAAAGATGGCCCTGTCTACACACATATGCAATATGTAACATGCATTGTCATGAAAACACATTAAAGATGCTGCAGGCATAAATGTTTTCAGCACACCGCACTAGCTAGGTCTAAAATCCCAGTAATGGAAAGATGATCTATCAATGAGGGATCCTATATGGAATCGGCTAAATGTTACAGTGTAGTATGAATATGCAGGCAGGTTACCCTTCAAACAGAAGTGCAAGAACCTAGACGGCTGCAACATTGATCTGATATTGCTCTTGGCCCCTGCCGGCTCTACACTGAGAACTGAGCCCATCACTCAGTTATTGGGTCAGCTCTGAGCACGGAATGGTGAAGTCATTCGCTGCTCTGCCCCTATAGTGCTCACTGGAGCACCGGACTTTGGAGGAGGTGAGAGTGACCGGCTGAGGCTCTCAGCGGCGTGCTGGGAGGCTGAGCCAACTGCCAGACAGACATCAGGTTAGATCCCGACGCTATTGTCGGGATCCCTGCACAGCCTGCACTGGCTCTGTGACGTCACCCCACAGCAGACTTTAGCCTGCGGTCGGTGAATCTGGGTCACAGGAGCGCAGAACCAAGTACACACCTGTGATCCACAGGAGAACTATGGTCAAAAGAGCTTTGGCCATATTTCTCCTTTCAATAACTGGTTATATTTGAGAAGAATGTTTCTTATGTTCTTATAAAGCTCATACAAGTTGAAGCAGTGTGTGATGCAGGAAAGAAATGCGGAATTGCCCATCAAGATTTACAACATATTGATTGCAATCCTTTACAGAGTCTGTGGCTGTAAATGGGCCGCCTGGGACAGCTTGGGACAGCATTTAATTGTGTAGAAGGGTGGGGAGCCGAGAGCACAAGAAAAAGATAATGGACTTGATTTAATTGTTACACATACAACACGACGGAGCAGCAAATAAGAGCTAGAGGGATATGTACAAAATGCAGACTATTTCATTCAGGAAAACATGACTATGTGTATACTGTATATTTGTGTGGAAGTTGTCTTTGGGCAATGTGCAGTCCAAGAGGGTGAGTTCCCTACAGCAGTGCTTCTCAACCTTTTTGTCAGCCAAAGCATCCCAGTCTAAAATGTAAAAAAGGCTAATGTGACTTATATTCTTCAAATATATTAAAAGTAAAAAGGTCAGAGCATGTAGGCCCTTTACAAAATAATCTAGAGTGGGTGACGGGACAAAGAGAAGGCTACATTTATTAAATACTTTCTTCAGCTCTGTGTATACAAAGCAGCATGGGGGAGCTCATGTCCATAATGGGGGTGGTAGTGACACAGCCCCAAATGATCCACAATGGCTCAAATTATGGTCCAGAAATATTTAGACAGAATAAAGGTGGATAAAGCACCTAGACCAGATGGCATACACAAGGGGTGCTGAAATTAATCGCTGCATCAATGCATTGTGATTCGGGTGTCCTCGATGCCACATCGATGCATGCGACTGTAAAAATCGATTTCCAGGTGACGTCATTCCCACCTGCCCCGCCCCTCCCGGGAAAGTGCTCCGAGCGTATAGCCGTTAACCCCTTGGTGCCGAGCGTATGCGGCCTCGGCTTTAGGGGGTTATACCGGATGATGCCTGCAGCTGTTGAGTGGGCTGTTGGTTTTCCAGGGATAACAACCGATGTGGCTAAAAGTCGCTTGGCTGTTATACCGGAGGAGTGGGAGGGGACATCCCCCCTCCCGCTGCCTTCTGCCACTCCACTTCCGGCGGCTAGAAACAGACTGGCACAAAGACGCAAACGGCTTTGTTCCAGTCTCCTGCATGTAAACACGGAAGCGAAGATACATCACTTCTGGTTTACTTGGCTGCCAATGGCGTTGGTTTTAAAAAAATATACAGTATTCAGAATCGCTGTTTTTGGCGATCTGAATACTTTGAAGTGTAAAGGAGGTATTTGGGGTCTTTTAGACCTCCGATCCCTCCATAAAGTACCTGTCACCACCTATTATCGTCACAAGGGATGTTTACATTCCGTGCGACAGCAATAAAAGTGATCAAAAAAATGTTTGGGAAAAAAAAATAATTATTTTAAAGTGCCCCTGCCCCCGCGAGCTTGTGCAGCAAAGAAAACGAATATGCAAGTCGCGCCCGCATATGTAAACACTGATTTTAAATCACAAATGTGAGGTATCGCCGCGATCGTCAGAGCGAGAGAAATAATTTTAGCACTAGACCTCCTCTGTAACTCCAACCTGATAACCGTTACTTTTTTTTAAAGCGTCGCCTATGAATATTTTTAGGTACCGTAGTTTGTCGCAATTCCACGAGTGTGTGGAATTGTCCCTGTCCCAAAATCCAGCGACGTGGCCACCCGAACCCTCCATTCTCTCCCCCGCCTGTCCACGGCGCTGGCAATACCACTGTGGGCATTTGGCTGTGACAGCTTGCAGCTTCACACCTGGGTGCGCATGTCTCACAACTAATCCCTTCCTGATCCAATGATGGCCTCCCTTAACGTCCTAACGCACAATGTTCATTCAAGGCCTCAATTCCCCAGCTAAACACAATAAAGCTTTTCACGCATTTTCAGCACTCTTAGGCCCCTTTCACATTGAGGAGTTTTTCAGGCGGTACAGCGCTAAAAATAGCGCTGCTATCGCGCCTGAAAAACTCCTTCACTGCAGACTCAATGTGAAAGCCCGAGGGCTTTCACACTGAGGCGATGCGCTGGCGGGAGACAAAAAAATCTCCTGTCAGCAGCATCTTTGGAGCGGTGAGAGGAGCGGCATGTATACCGCTCCTTCACCGCTCCTTCCCATTGAAAACAATGGGAAACCGCGGCAATACCGCCCGCAATGCGCCTCTATAGAGGCGCATTGCGGGCGGTATTAACTCTTTATCGGCCGCTAGCGGGGGTTAATACCGCACCGCTAGCGGCTGATACCCGCGGCAATTCCGGCGGTATAGCGCCGCTATTTTTAGCGGCGTTATACCGCCACCGCAGCTCCCGCCCCAGTCTGAAAGGGGCCTTAGTTCAAGTGGTTTGTCTTCTGGAGAGGCACTTCTCTCTGAACTCTACCCCCAAATTCTTTTGGCCGATAATATTCTCAAGTGTACACAGCCTCAACCTCCCCCAAAAAAAGGGGGGGTCTTTATTGCATTTCACCGATCCACACCTTTCACACCCCTGGCAAAAATCAGAGATCCAGACGCCGCTACCTAATATTCTATGGCAACCTCTTAGACAATCAAATTACAATAGCCTGATACTATGCTGCCAATAAAAACCCAGTCTCCTTTCTTTCCCTTTTGCTATCTGTAGTGACTTCACACAAAAGAGGAATGCTCCTACTTTATGGTGACTTAAACCAGACGATTTATCAAATCCCCTACCCCACATAATGCTTAACGCCTCTCCTTTCAACAACTCTTGAACCAATACTCTCTGCTAGACTCCTGGAGGAACAGAACCCAACTAGACACCAATTTACCCACTACTCCCACCCCCATAAACAGTTCTCCCGGATAGACCACATTTTCATTAATGTCAGCACCTCCCCGCCCGTCCTGACCTCGACCATCACACCTTGCTCCTGGTCTGACCATGACATGATCGTCACCTCCTTCTCCTCCTTAATCCCTAGAACTAATCAACATACCTGGACTATTAACGCCAGTTTATTGGGGAATCCAACAAATGTGCAAGACATTGAAAGCGCCATTAAAGACTACCTAACAAACAACTGCACTCCAGATATTTGCCCTCTAACCCTATGGGAAGATCATTAACCTGTCATTAGAGGGATATGCATCAGCAGAGTGTCACATATGTGCAAAGAAAAGCTTCTTCAGCATAAACGTCTGTAAGAAGCCTTCTATGAGGACTCAAGCATTCCAAATAACGCCCTCTCAGTCAACTAAATGTTCTTATGAAAAAGCAAGTTTAGAACTAGATCTCTTCCTGACAGAGTCGGTGAAAAAGCATTTCTGTAGATCCCAACATACTCTACATATTAAAGCAAACAAACCAGACACTTTTTCAGCCTTGGCACTCTGCAAAGCTGACTATTCCCCGAAAATTATTTGTTTGAAACTAACTAAAGACTCCTATTCCAGTAGTCCCAATAAGATCCTACACAAATTCCATAGACATCTTTCCACCCTTCATAAAGAGTCCACCACACTCGACCAGCCACAACTGGACGACCTCCTCTCTTATGTTAGTCTCCCGTCCCTCTCCTCTACTAACTGTGAAGCCCTAGAACGTCCCATCACTGATCATTTCATAACTCGCATTCGGCGCTCTATAAGTATTTATTCCAATCCAATCCAATCATTGATTTTGACAGGTTCCCGCTCCCCCACTTCCTGTAGGATCGCCATGGCAATCTGAGCGGAGGTTGGGCCCCTCCTTCCTCTGCAGCCTTCTGGGAACACATCACAGGCCCCAGAAGATTGCAGAACCATTCACATAGTGCAGCGAGGCTCGCACATGCGCAGTTGTAAGCCAGCTGTAAAGCTACAAGTCTTCACTGCTGTTTTCCCTTAGTTAGGTGCCTGGACCTGACCCGACTGAAGATTTGGCTCAGGTGAGGACATTGCTGGATCCAGGGGCAGCTAATTGTTCTAATATTAAAAGTCAGTAGCTACAGTATTTGTAGCTGCTGACTTAAAAAAAAAAACTGGAAATCCTCTAAGTATATACTGCATTATGGCCACTAGACAACCTCTAGTAGACACTTCTTGGTTGATACAGACAAGTATTGAACAAAAGGAGTTGTTGTTTTTTTGTCGCTCAGCATGGAGTTTCTAGCTAATCAGCAGCATAGTTGTTAAATATAATCAAGAAATTAAGTTATTCCCACACAGAGAAGCTCGGAATGAGCTTCATCCAGCACCCCAGCCACTCTGAATGAGAGTGAGTGATTGTATTGCTCAGAGGACAGAGTAACTTCAGTCGGAACAGCAGGATAGACCAAACTCAAGCCCAGAACACAATGCTTAATTAGTTTATAAGCATACGCTTGACCTGATTAAGGTGCAATTAAACCTGATTAGGAGGAGATGATGGGGCATTTTTCATTTCTCATCCAATTTAAATTCTGCTCTAGTTTGTATACAGGAAGCACACACAGACAACAAGAGACATTGTGATTATTATAACGATAAAGAGGGGTGACGTGGAAATCAGGCAGGAGTGGCTCATGTTTGCTGGTACACAGAGTGGATTTTTGATATCTGTAATATTATTAGGTCTTAGACAGGATACTGGCTTGCAGCAGCGGTTGGAAGTCTGGCCTTGTGTCACCTAGGGGCACAGATCACTTCTATGATAAGAATACAGAGACATACATATGACCTCTTATAAGCAGGACCCTCCTTCAATGTGTTCTGTTATTTTGTCTCCACAAGTTCCCTTCAGACATCTGTGCATCTAATGCCCCTGCTTTGGCTGTGCTTTTCGCTCTCAAAATGATCTCCCCTCTACAGAATCATTGCAACGCTGGTCACATATGTTTCAATCTGATTGTACAATCTTCTTTAGATTTGCTGAGAACTATGTAGTGTGCCTGACGCTGACCCCGCCCACCTTATGTATTTATGCGGTGACGCAGAACGTTCTCCTCATCCCGTGACCAAGTCTCTTCAGACGAAACGTTGGGAGGCGACATTCTGACGTCACCGCACGCTGAGGACGAATCCTCGTTCTGTTACGCCGGCCGGCTGTTTGGTTTTTATGCTCTTTTAAATCTTCCTAACTGTAAGTGTATCCGATTACTTTTTTATTAAATTATCTGGCGGTATTACACTATATGAGTCTTTTTTATTTATGGCTATCCCGCAACTCCATTGGTGACCTCGAGGATCCATATATTCAAGACCCTTCTATCTCCCCAAGAAAAACGTACTACACAAGGTAGTGACAGGGCGGACTTTTTCAGGCAAAAATTGCCTGAAAAAGTCCGCCCTGTCACTACCTTGTGTAGTACGTTTTTCTTGATTCAATATTTCGGATGTTGGCAAAAGTGAGTGCCTTTATGTTTCCCCCTCCCCTTACCTTTTTGTACCCTTCTATCTCCCATGCTGGAGTGAACCTTCCCTGCTCAATCTGATCCTCATTGGATCCTTTGGTTCGGTAAGGGTCAGTGTGTTTGGTGGTGGTGGTTTATTCATTTCACACTGTCCGTCAGTCAAATCACTGGGTGTAGTCCTATGTGTTTTGATTTATGGTTTTACACTATGTGAGCTTTTTTTCTTTGGATGCCCTGTGATGCGATCGGTGGCTATTGAGGACCCCGTCGGTTGGTGTGATACATCCATCCCTACATTGTGACTATTCCTGCATTACTTGGTCCATTGGGATCATTGATTCTGGTAAGGGTCAGTATTGTCGTTTGGGTGACCTGCTTATTGTTTCATCTACTGCAGCAGTGGTCTCTAACACTACACAGACTGAGCATCGTTTTTTTAACTAACTTTGGACTGCATCTTTACATCACTATAGAAATATTTTTCTGCACATAATATTTTTTCACTGAGATATTTACAATTGTTCAGCGCGACTCCAGTTTTTTTCTATGTAGTGTGATAGCCTGCTTAGCTGGATAAAAAGTAGAATGTCTGGGTTCTTACACCACACAGTTCATAGTAAACCTCAAAGATCATTTATGTAGAACCCTCCTAGTTTAGAGCAGGTAAAGTTAGTTTGGCAATGGTAATATACTAAAATAGAGTCCATATATCCTCCAATGAATGAGTAATAATAGTGATATGATCTGATCAACGCCAGAAATAAATGAAAATAAAATAAAAAATTCATGAAAAAGAAGTCCAGTGACTACGTG
The DNA here is from genome assembly GCF_905171775.1 of Rana temporaria. Classification (NCBI taxonomy): domain Eukaryota; kingdom Metazoa; phylum Chordata; class Amphibia; order Anura; family Ranidae; genus Rana; species Rana temporaria. The sequence goes on along the minus strand of NC_053499.1, from coordinate 20,283,771 downwards.
AGTGAACAAAATCCAACGGTGATTTCTAAATAGGAGATCCACCACCACTTATGACAAGGGGCTTACCAGATGGATTGGACCCAGAAGGGCATATACCCGCTAGGCCAATCAAGCTTGTATTAACGGTACACTTTATGGGGTACACCACAGATGTCTCAAAACCAGGAATCCTTGATAACACCTCAGATAGAGAAATCCAGGGGTTCACACCAGGTGATGGTATGCAGCAAATCCCAAAAGAAGCATATCAGATATCCCAATGATAAGTATGAAAAAGAAAAATTGGAGTGCACATAGCATAATTCCGTATAACTGTCACAAAATTTATTTAAAAGAAAGAAACTCACATATTGCAGTGATAAAACGAGCTCATAAAATTAGGGTAGCAATGACGACAGCAGTCCTTCCCGACATGTTTCGTTACAAAAGAACATCACCCCAGATGAAGTTCTTTTGTAACGAAACATGTCGGGAAGGACTACTGATTGGCCTAGCGGGTATATGCCCTTCTGGGTCCAATCCATCCGGTAAGCCCCTTGTCATAAGTGGTGGTGGATCTCCTATTCAGAAATCACCGTTGGATTTTGTTGACTCAGTCACTGGACTTCTTTTTCATTAACTTTTTAATTTACTTTCATTTATTTGTGGCGTTGATCAGATTATATCACTATTATTACTCATTCATTGGAGGATATATGGACTCTATTTTAGTATATTAACCACTTCCATACAGGGCACTTATACACCAATTTTTAGCTTTCAGCAATGTTGCACTTTGAATGACAATTGCGCGGTCATACAACACTGTACCCAAACAACATTTTTATCATTTTGTACCCACAAATTGAGCTTTCTTTTGGTGGTATTTTATCACCTCTGGGATATTTATTTTCTGCAAAAAAAATAAAAAAATGACCGAAAATTTTGAAAAAAAAAACTTTTTTGTTGTTGTTTCTGTTATAAAACATTGTAAATAAGTACGTTTTCTCCTTCGCTGATGGGCACTGATGGTACTGCACTGACGGGCACTGATAAGGTGGCACTGATGGGCACCGATGAGGTGGCACTGATGTGGTAGCATTAATGGGCACTAATATGCGGCACTGATGGGTGGCATGGATGGGTACTGATAGGCAGCACGGATAGGCGGCATGGATGGGTTTGGATAGGCGGCACGGATGGGCACAAATAGGTGGCACAGATGAGCACAGATAGGCGGCATGGATAGGCGGCGCGGATGGGCATGGATAGGCGGCATGGATGGGCACGGATAGGCGGCATGGATGGGCACTGATAGGCGGCATGGATGGGCACTAATAGGCGGCATGGATGGGCACTGATAGGCGGCATGGATGGGCACTGATAGGCGGCACGGATGGGCATAGATGGGCACTATCGTATGTGTTGTACTAATGGATGCCAATCAGTGCCAAACAATGCCTGCCAATCAGTGATGCCCATTGTGGGCACTGATTGGCATCCATTGCGGCACTGATTGGCATCCATTTTGTGTCCTTCTCATCCCTGGTGGTCTAGGGTGGCATACCTTTTTTATTTTTTTTTGCATCCCTGGTGGTCTAGTGGGCATCCCTGGTGGTCCAGTGGGCATCCTCGGGGGGGCTGTGCTGATAATCGATCAGCACAAACCCCCCCTGTCACAGGAGCAGCCGATCGGCTCTCCTCTACTCGCGTCTGACAGACGCGAGTGAGGAAAAGCCGATTACCGGCTTTTCCTGTTTACATTGTGATCAGCCGTGATTGGACACGGCTGATCACGTGGTAAAGAGTCTCCGTGAGAGACTCTTTACCTTGATCGGTGTTGCGGGGTGTCAGACTGACACCCTGCAACAACGATCGCCGCGATTCTACAACCACTTTGCCGACGTCAATATGTCATTGGCGGGCGGCAAGTAGTTAATCACTATTCACATGTGGTGTTGTATATTATGTTTGTTAATTTTTTCACTAGAATTTTAGTCATTATTAGCGCTACACTTTTTTCCACAATATTTTCTAGCAATTCGATCTTCTTTGCTGTGTTAGTTGCTTCATTTATACAGTATTAGATAGCGCAGTATTTTTTCTTTTGTATGGCAATGGTAATAGACTTAGGGTGACAATCGCTGCTTCCCCATTGATAAGGTGCAGTGTAATGAGCGTAATCACGCTAGCACAAGAAATGTTTTACTAAAAGGATATTGATTATGAATAGTCACACCACTCTCTGGAGGTTTATTTACTCGTATAGATAATGCTCACTACCCTTCAGGAGCATCAACAAGCACAATCTATGTCTTTTGATTGACTCTGATGGCTTGGTTTAGTGTGGCAGCTGAAACAATGACATTTCTTGAAAACACAGAAGTATTTCAAAACTGACATTTTCAAGAAATCTATGTAAGGCTTTTCTAAGGTTGTGGAGCGCTTACCACCACAGCAGAATGATATTATGGATTCTCTGTTCTGACAGGTTTCTTTAAGCTGCTTGGTCCCCACTCACACACCTGGTTATAGGTTGAATGCCACTCACTTAGGCATTTGTATACTACCACACCGTATCAGTATCCAGGAAATAAGCCACAGACTGCTGGATAAAGTAAATATAAGGCAAGTCAAACACAATGCATAAACCAGTGAGCAGGCAACCAAACATGTTTAAAGGTGTTAAACTAAGTACATACCTACCAACTTTTTGAGATGAGGGACACCTATCAGCAAAAGTATGCAGGCATAGGACACACACCCTTGCCACGCCCCCTTAAAGGAGAATTAAAAAAAAAAAAGATTGGTTAAACTCACAAGTGCTTTTTTTTACTACTACTATTCCATTGTATTGGCTTTTGGAATTTACAAATGCAGCAATTTAGAAATCAGATGAAAGGTTTAGCACTGGAAAACCTCTTTTTGATAGATAAAAAGTCCATTTTATATACAACTATATAGATCAGACCAAAATGAGGGACAAATGAGGAGGAATGAGGGACAGAGGGACATTGCTCCAAATCAGGGACAGTCCCTCCATATCAGGGACAATTGTGAGCTATGTAAGTAGGGTAAACACTGGCCTATAATATGGCAATTAACTGAAACAAGGATAACCAAAATTAACTGGTGTAAACTATGAGAAATAACGACATTAAAGGGGTTGTAAAGGCAGAACGTTTTTTCTATCTTAATGCATACATGAATTAAGATAAAAATCCTTCTGTGTGCAGTAGCCCTCCTAACACCTACCTGAGGTCCCTTCTCTGTCCAGCGATGTCTCAGCCGCCTGAGATTTTACTTCCTGATTGGCTTAGACACAGCAGCGGTGCCATTGACTCCTGCTGCTGTCAAAGTCAGCTAGCCAGTCAGGGGAAAGAGGGGGCAGGGTCGGGTTGGGGCTCCATGTCTGAATGGACACAAAGAGGTGTGACTCAGCCCCCATAGCCAGCTGCTTGCTGTAGGGGGATCTGAACAGGAGGGAGAGGCCAGGATCACAGAAGAGGGACCCGAGAAGAGGAGGATCCGGGCTGCTCTGTGCAAAACCACTGCAACAGAGCAGGTAAGTATAACATGTTTATTATTTTTATAATAATAAAAAAAAACGAGCCTTTACAATCATTTTAACCCCAAAAATGTCCTTGAGTGCACTCTATGCATACAGCCCTAAAAGTGGGTAGGTGTATGACAAGAAGTACTCCTGAAGGTGACTATAAAGTACCTGACATATATTTAGCCAGCTATCGTTGGGCCCCATCTGTAAGGTGGTGCACTTGAAGCTGTCCCTTTAACCTCTTGTCGTCCAAGAACAGGAATGCACTGCCCGCACCTCCAGCTGTGGGGGCACCCAGCTACATTTGCAATAAGAGACTGTGTCCAGGCGCATTGTGTTAATTCTGAATAGGCTATGAACGCACCACAATGGGCATAAAACATAAAAACATAGGCGCATTGTGTTAATTCTGAATAGGCTATGAACCCACCACAATGGGCATAAAACATAGATCCTCTCTGTTTTTGAAACAAAGAACTTTTGGGATGTGCTTTAGTGCAGGTGCGCTGGAGCACACTGTATATGTGAAATTATTATTGCATGACAACGCATCACAATGCATGAATACAGTGTTGTGCTGAGGGTTACAGTAACATATGCTGGTTGTGGTGTCAACAAGGTGTTTTTGGTATTGCTTTGGGGGCCCATTGTTGTGTTTTAATGCACACACTGCAACATGCGAATCACATGCGTTCAACTTCTCCATAATGAAAATAGTGCCTGTTCCCACCCCAGAGCTCCAGTGCAGTGCATTTTGAAAAAAATCATAAATGTTCCCTGTTGTTGTCTGCGTTTTAGTACATTGGGGGACCTATAGAGGTTCAGTTTTTCATGCAATCACTCTATACTCCATACTGATGGGCAGTAGTCATGAGCCCAGCAGGTCACAGATTACAGCTGTTCAATCAATCTTCTTCTCACAATTGTGGAATAATGCTAGAAAAATACTATTCAAATCATTATGATTGGGGGGGTTAAGAAACAACCCTAGAGTGCATTTTTTTTTCTTTTTCTGGCTTCACATACAAAGTGCTGTAATAGCATATGTAACCAAGATTTACCCCTTATCTTTTTGTTTCCAGCTTTATGATTGCTCCATTCAAAAAGATATCCAGATATTTTATTAGCAATTCCCTTTTGTGGTAAATTACTGCAATAGTTAATGTGTCAAGTAGATGGTGCTCATGATGTAATTCTTTCTTTTAAACTGTACATATACTCTGTCTATGTACAGATAAGATGTAGTTATAATACAGAAGTCAGTAACATCTGGATAGCACTAGAAACTCAATGAATAGCTTTAAGAGGCCTGTTCTGAAAGTCCTCCGGGGCTTCCTTTACAAAGAAATGTTCTATTAGGTTATGGAAGTGAAAGTATGAAGAAGACTAAAGCAATCCTCACAGAGAGCAGGAATTCTGAATAAGTGATTCCTCTATTTGCAAACACATGACATGTCTGCTACATGGCAAGAAACTATATCCTTATTCTGCATAATTAATCCATACACATCCACTGGAGGTTCAGTCTGGGCAAAAAAAACAAAAATAAGAGTCAGCAGCTACAAATACAGTAATGGCAGACTTCTAACATAAGGACACTTACCTGTCCAGGGTTCCAGTGCCGTCCTCACCCAGGCTAATGCCGTCCTCACCCAGGCTAGATCTTCACAAGCCTTCGGGTTCCCAGTGCCGGCATCCTAACTGTGGGCAGCTGCCTATGCAGCTTTTAGCTTCACAACAGGCTGCCCATTGTGCATGTGTGAGCCGCGTTGTACTTTGTGAATGATCCTGCAGTCTTCTGGGACCGGTGACACATCCCAGAAGACTGGGGGGAGGAGAACATCCGCTTGGATCGCCTAGACCAGTGATGGCAAATCTTGGCATCCCAGATGTTTTGGAACTACATTTCCCATGATGCTCTTGCACTCTGCAGTGTAGTTGAGCATCATGGCAAATGTAGTTCCAAAACATCTGGGGTGCCAAGGTCCGCCATCACTGGCCTAGACGATCCGAGCGGAAGTGGCAGCAGGTACCTGTCAAAACTAGGTACTCGCCCCCCCCGATCTGGGACACGGCGCTATACGGCGCCTGCGCACAGACTAGGAGACGTGCAGAGCTGACTGCGCAGGAGCCGTATATAGCCGAGTCCCAGATCGGCTATTTTCGGAAACGCGTAACGCCTTTTCCGCACGTCAATCATCTACGCCTCTTCATAGGAACGCTTATTCCCCGCGGGAGTAAGAAAAGAAAATGAACTATATAACGATATGTACAGCGATAAAAAATAAAATATCAGCATACTGTAGCTGACGCAAGCATGCTGCATGTAATGGTACATAGATGTTTTAGGGTGAACCTCCGCTTTAAAGCTTGTAGGAGGAGTTTTTTTGTTTGTTTTTTTAGTTAAGCCTAAATACCCTTTTGTTTTTTTTTGTTTTTTTAATTCTTTCCTGTTGTCACTTCTGGAATCCTTACCTAGGCAAGGGTGAGGTATGTGCACAAGAAAGGGAGAACGGGTTAATCCATTGCTCATCAAGAATACAATTTTCCCTACAGCTTTCTATAGGTATTCTTAAAGGTGACCAAAGTCCAATATTAGCAAACAATGACCAAACCCAATCATTTCTTGTATAAACTGAACCGTGTACGGGGTCATTTGTGAGCACTAGTAGTGACTGCATAGGTGTGTGCAGCCTATTGGATTAGGGTGTACACCCCAAAGCTCACACACACTTTTCTCTGCAGCCTCAGCTGCACTGGACAGTGAATGAAGAGGAGGTACTCTGCGCTGAGTGGCTTTCTGTTCATTCACAAACTGAAGTAAAGTAAACAGTTTACTATGCTTCAGTTATGAATGAACACAGTGAAGGAATGTGTTCATTTAGAAAAGGAAGTGGCCAGTAAATCACATATCCACTAGCCCCTTCCCCACTCTCCATTCTGGGAGCACAAGGCAGGGGGAAGCCCAGACAATAGGGGGAATCAGCACTGCACACAGTGATTAGGGTGTGCCCAGGAACACGAGGCACACCCCCATGTTTTTTTCACAACATGGTGATCTCTGTGATTGAATAGTGAGTGACCAGAACATTTGCCAGATTGGGAATGTGTACAGGGTGGCAAAGCGATGAAACATTGACAGAACTTAAGCTGGTCCTAAGAGGAGGTCTAGAGATAGGCTGTGTATGGTGGGCCTAAAACTCACAATCTTTTGTACTATCAGAATTACAAACATTACTAACTAACGTTACCCTGCACACCAAAGGCCATTGGTATTAAAACAGAACTTTATTTCAAATGATATAAAATGTGTATTGACTGTGTATATCCATAAAGGGAGGATTATTGGGCCAAATTCTCAAAAACGCTGCCTAACTTAACTTTCAGCAGTTAAGTTACACAGGCATTAAATTTCTACCTAAGTGCCCGATCCACAAAGCACTTACCTAGAAATTACACGCCGTGTAACCTAAGTGCCTCCGTCGCAAGGCGGTCGTCTCCTCGAGGGGGCGATTCCTATTTAAATGAGGCGCGCTCCCGCGCCGGACGTACTGCGCATGCGTGTGACGTCATTTTTCCCGACGTGCAGCGCGCGAACGTAATTTACGCCGGGCTTTGTGGATTGCGACGGGACAATAAAGTTGCGACGGGTGAAAAAAAAAATACGTGCCAGGAAAAAAAATTCAAATTTAAAAAAAAATTGCGGCGATCGAAAAAAAGGTCTGGTTTTACATGGTGTACTAACTTTACACATTGTAAAACCAGCCCTAATTTAACGCGTGCAAATCGTAACTTACGCAGAAAACACAAAGCTTAAAAGCTTTGTGGATCTGCTTAAGTACTCATTTGCATACGCTAGCCGGCATTTCGACTCAAAATGCCCCCAGCGGCGGATGCGGTACTGCATCTTAAGATCCGACAGTGTAAGTCTATTACAGATGTCGGATCTTCTGACTATCTTTGGAAAAATCCTTCTGAGGATCGTTTCCAAAGATAGCCACAGGGATACGCAGGCTGAACAGCAGTTCCGCCTGCGTATCTCCTTTGAAGATTTGGCCCAGTGTTTATTGGTTGGCAGGTAACACTGGCAGTGGTTTGGTGATTACAATAACCAGCAGAAAAGGAGGCAGGAAAAGAAAGAAGGAAGAGAAGGAAAGCCCTCCTTGGAGACACAAACATCACATAGAAATCATTTATTCCCAGTTTCGTGTCACTGTGGAGTCGAGAATGTACAGGTCATTGTGTCTTTCTAGAGAAAGGCCATGTTCTTCTTTTAAATGGAAAAGAATCTACTGATTAGTTCCACTATACTCTGGTAATAGGCTGTTCTCAGTGCTCAGTGGAGTATGACAGAAATCTATCACATGTGCTTCATTACATGGAATATACTATAATACTACAATTTACTTCTCTAGGCCTAGACCCTAAGGCTGGGTTCACACTATTGCTGCACGAGGATCACAGCAGGGGTCCAGTGCGTCCCCGTTCACCGTTTCAGGTCCAATTTCAGCCTAAATTTTGGGCTGAATTCAGACCTGAAACGGACGAAAAGACACACAGGACTCCTGTGCAAATTCACACTGGAGCCGCTGCAGAGATTTGTGAACCAGCTCCATATAGAGAGCCAGTCACAATCTCCTACCATGTGAATAAAATAGAGGATTAAAGGGGTTGTAAAGGTTTTAAATAACATACATGTTATACTTACCTCCTCTGTGCAAGGGTTTTGCACGTGAGTGGCCCCTATCCTCCTCTTCTGTGGGCCCCCAGTGGTGCTCCTGGCTTCTCGCCGCATCAAGTGCCCCCATGGAGAGCCGCATTCCCTGGGGGCACTCGTGCGGGCAAGCTCCTGTGTCCTGCTGCTGGCTCCATTGACACAGACAGCAGGACTCGGCCCCGCCCCCGACTCCTGTGTCACTGGATTTAATTGACAGCAGCGGGAGCCAGTGGCTCTGGCTGTTATCAATCTATGCAATGAGGACCTGAGACAGAGACTCTTGTCCTCATCAACCTGGGGATAAGGTGCTTTGGGGTGGGGGGCATATGTTGGGGCATGCGGCCTGGAATGGTTCAGGAGGGGGGGTGTTTGCTCATCCCCACCCATTTTTCTGACATGCCGGGCTGTGTGCTCGGATAAGGGTCTGGTATGGACCGAAGGGCCTAGTATGCTCTTGGAGGGGGAACCCATGCTGTTTTGTTTGTACATTGTGCGTGGCGTTCCCCCTATAGTTTCATACCAGACAGTGCCTGGTATTGTTGGGGATCAAAGTCAGATCCCTGTTCACTGAGGTCGGACTTCAAGTCGCAAGGACAAAGTCAGATCCAGAGTTGTACAACTGTTGTGTCGTACAAGTGTAAAAGGGGCTTTAGGCTCGGTTCACACTGCAGCGATGCAGGAACCCTGCGAATCAACTGCGGTTCCCACATCACATGTCTCCCGCCAGCAGTTCACACTGCCCTATGCAAACTACTGGGAGTGTCAATTGAAAGTTAATGACACCCCCAAATCAGTTCGCATATCTCAGTGCAAACTGAAAATAGCACCGGTCAGAGTGCCGGTCACACTCTACTGTCATGGGAATTGGATGCGGAAGAAATCCCATCCAATTCCCACTAGTGTGAATCCAGTCTTAATCTCATATAGGATAAATTTAGTACAGCACAATCATCAGTAAAGTAATAATATAACATACCTAAAACACAATATAAGACAGAAAACCATCTAGTGCTCTCTGTAAAAAGTGCCATCTGGTTAGGAATGGTCGCAGAGATAGCGCCAGATACTCCTTATACCATACGTGTTGCGTAAATATATATATATATATTTATGTGTGTGTAAAAATGAATATAATGAAGTCTAATGATGTTCATGTAGATGTCCTGTCCTAGCTATCCATTCTATTGACATCTTTGGAAGTCATACTGGTACCTATAGGATATGACAGTCCGGTGGTGGGGGAATAAGGACATTTTGGGCAATCCACATGGGGTCTGTAAACATAAAAAGTAAAAAAACTCCTGATTAAGTGGATCATTATATAGAAGATCAGTGTCCAATAGCTGTAGCCTGTACAGAGTTTCAATCCTGTTGGGTTTTCCCATGCTGGAGGTAGGGCTCCAGCGGGCAGTCCTGCAAAGTACGCTGGGGTAAAGGGCTACCAGCTAGGTGGGAGTTTTACAGACATTGGCCTTTGCCTCCCATTAGATAAGCGTCATCAGTATACATAACCGTACACTTGCATGCTCTGTCGTACTAAAAATCCTTTTCAGTAATTTTCCCCAAATGCATGATCATAATTCCATATTATCTAGAGACAGCGTTGGATGTCAGAAGATGACATAATGTAGACGGAAGCACGCGGTTTCAGACCTAATCTCTGGAACACTCGCACTGATCCCCAGCTGGAAAAGTAATTGCTACTAGTAAACGCCTAGCGGTACATGGAGTAATGAAGAACAATGCTGCTACGCCAAAGGAGCTGACAAATTAATTCTGGGCTGGAGTGAACCCTGCATCTTCTAGCAGATGCCCCATCCCACTTCTGAGATCTCGCCCACATGTCCACTTCTCCTGACATGAGAAAACATGATGTCAGCCTCGCGTTGCGTTGTGCCTTGTCACGCGGTGGAAGCACAATTTAGCGTCTTAAGAAATGGCACACACACACGCGTCTGTCTGATGTTTCTCTCTGAATGCTGGGAACATCAAAAAAGGTTGATAGAAGACTGAAGTGAAATAGGGGGGAAATACTTTGTTGCCATAGTAACCCATCATTACCATGAACTACTCACACTCTCTTTTGATATTGGTTTTCTGCAGTCTGTTTCCACCTCTCGGGCCTCCCTCCCACTACAATCACATTCCGCCCTGCTTGGATGCACACAACCACAGGTGCAGCTTATCCCGAATATCCCGACACACTCAGTACACAGAAATCACTTCTACCGATGCTGGATGACTATACACAGTATTCCTTCACACTCACTATAAGATGGGGATAGTAGCACCGGCTCCCCACTTGCAATATAATAAAAATCAGCTTGATATATTGGGGTTGATTTACTAGTACTGGAAAATGAAACTCTGGTGCAGCTCTACATAGAAACCAATCAGCTTCCAGGTTTTATTGTCAAAGCTTAATTGAACAAACTGAAGTTAGAAGCTGATTGGCTGCTATGCAACGCTGCACCAGATTTTGCAGCTTTAGTAAATGAACCCTAAGGCCTCTTTCACACTAGCGGACTGTTCGCGTCCGTTAGCGGATGGAGCATCCGCTAACGTCCGCAACCATCCGTGTCCGTCAGGATCCGCTTTTGCGGACGGAAGAAAACCCTATTTTTCTTCCGTCCGGCGGAACGGATCGGATGAAGACGGACAGACGGTTCGTCTTCATCCGATTCCCCATAGAGGAGAGCGGAGGAGAGACAGGGCGGTCTCTGCACAGTGTGCGAGGACCGCCCTATCCGCCGACAGCTCAGCGGGGATTACGGATGATCCCCGCTGAGCTTTTGCGGACACACGGAGCGGACACAAAAACGGTCCGCTTCGTGTGAAAGAGGCCCAATTGTTTCTATACACTGCATAGTATGTATATGGGCACAGCATACTTTAACCTAGGGCTGCAACTAAATTATTTTCATAATTGATTAGTTGTCCGATTATTGTTTCGATTAATCGGATAATAGCTTTAACCCCCCCCCCTGGCGGTATTCCCGAGTCTGACTCGGGGTGAGATTTTTTGGCTACGATCGGTAACCCCCGAGTCAGACTCGGGCTCGCCTCGCTGCAGCCACAGACAAAGTTACTTACCTTGTCCCTGGATCCAGCGATGCCACTGCGCTGTGTGAGCGAGCGGGACCTCGCTCGATTCACACAGTGCCTCTGTGTGCCGCCGATCTCCGTTCCCTGCGACGTTACGACACACGGGGGCGGAGAACGGCGCCAAATTCAAAAAGGTAAACAAACACCTTACATACAGTATACTGTAATCTTATAGATTACAGTACTGTATGTAAAAAATACACATCCCCCCCTTGTCCCTAGTGGTCTGCCCAGTGCCCTACATGTTCTTTTATATAATAAAAACTGTTCTTTCTGCCTGCAAACTGTAGATTGTCCATAGCAACCAAAAGTGTCCCTTTATGTCAAAAATGGTTTTAGAGCAGCTATAAAACAGCGATAATAAATTATAATCACTTGCAGAATTGTGCGATAGCGATTTGTGGGGAAATTCGTCATAAAAAAATTTAAGTAATGACAGCAACAATTCTGCAACTGAGCAAATTTCAGTGATTGTGAGTTGATTACATTATTGAATAATTTTTATTATAATTATATTATTATTTGTTATAATTATTTATAATTATTTATTATATTATAATTTATCATTTTGTTTTTAAAAAAAAATCATACCCGGGATGCCTACTAGACTCTTGTTTGGTCAGATTTAAGTTAGTTATTCCTAAGAATTACAGGCCTACAGTATAAAACACCAAATTTCCTTGCAAATAATTTTAGCACCTTTTTTCTGAAATAATAATACCGCCAGGGAGGTTAAAAAAAAAATAGCACTTTTTTTGGGCCAATTTGTTGTTGGGCAGATTACAAAACACAAATTGCTGCAAAAACACATTACATGCTTTTCTGCAGCTTCTCCGTTGAAGTATATTGAACCAAAAAAAAAAAAAAAATAGCACCGTTTTGCGTTAAGTCCTCGCCCTTTCCAAATACGCAGCAGCTGAAAAAAAATCATGGATGTGAACGTATCCCATAGGAAAACATGTATCTGAACTGTAGTGTTTCTGCAAAAAGCACCAAAAAACAGAGGTGTGACCCCGGCCTGAGACGTTTAGTAACATAATGGGGTTAAAAAAACAAAAATAAGTACAAAAATAGCAAATAATCTGTAAGGGGTTCATTTTTTTACTGTGGGACAGTGAAAGTAATATTTACAGTAGCGATTTGCTTTTTTGTACTATAAAGGACTAATTTTTTTTTTTTTAACCCCAATATGTTACTGGCCGATTAATCGATTATGAAAATTGTAATCGATTCACTTCATAATCGATTTGTTGTTTCGGCCCTACTTAACCCTTCCAATCCTGGAAGGATGGGAGTCTATGGGAAACTTGGGTCAGTTTGGGATGCGATATCTCCACGGCCATCGGTGCCCTTGACCCCAAACTTGGCTTCTACAAGAAAAAGATTAGTTCAGCTTGTTGAAGCCTTTAAAGTGAATCTAGAGCCCAAACTTCCCTTCCCCCAGACTGACAATGCTGTCGTCCTTAAATATAGTAGGTGTGTTACTGGCCAGATCACAGGTGAAAAATTCCTAAAAAAAGGAAGGATTTGTAAGCTGCAATATATTACATTTTTAGTTTTGAGTTTTTTAACGCTTTAAATGAGTGCTGGCTGGCACTCTATACGAGCAATCAGCATGTCGGATCTCTGATCTGCCAGAAATCCAGTGCTCTCTTAAGTTCCTATGTTAGGCTGACAACACAGTACCTTTTCTTCACTAAAATCCCAACAGGAGTTGTCAACAATGCCTTCTAAATTACACCATTGTGTCTCTCCCACCCCATTTGTTCTTCTCCACATGCATACATTGTTTTTTAACCACCTCTTGGGAAATGTAGTTCTGGGGGTCATGGCTATGGTAACAGCAACTTAGCTCTTAGTAGCCGCTCCTGCAAGAGTTTTACAAGCCTGGTGGTGGTGTCACCGGCAGTAATAAAAGCTGGTTCTTGCTACGGTAACAAGGAAAAGGAAAAGGAAACATCATGCTACAGATACAGTTTTGGGGGAAAATTTGGGTAACAACTGGACATACACTTTAAAAAGGCGTATAAGTTAGAAATGACTTTAAAAAGGAACTTTATAGCCCCTGACTAACTTCAGATTCACTTCACTCCCAAGATCATAGCTTTATAATATGTTTTAAAATATCCATGTTTTAAAATATACATGAGAACACCCTCCCTATTCTTTCCCATTTCTTCCCCTTTGACCTCCAAAGGCTTTCCTCTGTGATACCATGCTTGATTAACCTCCCCACTATTGGTCCCCATTTCATGTCCCAGCACATGTTATAGCTACAATATAGTACACAATACAATGTGTACAGAATGTTTTCTTGTGTCTATTCCTATTATACATGATTTATTCCAGTTTAATATGTCATCGTCTACAATGAGTTCTTATTTTTAAAAAGCACAAGACAAGAAGAAGAAGAAGAAGAAGAAGAAGAAGAAGATGAAGACAAGCAGACTAAAGACATGAATTACTGGAACCATGTCCTGTAGTCTGATGAGACCAAGACAAACTTATTTGGTTCAGATGGTGTCAAGCGTGTGTGGCAGCAACCAGGTGAGGAGTACAAAGACAAGTGTGTCTTGCCTACAGTCAAGCGTGGTGGTGGGAGTGTCATGGTCTGGGGCTGCATGAGTGCTGCCGGCACTGGGGGGCTACAGTTCATTGAGGGAACCATGAATGCCAACATGTACTGTGACACAGTGAAGCAGATTATGATCCCCTCCCTTCAGAGACTGTACCGCAGGGCAGTATTCCAACTTGATAACGACCCAAAACATCCCTCCAAGATGACCACTGCCTTGCTAAAAAGCTGAGGGTAAAGTTGATGGACTGACCAAGCATGTCTCCAGACCTAAACCCTACTGAGCATCTGTGGAGCATCCTCAAATGGAAGGTGGAGGAGCACAAGGTCTCTAACATCCACCAGCTCTGTAATGTCGTCATGGGGGAGGGGAAGAGGACTCCAGTGGCAACCTGTGAAGCTCTGGTGAACTCCATGCCCAAGAGGGTTAAGGCAGTGCTGGAAAATAATGGTGGCCACACAAAATATTGACACTTTGGGCCAAATTTGAACATTTTCACTTAGGGGTGTACTCACTTTTGTTGCCAGCAGTTTAGACATTAATGGCTGTGTGTTGAGTTATTTTGAGGGGACAGCAAATGTACACTGTTATACAAGCTGTACACTCACTACTACACTCACTACTATACATTGTATCAAAGTGTCATTTCTTCAGTGATGTCACACAGAGATATAATAAAATATTAACAAAAATGTGAGGGGTGTACTCACTTTTGTGAGATACTGTGTGTGTGTCATATATATATATATATATATATATATATATATATATATATATATATATATATATATATATATATATATATATAATATATATATATAGATAGATAGATACCGGTGTGTATATATATATATATATATATATATATATATATAATGCCTTCCAAACAGAAAAATCTGCAATTGCAACAGGTCTGCAAATCTGGATTCTGACACATTCCGTAAACAGTTCTGCCCCAAGCTGAATATTCTATTGACATTTCATTTTTCAGCTACCATTAAGACGGCTTCTGAAACCATTGTTCGCCTGGCCATTAGTGGGGAATTAATTACATGGCAAACAGCTTGCAATTTATAATGCCAAATATTACTTAACAGTCCAGTGCTGTTTGATTGATTTCCAATGGCGGATGGAAGTGTCTGCAGAGAGCAGCAAGACTGGATAAACACAGAGATTTCCCTTGCAGATGAGGCTACACGCCAGCTGTCCAGACCTCAAAATCCATACAGTGCTTTTTTCCTGGTACAGGGGAGGTTGGTGACTGCTTCACAGCTGGCCTGGAGGATTACATGCATTTAATAATCCCACATGGGAAAAAGAAGGAAAACCCTACTGAGACATGGCTGAGGTCTACGACAAGATGTTTTGCTAAAGCTTTCAATAAGAGATCTGTAATCTTGTCTTCCAGGTCAGAGCGCGCACATGCTGCCATGGCACACTGTCACACAATATATCAGGACAGAAAAGAACATGCGGGCTGAATCAGCCAACACAACCAATCTCCACTGAGGCCAGAGAGATTTGCAGAGCTCAGTCTACATCCTGATCTTGCAAGCACAAGAAGAAAATTGTCTGCTACACAATGAAAAGTAATCCTGGTATCAAAACACATCAAAAGGAAACAGCAATATTGATGTGATTTTCAATACTAATGACAACAGACTGTAACTGAGCTACTCTGGTTTTCTAAATTACTCATGCCTGAATGTGGGCTAACCAATTAGAACTGTAGAAACTCAGAAGGTACCTTTGGCAAGACTCAGATCTAGCAAGAATCAAATATTTGAACCTTGCAGTCATTTACATTCCTGCCCTATCTTATTTGTTACTGTTATGTATTCTCAGGAGCTGGGAAGCAGCAGGTGAGGTCAGGCAGATGACAGGACTACATTTGTCAGACATCAACTGACCTCTAACCCCGACACTGAAGCTACGAAGTCAGGGCCAGATTCATGTACAATTCCGGCGGCGTAACGTATTGCATTTACATTACACCGCCGCAAATTTTATGGGCAAGTGCTTGATTCACAAAGCACTTGCCTGTAAACTTGCGGCGACGTAGCGTAAATCCGTCCGGCGCAATCTAGCCTAATTTAAATGGGTCGTGGATCATTTAAATTAGGCGCGTTCCCGCGCCGAACGTACTGCGCATGCTCCGTTTTGAAACTTCCCGCCGTGCTTTGCGCGAAATGACGTCGCACCGATGTAATTTTTTGAACGTCGACGTGAGTTACGTCCTTTCCTATTCACGGACGACTTACGCAAAAAAATAATAATTTAAAATTCGACGCGGGAACGACGGCCATACTTTAACATGGCAAGTCTAAAGATAGGCCAAGAAATAGCAGCTTTAACTATACGGGAAACGCAGGAAAAATGTCTCTGCACCTTTTTAAAACTGCAGCCACAGGGAAGTTGCATGGTGCTTCTTGCACCAAGTAATTTCCCGCACCCACAAACACACTGCATGTTTGGATGCATGGGGGGGTGCCATTAGAAATGAATGGCAGCCCTGAAAGTCTATAAAAGAGCAGCGCATTTCAGCTGCGGGTGGTTGAAGGTGCAGCAACAGGTGTAATTCCGGCACCCGCAATTACCCGCACAAGTGTGAACTAAGCCTAGAAAGTAGGAAATTACTAAAGTATTTATATTTATTTGTGTGTGTGTGTGTGTATGTGTATCTATATATATATATATATATATATATATATATATATATATATATATATATATATATATATATAGAGAGAGAGAGAGAGAGAGAGAGAGAGAGAGAGAGAGAGAGAGAGAGAGAGAGAGAGAGAGAGAGAGAGAGAGAGAGAGAGAGAGAGAGAGAGAGAGAGAGAGAGAGAGAGAGAGAGAGAGAGAGAGAGAGAGCGCAAATAACTGTGAAATACATCAGAACTGCAAGGGTTGAAAGAAAAGTAATGCCTCCACTTTCATATCTTTTCAACAGATGGCAGCACCAATATGTGAGAAGTACCGACACACTGGGGTTGATTTACTAGGCGCAAACAGGCTGTTCACTTTGTAAGGCAAGTTTCACTTTGCAAGGCAATTAGTCCTAGAGTTTAGTGATTGTGGTGAAATTTCACTTTGCAAAGAATACCCAATCTTGTGCAAGGATAAGGCCCCTTTTACACGGTGGGACCGTTCAGGTCCGCCTGTCCGTTTTGTCGGCGGATCTAAACGGCCGCTCCATGCATCTCTATGGAGGGTCGGATGTCAGCAGTGACATGTCCGCTGACATCCGACCTGACCCGATAAAATCAGATGAATGGCGATACGTCGCCATCCGTCCATGGCGGATCGGATCGGGTGAGATCTGATGAAAACTGACATGCTGATTTCTCCATAGGAGACAGCGGCGCTGGACAAGCTCCTCCCCGCTCAGTGAGCAGAGAGGGACCTGTGACCCGCCAGCTCAGCGGAGAGATCTCCCAGCTGAGTTGGCAGACCGCTAAAAGCAGATCCGTGCCGTGTGGAAAGGGCCTAATTTTTGTGCTTGGAAATGATTAGATGATGAAAGCCAGCAGAGCTTCATCTCATTTACTAAGTTCTAGGGAAATATCCCCTGCAAAGTAAAACTTCCAAACAGTCTAAATGTCTTTAATAAATCAGCCCCATTGCGTATGTTCTCTGCTTCACTTCAGTTGTCAGTAGGTCATTATAGTGAATAATTGTTTTGCTACACTCTATGATTACTGTGCTGGACCCTCGTCAGTGTGAGTTAATTCATCATGCAGTGATTGAGTTTCTGATGGTAGAAGGTGTTCCTCCAAACTAAATGTACCAATGTATGTAAGCTGTTGGCGGTGATCCCTGTGATGTAAGAATGGTGCAAAGATGGGCCGAAAGATGAAAAAGATGGTGAGGATGGAATATCAGAATCGTGGAATAAAGGTGTGGTTGACCTGTTAAAGCATCTGATGAGCTTCACAGAAAACATGTTGATGAACTGAATAAGGACAATCGGATCACTGTGTGTGAGATTTCTGACAGCATAGTCATTTCACAAGAGCATGTGGGTCGCAATATTGCTATTCTTGGATTTTGAAAGGTTTGTGCGTGATGAGTTCCTAGTCTATCTGTGACTGAGATGAACGCTGATGAAAAGCTGAGACATTGAGAATGCTTCTTGGGCATGGTTGCAGAGACTTGCAGACTGGTGGAGAACTATGATAGCTTCACACAACTGTTTTTTTGCTTGTAAAATGTATATAGTTGTCTGGTGGCTATGTAGAAAATCAATAATCATTGTTGACGAGCATACTGAAGGGAATTGATCAAAACGTGGCAACCAATCAGCTTTTATCTTTCATTCCTAAAGCTAAACTAAACAATCTGAGGATAGAAGCTGATTGGTTTCCATGCACAGCTGCACTAGATTGGCTCTGCTCCCGTTTTGATAAATCCCCCTCACTGTGTTTACCCACTTGCCGCACAATCACATATATACCGGAGCCATGGCTGCAGCTGTCAGCCATAACCCCAGCATGAACATTTTCAGCTGGCGATTTTCTAACTTGTAGAAGTGATCCAAGCAGCTGAATAGCCACTGGATCACTTTTACAGGCAGCAGAATGGGTTGCCCCCTTCCCGCCAGTGGCTCCCTCGTGTGATCAGGAAGCCGGTACTGAAACTGGCGGTTGTGCCGGCTGATTTTAGAGCTGATCATGGACCAGAAGGGCTTCCAATCATCTTTATGGTCTAGGCAACCACAAATGATGAGCATTTCATCACTTCCAGTTAGGGCAAATGTAAAACAGAGACTTTTTTTTAAAGCATGAGATGAATGTTTTTGTTTTGTTTGTATCTCATGGTTTCAAGGCTAGAGGAGAGATCTGGGGTCTTATAGACCCCAGATGTTTCCAAAAAAGTCATGCTTTATTGTTATCACAAGGATGTTTACACAAAAACATTACCCAGTTAGTAACCAGCACATAGCCAAATGACGGCTACAGGACAGTTTCTTAACTCTGGTAGGGTGTACATTGATGTCTCCCAGAGAATCGTTCCTGCGCGCCCCCGGGGGCGCGCACATGGGAACATCCATGCTCGCCGGGTCCACGGGACCTGGCGCAACACATGTCGTGGTAAAGGACCAATGACAGCTGTCCTTTACCACGTGATCATGTACTCTTCTCCTCACACCGATGCAGCATGAGAGGAGAGGAGAGCTACCCTGTGACAAACTGAGTTTTATAGTGTACCCAGCAGTGTATCCATTATTTTACTGAAAGGGTAGTTGACAGTCAACGGTAAGTGGCTTCATGCTTGGGATAAACATAGATCATTGGTCAGACAATAAGGTTAATGAAAATGAAAAAAAAAACAATGGGCGGGGCTCGATGGAGTCTTTTTCTGCCATCACTTTTCTATATTTCTATGTGTTTTCAGTTAAGGCACCCTTTAAAATTATAGACAATCTCAAGGCACCCTTTAAAATAAAGGATAGTCTCGAGGCAGCCCATTCTAAAATGTAAAAAACTATGCTAACATCCACACCCAACATTAGAGGTGATTTATTCTTCCAAAGCAAATACACTTTTGCACACTGGTACTGACTATTATTCCTATGTTTCTCTTCTCCCTCAATTTCTCTCCATCAGTCTGCTAATGTGACCCCGATGCTCAGGGAGAGGGGCAAAGGAGGGTCAAACAAGGATGCTGTGAAGGCAACAAACATCGTCCTTATCAACTGATGACTTCATTGGTTGTTAGAAAACCCATGGATGGCTTGATCCACCTGCTGGCTTGTATACAATTTTTGATCAATTTTTAGACCTCACGGCACCCTGGCTGAAAATGGCTGGGCTGCACGTAGACTTGGTAACAAATGAGCAACTGTGGGATTTTGGTAGGGCTACATTATATACAGCATTGATTTCTAGTATTTCTAAACTACTGATGTTGAATATTTATTACATTTATCATCCATTATTTCTCCTTTACATCTAGCCCCATAAATGTGGTGTTGGGTTTTATATACTGTATATTCGGTTATTTCCTGAAGTGAAATCCTTTTTGCTTTTTACCCCTGCGGGTCAAAATAGAGCTGTTTTTTTTTCTGCTTCAGATTAGAAGACAAAATTGATTGTTTTCTGAGGTCAACACAGTTTACATTACACACTCCTTACAGCAAGCCAAGAGCTCTAGCTGTGTGAATGAAAGAGGGAAATAACAACCACCCAGTCTTTAAAAACATTTGCTTTTTCATATGATATCACACACAGTCCCAGGGATTCCTCCTATCATTTCTTCTTCTTTTCTTTTTCTCCCTTTTCTCTTCTTTCTACCTTTCTTTTCATTATACCTTTTTTTCTATCTTTTTTTCCTTCTTTTCTTCAGGTTAAAACAGCAATATTTTAAGTTACTTTTTGGTTTCATAAAATCATAGACCTAAGCTCCTAGATGCTTTAAAACAGTGACAATCCCTTATCACTCTTTTCAGATGAATATTTTTGTTAAGTTGTAACTTATTACTTATCTGAGGCTTTGTTATACATTTATTATCCATTTTAGGTTCCAGCCTCTATTAACCAAGCTAAAAAAAAAATATTTGCATCACTAATCTTAGAACAGACTATGCAATATAGGCTATTTCCAGTTATGTTGTGGAGCAATAGTCGTTTATTATACCTTGGCATGTTACTTTCTGGTACTGCTTTGGAACTTAACTTTGTGATTTGTTAAGGTTTAATAAACAAATTTGACAAGTAAACAAATGTGCTTTTCTCTCCTAAGGCCCCTTTTTACACCTGCGGACCGTTCAGATCCGCCTGTCAGTTTTTTCAGGTAGATCTGAACAGGCGCTCCATGAATTTCTATGGAGCGCCAGATGTCAACGGTGACATGTCTGCTGACTCCCGATCAGTCCCGATCCGATCCTCTCCGCTAAAATGTGACGAATGCAAACCCTATTTGCATCCGTCTGGCAGACTGGTTCGGATGAAAATGAACAGACGGTACGTTTTCACCCGACCCCCCATAGAGGAGGGCGGAGATCTGACTGGTCCGTCTCTGCCCAGTATGCAGAGACAGACCTGTCATCTGCCGGCTCAGCTGCGATCAACGGAGCGATCCCCTCTGAGCAAGCGGATGTTTAAAAACAGATCCTCACGGGATCCGCAGGTGTGAAAGGGGCCTTATTTGGCATTCAATGTTAGGTGGTAGCAGTGCCGATCCTGACCTCCCTGGGGCCCTAAGCAAAATTACATCTCACATCAAAGTTGAGAAGCGAGGGGGGGGGGGGGGCATGCCGACAGTGACATGTCACATTAAAGATTAAAGTTGAGTGAGAAGCGGGGGGAGGGGGTGTTCTGTGGGAAATGACATCTTACATTAAAGTGAGAAGCGGGGGATGCTGACTTCTTACCTCTTCTCCCATGCAGCCAGCGAGTTGAGAAGCGGGGTGAGGGGCCGAAAATTACTTCTCACCAGGTGGGGCCTCTAGTAATTTGGAGGGCCCTCCACAGCTTTGCAGGGTCCTAAGTGGCTTGCATAGTGAGCCTATAGGGCGGATCGGCCCTGGGTGGTAGTGGTGGCACAAAAAGGAAAAATGACAAGATATACGTTGGTGGCTTGAAAGTAGATTCCAATTTTTAAACCCCCCCTGGCAACCTCATATATCTTTTTTCTTGGGCTCTTTTAGCAGGTCACATAATGACCTTGGTTCTTCAGCCTCTTCTCTCTTTGGTATAATATAATATTTGTCTTGTCGTTCAAATAAAAACAAGCACATCCACTTTGTAAAACTATGTGAACATATGAACTGAGGACCAGAGAAATCGATGCTCGATGAAGGAAAGCCCAGGATGGATTACCTCTCTTACATTACAAAAAAAAGATAAGCAAAATGGGTCACTACATTACAGACCAAATGGAGTTTGGTGGAATTAAATAGAAAAACAGAAACACAAATCAATCAGACTAAAAAAAAGCTTTTTCTGGGCACGTTGCAATCTCCATGTTCAGTGTTCAGTTCTGCATGTTTACACAAATTTCTAATGTGTTTTTGTTTCACAGTTTCTGTTATTTTTGTAATGTGTTTTGTGGTGTATTTACATGCGTTCTGGTAAGTTTTCAAGCAGAAAGCGCGTTGTCGTTTTTTTTTTTTAATGCATGTGAAAGCTTTGCAATAGTGCAACCAGACCCACTGAAATACTTTCATTTGAATATGCATTCCGTTGCATCTGGTGTAATTGAGGCCTAAAACAAAATATTCAGTTTTAACTGTCAATAAAAGGTGTCCGAACAAAACAAATCTCCTGCGCTCCGGTGTCTCGCTAGACACGGGTGGTATAGTCTAGTCTTTATTTTCAGGCAAAGTCTAGAGTCTTGCAGCCCTCCTCAGAACAATGGGTGTTCATTTAGCTAAAAAGAAAAGAAGGAGGGCGCACGACCTAGTGCATTACAAGAGGGTTGGATGGTACCCCAAACTGCTGAATGGCTGACGCATTTCTTCAGAGCCTTGGCGGTCCGTACCGTCCGATCCTCTTGTCACCAAGTCCTGCTTGCAGGCACCAAGTGATTCAACTTGACTGTCAGAAAAGCCTGTACCTAAGCTCGTTTGTCAGTAGGACCATTGCTTTTATCCTACTTTTAATAAAACTCTTAATAAAAAGGTGTCCACCTGTCCTAATGGCAGTACATGCTTTACTGTTGATCTAAAAGGAAGAAAACTGCCGATAACTAGCCTTAGGCCGCGTACACACGGTCGAACATGCCTGCTGAAACTGGTCCGCGGACCAGTTTCCGTGGACATGTCCGACCGTGTGTACGGCCTAGCGGACTGGTTTCCAGCGGACAAAAGTTTCTTAGCAAGCTTCTTCCGTGTTTGAGAACGTCGGTGTCTTCTACGTCACCGCGTTCTCTGTCCGCGGGGATTTTGGTCTGATGGTGTGTACACACATCAGACCAAAAGCTCCCAGGAGACATGTCCGATGAAAACGGTCCGCGGACCGTTTTCATCGGACATGTCTCCTCGTGTGTACGGGGCCTTACATTAAAATGGTTTCTCTAAATAACATATTAATAAGAAGTTAAATTCAGGGTCACATGACTGAGAAAGAGGGGAGAAAATAATTAGCCAACCAAACAAATTGTTATCTAAAAACAACTGGCAGCTGTAGCACCAATGTACGGGATCCTGGTTAGCGGGTGTCTTCCAGCTAATGAACTGTACATATGGTGCACGCAGGGTTAATTATCCTCCCGGCTCTCCTGATGGGAAAATCCTTGACAGCTATTAAGATTTTTAACAAGAGCAGCAATGAGGTTTTCTTCATAAACACAAATAGTGATTTTGCAGAACGCCTTTTGTTAATGGTGGAAATTGTCTGAAATTGCTCTACGGGAAAATAGAAAAGAAATAAATAAAAAAACCTTTGTAGTGTGAACCGTTCTACCCGGGTATGGGAGGGTCTGAAGCTGCTGATATTAGAGTAGAAATATTATACAAGGAGAGAAAAAAAAAAATCAGCTTGGAGAACAAACTAATCATAGTTTTAAAGGCGCAGCTGGGAGAGAGGGAGGCATCACTGGGCTAAAAATACCCAACAGAACCCCCCCCCCCCCCCCGCTACAGCACTGAAGGTGCATCCACTTATATACACACTGTGCGCACTTGTGTGATATAATGATGACATTTATAATATACATAACATCACTCTTTCTGCAATCCAGAAACAATCGCATGTAAATTTAATTCCCTTACAGAAGATGGAGGCTAATGCTGCGTACACACGACCGTTTTTAATGGTCTAGAAAAAAAACACGTTTTTTTCAACCCGATTATTGTTAAGCCGGCCTTGCCTACACACGATCGTGAAAAAAAAAATGCTCTAGCAAAGCGCGGTGACGTACAACGGCACTATAAAGGGGAAGTACCATTCGGATAGCGCCACCCTTGGGGCTGCTTTTGCTGATTTCGTGTTAGTAAAACTTTGGTGAGAGACGATTTGCGCTTTTCAGTCTGTTACAGCGTGATGAATGTGCTTACTCCATTACGAACGCTAGTTTTACCAGAACGAGCGCTCCCGTCTCATAACTTGCTTCTGAGCAT
The DNA here is from genome assembly GCF_905171775.1 of Rana temporaria. Classification (NCBI taxonomy): domain Eukaryota; kingdom Metazoa; phylum Chordata; class Amphibia; order Anura; family Ranidae; genus Rana; species Rana temporaria. The sequence goes on along the minus strand of NC_053499.1, from coordinate 20,259,772 downwards.
GCGCGTTTTTTTCACGTCATTAAAGCCCACACACACGACCATTTTTTTTACGATGTTAAAAACGACAACGTTAAAAACTACGTGCATTTAGAGCATGTTCTAAATTTTTAATGCCCATTTTTTATGTCGCGAAAAATGCTCTGTAGCCCCCACACGATCGTTTTTAATGACATTAAAAGAAAATGTCATTTTTTACATCATGAACAGAAATATGGAAGTAACCACTGCTGACCTCCTTCTGAAATTTGTAGGTGTTTGGTTATCGTGGCCGACATGTCCGCTATAATATTTACTGATCACCTGACCCAGGACAAATAGGCCAAAGTCTATATCTGCGGTTTAAGACACTGCTGATCACAGATTGAGTAAAGGACCAATCAGCGTCTCTTTACCACGTGATCAGCTGTGTCCAATCACAGCTGATCATGGATGTAAACAGAAGCCGGTTATCGATACTACTTTCTTCACATTGACACCGTGAGGAAGGGAGAAGAGAGCTGATAAGCGGCTTCTATAAAAGGGACATCAGCACTGATCATCACTGTGCAGTCCCAACAGTTGCCAACAATATGTAGCTATATGCTGCCTCTCTTTTTCCATGGGCAGACAAGACAAAGCTGCTCCTGAGCTCCTGGGTTTGCATAACACTGTATCATAGATCATATAGTCTCTGGTTATCAGGTGCATTTCAGGAGTTTCATGTTATTAGGGCAGCCTTTCCCAAACTTTTTTTTTACCATGGTGGAACCCTTGAAATACTTTCTAGATCTCAGGGAACACAAGCTAGTAACTACTCTATGGCCCCTTTCACACAAGTGGATCGATCAGGTCAGCTTTTCAGGCAGACCCGATCGGACCCGACATCCAATCTGATCTGCTAAAAACAGATAGATGGGGATTCATTCCCCTTCCATCTACCGGTTCGAATTGGATGGCAGTCGGGTGTAAACGAGCAGGCAGTCCATTTACATCCGACCACCCATAGAGGTGAGTGGGCTGTGACTGTGTCCGCTCTGCATAAGTGGAGCAGACACAGACCAGCTATCCGCCTGCTCAGAGGGGATCAGCGGACATATTCCCCGTTGAGCAAGCAGACTTCTAGTGGAGCCCACTCTGTGTGGAAGGGGCCTAGCTTCGATTTACAGAGCCAAATTGTGATCAGTAAACTGAGATACAAATATAAATAAAAGACTAAATGTGGCATACTTGTGTATTTGACAGCCAGGGCTGCTTTATACATCACAATTATTTTCAGTAATAATAATGAAATGAAATTAAAAATAAAAACAATAATATAAATGGCCAGACAAGAGACGCATTGGTTACATTGGTATTCAGAGTGGAAATGCCCACTTACACTGATGTTCAATGGAAAAGACCCTGATGTTGGTGGCTAGTGGGAGAACCGCCCTTATACATTGAGGTCAGTGGGAGAATGACCCTTACATTGGAGATCAGTGAGAAAATGGCCATAACATTGGAGATCAGTGGGAGAACGGCCCTTACAGTGGAAGTCAGTGGTAGAATGGCCCTTACATTGGAGATCAGTGGGGTAATGGTCCTTACAGTGGGGGTCATTGGGAGAATGGCCCTTACATTGGAGATCAGTGGGGGAATAGCCCTTACAGTGGGGGTCAGTGGGAGAATTGCCCTTACAGTGGAGATCAGTGGGAGAATTGCTCTTACAGTGGAAGTCAGTGGAAGAATGGTCCTTACATTGGAGATCAGTGGGAGAATTGCCCTTAAAGTGGAGATCAGTGAGAGAATGGTCCTTATATTGGAGGTCAGTGAGAGAATGGCCCTTACATTGGAGGTCAGTGGGAGAATGGCCCTTACATTGGAGGTCAGTGGGAGAATGGCCCTTACAGTAGAAGTCAGTGGTAGAATGGCTCTTACATTGGAGGTCAGTGGGAGAATGGCCCTTACAGTAGAAGTCAGTGGTAGAATGGCTCTTACATTGGAGGTCAGTGGGAGAATGGCCCTCTTATATTCGGAAGAATACTCATTACATCTGTGCTCAGTGAGGAAAAAATGCTCCTTAGATATGTGGTCAGAAAGCTAAAAGATTATTGGTGAACTCGCTTATCCGAGAGTCAAAAATTGCTCAATGAACCCTCAGCAACCTGAAGGAACGCTGGTTGGGAAAGGCTGCTATAGCGAGTCTACTGAAGAGGCTTTGTTAGGTAAACTTGCTGAGGATTTTGAAGACAGAACACCATTTGGGACATACTGTACGTATATTTAAGCATTGATGTATTTATTAATGTGTAATTTGAGTGCAAATATGTTATCACAAATCTATGGATCTGTCTGCGACCAAAGTGCCAGATTTAGTTCCTTTTGATCATGCAGCCCAATAGTGAATGTCTGCCTGTTTTCTTTCTTCTGCTGTAACTGTGAGCACCTCTTTTGCAAGTTAATTTATCTTCACATCTGTCACAGAACTAAGTAGTACGATGGAGCACTTTTAAACAGAAGTAGATATGTTTATTCCTTCTACAGTAATTGATTATGCAACTTGCGTACGGATAATAAATCCGTGTCTAACTTGCGATATAAAATGCAACAGAGTAGCAAACGCAACGATTAAGATAGTATTGATAAACCTCCCCCAGTGCATTACTACAGAGCAGGAAGCGGTGTCTCCATATATAAGCAATTATGGTCAGCACCAAATATAAATAGAATTAACTATAGGCATAGATATAGGATTTTTAATACAACATGCACTGATAAGATATTTTACATTAAGACTAACGTTTTTACCTATTAAAAAAATACTACCATTCCTATTTATTACCCCAAAAAATTTTTCCAGAAGGAAAAAACACTGCGCTAAATAAAAAAATGGGTGACAAACCCCAATAATTGGTAAATGAATAACTAGCTGCCAGTACCAAAAAATTTGTGATACAAAAAAATCCTAAAACATGTGTAAAATATAGTACAGCGCTCAAAAAACAAGTGAAAAAGATCTAAAATAAATTGATCCTAAATAAACAATGTTGAATTGTGAAATGAGAAACACTTCTCACACTAATACATGAAATAATATAACAAAAAATAAGTGAAAAATAAGTCCTTGCAGGATAGGTGACTCCTTGAAGAGAAAATCCGAATGGACACCAATAGAGGATAGAGAGAAAATTCATCCACCAGGAAAACACCCAAATGTGGTAATGTAGTCTCCCTACCCTGTCAGTGTGATCACATTACAGTGATCTCAGCGCACCTGGGGATTTTAGGTCTCCCTCTAGACCCTCTGTAAGATGTGTGAGGTGGTGCCTATGGTCTCGGATGATTGGGAAATAAAAAGGAAGAGGACCATAGCGTAATACCGTAAGGTTGAGTTTAATAGGCAAAGATACTATATGAACCTACAGATTCGATGGCATCAAATTGCGATTTAGAAGCACATCTAATGGAGACGCGGCGGCTTCTCATGTCTCTCCTGTGGTATAAGCTCCGAGCTCCTTCGTCAAGAGCGTGATGACGTCAAGTTCTGGCTGGTCTGTTTTCCTCTTAATATGTTGGACGAACGTTTCTATGTTTTCTTATAAATGGTGTTGTATCTTCTGGACGGCCTCTCAGGTGCATTTAGTGTGAGGAGAGCTGCACAGGTGGGTGGGGTCTGCAATCAGTGATTGTAGACCCCGCCCACCTGTGCAGCTCACCATTGTTAGTGCGGTTTGCTGAATCAGTGACGTACGTCACTTCCGCCCTTACTCTGTTTCCCTTAGGCAATATCACGCATGTGACCATGTGTATGCAAGACAAGTTTGAGCCAACATTCCGTCGAAAAAAAAATATCCACGTTTTTGTTGTCGGAATGTCCGATCGTGTGTATGCGGCATTAGTTTGAAGCAATTTCCTCTGACTTTCTGTTGTGTCTACTGGAAATGAAGGGAAAGTGCAGGGAAATCTCCCCAATGGGATACAGACCATTCCCTATTAATGATGGGCTCAGGCGTGTTCGGATCGTACCCGCCAGGAAGCCGGCACTGCACACCGCCAATCATAGGCAGCGTGTGTATGTGCAGCTGTGGGCTGGGAGATGCCTCACTGCCTATGATTGGCAGTGTGCAGTGAAGGCTTCCTGGCTGGTACGATATGATCACGCCTGAGCCCATCACTATTCCCTATATATATACACACACACACAATTTCTCTCTCTCTCCCTCTCTCTGTTTTCAAGTGAATGGGGACTCTGCAATGCACGCAGCTGCAACATGGTGGTGCAACATTTACAGGTTTAAAACAGTCAGGGAGTAAGTAGAATAATGCCTCCTCATTGCCTGCCAAACACCCCTGATAAGTGAACCAACCCAAATCGCTTTTCAGAGGGCCGCAAGCACTGCTGTAAACCTAGCCTTAGTCAGTCGTTTAGCACCAGAGCTGCAAATTGCTGCAAAACAGACCTTGTAGTCAATGACTGCAGTTCAAGGTTTCTTAGCAACAGGAGCGTTAAGGAGAGCGATTCTGTTGCTGCTGCAAAATAGTTTCCATCATATTGCCCTGAATCTAGTTCAAGCTTCAGCATACAACGCTGTAGCTGGAAGACAGAAGGAAAAATTCTGGAATTCCTTTTAAATAATTTTCCTACAGTTCCCATTCTCTGAATGTAATTGAGATCCGATGTATCGCCAGCACATGTAGCCTCCCTTTTCCCAGCAAACACTTGGCTTTATCCTGCACACTGCATGCTCATGATTACAGGCCACAGGAGCCGTCTCTTTGTATTTTATGCCCCTGCTAGTGACACAGTGTGAGGTTTGTTGCTAGGATACAGTTGCCAAGAGATACAGCTCAACCGGCGACGTAGAAGAGCGTGGTCTAGTCCAATTTCTCTCCCCGGCTAGCATTGCTCATTCTTTAACCTAGAATTCACTTATCCGGTCAGGAAATTCATCCTCTGCTAGGCTAGATATGCTTGTTGATGCTCACAGTGTGCTGCCTGGCTCTGATTAATATTTCACATCTGCTCTCTAGTGTTATTTGTCTATGTAGAACGCGCTGTTACTAGATTCATTTCCATGTGATTATATAGGAGAAGCAATGACACGAATTAAACATGAACAAGGGAATTATTACCAGTGCCTATTCTGACCCAGAGATGTGTGGAGTTTTATATTCAGTTATATACAGGGCTTCATGTTCTAGTTTCCTTTCATGGACTGAACACATGCTGGAGTGGTAATTGGCTTGTGTGGTTTGTGGTAACAGGTTCAGACAGGCCATCAGTCACCTGGAGAAAGGCAGGTCTGTCTGACCATAATGAAGGGATAAATGTACGTTTCTTATTAGTCTTATCCTTACCTGTCCTTGCACCTGCCCCATCTTCACAGTCTGCTGGCGACTGGATAGTCGCCGCTTTAGGCCTCGCACACGACGGGACATGTCCGATGAAAACGGTCCGCGGACCCCCCCTTCCAAGCCAAGTCGCCAGGACCCTATTTCTAGTCGCCATGGCGACCTGGCGCCCGGGATTTGTCGAGACCTGGTATAGCGTTCACAGTGTATGTATGCCACTGTGCAGCACTCTGGCAATACTCTGTCCTGCTGTGCTCCTGGTGGTGCTCCCAGTAGTTATCCCATATAAAGGAGAGAAGGGTCCCAAATAGTGTGATACCGTTTAAATAACACACTTTTATTAAAAAAACAAATGGGTACTCACATATGAGCAAGTTCAACAAAGCATTTCATGCCGACATGCAAAAAACTGAAGTGTGTTGTGGCGTTCTGTCAAATTGCTCGACCGGTTTCGTCGACCTGACATCATCTGGAGCGCTCCAGATGACGTCAGGTCAATGATACCGGTTGACCTGACGTCACTGTATATCAGTGTTTCTCAATTCCAGTCCTCAGGCCCCCCCAACAGGTCAGGTTTTCAGGATTTCCCTCAGATGAAAAGGCTGTGGTGATTACTAAGGCAGTGAAACTGATCAAATCACCTGTGCAAAATAATGGAAATCCTGAAAACCTGACCTGTTGGGGGGGGGGGGGGGGAGGACTGGAATTGAGAAACACTGCTGTATATGGACGTTTAACACTAACAATTAGTGTGCACAATTGTATATGGTTATTCATTTAATTTTTTATTTATTTGTTTATTGCACAAATTGCAAGATTGCGTATTAATTACCAGGCACAGTGGCACTTTAAAGTTGTACCACTAGGGCAAACATATTATCAACACTATCGTTTTTTGCAAATTTTTTAACACATTTATGCATCTATTAAGGTAGCGCCACCCCTACTTCCACACTCCATGCAATTCATTATTTCACCTAGGTGGAATAAATTACGTAGAGGCAGCTGCTTTAAAAAAAAAATACATTTTCTAGGGGTGTTAAAACCCTACATACTCATTCACTGGCAATATTTGCTTCCATTGCGCGGATTCATTCACACAATTTCATTCTGGAATGAGCACACTTTTGCTAGGACAAAAGTACAAAAAAGGTAAAAGCACAGAAAACATGCATGCAAACACTTATTTGTTCCCTTTTGGGTTGTTAAATATAATATTAAATTCTTTTTATCTGTTTAATAAATGCACAAAGTATGGTTTGACCCTCCCGAAATCCAGAAAACTGAACGCTTGCTTCCATTAGTGAATTTGATGCTGCCACATCGAAATTTCAAGTAGTGTTATTAGCCTGTCAAGTTTACCTTCAGTAGGACTGCAGGACAACTCCCACTTCTGAGAAAGAAAGCAACCATTCAAAATGCGTCAGCCAGCAGTGGTTCGTACGTCCTCACTTTAGGATCTGGAGACTGCTACCAGTAGACAGATTGCCACAAGCCAAAGACTGTTATATTGTGGGTTTCATTCCATGCTTGTGAGTAGTTGTTATCACTTCTTTTAACCACTTCCTTACTGGGCACTTAAACCCCCTTCCTGCCCAGAGGACTTTTTGCGATTCGGCACTGCGTCGCTTTAACTGACAATTGCGCGGTCGTGCGACGTGGCTCCCAAACAAAATTGACGTCCTTTTTTCCCCACAAATAGAGCTTTCTTTTGGTGGTATTTGATCACCTCTGCGGTTTTTATTTTTTGCGCTATAAACAAAAATAGAGCGACAATTTTGAAAAAAAAAATATTTTTTACTTGTTGCTAAAATAAATAGCTCAATTTTTTTTTAAATTTTTCTTTTATCCTCAGTCTAGGCCGATACGTATTCTACATATTTTTAGTAAAAAAAAAAAAAAAAAAAGGCAATAAGCGACTGGTTTGCGCAAAAGTTATAGCGCCTACAAAATAAGGGACAGAATTATTATTATTTTTTTTACTAGTAATGGCGGCGATCTGCGATTTTTTTTGCGACTGCGACATTATGGCGGACACATCGGACACTTTTGACACATTTTTGGCACCATTCACATTTATACTGCGATCAGTGCTATAAATATGCACTAATTACTGTATAAATGTGACTGGCAGGGAAGGGGTTAACACTAGGGGGCGAGGAAGGTGTTAAATGTATTTCCTATATAGTGTTCTAACTGTGGGGGAAGGGGGGTGACCGATCTGTGTCTCTATGTACAAGAGACACAGATCGGTCTCCTCTCTCCCTGACAGCACCGCTGTCTGTGAGAGCCGGCAATGAGAAATGATCTCATATGTAAACATATGAGATCATCTCTCATTGGCCGCACAGATCGCCTAGCAAACGGCCACTCCGATTGGCCGTTCACGGCGATCTGTGATTGGCTGTTTCCAAGAAACACGGCCAGCACAAAAGTTCCCTGCTGCGCGCGCGGGGAACGCGGAAAGGGGCGGACGTGAAAACACGGCGCCCCAGAGAAGTAGAACCACCCTGCAGCCGTATATAGTCGTACGGCCGTCGGGAAGTGGTTAATAAATATATCAAAGGATAATGCACTTTTATTCTATTCTCTTGTTTTACTGCTAGGATACTGCTATCCTGGAGGGCAGCAAGGCCTGAGATATTATCCACGCTGAACTTTGGATCACCTGGTCAACACATTTGTGCGCAAGAGTATTTTTTTTGCTACAACTTCACCTTGTTTTGGTGTTGCAGAGAGTCCCATCACACATCCTGTCCCAACTACGGATAGACCATGGGCCAAATCCAACCCACTGCAAAATGTTATCAGGCCCTCTGATGTAAGAGGAAACGCTAATAGGAACCCTAATGTAAGGTGAGATAGCGAAAGTCTCTCATGTAAGGGGGAACTCTGATGTAAAGGGGACTTCGATGTAAGGGGGACTTTGATGGGCTCATCTCTAAAAAGTTGGGACAGTGTCATGTTTACTATGGTGTGGCATTCCCTCTTTTTTTAACAGGAAACTTCTGGGAACTGAGGAGACCAGTTTCTGAAGTTTTGGGAGAGGAATGTTGTTCCATTCTTGTCTGATATAGGATTCTAACTTCTCAAGAGTCCTGGGTCTACTTTGTCGTATTTTTTGTGTGCCAAATATGTTCAATAGGTGAAAGATCTGGACTGCAGGCAGGTCAATTAGACACATGAACTCTTCTACTACAAAGCCATGCTGTTGGCATAGATGCAGTATGTGGTTTAGCACTATCCTACTGAAACATGCAAGGCCTTCCCTGAAAAATATGTTGTCTGGATGGGAGCTTATGCTTCCCTTAAACCTGGCTATAACTTTCAGCATTGATGGTGCCTTTCCAGATGTGCAAGATGACCATTTAATATGCAGTAAGGCACCCCATACCATCAGAGATGCAGACTTTTAAACTACGAGCTGATAACAAGCCAAGAGATCCCTCTCCTCTTTCGTCTGGAGGACATGGCACCCATGGTTGAGAAAAATAAATACAAATTTTTGATTTGTCTGACTACAGAATAGTTTTCAACTTTGCAATAGACCAACTTTTAAATGAGCTTTGTCCCAGAGAAGATGGGAGTCTTTGGCTCATGTTCAGATATGGCTTCTGCTTTGCATGATAGAGCTTTACCTTGAATTTTTGAATGGCACCGCAAACTGTTTTTTCGGAAGTATTCCTGAGCCCATGTAGTGATGTCCATCACAGAATCATGCCTGTTTTTAATGCAGTGCCATCTGAGGGCCAAGAGATTATGGACATCCAAAATTGCGTTTCAGCCTTGTCCGATACAGACAGTGGTTTCTCCAGATTCTTAGAATCTCTTGATGATATTACTGTAGATGATGATCTATTTAAAGTTTTTGCAATTGTATGTTTTTAGACGCAGCTATTCACAGATTGGTGAACCTCTGCCCATCTTTACTTCTGAGACTCTGACTCTCTAATATGCACTTTTTATACCCAATCATGTTACTGACCTGTTGCCAATTACTCTAATTAGTTGCAAAATGCTCAACCACCTCTTCCTTGTTAGTATCACTTACTTTGCCAGCTGTTTGTTGTCCTATTCCAACTTTTTAGAGACATATTGCTGCCATCAATTTCAAAACTTCCTAAATTTTTTCTTAAAATGATCCATTTTGTCAGTTTAAACATTTGATATGTTTTCTATTTTCTATTGTGAATAAAATATAGGTTTCTAAGGTTTGAAAAACATTGCATTCTGCTTGTTTGTAGATATTACACAGCATCCCAACTTTTTTGGAATTGGGGTTGAAAATATGCAACCAATCAACAGCAGGCATCACCGCTCTGCAGTAACGTAAAAATTACAGAGACATAACCGAAAATTAAGCAGAAAACAGAACCGGGAATAAAACTGATTACTGTACCTGCAAGACAACTTTAAAATTACCAGCAATCATTTTGCCCCTGCTGCTTTCCTATTAACTAATGCACAGAGTCCTCATAATGTCAGAATGTTGCCTTACTCAACGATCTCATCCTTGCATTGCTTAAAAATATGTGTTTAATTCCATGTACAACTAGAGCTGTGTTCATCCCACAGGAACCCAAGCTGTTGCTTTGAAGGGTTAATTAAATTAAAGACTACTTGGGCTATGTTAATTGGGAGGAATGTGATTCCATCTGTATGTATCAAACAGGAAACTCTAGTTCCCAAAGACACCGTTGCCAGCATGGATCTCTTCCCAATATCCCAGTGCATAATAATTTGCTATTAGAGCAACACATTGCTTATGTCTGCCACATTGCTCCATCTTGCCACTTCCACTTCACGATAGTTCCTCACTAGTTTTCCTTTAAAAGGAGTTCACAATACAATTATTTAAGACAAACATTCATTATGATCACATAATTCAAGTAGGCTAGCTGTCTTAATGCACACTACTGAAGTCGCTCCGACTTCAGAAAAGGTTCCTGTACTACGTCAAGGCGACTTCTAGGTGACTTGTACTCATTGATTTGAAGTTGCCTTCAAGTCGGATCCCCTGTCTTAACTGAAGCAACTTTACAGGAAGAGAAGCTAGTTTCCTCAGGCAAACCCCTCCCTCCCACAAAGCTGATTACTGTTTGATTGGCCACTGGCAAAGTCGCCTGTAATGGAGGCGACTTGAAGTCGCCCCAAGTCGCGCTGAAGTTGCCTCGCAAAGTCGCGCCCAGAGTCATGTTGCCCCTGTGTGAACCGGCTCTCACAGTGCTGAACCCGCGATACCCAGAAGACACGCCGAGGGAAAAATGTCCGCTCCTTTGGCGTGGACCAGAATCACCTGCGACGCCTCGTTCTAAGGTAAGTATTTCATAATGAGCTAGTACTAGCTCATTATGCCTTTTGCCTTTTACAGGTTAAAAAATTAATTGGCGGGTATACAACAGCTTGGCATAGTAACATTGATAGAGGCAGAAATATGTTAGCTACATTCTTCAATATGGAATTGTTGCATGGCTAAGCACTGTTTTGTAGGAGACCATTTTCCTTTAAATCAGTGGTTCTCAACCTGGGGGTCGGGACCCCCTCGGGGGTCGAATGACGATTTGCATGGGGTCACCAAATCCTGGGCTGTTCCTAAAGCTCGCACTGCTTTCCCAGCCTTTTTGTGGCCGCCCAGCTTGGCTGTTCCTGGAGCCCACGGCTGCCCACTCAGCCTCTTCGAAGCCGCCCATTCAGTTTCATAGTATGGCTAGGGGGCAGAGACTAGAGGTCAGCTGACTTGTGAGGAATGTAAAGTTTGAGGGGCTGGAGGAGACCCTATCTCCTGATTTCAGCATTGGTGTCACTGCTGCGAGACACCACAAAGTTGGAGACAACGTGAAGTCGGAGACACAGCGAGTAACACTACCTGTGATTAGAGTTGCCATTAAAAGTCCCCACTACAGTTCTCAGATCAGCAGATGACCTTAATCAAGAGCACCTAAGTGCTGATCAGAACTCCCCCCAGCTCTGCCACTGATCCCACCCCCCACCAGCACTACCACTCATCCCATACATGGAAGGGAGAGGAAAAGAGCGGGAGGAATAAAATAAAAAGGGAGAGAAAGAATAAGAGAAAGAACAAGAAAGATGGCTTGAGAGAGGGATGGGAAACAAAAATGTACCATAAGGGGTTTTAATACTATACGAGTGGAAGGGACTCAGGGAGCACTAAATGTCCATAGGTTAGGGGCACAAATTACTTGTCTTGCCTTGGGTGCTGAGAACCCACCATACAAAAATAATTTTAATGTTAAGGGTCCCTACAACTTGGGAAATTGTATCAAGGGGTCATGGCACTGGAAGGTTGAGAACCACTGCTTTAAATTGTATTCAATGAGTGCTCCAGCCAAACATGCCATAAAATGTTTTATTTTATTTGTATATATTATATTATATATATATTTTACTTATTATATCTCTTTATCCTGATGTTTTATAAGGCAGTGCATTCTTCAAGGGCTTCTCTGACCCCTGTTGATGTCAGATTATGTCATAATTCACATACTAAACGACAATCCAATACCATGTTATCTCCAAACCCCCAAGAATAGTCAAGATTAAGAGGAAAAGGTAATTAAAGCCACATCCATACTAGTGGATTATCATATAAAGAGGCTTACAAAGGGGTTTACGATGCAGAGCGCCACACTGACACATTGTGTACACAGGAGAGCACAGCTTAACCACGCTCTGTAGATCTACGTTTGTTTTGTTTTTTGCTGTCTGCATCTGTCAGGGAGATTTCCCTTCATTTATGGCCCCGGAAATACAACAGGAAGTAGGAGGATTTTTTTTCAAAGTAAAAGGGAAAGGAAAAATGAATGACAGCGGGAGCAGAGAGATGTGAACACATCTCTCTGGAGCAGATAGAACCATTGAAGGACACCCCCTCTATTCTTGTCACTGCTCTGGGGAATGTGATGGAATATGACATGTGAATTCCTTCCATTTATGACTATACTGTGTTATACACTGGTTCCGTTGTTAGAACTCCAAAGTTTCGAATTCCTTCCTTTTTGTACCAGTGACTTTAGTAAGCAGGACAGATATAGAGAGTGTATTTCCCCAGCATGTACACATGGCAATATAAATACGACATGGGTGTTTCACACTTAATCCAAAAAATAATTAAAAATAAAATAAGTTTACATACAGCCTAAAGCGGATGTAAACAGGTCTTCTTTTGGGTGTGGGATTTTGAGCCATTTGGATTAGCCCGAATGACATAATTCCTGTGCATGAGTTCATTCATCCCAGTACCAAAATGTCAGAAAATATATACTGTGTGCCTTGTAAAGAAAAGCCAAACAGACAGGTAAGTTTTAGACCAGAAGAGTTTTAGCACATTTCTCCTGCAATAAAGAGCCTGCCTGCTGACAATTGTGTTATTTTTCAGTTAAAGTGCTTATAAAGGCTAATAAATGTTTTTACATGTCACACTTACCTTCCCTGTGCAATGGTATTGCACAAAGCAGGCAGGAACCTCCTCTTCTGGGGTTCCCCACCAGTGCTCTAGGCACCTCTTCTTCTGCGTGTGCAGCCATGGCAAGCCACTTGCTATGTATCAGGAATCAAGTACTCACCGAGACCGAACTGCCGAGGGTGGTTCACCTTTACGACCAAGCGCGCCCGCCCACTGAGTTTTGGAACAGGTGGCGGAAGCACGAGGCGGTACCGGTGCCAGTGGAGAAGCGTTGACCGGTGACGGTTGTAGATGACAGGTGCTTCTGGGTGACTGCAGACGGAAACAGGAACAAACGATACTGAAGCCGGATAACCGGTACTGAAAGAGTCCAAGAAACAAACTGGAAAGTCCGGGGTGCAAGCCAAGGTTCGGGGAGCAGAGAAGACAGCAGATCCGGGTCACAAGCCAAGAGGTTCAAGGGCAGGAGAAACAACAACAGAGTCCAGGTCACAAGCCGAGGTCGGGGTCAGAAGAGTTCAATAGAGTGGTGAAGCAATCCGAGGTCAAGTTCCAGGTGAGAGGTGAGTCGAACGGAATTCCAACAGGAAATGGTTTCCAGAGACACAGGTTCAGGAAGTAGCTGACGATAAACCAGCAACCTGTCTACTGACAGGAGCTGGTTTAAATAGGGCGGTCACGCTGGTGATTGGCCCCGAGAGGTCACATGCGTATGCGCACACGCCTAAAGTGCCCAGTTAGCCGCCGGGAAGCCAATCTACTACGCTGGTGTGTTAAAGGAGGAAGTACAGCGCTTTGGCCCTGACAGTGCCCCCCCCCAAGGGGCGGACTCCGGACGCCTAAACTGGCCATCAACTCCGGATGCTCCTGGTGAAAAACACGAATTAGCTGAGGGGCATGCACATTTCTTGAAGGTTCCCATGAGTTGTCTTCTGGAGGGTAGCCCCTCCATTTGATCAGGTATTGGAGTTGTCTCCCCTTTTTTCTACAGCTCAAAATGGCCTCGACCTCAAACTCCTCTTCTCCATCAATCTCCACTGGTGGAGCAGGAAGAGCTGCCCTTCCCTGAAAAGGGTCGGGGATGGTAGGTTTTAGGAGGGAGGCATGAAAAACCGGGTGGATTCTATAAGAGTTGGGTAATGAAAGTTCAAAAGCTACTTCGTTGATCTTGCGTTTGATTCTAAACGGGCCAATGAATCTCGGACCTAGCTTCCGGGCAGGAACTGGTAACTTCAAATTAGCCGCGGAGAGCCAGACCTCTTCCCCAATTTCAAAAGAGGGACAGTCCTTCCTTCCCTTATCATAGAATTTCTTATAATCCTCTTGGGCTTGCTGCATTACATCCCTGAGTTTTCGAAAGTTAGACTGTAAGGTGGTTATACGTTCCTGGGCAGCTGGGACAGGTATCTCCGGGAGAGGGTCTGGCAGGAAGGCCGGGTGAAAACCGCAATTAGCCCAAAAGGGTGTTTGGTTGGTGGTAGTGTGAACAGAATTATTGTAGGCAAACTCCGCGGTGGGCAATAGAGATGACCAATCATCTTGGGAGGCAGAACAAAAACATCTGAGGTATTGTTCAAGAGTTTGGTTCGTCCTTTCCGTTTGCCCGTTGCTTTGCGGGTGGTAGGCCGATGACAAACATGTTTTGACTTCCAGGGATCTGAAAAGCTCTCTCCAAAATTTAGAGGTAAATTGGACCCCTCTGTCTGAGACAATGGTTTTGGGGACCCCGTGAAGCCTAACGATTTCTTTGAAGAAAATTTTCGCCGTTTCGGCAGCAGAAGGGGTTCCAACCATGGGTAGAAAATGTGCCATTTTAGACAGGCGATCCACGACTACCAGGATTGTCGTGAAGCCCTCCGATGGAGGTAAATCTACGATGAAATCTAGAGCAATATCAGCCCACGGACGTTCTGGAACTGGCAGAGGCTTAAGTAACCCCCAGGTCTTGGTTTTAGGACCCTTGTTGCGTTGACAGATTGCACATGAAGAAATGTAAGTTTTACAGTCTTGTTTCCATTTTGGCCACCAAAAATAACGGGAAAGTAGTTCAGAGGTCTTCCTTGCCCCAAAATGACCGGCTAACTTACGGTCGTGGAAGGTGCTCAGAACTGATTGCCTGATCTCGGTGGGAACGTAGATCCTGTCTTGAAGCCAAAATAAGCCATCGCGCTCCTTTAGTGACGATGATACTGGGTCCGAGATTTGTCTGGATGCAATTTTGATGGAATTGAACAGATCAGTTTCAGAAACCAAGAGAAAATTCCGGGAAGGCAGGATGGTACTTGGTTCCGCTGTGCAAGGAGTCTCTGGGAACATCCTGGAAAGTGCGTCCGCCTTTCCATTTTTCGAACCAGGCCTATAAGTAATATGGAAATTAAATCGTAAAAAAAAAAGAGCCCATCGAGCTTGTCTAGGTCTCAAACGTTTTGCGGAGCGCAAGTACTCGAGATTTTTATGGTCCGTAAAAATTATAATCGGGTGAATTGCTCCTTCTAACAAGTACCTCCACTCCTCGAGGGCAAATTTGATAGCGAGGAGTTCTCTGTCCCCTACGTCATAATTCTTCTCTGGAGTTGTTAGTTTCCTGGAGGCAAAGGCCACGGGATGGAGTAGGGACTTTAACCCTTGCCTTTGTGAAAGAATGGCTCCTAGGGCTGTCTCAGAGGCATCCACTTCCAAAGTAAAGGGCAACTTTGGATCAGGGTGCCGTAAGACAGGTGCTGAAGAAAAAATCTTTTTTAGTTTCTCAAAAGCTTCCTGAGCCTCCTGCGACCAGTGAAAATGGCTGCCTTGGTGGGTAAGTTTGGTGATAGGAATCACGATGGCAGAAAACCCGACAATAAATCGCCGGTAGAAATTGGCGAAGCCAATAAACCGCTGCACTGCCTTCTTATCCACTGGTGTCGGCCAGTCTAAGATGGCTTTGATCTTCTGGGGATCCATGGCGACCCCGCCGGTGGAGATGACAAAACCTAGAAACTGTATCGTCGTTCTTTCAAATTCGCATTTTTCGGCTTTCAAAAATAATTTGTGTTTCCTGAGGATAGTAAGAACTTTCTTGACGTGGTGCCTATGAAGCTCAAGAGAAGGGGAAAAAATGAGGATGTCGTCCAGGTATACAACTAAAAAATCGTCCAAATACTCACGAAAGATATCATTGACCAGATGTTGAAAGGTGGCCGGGGCATTGCAGAGCCCGAATGGCATGACGAGATATTCAAAATGACCGAACCGTGACCTGAAGGCGGTCTTCCATTCATCCCCGACTCGGATTCTAACAAGATTGTAGGCACCCCTCAGATCCAATTTGGAAAACACCTGGGCATCTCGAAATCTCTGAAAAAGCTCTGGTATGAGAGGCAACGGGTACCTATTTTTGATGGTGATCCGGTTAAGTTCTCTGTAGTCGATACAGGGTCGTAACGAGCCGTCTTTCTTTTGAACGAAAAAGATACCTGCCCCCGCTGGAGAAGAAGAAGGTCGGATAAAGTTCTTTTGTAAGTTTTCGTCGATGTATTCCTTAACCAGTTCCCGACCACCGCATGTACATATACGTCCACAATATGGCACGTACAGGCACATGGGCGTATAGGTACGTCCTCGCCTATTAGCGGGTGGGGGGTCCGATCGGGACCCCCCCCGCTACATGCGGAGGTCGGGTCCGCTCGGGGAGCGATCCGGGACCACGGCGCGGCTATTTGTTTATAGCCGCTCCGTCGCGATCGCTCCCCGGAGCTGAAGAACGAGGAGAGCCGTGTGTAAACACGGCTTCCCCGTCCTTCACTATGGCGGCGCATCGATCGCGTCATTCCCTTTATAGGGAAGACACGATCGATGACGTCATTCCTACAGCCACACCCCCAAACAGTTGTAAACACATACTAGGTGCACCCTAACTCCTACAGCGCCACCTGTGGTTAACTCCCAAACTGCAACTGTCATTTTCACAATAAAGAATGCAATTTAAATGCATTTTTTGCTGTGAAAATGACAATGGTCCCAAAAATGTGTCAAAATTGTCCGAAGTGTCCGCCATAATGTCGCAGTCACGAAAAAAATTGCTGATCGCCGCCATTAGTAGTAAAAAAAAAATAAAAAATAAAAATGCAATAAAACTATCCCCTATTTTGTAAACACTATAAATTTTGCGCAAACCAATCGATAAACGCTTATTGCGATTTTTTTTACTAAAAATAGGTAGAAGAATACGTATCGGCCTAAACTGAGGAAAAAAAATGTTTTTATATATGTTTTTGGGGGATATTTATTACAGCAAAAAGTAAAAAATATTGCTTTTTTTTCAAAATTGTCGCTCTATTTTTGTTTATAGCGCAAAAACTAAAAACCGCAGATGTGATCAAATACCACCAAAAGAAAGCTCTATTTGTGGGGAAAAAAGGACGCCAATTTTGTTTGGGAGCCACGTCGCACGACCGCGCAATTGTCTGTTAAAGCGACGCAGTCCCGAACTGTAAAAACACCTTGGGTCTTTAGGCTGCATATTGGTCCGGGGCTTAAGTGGTTAAGAGCCGCAAGCTCGGTTTCAGATAACGGGAAGATGCGGCCGAAAGGTATTTCAGAACCAGGTAAGAGATCAATCGGGCAATCATAAGGCCGATGGGGGGGGGCACTGGCTGGTTTATACTATCAGGAATCAAGTACTCACCGAGACCGAACTGCCGAGGGTGGTTCACCTTTACGACCAAGCGCGCCCGCCCACTGAGTTTTGGAACAGGTGGCGGAAGCACGAGGCGGTACCGGTGCCAGTGGAGAAGCGTTGACCGGTGACGGTTGTAGATGACAGGTGCTTCTGGGTGACTGCAGACGGAAACAGGAACAAACGATACTGAAGCCGGATAACCGGTACTGAAAGAGTCCAAGAAACAAACTGGAAAGTCCGGGGTGCAAGCCAAGGTTCGGGGAGCAGAGAAGACAGCAGATCCGGGTCACAAGCCAAGAGGTTCAAGGGCAGGAGAAACAACAACAGAGTCCAGGTCACAAGCCGAGGTCGGGGTCAGAAGAGTTCAATAGAGTGGTGAAGCAATCCGAGGTCAAGTTCCAGGTGAGAGGTGAGTCGAACGGAATTCCAACAGGAAATGGTTTCCAGAGACACAGGTTCAGGAAGTAGCTGACGATAAACCAGCAACCTGTCTACTGACAGGAGCTGGTTTAAATAGGGCGGTCACGCTGGTGATTGGCCCCGAGAGGTCACATGCGTATGCGCACACGCCTAAAGTGCCCAGTTAGCCGCCGGGAAGCCAATCTACTACGCTGGTGTGTTAAAGGAGGAAGTACAGCGCTTTGGCCCTGACACTATGGTGGTGTATGTGCAGGCTCACTCCTGAGCTGGACTGTGTGCATCCATCGACACACACAGCGCGGCTAAGCCCCATCCCCTACTCTATCATCACATGATCTGATTGACAGCAACAGGAGCCAGTAGCTCCTGCTGTTGCCTCTGTGTCCTGTGAACTATTGTGAAACAACAAGTCCCATCATGCCTCTGCCTGCGGGAGTCATGCTTGTGTAGCACTACCCCCGAAGGAGCTGCTGGATATTTTCGGGCGGCCTGTTACCTCTATTTCTTCACAAATATCTCAGGTACATTTTTAGGGGGATGAGGGGGTAATACAAATGCTGGGACATTTAATGCATTAAGGTAAATATTGTCTTTTCTTTACAAGAGCTTTAACGTCTGCTTTAACAGTGACAGTGGTAATGACCCAGAGGAGATGGGTGTAGCATCCAGCCCCACTGCAGGCAACCTAGTCTATGGCAGGTTCCAGCTGGATGGTTTCATTCGGGGACGAAGGTCAGGAATGCAAAAGACCTAAAACGCTAAGATATAAAATGCACATAAATGTTTATGCGAGGGGCCTAAGGGGCCAATACCAATAAATCTGAATTTACCTTACATTAGTTTAACTGGGATCATGGAGAATTGACATCAGCTGACTGGTGATCAAACCTACAACAGTATACCCAAAATGAGTAATCGGTCTTGAACAGGCTAGCTATTTAAAGGGCAACTTCACTGAAAACTAAATCACTTGCAGGCTTAGTTTATCAATTAAGGACACCAACAGTATCAGCATTACCAGCTCCTACCCAAGTCTCATTCCTACAGTTGCATAAGTGAAATTAAAAAAATTAACAAGTAAAATAAGATCGCCTATGTAATGATTGTTGCAGGAGGGCAGACATGAGAACGAAGGTGCAGAGACCTCAATGAAGTGATGTAGGAAGCCTACAAAAAGCTATTAAAATCTGAATGTTTTGGGTGGAAAGGCCCTTTAAATGAAGGCCAATGCATGCTACAGAATACGTGTGTGCTGCACATGCTCAGAGCTCGGTGTGTGTGTTACATAACTGCACAGCTGTACTTTGCCTATCATCAGAAATGCTGTGCTGTGTCTACAAGTCAAACAGCATGCTCTTGTCAACCTGCGGTGCTGCAGCTGTCATGGAACTACAGATCCCAGCAAGTGCTGCCTACAGCTAGCAGGGAACCACGAGGCTGATAATACAGAGCGGTGATCAGGCTGGCACGCGGATGAGAGATGCCCACCGCCAGCACTTTGCTGCTGAATGATTACCAGTGAACAACAAGAGGCAAATGGATATAAACTGCACAGGATGCCGGGAGGAGAAACACAGGAAGATGGATTTAGCAAAAAGGATGGTGGCGTGCTATGTACCATTCAGCAGTTACTTAGCAACACTCTGTCACTAGGCAATGGGTTTTAATAAGTAAATACAATATTGTAACGTCTGACAGTAGCAAGAACCAAACGTCCAAGAGTTACATTGTAACCTCCTAACGGCATAACTCGCTGGTGTGCGTGGAGGGGAGGGGGGTGCAACTCAGATCAGAATCCTTTGTTATGTGAATTGCCTTTTGCTGCATTCATATCATTAGTGTGTCTTAAAGCAAACCTTCCCATTAAATAGTGTTAAGAAGCAATGCAAAGCAATCACCCCTTAGTGCCCGCGGGTACCTGTCATTGTGATTTCAAGCAACCAGGAGCTGCTGAAACCCGGGGCACTCTGGTATACAAATATTTCATAAGTCAATGACTGGCTCATCCCCTTCTCTACCTAGGTACAAGGTATTGAGCATGATGGGAGTTTCCCATTATCCAACAAGCAGGGACCAGAAATGCATAGCTCCTAACTGTCCCTGATTTGGAGCAATGTCCCTCTTTCCTCTTCATTTGTCCCTCATTTTGGTCTAATCTCTATAGATGTATATAAATTGCACTATTTATCTTTCAAAAAGCATTTCCCAGTGCTAAACCTTTCATCCAAATTCTAAATAAAGCCAATAAAAAGGAATAGTAGTGGTAAAAAAAAAAGCCCTTGTGGATTTAATGAATCATTTTTTTCAGTTAAGTCTCCTTTAAGGGGGTGTGACAGGGGGCGTGTCCTATGCCTACATACATTTGCTAGTGTCCCTCAATCCCATCTCAAAATGTTGGGAGGTATGGAAATGGGGCAGCAGACCAGTCTGTACAAATAACCAGCAGCACACTGATGAGGTTACTACTGCCCATACGTAGTTTGAATTTGATTGGCTCAGCAGAGACCAGCTGAATTTTGAGTGTGGGCACTGCGGTTGAACAGAAGTAGATCCACTGATGGAAATCACTGTAGCCTCCCCATCACCAGTGATCTCTGCTTGCTTCCGGGTCCTGTGCTGAGCGGCCGGCCTGCTGCATTTTGATCAGCTGCGTGGCATCAGCGCCATTCAGAGATTTGCTTTGCATTTTCTCTATGAATGCAAATTATTCTCTGACTGGACGAGGTGGGAGAATGAAAAACAAAAACACTAATGGATGGGCTTGCTCTATCAATTCCTTCATTCTCCAGTCAGCAAGCATCCAATCTTAAAGATGAATTCCAGTTATGGATATATTATACATATTTACATTGGTGCAGCTTGGACCAACGTCACTATGTATATACCATACTAAACAAAAAAGTGCAGTGCTAAAAACAAGAAAAATGTATAACAAAAGTCCATAAATATAAAGTCCCATGTCAATCAGACAAGCGAGGATATCTGTATTGAACTTCCAAACATCGGTGAAGACATTAAGGTGTGCCAAAACACTCACCAGAAAGTGAAAATATTTGTGTCGAGTTTAGTGACTATAACCCTTCACCATAATTATGCACTCACCAGAAATGAGAAGCCTTGTATCAGTATCCTGAAATTTGGCAAGGTTTCATTCGGAATAGAGGACAGACAGGAAGGGCAACATAGAGAGTCAGCACTAGGTGAAAAAAGCTCACACAGAGGAGCAAAAAAAAAAAAAAAAGCTTATATTGTGTAGTATTTATTAAAAATTCTGCTGCAGCATAAAAACAATAAAAATGCCAAAATTTACAAAGATTATGGCCACCACCCCTGTAGGCGGGAGCTCAGTAGTAAAGGTGCAAGTGTGTAGACCCTTCCCGTTGAGTTTTGTGCAAAAGCACGATTTCAAGCACGATCCCTTGACAAGGTGCTTTTGCACGAAACACGCCGACGAGGGCCAATGCATCAGGACGATACCTACCTCATCCAAATAAGGAAATCTTTGGATACATTGAGAAAATACAAAGCATTCTCTAAATGGCACCTGTGCCAAGCGGCCAACCTCCTGTGTTAAAAATGCAGCAGGCCAGCCCCTCAGCACATGGCCCAGAAGCAAGTGGAGATCACTGGAGTAGTGATGTCTACTTCAGTGATTTCCAACTTCCAGGTGCATCGGCCAGGTATGGTATATACATAGTTACACTGGTCCAAGCTGGACCAATGTAACTATGTAAAAATATACCAAGTCTGGAATTTATCCTTAAAGTGGAGTCATCGCCAGATATCCTGTATTTCTACATGCATGCTGATGTTTAAGTGTAACACTTGTAGCACTTCCCCTTGGAGGAGCTGCTGGTTTAGTTTGGGTTTTGCACGTTACCTCTAAGATCGTTGTCCAGGGAAGAAAGTCTGTAGAAATTGCAATGTCCACACAAGATGTAAAACCTTCAACTGTTAGGTTTTATTTTTGTTGCATAAACTTGTAAAGGAAGTAAAGAGTATGGAGAGAAGGGGACGGTTCAGGTACACAGTACAGAATGCACAAAAAGTATCTAAAGTTCCAGTATTCACCACTCACTCCTTAGTGGGTATTGCTTACCCTGACAGACCGCTCTCACATGGCCTAGCAGCCGGGATGATGTACGGACAAGCACGAGAACAGTCTCTGCCACAGACCGTCTGTGAACGAAAAATGAATGGCCAGGAATCCTCTGCCACAGGATTTCAGCCCCGAACTTCCTGCCTTACAGCAAAAGAGCCTTTAAGCTGATCCGGCAGACCGTAAAACAAATTGAGTAGTGGATCCCTTGTTAACGAAATCACCAGGCCTATCCTGAGACATCAGCCTGCGTTGCTTAGTCTCCTCCAGGGCAGGTCCTCCCCTGGTCTCCTTCGTTAAGCAGCTTCCTCCACTTGGATGGACAGCTTGGGATCCCCTTTAGAATCATAGGCTCCAGCCAGTATAGCTGGGCCCACTGAATAGCGATGCAGCCTCGGACCAACGTGGTCCCGAGGCAGGAATCACACACATGCGCCTTGTGCCAGGAGGACCACGAAGTGAAGAAGGGACCCCGAAAAACGGCGCCTGCTCCTTAAGTACCCCCTCCCAGCATGCACAGCGGGGCACCACTCCCACTGGGCTGCTGCCGAGAAGGGTCACTTAACACACCATGGTTCGCCCAAGTTCCAACATGGGCCTGAAGTGGTAACGCCACCTACAGGCAACAAGGGAAAACTTCTATCGAACACAACCATAGCCAGAATAGAGGCTAATCTCCATGCAATTAGTAAAGTCTGAGCACAACTATTGGCTCGGACGCCCCCTAAATTTATAATAGCGCCCACTCATTGGGAGACCAGCACTACACACTTCTAGGTATTTATTACTTCTGAAAGAGATCACAATACTCCCCTCCAAAAAATATTTCATCTCTTTCCAGAAGGCAACATTATTTTTGGGGGGTGGAGAATGAGGAAATGCTTCCTTTTCCTTGACAGAGAGATTTCTATTCACTTCCTGTCCAGGTAATGTTTGTCAGACAGAACAGGAAGTGAGAAGAAGCAAAATTTAACCACTTGCTGACGGCCATACGACTTTGTACGGCCGCAGCGCGGCTCCCAATCTCTAACAGGCCGTCTTTTTACGGCCGCCCCTTTGCACGTTCCCCGCGCGCGCTCCCGAGCGCGCAGCGGGGAACTGCTGTGCTGGCCCTGTCCCTTGGACACAGCCAGTCACAGATCGCCGTGAACGGCCAATCGGAGCGGCCGTTTCCTAGGCGATCTGTGCTGCCAATGAGAGATGATCTCATATGTTTACATATGAGATCATCTCTCATTCCCGGCTCTCGCAGACAGCGGTGCTGTCAGGGGAGAGAGGAGACGGATCTGTGTCTCTTGTACATAGAAACACAGATCGGTCACCCCCCCAGTCACCCCCCTTCCCCCACAGTTAGAACACTAATATTAGGGTACACATTTAACCCCTTCCTCACCCCCTAGTGTTAACCCCTTCCCTGCCAGTCACATTTATACAGTAATTAGTGCATATTTATAGCACGGATTGCAGTATAAATGTGAATGGCGCCAAAATTGTGTCCGATGTGTCCGCCATAACGTCGCAGTCCCAATAAAAATCGCAGATCGCCGCCATTTCTAGTAAAAAAAAAAAATAAAAAAAATAATCTGTCCCTTATTTTGTAGGCGCTATAACTTTTGCGCAAACCAGTCGCTTATTGCGATTTTTTTTTTTTTTTTTAATAAAAATATGTAGAATACGTACCGGCCTAGACTGAGGATAAAAAAAAAAACGTAAAAAAAAATTGAGCTATTTATTATAGCAACAAGTAAACTTTTTTTTTCAAAATTGTCGCTCTATTTTTGTTTATAGCGCAAAAAATAAAAACCGCAGAGGTGATCAAATACCACCAAAAGAAAGCTCTATTTGTGGGGAAAAAAGGACGTTAATTTTGTTTGGGAGCCACGTCGCACGACCGCGCAATTGTCAGTTAAAGCGACGCAGTGCCGAATCGCAAAAAGTCCTCTGGTCAGGAAGGGGTTTAAGTGCCCAGTAAGGAAGTGGTTAAAGTTGGCTTTTGATATTTCCATTTCTCTCTCTAAAAAAAAAAAAAAAAAAAATTTGCTGGAGTCAGGTCTTTAATTAAAACAACACATGACATACTAAGAATTTTCATGCAACTGACCAGTTGGCTCGATTGTTTTAAAACAATGGATGTCCTAAATAATGCTCCATAAAAAACAAAAATTTGCCTGCTTAAATCTGACCATTTACAAAGTAAAATTATGGAAAATTAGGTAAGATCCTAAACTGATTGTATGAGAATTTAATCATTACTTCATAGGCCACGAGGTCTGTATTTTTCATACCATCCTATTGCTTTCATCTTTGATCCCACAAAAATGATTGATAGACAAAAAACAACAGATAATTGCTAGATTCAGACAGAATATCAAAACAAACCCCCCCAATCGCTCATCTGGAAGAGACATTTCATTAAAAGTTGTACCTAACGGGACAGATTCAGAAAGATCAGCGGATCTTTTTGCTGGCGTAACGTATCTCATTTACGTTACGCCGCCGCAAGTTTTTCAGGCAAGTGCTTTATTCACAAAGCACTTGCCTTGCTATAAACATAAAAAAACAGAACATTTTGAAAAAAAACACAATATTTTTTACGTTTTGTTATAATAATATCCCAACTAAAAAAAAAAAAAAAAAAAAAATGTCCCTCGGTTTAGGCCGATACGTATTCTTCTACATATTTATGTTAAAAAAAAATCGCAATAAGCGTATATTGATTGGATTGGAACTGATCGTGTGTACAGGGCATTAGTTTGACCACTGGAAGCCATGACCTGAGGGATTACTGTGCAAGTGCCTAAAGGGTATTAACCACTTGGGATCCGCGCTATGGACGAAAGACGTCCACATCGCGGCTCTCAAGTGCCGGGTGGACGTCCCTGGACGTCCTGTTGTTGTGATTCCCCGTGCGCGCCGCATTGCTCGGGAGCCGATGCGTGTGCCTGGCGGCCGTGATGTCCGCCAGACACCCGCGATCGTCGGTGACACAGCAGGGACGTGGAGCTCTGTGTGTAAACACAGAGCTCCACGTGCTGTCAGGGAGAGAGGAGACCGATCTGTGTCCCTTGTACATAGGGACACAGCATCGGTCACCTCCCCCAGTCAGTCCCCCTCCACACACAGTTAGCACACACCCAGGGAATACATTTAACCCCTTCCTCACCCCCTAGTGTTAACCGCTTCACTGCCAGTCACATTTATACAGTAATTAGTGCATTTTTATAGCACTGATCGCTGTATAAATGTGAATGGTCCCAAAATTGTGTCAAAAGTGTCCGATACGTCTGCCGCAATATCGCAGGCCTGACAAAAAAATCGCAAATCGCCGCCATTACTAGTAAAAAAAATCATAAATCTAGCCCCTATTTTGTAGGCGCTATAACTTTTGCGCAAACCAATCAATATACGCTTATTGCGATTTTTTTTTAACAAAAATATGTAGAAGAATACGTATTGGCCTAAACCGAGGGAAATTTTTTTCTTTTTTTTTTTTAATTGGGACATTATTATAACAAAAAGTAAAAAATATTGTGTTTTTTTTTCAAAATTTTCTGTTTTTTTATGTTTATAGCGCAAAAAATTAAAATCGCAGAGGTGATCAAATACCACCAAAAGAAAGCTCTATTTGTGGGGAAAAAATGATAAAAATATCATTTGGGTACAGTGTTGTATGACCGCGCAATTGTCATTCAAAATGCGTCAACGCTGAAAATTGGTCTGGGCACAAAGGGGGTTTAAGTGCCCAGTAATGAAGTGGTTAAAGAGTTCCCTTTTTGCCTCCAAACCCCCAGATATACTGATGGGGATTGGGCTTGGTACAGGAGGCCTGGCTCTACATCAGTGGCCCTGTTGAAAACTAGGTGACATGGGTAAAGCACAGTTTCATGTTCAAGGTCAAAATTGGCATCTACTGTATCAGAGGACTACTAAATATTTCCAACATTTCCTATTAATTCAGGAAACATTAAGGGTATTTTATTTAAAGCTCCAAAGTGCTACAATTCAAAGTCATGAGTTATCACATAAACTGCAAACTCCAGACTGCTGTCTTACAATTAGTTCAAATACATTGCCAGTGGAATTTATAGAACACCACGAGACACTTGTCTGTTAATGTTCACCTTCGGTGGGTAATTGGTGCAAAGTGTCCTCCAGTAAAACATGCCCACATCTGGATGAGGCCTTGTGGCTGGTGGTCATTGTTTGGACTGGCAGATGTTTGCTGACTGATAATGTGCTTGGTACTAACTTTCCAGATAACTGCTTATAAAAGGTATTGGATTTTTTAGAATCCAAGGAACTCTATTTTTCAAGTTTTCATAAGACTTTGAGCCTGAGCTGAGAGATAACCAGCCGCCTTCGAGGATTACAGCTTTTCAACTTCAGCCTGGCACAGGAGAAAAAAATGGTCTTCACCATTAACTACAGGGACAGCATGCATCTAATAGAAGTAATGCTGAGCATTGGTTTAAAGTGGTACTATAGGTTCAGTGTTTTTTTTAAACAAACATGTGAAGTTTGTTTTGCACAGAGTGGCCCCAAACGTCCTCTTCTGGGGTCCCATAGCGGCTGTCTCGGCTCCTCCCCGCAAAACATAACCCCCTCTGTGAAGCTTTCTCCCAAGGGGGTTACCTTGCGGGCGCGATCCCGTGTGATACAGTCGGCGGCCACAGCTGCCGAGTGTATGATTTGGCCCCGCCCCGCCACCTGGCGCGTCATTGGATTTGATTGATAGCAGTGGGAGCCAATGGCTGTGCTGCTATCAATCTAACCAATGAAGAGCCGACAAACCGCTTGGAAAGCGACGAGGGATCGCGCCCATGGAAGTTCGGGCTCAGGTAAGTAAAACATGGGCTCAGGGGGGACAGAGAGTGTAAGGTGTTTTTTCACCTTAACCACTTCAGCCCCGGACCATTTGGCTGGCCAAAGACCAGAGCACTTTTTGCGATTCGGCACTGTGTCGCTTTAACTGACAGTTGTGCAGTCGTGGGACGTGGCTCCCAAACAAAACAAAATTCACGTCCCTTTTTTTCCCCACAAATAGAGCTTTCTTTTGGTGGTATTTAATCACCTCTGCGGTTTTTATTTTTTGCGCTATAAACAAAAATAGAGCGACAATTTTGAAAAAAAAAGCAATATTGTTTAATTTTTGCTATAATTAATATCCCCCAAAAATATATTAACCACTTGCCGTCGCCGCACCGTCGAAATACGTCCACAAGGTGGCTCTCTTAGGCGAGAGCACGTAATATGACGTCCTGCCTATTAGCCGCCACTAGGGGCGCACGCGCGCCGCCGGAGGCGCGCGCGGGCGCCCCCCGCTCGCCCCCGACTCCCGTGCGTGTGCGCGGCGGGCGCGATCGCCGCCGGGCGGGCGCGATCGCTCGTTACAGAGCGGGGAACGGGAGCTGTGTGTGTAAACACACAGCTCTCGTTCCTGTCAGCAGGGGAAATGCTGATTTTCTGTTCATACAATGTATGAACCGAGGATCAGTGTTTCCCCTAGTGAGGCCACCCCCCCCCCCCCCACAGTAAGAACACACCCAGGCATACTTAACCCCTTCCCCGCCCCCCTAGTGTTAACCCCTTCACTGCCAGTGGCATTTTTATAGTAATCTAATGCATTTTTATAGCACTGATCGCAATAAAAATGCCAATGGTCCCAAAAATGTGTCAAAAATGTCCGAAGTGTCCGCCATAATGTCGCAATACCGAAAAAAAATCGCTGATCGCCGCCATTACTAGTAAAAAAAAATATTAATAAAAATGCCATAAAAATACCCCCTATTTTGTAAACGCTATAACTTTTGCGCAAACCAATCAATAAACGCTTATTGCGATTTTTTTTTACGAAAAATATGTAGAAGAATACGTATCGGCCTAAACTGAGGAAAAAAAATGTTTTTTTATATATTTTTGGGGGATATTTATTACAGCAAAAAGTAAAAAATATTCATTTTTTTCAAAATTGTCGTTCTATTTTTGTTTATAGCGCAAAAAATAAAAAACGCAGAGGTGATCAAATACCACCAAAAGAAAGCTCTATTTGTGGGGAAAAAAGGACGCCAATTTTGTTTGGGAGCCACGTCGCACGACCGCTCAATTGTCTGTTAAAGCGACGCAGTCCCGAATCGCAAAAAGTACTCTGGTCTTTGGGCAGCAATATGGTCCGGGGGGTAAGTGGTTAAAAAACATTTTTTTCCTCAGTTTAGGCCGATACTTATTTTTCTACATATTTTTGGGTAAAAAAAAAAAAAATCGCAAAAAGTGTTTATTGATTGGTTTGTGCAAAAGTTAAAGCGTCTACAACATAGGGGATAGTTTTATGACATTTGTATTAATTGTATTACTAGTAATGGAAGTGATTAGCGATTTTTATCATGACTGTGACACTATGGCGGACATATCGGACACTTTTGGCGCAATTTTGGGACCATTCACATTTATACAGCGATCAGTGCTATAAAAATTAACTTATTACTGTGTAAATGTGACTGGCAGGGAAGGGATTAACCAGTAGGGGGCGGGGAAGGGGTTAAGTGTGTCCTAGGAATGTGTTCTACCTGGGAGGGGGGATGGGCTATGTGTGACACGAGACTGATCACCGATCCCGATCACAGGGAGCTGTGATCAGTGCCCTGTCACTAGGAAGAATGGGGAAATGCTTGTTTACATTAGCATTTCCCTGTTCTTTCTTTCCCTGAGACAATTGCGGGTATCGCCGCAGACATCGAATCTACGGGATTCAAGGTCGAACTCACGGAGCTTGCAACGGGCGCGCGCGCCCACAAGACGCGTCTTAAAGAGCAACGTACCTGTTGAACTTGATCTTCCTTCAATTGATATACTATGGATAAAATATTTCATTATAGGCATGTGTCTATAGTCAGTTAGTGATTAACCACTTGACCTCCGGTAGTTTTACTCACTTTATGAACAGAGTAAATGATTCTTGGCAAGAATCTCTTGCCGCCTGAGTGTACATACAGACCTTTCATAAGAACCGTGGTTCTCTTGAAAGGCAAGAACTCGGGGACGTCATCGCGTACGACGAGCACGCACTCGTCACATTCAATGCCGTCACCGCCATCTTGCTTGACCCTACACATGCAGTGGAAACTACCGCGCATGCGTCAAAGTAATTTTGAGCATGCGCGGGTTTCCACGGCGACAGGTAAGTATACACACTCTCGGGTTTCTCGTATGGAAACAGGCCGACAAGAATTTCAACGAGAAAATAGAGCGCAGTTTCTCTATTTTTCTCGTCGAGATTCTGGCCAGATTTCCCGACGAGAAACCTGAAAGCCTCGTACACACGCTCGGTTTACTCAGCAAGAAAGCTCTGCCAGCAGTTTTCTTGCTGGTTCTTGCCGAGAAAACCGGTCGTGTGTACAAGGCCTTACTAACACCATAGGACTCCGTAAATGTGTGGCACCGGGGATCTTTCCTCTTTTCCTTCCAGTGACTACAAGAGCTGGGATGATCTCCATCAATTGCTGGCACTCCTGCAGTGGACACGGCATCACCCACGCTACTCCCCAAAGTGACTGAGCCTGAGCTGCACACCGTGGGCCCCCAACAATGCTGATGTCCAAAGGTGCCCCAGTGCTCATTCATCCACTCTAATACAGGAGGTGTGTTACAGGCCAGATCACCAGGTGAAAAACAGAAGGGAAAAAAAGCCTAAGAAAACTAAAATAAAAGCAGCAACCACATCTAATGATTTGGTAGGGTACACTATAATATAAGGTGACCAGATTTTTTAAATGAAATCCGGGGACATATTTTTTCTTTACTAGTAATGGCAACAATCAGCGACTCTCTGCCCGTCGCTGCCCGCCTCACAGCTTCTCAAGTCTTACTCTTCGGGCCCCGGCTTCTACTGGATGGTGAGCGGAGGGAGATCACTCCACCAGGGAAGGCAAGGAGATAGGCAGGTGGCTGGTCAGGATTTGAGCCAAGGCAGAAGAACATGCGAGCGGAGTTGAATGGGCATGCGCCTGAAACGGAAGAAATATTCCCTGCGCTCCGACCAGCACATGATCATCAGAAAGGGGCACAGATAATGGGAAAAATACCCCCCCCCCATGCTAGTAGGCATGGCGGAGTGGGGGTGTGTAATTTAAAAAAATGTATTTTAATTCTGCACTGACTGTCTTTGAAATTGCCCCTGCCCCCTATTAAATCCAATCTGGGGACAAAACCAGGGACAGACTTGGTCCCGGGACAGTGTCCTCAATCAGGGGACTGTCCCCTGAAACTGGATGTTTGGTCACCCTACTATAATACATTCTTGGTTTTGGGTTCAATACCGCTTTAAGTTCTTTCAAAGTGAAGCATTTAGTCTGGTTACAGCAGAGGCCCTCTTAGCTGCCACAAGAGAGGAGGCAGCGAGTGGAACGCGGGCCCTGAACTTTATGTTTAACATGTCAGCATGTGGCCTTGAGATCTTATTTTTTTTTCGAGCCTGCAGCCTCTCAGCAGACGGAGCTTTTCAGAACACTGTTCTCTGCAATCTAAAATAAAACTCTAAAGGCTACAATCAGCCTGACCCAATTTCCACAGTTTTTTGTATGCACTAAAGGGCAGCTCTTGACAAGGTTACTGAGGGAACAAATGTTACACCAGCATCATTGTTTTGTGACCAGCAGGAAGGATTTTGTAAACCACAAGTCATCATTAGCGATGATGATGATGATGATGAAGACTGCTGTGACTGGGGAAATGTGCCTCCACAGTGTGGGACACGTCGGTGCTGTGTGCCCATATCTGCCCGGTGTATGAGGTTTCCCGAGACAGCTGCCCGTTTTGAAGTTTAGTTTTTGGAAATATCTTCCTGGTAAGGATTTGTTTATAATGCGATGGATGCAGACGAGCATCTATAGAAAGTTTCTTTCTAGGGCAGTTTTCTGCCTGCGGTTCAATCATTCCCATAGAAAACAACAGCCAGCTGTGGTCTGAATTCTACAGAATGAAACGTCCAGCCATCCCGGCCATGAAGTGTAAATGAAGCCATATGGCTCATGGAACCCTTTTTACAGCTGGTGTTAGTAGGCAGTTTAAGCCTCTGCCAAGCGTGCTGCAAAGATTTAGCCATTTGCCAATAAAAAGTGCAGCGTGAATGAGCCCTAATTGCCCCTGATTTATTATAGTTGCTTGCTAAATTTTTAAAACCCAATTGAACTTTGAAAATGTGCGCAAAGCCTTAGGCCCCTTTCACAGGTACGGACAGTATTAGGTAGATTCACAAAGAGTTAGGCCGGCTTATCAGTAGATAAGCCGACCTAACTCTGAATCTATGCCGGCGTTTGTTTAAGTGTATTCTCAAACAGAGATACGCTTAAACAAAGCTAAGATACGCCGGCTTGCGCCATTCTATCTTAGCTTGAAAAAGTTTTGATGGCCGCTAGATGGCGCTTCCATTGCGGCCTATAGTTATTCCACCTATGAGGTGGAATAACAATGTTAAAGTATGGCCGCCGTTCCCGCCGCGAGGTTCGAATTTTTTACGTCATTTGCGTAAGTCGTCCGCGAATCGGGAGTTACGTTGTTTACGTCCGCGTCGAAATCAATAGGCCCGTACGGCCTACTTAGCCGCAATGCGCACTGGGAAATGTAGTCGCCCGGCGCATTCGCAGTGTCAAAAAACGTGAGGTCAAGCCTCATTTCCATACAACACGCCCCCCTCCAAGTCATTTGAATTAGGCGCCCTTACGCCCGCTCGTTTTAGGCTACACCGCCGTAGATTAGCAGGTAAGTGGTTTGTAAATCACCACTAGCCTAACTAATTTACGGCGGTGTAGCCTAAACAGGCTAGGCTAGGCCGCCCTAAAGTTAGGGCAATGTTTGTGAATCTACCTATATGTCCGTATTTCATCAATCCGTTTTCGGATGAAATACGAACATATATGCATCCTTATGGGATAGCGGGTGTCAGCGGATGATCCACTGATACCCGATATCATCCGTCCCCACTATGGTCCCATTCTGCAGACGGAGGAAAATCCTATTTTTCCATCCGTCTGCAGAGCGGATCAGATGAACCCCATAGAGGAGAGCGGAGATCTGACAGGGCGATCCCTGTCAGGTTCCTAGAAAGCTGTAGCCTGAGAAGAAAAGCCTGTTCCCTGCTAGCATGCTCCAGAGTGGAAGCAGTGGTCTTTCTGCAGAGGTCAGTCACACCCCCTGCTGAGTCTGACCTTTCCTATCAGCAGAGAGCAGGAGCTGTGCTGATAGTAGAGCTTCTCAGCAGGGGGTCAGTCAGACCTCTGCAGAGAGACCACTGCTCTGACATAGGGAACAAGGGTCATTTTCTTTAGCATGCTGGCTGGGGACAGGCTTTTTCTCCCCAAGCTGTGTCTACTTTCTAAAGAAAAGGAACTGTATAACATTTGTCTTGAAGCACCTGAGTGTATTTAGCTGACTTAAAGCGGACTGCCACCCAAAAATGGAACTTCCGCTTATCTGGTTCCTCACATTTAGGGGGGAGCAGATATCTGTCTAATCCAGGTATTTGCTCCCATTTCCAAAGAAAGATCGCCGCAGGATCCACGCCATGTCCGGCCCCTCCTCTCGCTGTCTTCTGGGAGACACACAGGTCCCAGAGGACAGCAGGGACCCATCAGAGCGCGCAGCGCGACTCACGAATGCGCAATAGGAAACCAGGCTGTCATCACTTCCAGATTCCCTTACTGAAGATGCCGGCGTCTGCACCCGGAGCCGAGGGACAGGTCAGCTTTGGGTGAGGACATCGCGGACAGGTAAGTTTCCTTATCTTAAAAGTCAGCAGCTGCAGTATTTGTAGCTGCTGACTTTGTTATTTTTTTTCCCTCCGGGACTCCGCTTTAAAATGGTTATAAAGGCTAAATATTTTTTATGAAGGTAAAAAACCTTTCGTGTGCTGCTTAGAAAATGAAAATCTACAAGTAAAGAGCTTTTATGGCAGAGAGCACCTAAAGTATTTTCTATAGTAAAACATACCTGCTAGCAATTTTGAAAAAAATAAAGCTAAACTCCAGGCAGATATGAAAGGTACAAATGAGTGCAGCTCTGTAATGATTATTGAATCATTAGATTTATTTTAAAGTGGGAGTAAACTTACATGGGTGATTTTTACTTGTAGGTAACATTATATATATTTAGCAGAGACCCTAGAGAATAAAATGGGGGTTGTTGCAATATGGAGAGCTGTTTTTAAGCTGCAAAAAACGCTCAGAAAAGTGGCTGTAAAAACGTCCATGGAAATGAAGCCTAATACTGTGGATCACCTCATATTATGATAAACATAACATAACATATGATAAACATGTCCAAGCTAGATATGTAAATAACCTGTCACTCAAAGCAAGGAGAGAGGCTTTCGGACTTTTAATTTAGACAGGGTTTTATCTGGAAGTCGGTTAATTTTCATTGAACAATAAAAGAGGATTGCTCAGAGCTGGATTAACTCTGTGTGGCAAGACTGGGCAGAGATGATAGGAAATCTTATTCTCTACATTGTGACATAAAAAAAAATGGGGGGTTTACATCCACTTTAAAGGGGAGTTCCACCCACAATTTCACTTTTTAAATATAAATACCCAAGCTTAATGTATTCTAGTAAAGTTAGTCTGTAAACTAAGGTCCGTTTTGTTAGGTTGTTACAGCATTTAAATAGTTTATAATCTAGAAATAGACCGTGGCCATTTTAAGTGTGGGCATCATGAAGCCAGACTGTATGACTTCCTGGATTTCAGCTTTGCATATCTCGCACATGCTCAGTGCACAAGCAATGTAATAGGTTTCAGTCAGGTTTGCAAGGACTACTGGGAAACATGATGCCTATCCCAGAAACCCTTGCAAATAGCCTAGGCAAATAAGGAGGAGGAAGTAATGAAGGACTACAAAATAAAGGTATTTACAAGCAACAAATTAAATAAAAATTGTCCATTCTGAACACTATGAGATTAGAGCATGCAGCACAGACAAACATAAAAAAATGGGTGGAACTCCACTTTAATGTTTCACTTTAATAGCTGCATAGGGACAGATTTTAAAGTTTTTTTTGGGTGGACAAATGTAAAGCTCTCTTGTCCTTACTGGCTTAAACTCGTCCACGTTCCCGTTTTCTAGGTAAACATTCTGCTTCTAGAATGAATTTGGACAATCCTCTGGCTAAGCCAGCAGCGTACACATTTAAAGGAATAATCGATAGCAGTAGACATCATTCATCACTATGAAATCATAATAAATCCACTGACCGCAATGAAGACGAGTCGAGCATTGGAGTGCTTTCTTTGTATTTATTTGTCATTCAAGAGCCATAATTAAAACTGCTGTATCAAAGTAACTAATCATCTTTTGAGTTATGTGCCGCCACAATGAGCTGCCATTACTTTCACTTTTATTGCGCAAACAATCAAAAAACAACTAATCTTTAGAGCTGCACAAACCTCTCGGAATCTCTGGGGACGCGGTGTGACTGAAATCAATGGCGTCTGTGATTGAAAACGTATTAAAAAGACAAGCTGGCAAAGTGAAGTTATTTTTTTTTTGTTTTTGGACACAAAATCAGTGTCCGTACCACGGCCGTTAGTAAATAAGGCAACAGCAATTTATCACCTCAAACAAGCTGTAAAGGTTCAGCACACTATAGTAGGGTGAGCAGACATCTCTAGTTTTTGAGCAATGCCTCTGCTTTTAGAAGGCAGTCCCAGATAAACAGAGGGGGCCAGATTCTCGTAGATCAGCGTATCTACGAGCGGGGCGTATCGTATGCCATTAACACTATGCCGCCGCATTTTACTGGAGCAAGTGCCGTATTTTCCAAGCACTTGCTCCGTAATTTGCGGTGGCGTAGTTTAAATGGCCCGGCGTATCCCCACGTAAATCAAAGGTGACGGCTTGTATTTAAATTAAGCGCGCCCCCGTGCCGAACGAACTGCGCATGCGCCGGCCTTAAACATAGGCCACTGCGCATGCTCCGTAGTACGCCGCAAATACATTGTTTGCGAAGGGGAACGTAATTAACGCACAGCCCTATTTGCGACGAGTAACGTAAACAACGGAAAAACCCGACGCTGTCCCGACGGCCATACTTAACATGGCATACGGCGGACCGACGTAAGGTTACCCCTCATATAGCAGGGGTAACCTTACGCTTACGGAAACGACGTAAACTACGGCGAAGCGGCGCAAAAACTTTCGAGAATCGGCGTATTCGGCTCATTTGCATATGCAACGCTGAAATCGACGTAAAAGCCACCTAGCGGCCAGCGTAGTATTGCATTTAGGTTCCGACGGTGTAAGTGACTTACACCAGTCGGATCCTAGCCTAATTCTGGCGTATCTTGTTTTGAGAATACAAAACAATGATACGCCGGCGGGATTTTCGAATTACGCCGGTATATCTGTAGATACACCGGCGTAATTCTTTTGAGAATCTGGCCCAGGGGTTTATTTACTAAAACTGGAGAGTGCACAATCTGGTGTAGCTATGCATGGCAGCCAATCAGCTTCTAATTCCAATGGCCCGGATTCACAAAGCACTTACGCCGACGTATCTCGAGATACGCCGCGTAAGTGTAAATGTGCGCCGTCGTATCTATGCGCCGTGACCACAGAACTAGATACGCCTGAAAATAGGCTTTCTCTGACCGACGTAACTTTCCTACGCCGGCGTATCGTGGGTGCATATTTAGGCTGGCCGCCTCATTGCAAATATGCACATGAGGGAGATACATCGATTCACGAACGTAGTTGCGCCCGGCGCATAATATACACGGATTGCATAAGGCTTACGTCCGACGTAAAGTTATTCCCCATCTATGAGGCGCAACTCATGCAAAGGTAACAGGGAACAGCCCTCGTATTTTACGTTGTTTACGTAGTAGTACGTGAATAGGGCTGGGCGTAGGTTACGTTTACGTCGTAGGCAGTGATCCGTCGTATCTTAGGGAGTAGTTTCGACGCGATTCTGAGCATGTGCACTGGGTTGCGTCCACAGGACGGCGCATGCGCCGTTCATTTTACGTACTTGTCTGTCACGCGGCCCATCATTAGCATGGGGTCACGCCTCATTAGCATGGCTCACGCCCACTTCAACTTACGCTGGCTTACACCGAGGAAACCCAGCGTAGATTTGACAGTGAGTGGGAGCGGAGTGCTTTGTGAATACTGTGCTTGCCGCTCTGCGCGATGCCGGCTTAGCCTAAAAAAGATACACTACGCCGGCATAAATATGCGCCAATGTATGTGAATCCGGGCCAATGTGTTCAAATAAAGTGGTTGTAAACCCCATTCATGAAATTTGCTTGAGGCACAGGGATGGACTGGCCATTGGGACTACAGGGAGTTTCCAGTGGGCCGGCTTCAGTGACAGTGGCCTGGGAGTTTCTCACTTCTGCCTAATCTTGTCCCATAAGGGGGGGCACCAAACTGATTCTTTTCCCCGGGAGAAATAATGTCTAGCTTCCCCACTGGTACTGCCTATAAGAGTACCAGTACCAGCCATTCTACTCTAATAAAGTAAAACGGCTAGTGGCTAGTGAAGGGGGAGAGGAGGCTTGGGTGGCGCCGGCGTTGTCCGGCCGATGTGGGAGAGACCTGTCAAAGTGGGCCAGTCTGGATGAAGTCCAGGCCCAAATTTTTGTCCCAGTCCAGCCCTGTTGAGGCACATATATCTTTAGTGTTTACTTATCTCTCTCCAAAGCTCCAAGTGCTGTTTCTTTCTGCTGCTCCGTTCCTCTGTTCTCAGCAGTCACTTCTGACAAGTTCTCTGACACATGTGCTAATAATATGCACTGTCACTGGACTAATGACACTGGGCAGGAAGGGTTTAACACCTAGGGTTATCAAGGGGTTAAATAGGTGCTTATGTGTGCTGGGGATTTAGTCGTTTTCATTCCATGCTTAGCAGGAAATGAAAAAGCAAGGAGATCTCATGTCACTGAACCCAGCTCTGTGCTGTTTACACTCGCAGAGCTATGTTCGGGGGTAGATCAGAGCAGATCACCGGGTGGCGGCGGTCAATCATCGTCCGGGACTAGGTGATCGGCATGTGCTGTGACGAATCACAGCACAGCGAGGCCATTGGGCGCACGCCCCTTACCCGGAAAAGCAGAATCATGTGTGTATATATATATATATATATATATACGTGACTCCGTGCAGCTAGCCCACACCATAGCAGTAAAGCTACAGTGCGCAGTTGGCAAGTAGACAGTAATGCGCACTAGTGTGATGCGTTACTATTCAGTCTCAATGGTACCACAATGTATGTTGCTAATGGATTTGTACTGCAGCACTACTTGTGGCAACACATTCACACGAGTTATGGTGTGCTGCTGAAAATGGAATACGCTTTTTATTAATGCGATTCGGTGTGTTAAACAGTTCATTTAAAATATAGAGCCATAGTGTGAAAAGATCCTGAGCCCTCGCTCACACATGTCAAATCGCGCCGATGTGAAAGGGTGCTTAAAAGGCAGCATTTAACAACAATGCCTACATGATGAGCCATAGGACTGCTTTAACTTTTTGTTTCTATTACAAAGGTCTGTGGAAGGAGAAGCCAGCCGCCCTGTTGGAAATCCTATTACAGTACAATTTTCCATAGCCCATAAGTACAGAGCAGTGGGAAAAAAATCACCAACATAAAAATAAAAAAGACACCCGCACCTACGTGAACTACTGAAGATATCCAAAATTAATAATGGTGATATAAGCAACTACTTTCTCTACTATCCAACCGGATTGACAAACATGAATAAAAAACAGACAGAGCTTGCTAGTGCATAAACCTAATATTTTAAAATATTATAGAAAATACTATGAATACAACTATAATGGTGATGTCAAACAATATTCCAATACATTCTTCATACATAAAAAAGTGACATTGCGCAAACAAAAATGTTTTTGGTGCAATATAAAGTGGTGTGTGCCTTGTTCCCAGGGTAGGCTTGTAGGCCTTATTTAGGGGGATCTATCCCACTGTCCCTGATGTCCTCTGGTGACTCCCTCAGGTCCAGACTTCATCCTGTTTGTGATCCCAGAGACTCTTCCAAAACATTATTATGCAGGTAAAAAGTGAATGCAGAGACAGCCTCTCATAATATAAAATCCTTAAGTTTTATTCATATAAAAATTACAGCATTTGCAGTGTATAAAACAATAAAAAAACGCTACCTTACAGTTAAAAAACGGCCTTCTGTATGTGTAGAGATATGGACACTACCTACTTCCTGGCGCGTGCTTCACTCTCTGGACCGGAAAGCTGTTTTTGATAACATCGCCGATTGATGACGAAACGCGTCAAGTTGATGCTCCTGTGCATCACTTCCGGCCCAGAGAGTGGCATGCGTGCCAGGAAGTAGGTAGCGTCCAACTCTCTACACATACAGGGCCGTTTTTTTAACTGTAAAGTGGTGTTTTTATATTGTTTTATACACTGCAACTGCTGTAATTTTTATATGAATAAACCTAAAGTATTTTATACTATGAGAGGCTGTCTCTCCATTCACTTTTTACCTGCATAATAACATTTTGGAAGAGCCTTTGGGATCACAACAGGAAGGAGTCTGGACCTGAGGGAGTCACCAGAGGACATCGGGGACAGTGGGATAGGTCCCTCTAAATAAGACCTACAAGCCTAGTTGAGGGAGTCACCGACATCTGGTGAGTGCATAGTGAATACAGCTTTGCACGTGGGGATACCCTGGGAACAAGGCACAAAGCACTTTATATCACACAAAAGTAATTTTTGTTTGCACAATGTCACTTTTTTATTTATGAAGAATGTATTGGAGTATTGTTTGACATCACCATTATAGTTGCATTGATAGTATTCACGATAGTATATTAAAATATTACATTTATACACTAGCAAGTGCCTGTTTTTTATTCATGTTTGTCAAAATCACCAACATGTTATTGAATGGAAATATGTACATGCAAGGGTTAATTATGTCTGTTGGTGCTGCCAAATATTCCACTGGATTTCTGTTATCAAGGATTACCTCCCATCTGAAGCTCCCACTACATCTCTAGGACAGCATCCTAATGGGATCTGTTCCAGCTGAAAAAGCCAAGATTGCTGTCATATGAGCTCTTGTGACATCACTTGCCCCATCCTCTGTATATTAATCCGATCTTCACAGAGCATTTGTACAAGACAACTGTGGGTTACTCTCTAGGCAAGATTATTCTGTATAGGAGGCGAGAATGTACAAGTAATAAGCAATCAGTTTCCAGTTAACCCCATTTACCAGCGATGAAATCTGACTCACTGCCGTGATTTAGGGTGCTGTGTACCGTACATCACAAAATCACTTTGCATTTCTTCATTTCATTCTGGGTAAGAAAGAGATTTATGAAGGAGTCAATTTCCCGAAAAATAAAATAAAAATTGGCATGTGCTGGAGAGTTAACGAATTAAAGCTGATCTCTTGGATTACCACATATTGGGCCAGATTCAGGTAGACTTACGACGGGCGTATCAGTAGATACGCCGTCGTAAGTCCGAATCCGCGCCGTCGCAACTTTAAGCGTATGCTCAAACTGAGATACGCTTAAATGTTGCTAAGATACGGCTGGCGTAAGTCTCCTACGCCGTCGTATCTTAACTGCATATTTACGCTGGCCGCTAGGGGCGTGTACGCTGATTTACGCCTAGAATATGTAAATCAGCGAGATACGCCTATTCACGAACGTACGCCCGGCCGTCGCAGTAAAGATACGCCGTTTACGTAAGGGGTTTTCAGGCGTAAAGATAAACCACCAAAAAAGTCGTGTAGCCAATGTTAAGTATGGACGTCGGAACCGTGTCAAATTTTTTAAATTTTACGTTGTTTGCGTAACTCGTCTGTGAGTCGTTCACGTCGAAAGCATTGACGATTTGCCGACGTCATTTGGGGCATGCGCACTGGGATACGTCCACGGACGGCGCATGCGCCGTTCGATCGAAACGTCATTTACGTGGGGTCACACTTAATATACATAAAACACGCCCACAACTTCAACATTTGAATTAGGCCGGCTTATGCCGGCCCTAATACGCTACGCCGCCGTAACTTCAAATCTTTGAGAATACCATACTCGCCTCTCAAAGTTACGGCGGCGTAGCGTATAGGAGATACGCCCGCCTAAAGGTATGTGAATCTAGCCCATTGTCTAAATACAAGAGACCTGTTTATTGGTACTTGAATCTTGGTGTGATTTGTGTATTTCTTCCGGATATGAGACTTTTCTGTAATAAAGACCGAACCTTGTTCAGGGGGACTGGTCTTGTCTCCGCCCCCTCCTGTAGTGGGTGGGGTCTACTGGACCCCTCCCACAGCTCTTCACAGTGATGATGTCACTCAGGGGCGGACTGACAACTCATGGGGCCCTCGGGCAATAGAAGACTATGGGGCCCCTGGGCTTACAGACGGCCACCACGCCAGGAGGCAGTGCAGAGGCGGGGCAGCTAAAATCTCAGGATTTTCACATCAAAAGCATGTTGGTTTCGGACATATCAGGGACAGATGTAAAAAAAAACATAGATTTTTACATACTGTCCATGGTTTTACTGAGCCTGGCAACCCTGATGGGGCCCCCTAGTGACATGGGGCCCTCGGGCAGTGCCCGAATGACTCAATGGTGAGTCCGCCCCTGATGTCACTGCTACTTTTACAAAGTATTAACTGTATTTACAAATTTGGTGCTCACATCGATCAGGTACTGTGTGTTTTCTGTGGTTATTGAGGAATTCTGTATATTTGAACAAAGGTTTTTGTTCCCGGAGTTCAATATATCACAGCTTATCAGTCCTTACATGTAGTGGCTGCAATAGTTTCATTGGTCAGCTTTTTTTCAGCATTTTCACCTAGTAGTGATCATGCTAGGAACACATTTCCTGCCTGGCTATACTCACTCACTGTACTGTATTCTCATCTTAATTATGTAGGGCAGGGTTGTTTGTTATTTTGGAGCTGGGAAAACTGCTAAGGCCCCTTTCACACTTGTGCAACTTGTGACTGCAAAGTGGCATTCAAAGTCGTGATTTCCAATGATAACCATTCATATATGTGTGACTTCAAGTCGTGCTGACTTCAAAATAGTCCCTGTACTACGTTAGTTGGACTTCAATGCGAGTTGAAGTCCATAGACCTCAAGTTTACACAGGAATCCCCAGAATACGCGTTGAATTTGCAGCATAATCGCGGTAAAATCATGCAACTTTTCTGAAGGTGGCCATCTATGTAGAGATGGGGGTTTGCTTAGACGCTTTAGCAAGGAGAACATGAAGCAGCACAGAGAAGAGTAGTGGTATAAATTGACTGGTAATTGAATTGGTATTAAATGGACTGTAGAGCAAATCAGCAAAATGCAAAAAGCACAAAAAATGCATAGGTGTGAATCCAGCCTTAATATAGAAATATGGCAATTACAGATCATTTTCGTTTTAAGAATGCTTGTTCAATTTTCTAATTGTTAGTTGAGTCAAAAAGACATTCGTTTTTAACCACAGTGACAGGAAAATTTGAAGGAGCAGGATGGAAATTGTTTCTAAATTAAACAGATTTCTAATAGTGTACGTGTTTTTCGTTCAGACATTCACTGTTCAAATGTTAAAAGTAAAATAAATTACCTACTGAAGCAACCCAAGCAACCCAACTGTCCCTGATTTCGAGGGACTGTCCCTGATTTGGAACAAAGACCGTCTTGTCCCTCTGCATTCGTCTCTCATTTTGGTCTGATCTATATAGTTATCTTTCAATAAGTGTTTCTCAGTGCAAAACCATTTATTACATTTCTGCATTTATAAAATTTCAAAAGCCAATATAAAGGAATTGTAGGGGTAAAAAAAAAAAAAAAAAGCACTTGTGGGTTTAACTAATCTTTTTTTGTTGCATAATTCTCTTTAACCACTTAAACCCCGGACCATATTGCCAGAGCACTTTTTGCGATTCGGCACTGCATCGCTTTAACTGACAATTGCGCAGTCGTGCGACGTGGCTCCCAAACAAAATTGGCGTCCTTTTTTAACCACAAATAGAGCTTTCTTTTGGTGGTATTTGATCACCTCTGCGTTTTAGTTTTTGCGCTATAAACAAAAATAGAGCGACAATTTTGAAAAAAAATGAATATTTTTTTACTTTTTACCATAATAAATATCCCCCAAAAATATATAAAAAAACATTTTTTTTTCTTCAGTTTAGGCCGATACGTATTCTTCTACATATTTTTCGTAAAAAAAAAAAAAATCGCAATAATCGTTTATTGATTGGTTTGCGCAAAAGTTATAGCGTTTACAAAATAGGGGGTAGTTTTATGGCATTTTTATTAATATTTTTTTTACTAGTAATGGCGGTGATCAGCGTTTTTTTTTCCGGTACTGCGACATTATGGTGGACACTTCGGACACTTTTGACACATTTTTGGGACCATTGGCATTTTTATAGTGATCAGTGCTATAAAAATGCATTGATTACTATAAAAACGCCACTGGCATGGGAAAGGGTTAACACTAGGGGGCGGGGAAGGGGTTAGTTCCCTGGGTGTGTTCTAACTGTAGGGGGGGTGGAATCACTAGGGGAAATGACTGATCGCTGTTCATACATTGTATGAACAGACGGTCAGCCATTTCTCCCCTGACAGGACCGGGAGCTGTGTGTTTACACACACAGCTCCCGGTTCTCGCTCTGTAACGAGCGATCGCGGGTGCCCGGCAGTGATCACGACTGCCGGGCACGGGAGTAAGGAGCGTGCAGGGGGCGCGCCCCTATTGGCGGCTGGGAGAGATGACGTAGATCTACGGGATCTCGTCCAGCAGAGCCGACCTGCCGCCGTAAAACTGCGGCAGCTGGTCGGCAAGCAGTTAAAGGTGGCGGGGTAGGGGGCGTGTCCTATGTCTATATAAATTTACTACTGGGTGCCCCTCAATTCCATCTCAAAAAGTTGGGCGTTATGTTACGTGCCAACGGGCATTTGCCCAGTCACTGCATATACACAAGCATGGTGGCATACCTGTTCCCAAAAAGATCCTATACCGTCTATTCCTTAATTTTTACATCTTCCTTGAGAGACAAGAGCTGGGATATTCCTGTCATTATAGAATATAATATGTGCGCTGTGCAAGCATGCAGAAAATCAAGATGATGTGCTGTATAATGGGGTTTCATGACGGCTGGATGAGAGCAGAGAGAATACTAATGTCCTACTCATATGGATTAGATCCACAAACACAAGACTGCAGGAATAAATTATTTTTACACTTAAGTATTATTCACAGTCTTCTTTACTGTGGTATATTCGCCTACACATCAAGGAGGCAGCCATATTGTGGGCTGAATAAATATTCATGAATTTGCTGTGTATTAATTCACCACAAATGGATCCTTATAAGGGCGTTGTGCTAGCTTAATGGTTAGTATTGTGGCCTTACAGCACTAGAATTTTGGGTTATATTCCCAATGGAGTCACCATCTGCATGGAGTCTGTACCTCTTGTGTATACTCCATCAAAATGTAGTAAATGGAATGACAGGGAACAACAAGCTGCACATGTAAAAGAAAAATATATATACCGTATATGGGGCCAAAAACTGCTCCCAGCAGCATACAGAGTTTGCATGTTCTCC
Source organism: Rana temporaria (assembly GCF_905171775.1). NCBI lineage: Eukaryota > Metazoa > Chordata > Amphibia > Anura > Ranidae > Rana > Rana temporaria. Next base: position 20,216,259 of record NC_053499.1, on the reverse strand, counting down.
CTGTGCCTGCGTGGGTTTCCTCTGGGTACTCCGGTTTCCTCCCACGCTCCAAAGACATGCTGGTAGGTTAATTAGATCCGGTCTAAATTGGCCCTAGTATGTATGAATGCGAACCTTAGGCCTCGTACACACGACCGGTTTCCTCAACAGAATCCATCAAGAAACTTGGTGGCAGAGCTTTTTTTTACACACGGTCGTGTGTACGTTTTTCATCGAGGAAACTGTTGAGGACCTCGACGAGCAAAAAAGAGAGCAAGTTCTCTTTTTCCTCGACAGGAGTCTGAATTTCCTCATCGTGTTCCTAGTCGGGCTGGTTTTCGACGAGAAACTCGAGCGTGTGTATGCTAAGAAACCCTTGCATGCTCAGAATAAAGTATGAGACGGGAGTAAAAGTAGCATTTGTAATGGAGATAGCACATCTGTCACACTGTAACAGACTGAAAAGTGCAAATCGTCTCTTACCAAACTTTTACTTAACACGCAGTAACATGAGATTAGCAAAACCAGCCCCCAGGGTTGTGCCAGTGGAATCGACCTTCCCCTGCCATTGTATGTGTTGTACGTCACCGCGTTTGAGAACGAGGACATTTTGTCTTGACCGTGTGTACGCAAAGCAAGCTTGTCGAGTTCCTCAACAAGCCTAACAAGGAACTCGACGAGCAAAATGTTGTGTTTCGCCCGACGAGTTCCTCGGTCATGTGTACGAGGCCTAAGGCCTCGTACACACAACCGTTTTTCTCTACAGAATCCATCAAGAAACTTGGTGGCAGAGATTTTTTGCAGAGGAAAACGGTCGTGTGTATGTTTTTCGTAGAGAAAACTGTTGTGGATCTCGACGAGAAAAAAAGAGAACATGTTCTCTTTTTTCTCGTCGGGAGTCTCAATTTCCTCGTCGTGTTTCTCGTCGGGCTGGTTTACGACAAGAAACATGTTTGTGTGTATGCTTAGAAACCCGCGCATGCTCAGAATAAAGTATGTAACAGACTGAAAAGCGCGAATCGTCTCTCACCAAACTTTTACTTAACACGCAGTAACATGAGATTAGCAAAAGCAGCCCCAAGGGTGGCGCCGGTGGAATCAAACTTCCCCTTTATAGTGCCGTCGTGCTTGATGAGCGCACTTTATCACCGCTGTTTGTGAGTAGATTTTAATTTTTTTATAGATTTTTGTTGGATAATGCACTAGGCCAGTGTGCCCTCTTCCCTTTATTAATTTCTACAGTGCTGTAGGGACAACCCCATTCCTAGAGGGCAGCAAGGCTACCAATGACCATTAACATTGGCATGGTGGGCCCATTCATGTATGTGCAGGAGTATTGCTGTAGGACCCACCTCAGCCTATAATTGGTCAGTGAAGGAGCAGAAGGAGAAGTGATTAGGTCAATATGCTTTACTAATTCATACATGCAGAGGTATAGCATGCTAGATAGAAGCGTCCACATAAGGATCAGTTTATTTTTTATTCTTCAGTACAAACTCTTCAAAGAAAACTTGTATTTGGGAAAATATCAATACTGCCATAAAAATAAAGTGATGAGCGCAAACTGAACTAGTGAAAGAAAACAATGTAGCAATATTACAGTGATCACAATCTAAGATAAGAGGTTATAATTGTGATATAAATCACAAAAAAACATAGAAACAAGCAGTGAAAATAGTCCTTTCAATAAAGAGCCAAAAAATTAAGAAAAAAAGTCCATAATGAGGTGAGTGCACAAATGGGTATAACAGCTGATTCAAAAACTTCTGCCAATAGAAGATACTGCATCTAGGATGGTCTTCACAGGTATTGAGCTCACAGAGCGCTTACCTCCAAACAGTAGAAAATGCGCCTCAACTAATTCCTCAGGCCACTGGAATGGGATTTGGAGCGTCCTCTGTAAATGGAAGCAGTCTCTGTCCTCAAAACGATAAGATCAGCTCACAACGACAACCACGAGTCAATCATAGATGGAGTGAAGAAATACAAACTCTCATCGTGAAACATGTAAAGCTCAAGTGGTTTTAATGAAGCTAAAAACTTGCTTACATGAAAAACAGTTAAAAAACGCCAAACATAGGCACTTCCGGTGGGAAGGTCAGGGTAACGCGTCACTTCCGGTCACGTCTAAACCTTACGCGTTGCGTCACGTGACTTCATCACTAGTTCAGTTTGCGCTCATCACTTTATTTTTATACCCTTGTTTTGTTGTTAGCACATATTAGATTTGAGCAGCATTTTGTTTGTGCACCAGTCATTTTTCACTGTTGGCTAGCGCTTTAGTTTTATCAATACTGCCATACCTAAAAAAAAAAGAAGCTAGTTGTATGGCTGTAATGATGATCCAATGGCTTCACTTCTTTATTTCTTCATTACTAACCTGGAATAACTATACAGATTAAAAGCTCTGACTCAATTTGGATTTTGATTCTGCATAGTTATAGTTGGGGTTAGTAAAACAAATTTGTGACATCAGAGACTGCCAGGCAACTTGCATTTTCAGAAGCAAAGTCAGCAAGAATAGCATCTATAATTCTCTCAGGGCAGGGTTACATTTAAATCATACGTGTTGGTTGCTAAAGTAAAAAAAAGTCCACTTTTTCTTCTGCACCTTCGCTTCCACTGAAATCCTTCCCTAGGCCTGGAACATACTTGTGAGCAATGTCTGTGAGCCCGTGTCATTATATGAATAATAGGATGCAGTGGGCAGAGTACCAGCACAACACTCTGTGTGCGAGGGGGAGGAAGCGAGGTGAGAAATTCACTAGCAGTACAAGATGTTCCACAGGGCTAGTTCCAGGTTACAGAGGACGAGTCACCATCTAGTATCACCTGCAATAATAGCATGTTTCATGTAAACACCTAAGGAGGCCTGCACACAGCACTGCAAACATTACAACCAGCAAATTAATGAACATCAATATCTGTGGCTCCTGGACTGAGCTGTGCCAACCGAGCTGTCCCTGGGCATTCACTGTATTGTGATCTCGCTTCGACTGGTTCATTAAACATGAAACTGATATGTACAAAGAAGTGGTTACTAACCACAGAGTTATCTGAACAAGAAACACTTAGGGCCTATTCACACATACTGCATTGAGCTGCATTGAGCTGCATTTTACTGCACTGGAACAATGCAGATCACTGCATGGACATATAGAAGATGGTTGTTCATACCAGAACGCTGGTGTCATGTGCAGTGCGTTGTATTAAAATGCTACATGTATGCATTTTAACCACTTGACCTCTTGAAGGTTTTACCCCCTTCATTACCAGACCATTTGTGCCATTGAGCACTGCTCTACTTTAAAGCGGAGTTCCGCTCATCTGATCCCTCCTCCGGTGCCACAATTCCCACTTCCGGGAGTCCAGGCTGCGGCCTGTGATGTCACCGCGGGACTCTCTCCTTCTCCCCCTGTCGCCGGGCCAATAGGAGAGAGGAGTGGGGCCTCGCGCATGTGCAGTAGGGCAGTGGTCATCAACCCTGCCCTACAGGGCCCACTAACAGGCCAGGTTTTATGTATTACCATGGGGAGATGCAGTCTAGAATACTGCAATCACTGAGCAGCAAATTATATCACCTGTGATGTATTTCAGTTATCTTGCAAACCTGGCCTGTTAGTGGGCCCTGTAGGGCAGGGTTGATGACCACTGCAGTAGGGTTCCCGGCATGAAGCCGAAAGGCTAAACTGCCAGGTTCCCTTACCCGTAATGGCGGCGGCAGCACCTGACAGCAGATGGAAACATCAGCTGTGGTTCCGACATCGAGGGACTCCAGGACAGGTAAGTGGCTGCTGGCTTTTATTTTAAATTTTTAGTCCGGAACACCGCTTTAACTGGCATTTTCTTGGTCATGTAACGCTGTACACAAATTAAATCTTTATAATTTTTTTCACACAAATAGAGCTTCTGTCTGGTGGTGTTTGATCACCACTAGTTTTTTTTTTATATATAAACAATATATTTTCTAATAAGTTCCATGTCTTTGGTAAAACAAAATCCCAATAAGGGTATATTAAATAAATCAGTTATAGCATCTACAAACTATGGTATATATGCTGGAATTTATACACATACCTGTTCCTCACCTACAAAACCTTGTATAATCTTTTAAAACAACCCTACAGCTTGGCCTCCTCCAATAGATTTGCTGTATTTTAGAACCCTCGCCCTTGAAGTCTTCTACATTGTGTTGATATGGAACTTGAAGAAGAATTCCAGGTATAGGTATTTCATACATAGTTACATTTATCCAGCTTGAATCAATGTAACTCTGTATATACCATACCGCAGTGTTTCTCAACTGAAGTCCTCAAGGTGCCCCAACAGGTCACGTTTTTAGGATTTCCCTCAGATGAAATGGCTGTGGTAATTACTAAGACCTCGTACACACGACCGAGTTCCTCGGCAAAAACCAGCAAGAAACTTGCTGGGAGATATTTTTTGCCGAGGAAACCGGTCGCGTGTACACTTTCGTCGAGGAAACTGTCGAGAAACTCAACGAGCCAAAAAGAGAGCATGTTCTCTATTTCCTTGAAGGGAATGGAGAAAATTGGCTTGTCGAGTTTCTCGACGGTTTCACAAGGAACTCGACGAGCAAAACGATGTGTTTCGCCCGTCGAGTTTCTCGGTCGTGTGTACGAGGCCTAAGGCGGTGAAACTGATCAAATCACCTGTTCAAAATTATGGCTGGCCTGAAAACATGACCTGTTGGGGCCCCACTGCCATACCTGACCAATGCCCCTAGAGGCTGGAAATCACTGAAGTAGACACCACTACTCCAGTGATCTCCACCTGCTTCCGGGTCCTGCGAGCAACTGCATTCCTGCTTACTGAACACTGAAGGTTGGTCATTGGCCGCATAGGCGCCATTCAGAGAAGGCTGTGCATTCTGACGGAATGCAAATCGCTCTATGATCGGACAGGGCGGAAAACGTGACAAAAATGCCCAGCCTCTTAACCCCATCCAATCAGAGAACACTTTGCATTCATTCAGAAAATGCAAAGCAATCTCTAAATGGCGCTCGTGATGAGCAGCCAATGTCCTGTGTTAAGTAAGGTAGCAAAGTAGGTGCAGCCGCTCAGCGTGGGACCCAAAAGCAAGTGGAGAGCAATGGAGTAGCAGTGACTACTTCAGTGATTTCCAGCTTATAGGAGCATCAGCCAGGTATGGTATATACATAGCTATATTGGGCCAAGCTGGACCAATGTAACTATGTATAAAATATTCATACCTTGAATTATTCTTTAACAAGTGTAAAATATACTGTATATACAATGGGCCAGATTCAGAAAGAAGCGCCTATCTTTAGGCGGGCGTAGCGTATCTCAGATACACTACGCCGCCGTAACTTAGAGCGGCAGGTCCCGTATTCAGAAAGAACTTGCGCCCTAAGTTACGGCGGCGTAGTGTAAATGGGCCGGCGTAAGCCCGCCTAATTCAAACTAGGCTGGTAGTGGACGTGATTGTAAATGATTCGTGACCCCACGTAAATGATGCGCTTTACGAACGGCGCATGCGCGCGCATGCTCAGTATCACGTCGAATTTTCTCCCTAACTTACACCGGCTCAATGTTTAGTCGACGTGAACGTAACCTACGCCCATCCCCATTCACGGACGACTTAGGCAAACTACGTAAAATACGACGCTGTTCCAACGTTTCCGACGTCCATACCTAACATGACTTACCCCTGCTTTATGAGGGGTAAAGTTACGCCGGTCAAACGCCTTACATAAACGGCGTATTTTAATACGCCGGGCGCAAGTACGTTCGTGAATCGGCGTATCTAGCTCATTTGCATATTCGACGCGGAAATCAACGGAAGCGCCACCTAGCGGCCAGCGTAAATATGCACCCCAAGATACGACGGCGCAGGAGACTTACGACGCTCATATATTGGCCAAATCTATGCGTAACTGATTCTAAGAATCAGGCGCATAGATACGACGGCGCACATTCGAACTTACGACGGCGTACGTGGAGATACGCCGTCGTAAGTCCTTTGTGAATCCGGGCCATAGTCTATCTGTAAAATAATTTATCTAGCTATAGCCATCCTCTGTGAAATCTTCCAGATCTAGCCAAATAGGAACACAAAAAGAGCTCTATGTAAGGAAGGCGGTTTTCTCACCATTCAATTGTGTGAATAGCTTGGAGGGTGAAAATAGAGGCTTACTGTAAATGGTCTTTACACTGAACACCCAGGTCACATTGTATACTGCTCACCTCTCCATAGCAAAACACAGTCTTTTATTTCACAAATACAGGCTGTTAACACGCCACGGCTGATAACTTTACTCACCCCAGCTAAGATGAAATATTGGCTTTCCCTCTTGTAGACCATTTCTAGTTTGCAGTGTGTTTATTTTTGAACAGCGTCTCCAGGCAAACATTTTATGTGAGCTGCTAATCCAGGAAAGCGAATGCTGACATCAAAAAGTCTTCCTTATCTTTTTTTATATTAATAACCTGATGTATGAAATGGAAAGCAATGTTGCCATTTTGGTTGATGTCAAAAAGCTACGTAAAATTACTAAAACTCAGCAGCATAGTGGCCTAATAGAGAAGGATCTGTACAGAATGGGCACTTAGGCTGCATTCACACCTGAGCGTGGCGTTTTTGGTTGTTTTTTCCAGGGGGTTGGACGCGCGTATTAATGCGTATTTGTGCGTTTGCATACAGCGTCGTCCGACGTTTTTGTACTTCGACGTTTTTTATTTTAGCCAATAGGAAAAATTATCATCTTTTCATCACTTGTTGCTATGTTTGTAGATTTTTTTATCTTCTGCCTGGGTGAAATGTTCTATTGATTAAAGCGACAAAACGCCCGTAGCAAACGCTCGTTGTCACGCTAGTCGCTTGAATCGAGCGTTTCCATTACTTTCTATGGGAAATACAAACGCTCAAAAAACGCCCAAACCGCCCGATTTGCGCGACAAAAAAGGGTCCGGAACTTGTTTAAGCTTCAGGTGTTCGGCGTCAGGCGTTTTGGAGTGGAGATGTGAACCATCTCCATAGAGAATAATGTATTTTTTCCCCTCTAGCGTTTTTGAGCGTCGCGCTTCAGGCGACAAAACGCTCAGGTGTGAATGCAGCCTTACATGACAAATGAAGCTTGGTGATGATTGATGTATGATTTTGCACCTAGACTGTAGTAATATCATTGCCCCCCGTACAATAATTGGAATATGGATGAGGAAGACCGCGATGAAGGAGGACCTTCACTGCATGTTGTGTGATAGATACAAAAGCACGTATAAACAAGGGGTGTAAAAAAATGGAGATTGAAAGCATGTGATGTGAGTATATAACATTTGCCTGTCTTACATATGGAGTACAGTTTTACCTAAAGCCCAACTCTGGGATAACACTGCCTGTATGACATGGACAGTTCCCTTTGGTTGTCCAGTGGAGAGGTTCCCTCAAGATTCAAAAGAGGACTGGCATCAGCCCAAGGGAACTGAATGGGACTGCCAAGTTCTGCTGCATCATCGGCCCTGGATAAGGGAGACTGGGGTGAGTATAATTTGCTTCTCCAAGTAGACATAATATCAGGCAATGTGTGTTAAAGGGGGTTTTTGCTCAGAGTTGGGCTTCAAAGTTAAACTGAACTCAATAAGTGAAAATTGGAAACATCTGTACAATGTAGGGTTGCACCAATCGATACTTTTATCGATGCCGAACTAAGCATTACACATGTACTTGTGTATATGCTACCATCTAGGCTGGTTTGCAGTGCGATTTCAGGTGCGGGTCAGGTTCCAATGCGAATTGTAGTGTATGAGATTAGAACTCGCACCAGGACAGGACTGAGATCGCACAGGACTCCTTTTCAAGTCACACTAATCTGAATCTGATGTGAAACTAATGTCTCTGCAAGTGAAATACATGCATTTTCCCATCAGTTTATATGCATGTATGGTGTAAACAAGCCCTAATAAAATGACTACAAGAAAAAGAGGGATGTTATCCCATGGGAAAACCAAGAAGTAGTATCCATAAGTGATTGGAGGGGACATGCTCATTTTTCTTTGATGTTTATGCCCTAATAAAATGACACTAAAAATAGGTATCGATAATTGATATTGGCGAACACTTGAGAAAAAGTATCGGTGCCTTGTCCTAAAAAAAATGGTATTGGTGCATCCCTAAAACAATGGTAAGTGTGCCTACACAGTACCCTGAAAAAAGTACACTATGTCCTGAATTCCTCCTGATAAATAGCAGAATACTCCCTAATATGTGAGGGTGTCTAGGCACTCCTTTGCCTACAGCCTCATAGCTGTATATCTGCAGTGCGTAATCTAAGGCACTGCAGCATTTTGCCTGCTAGCCTCAGGACATTTGGAATGATATTTGGTGATGTCACTACTGTGCTGCTCACTGTCCTCTATGCTGGAGACTGTGACATGAGGAAGTAAAACCCTGCCTCTACCAAGATGGCCGTCTCCATACAGAAACACAGTGACCACAAGGTATGACAAGTTAGTTCTTCTTTGACCTTATGTAAGCATCACAAGTCTCTTTTAGTAAGGCAACAAGCAATGTACAAAGTATAGTAACTCATAGCAACCAATCAGCTTGCACTGACTGCAAACCAAAATGTATTTGGTTGCTGAGTTAGCATCCTTCACATCGATTGAATGCTCTGTGCACTGCCTTAAAGCCTGACTACTGAAAATTCTCAGTGATATAATACAGATACATCGTTTTCACTGCTGGATCTAAGGAGCCATTATGTTACAAATAGTGATGGATGACGATCAGCTGTATACCACAAAATTCCCATCTCCTGTGTGCACAAACAGCAAAATGCCAACCATCTCTTAACCTTCATTTCTATCTGGCGTGCTGCATATCAACCACTTCCTTAGCTCAGTATCAAACAGCTAAATTCAGCACCCAGGACTACGGTTCCTGTCTCCATAGCAACCCAAGCCCCGGCACTTCCACCACAAGGGCAGCCATGTTGGAATGCTCACACTAGTTAATTGTATGAGAACACTGGATGGTGCAGGACCACATGGCCCATCTTGTCTGCCCATTTTCCTATTAGCCATGAAATCACTCGCTAATTGGATGCTGGTGGAATGAATTTCTGCTGTACACTAACAATGTAACCTGTTTTACTCACAAACCCATGGAATCATTAAGCATTGTGTAGTTCTATGTTCGATGTGCATAAGTCGATAGAAAGAAAATTCTGTTATCTGATTCCTGGACATTATGATATGAAGAATAAAGTCAACCTTTAAAGAAACATCTATCACCACTGAAATACATAGCGAATGCTACAGAAGGCATTTAAGAGAACCAGTTGTGGCTGTAAAGCCCCATACACACTATCAGTTTTCCTGCAGGTTTTTCTCTTCAGATTTACCAAAACCATGTAGTGCAAGGGCCAGCCTAATTGCATACAAATTGAAACTCTTGAGGTTTGACCTCATATTAGATGGTTTTGGTAAACCTGAAGAGAAAAACCTGCAGGAAAACTGATAGTGTGTATGGGGCTTTAAGAATCTTAAAAGGGTTGTAAAGGTTTTTTTTTTTTTTTTCCAAATAGGTTCCTTAAAGCTGGTCCATTGTTGGTTCACTTACATTTTCCTTCCATTTCCCTTCTAAGTGTTTTTTTTTTCTTTGTCTGAATTTCTCACTTCCTGTTTCTCCTCAGTAAGCTTGCCCCATCATCCGAGCCGTTCTGGCTGGGGGTTAGTCAGCATGCTCGCCCCCCCTCCCATTGCACTACATGCCTGAGGGGGTCTCCCACACAGGAAGTGAGGAATTCAGACAAAGAAAAAAAACATTTAGAAGGAAAATTTAAGGAAAATGTAACTAGCACTAGCTTAAAGGAACCTATTTAGAAAATAAAAAAAACAAACCTTTACAACCCCCTTAATCATAGTTGCTTATGACAAATATATTTGCCTTAGTATTTAACTTTACTTTACTTATCTGACTCTAGTTTGAGAGTCAGACCGAGGTGTGTCCGACAGTTGCTGCCCTCTCACTTGACTTCAGCTGACTTTTCACCTCCTGACACACTGAGCTCTCAGGTACTAACAAAGTAAGTAAGTGGGCAAGTACAAATATTTTGTACATTTATAATAATTAAAGTGGTTCTAAAGCCTTTGGCCCCTTTCAGACGATCGGCCTGCAAAGATCCACCCGTTTGTTTTTCAGGCGGATCTGAGCAGGCCACCCATTCACTTGTATGGGCAGGCGGATGTCAGCGAAGATGTGTCCGCTGACACCCACCTGCCATCCGTTCCGACAAGATCTGCTGAAAACAGATGGATGGCAATATGTTCACCAGCAGATCGGATGGTGTCCCTTTTCATCCGATCTTTCCATAGACACAGTGGGGTTCTGACAGGTCCGTCCCTGCACAGTGAGCGGAGACAAACCTGTCATCCGCCTGCTCAGCAGGGATCAACAGAGCAATCCGACGCTGAGCTACAGTAGAAGAGTCCGCTGAGTGGATCCGCCCCGTGTGAAAAGGGGCCTTAAAGTTTTACTAAATCCAGGAGCCTGCATTCACTATTTCTGGTTTCCCACAGTACACAGAACATGGAAATGCAATTATTTTAGTAAATATAAACTGCCAAATACCTTTTCTCATCATCAGTATGTAGGAGTCTTGTGTCTTCTATCAGTATTTTGTTAAAGCTTGTAGGAAGAGTTTTCATTGTACTCTGACTGTCCTATGAGCCTACAAGCCCCCTGATCCTCTGCCTGGACAGTGCTGATTGTCCCTGTGCTGATCACATGCACTCTCCCAAGCAAAACAACTCTGCAACTTGCTCCCTAGCCTCTGTTCTATTAGAACTGGGGTCTTCAAACCCCCGGCCCTCGGGCCACATCTGGCCCGCTTGCGCATTATGTCCGGTATGCAGCGACTCTGCCGCTACAGCATTGCCAATCTGCTTGCATTTAAAAACACCTGCTGTCATCAGCCTTATGCACAGCAAGTCCTGGAAACAAAGCTGCTTCCCCGCAGCCTTCCACGCTGACCAATGATGTCACCAGTGCAGCACCTCCCAGCTCCTGCCCGCTCTTTGTCAGCGATCCTTCCGATTTCAGCCTGCTTGTATAGCAACAGGACGGAGATGGGTTGTGCAAGAGAGCTGTAGTGTGTGCATGTACTCATTCTGACAACAATGTAAGAGGCAAAAATGGAAACGTGCTTCACAGATATAAAGGAGACTGGTGGGGGACACAGAAATGGGAAAGACTCTGGTAGGGGACACAGATGTGCGGAAACGCCACTGATGGGGGACACAGATGTATTCATTAGTCATATTTATTTAAATGTTATTCATTTACAAATAACTTTTTTTTTTGGCCCTCGAATATTTGTAAAATCTACAATGTGGCCCTTGTGCATTAGGAAAGGCCGCGGCTTCGGCCTAGCTCCGGAGCCACGGCCATAACATTAGGAAAGGCCGCAGCTTCGGCCTAGCTCTGGAGCCGCGGCCATCTTGGTACACCCGGCGGCGGCTCTCGTCTCTGTTTACACCCACAGAGGAGGAGGAGCCAGCACTCGTGGGACACACCGCTGGGAGTACTACCTGGGGGGGGGGGCTTGTCTGCCTGTACTACCTGGGGGGTGTCTGTCTGTTACTACCTGGGGGGGGTGTCTGCCTGTTACTACCTGGGGGGGTGTCTGCCTGTTACTACCTGGGGGGGGGTGTCTGTCTGTTACTACCTGGAGGGGGTGTCTGCCTGTTACTACCTGGGAGGGGGTGTCTGCCTGTTACTACCTGGGAGGGGGTGTCTGCACTGAGGGGGGACTATAGTTGGTGGGGGGGGTGACACAATTTTTTTCTGCACCGGGTGACACCAACCCTAGTGACGCCACTGCAGTGGGGGAGATGTGGATATTACAGTGGGGGGGGTGTGGATATTACAGTGGGGGGGGGGAGATGTGGATATTACAGTGGGGGAGAATTTTTTTTATTTTTTTGCCGATCCGAAAAATGATCCGATCCGTGACTCCTGATCCGAGGAACGATCCGAACCGTGAGTTTTTTGATCCGTTGCACCCCTAACTGTTACTGTTATCTTTAAATACCCCAGTCTACACCCTCTCATAAGGTGTATTAAGGGCCAAGCTGCTCCTGACGTTGCCTCTCACAATGCATTGCTTCAGTACCTGTCGAGTGCATAAATGTGTCATTTTAGGGACAGGTGGTACCATGCTAAAAGAGGGGGAGAGGGGAAATGGAAGTGTGGTCATGTGGCCTACACACCAAGGAGAAAAGCCATTCACGGAAATCCCATCTGTAATTTATTAGGAGAAAAATATGAATAAAGGATGATTCCCAAGCAATATGGGGCACGTGAGAAAATCTATCAGTGATAAACCAAAGACAAAATAAATGAATTAAGCAAAGCAATTATATTTATCATAGAACACACACAAACACATTAACGTAACACTGTTTGCCTTTAAACCTATTACGCTCTCACCAGGAGATAAAACTACATAACCACAGAAAAGAGTTGACTTGGCCTACTGATGTGAGAGGTAAGTCAAGGTTTGCATAATTAGAAGAGGGAAGGTCTGGACAGCCGCACTTTAATAAAAACGCCTTTATTGTGCAAAATAACAAAAGTACAAACCACAGCAGGGTACAGGATAAAAAAAAACTGACGCGTTTCACACTCTCAACAGTGCTTAGTCATAGTTAATACAGTGGGCTCTGATTTTGATGCTCCCCAGAGGCTTGAGCAGCCTTTTTTAATATCAACAATGACCAGTGACAGCTCATCACATGTAAAGACACAAAAGCAGTGGCGGCTGGTGAAGATTTAGGATGAGGGGGCGCAAGACCCCGTCCCTCCACGTTTGGCCCCTCCCACTTCTCATAAGCCACACCCCTTTAGAATCCACCCACTCCTTCCCCTTATTCCACTCAGTGTCAGGAGTATGCAGCCCCAGAATCACAGCACAGAGTATACAGCCCCAGCATCAAAGGACAGAGTATACAGCCCCAGCATCACAGATCATGGTATATAGCGCAGCCTTACAGATCACGCAAACAAATGAAAAAAATGTTAGTAAATCACATATATCTGCATTCTACACCCTGTAAATCGCACAAATCCGCATTCTGCAACCCCCCCAATCAGGTTAGCTACAGTGCTTTACCCTATACACATGGCAGGGGGTGGAGGACACAGCAATCACCCCCCCTCAGACCAGCACAGGGTGGCAGGGCAGACAGACACGCTCCTCCAGACAACAGCCTCTTCTTCTTACAACACTACTACAAGTCCCAGCATTGGAAAAAAAAAGCCATGACCACTCATCATCCTTCGAGTTTTAAGTTACAATCTGCTAGGTCCCCAGCTGATTTAGTTCCCTATGTATGTGTGGGACTACAATACTAGCATCATAGAAATCTGGTGCATGCAATTCCCAATTATGGGACTACAAGTCCCAGCATCGCACGGGCACCCATCCTCCTTGGAGCCCTATACTATAACCTGCCTGGACTTGTAGTTCTCCACCCTCTCCTGGAGAGATCAGGATCATGCATTGCACACCAGCCTGCTGAGATTTGTAGTTCTCCATTCTCTCCCTCCTAAGACTCTGGTTCATGCAATTCTCTTAGGCAAGGGACTACAAGTCCCAGCATCGCATGGAAACTCTGCCACTTTGGAGCAATATGCTATAACCTGCTGGGACTTGTAGTTCTTCATCCTCTGCTAGGTTCTGCAGGTTCATGCTATATCCCATGTTTGGGACTACAAGTCCCAGCATCACATGTGTACCCATCTATGTTGGAGCCCTATACTATTTCTTGCTGGGACTTGTAGTTCTCCACCCTCTCCTGGGGAGATCAGGATCATACATTGCACACCAGCCTGCTGAGATTTGTAGTTCTCCAGCCTCTCCCTCCTAAGACTCCGGTTCATGCAATTTTCTTAGGTAAGGGACTACAAGTCCCAGCATCACATGACCACTTATTTACTTGGAGCCCTATGCTGGGACTTGTAGTTCTTCATCTTCTGCTAGGACTCTGGTTTATGCAATCTCCCATGTATGGGACTACAAGTCCCTGCAGTGCTAGGAAAACACCTGGACACCCATCCACCTTGGAGCCATACACAATAACATGCTGGTATTTGTAGTTCTACATCCTTTCCAGGGGACATCAGGTGAATGCATTGCACAGCACCAGCCTGCTGAGAGTTGGCCCAGGAAGCATGTGTTGGTTATACAGGTCAGGAACATGCACGCACCCCTTGCCTTGCACAAATACTAAATACATCTGAATCAGGAGTGGACAGCCTGGAGCCGGAGGACTATTGTACAGAAAACTGCACAGACAGTCATTGGTGATCAGAGTGGGATGTGTGGGGTCGATCTAGCAAGGACAAACTATCTTAGCATGGTAAGTGTGGCTCTCTCTGTCTTCTTACCTTGCTTTCAGCTCCGCTCGGGCCATGCAAAGAACTGATCTGCCGAAGTGACATCACTTCCGGTTTGTCTATTCCACAAAACCCGGAAGTAACAGCTACGATGCAAACAACAATCCTCCAGCCCAGAGCCCATAGTGATTATACGGGCGGAAGCTAATCGGCAGTTTGCATTGCGCCCGAAGATGAAGCGCCACGTCTGCAATCTCGTGATTGCATTGACGTGGTGCTTCCCATAGGGCACTGGTGACCAGCGCCCAAGTGAACTTAAAAAAGAAAAAAAAAATTGAATGACATTTTTTCTTAAAGGGGCCGTTTTAAAAAAAATTTATTTTTTTTTTTTCATTTTTTTTTTTTTTGGTCACTACAGGAGGGGGGGGCGGCGCCCGGGCGCCCCCTATGGACGGGCCGCCACTGCACAAAAGGTTTACCAAGTTACTTTAGTAACAGATAGTTCTAAGGTTGTTAATAAGATAGAAGAAGAATGTAATCTAGTTTACAACAGTTAAAATATATCTATAGGCTGTTTTTTAGGTTTTGGATAGAGTAGAGAAGGGTTGAAACCCTTATGTGTGGGCTGATTTTACTTCACTTCTTGTCCCAGAGACCCAACAGTGAATCCACTCTTGGATAGTTATCACCAGATAGGCCTCTCCACCCGTGAAAACTGTAAGGCCGCGTACACACGGTCGAACAAAACCGATGAGAATGGACCGAGGTTCAGTTTTATCGGTCCAAACCGACCGTGTGTATAGCCCATCGGTCCAAAATTTTAAAACATGCTTTAAAATCGAACAGATGGCCGCTGCCCGATCGGTCCAAACTGATGGTTTGTACAGAAAGCATCGGTTCAAAACCTGTGCATGCTCAGAATCAAGTCGACGCATGCTTGGAAGCATTGAACTTCGTTTTATTCAGCACGTCGTGTGTTTGACGTCACCGCGTTCTGACCCGATCGATTTTTGGAACGATGGTGTGTAGGCACATCAGACCATCAGTCCGCTTCAGCGGTGAACCGATGAAAACGGTCCGACGGACCATTCTAGTCGGATGGACCGACCGTGTGTACGCGGCCTAAGATTTTGGATTTCCCATTATTTTTTTCCCCCCAGAGACAATAGTCACCAGGAAAAATTATTAAGGTGAATCTCCTCAATGGGCAAAAAGCAACAATAAATAGCTTGATAAGGTTTTGAACACTTCCCTACTCCATGCAAAACTTTAAGAAATAACAATTTGGTTTTATATATACTTTAAGCATGGCAGGAACAGGCTTCAACTCATGATATTATTTATTTATTTATTTATTTATTTTTCGTTTTACCATCAGCTCACAAAAAATAAAAAATGTTTAGGAAAGCATCAAACTCTTCAGTTTGGTACTGCAAAACATCAGTGCACTTAAAGTGGAAGTAAACCCTCCTATTGTGTTCAGCCAAGGAAGTTGCCATATTGGCTTGTGTTTAATCTATAACTGCCATGGTGTTGCACACATTATTATTATTATTATACAGGATTTATATAGCGCCAACAGTTTGCGCAGCGCTTTACATCAGGGAAGACAGTACAGTCACAATACAAATTAATACAGGAGGGATCAGAGGGCCCTGCTCGTTAGTGATCAGTTATGACACCAGTCATTGGATGGTTTGAAAGTTTGGTTAAGAGCACCAATGGGAGACTTATATTGGTGCCGGAAATGTAACTGTTTTTTTTTTTAAAACCGTTAAATGGATGAGTTTACTTCCGCTTTAAATCCCAGTTCATCAAGCAAGCACCCAGCACTGAAGCACACCTTTGTCATATTACCTTGCTAATAATAAAACGTATCACAAGTAAACCAACCTTGTTTTCCTTGAACACAAACATCATGGTACAAACACCAAAATATGACCGTACAAGGACACCACAGCCACCGATCAAGCAATATTTTTTTTTTCCAGTGTCTACTCTGCACAGCCTGTAAACATTGGAAATGCTTCATAGCCATATTCAGTCCATTGAGGTTGGAAATCACTCCACCGTCACTTATCGTTTTTGGGATCTACATAACATTGCCACACAGCTCCACAGCACATTGAACAATGCGTCAAGCTTCAGTAAAGCAAGCACAATTTACATGATCTTCTTCCAACAAATCATCTACAACACACGGATCGCTAGAGAAATCAATGAATAACATCCAAAATTGCATGCTGAACACAAGCTTTGATATACAGAAGTATTACAACAAATCTGGGCTCATTTAATGCAAATCTGTCACATTCGCAGCAAGATCAAGCATGGCAAGGCAGGCTAAAATATTTAGAAACATTTTTTTTTTACAGAATTTTGCTGAAAATCTGCAGTTCAGTACCTTTTATTCAAATCTGTGACCTCATAGGAGTCAGCTGCATGAAGCCAGGAACTTCGGACATTGCTTTGTGCTTGGCTGGCGCAGATAATTCTAAACGTAGCTTGTGCTCAGAGAGGATTCCATACTATGTCACATTCATTTGGACAATGACAGCCTCAGAGACAACATGTTACCTTATCAATGTAGCCTTGTGAAGAATCTACTCCATGTCCAGGAACCCTCTGAGGCCCCGTACACACGGTCGGACCGAACCGATGAGAATAAACCGAAGTTCAGTTTAATCGGACCAAACCGACCGTGTGTATAGGCCATCGGTCTGTTGTCCTTCGGTCCGAAATTTTAAAACATGCTTCGAAACCGAACCAATGGACCGCTGCCCGATCGGACCAAACCGATGGTTAGTACAGAAAAGCATCGGTTCAAAACCCACGCATGCTCAGAATCAAGTCGGCGCATGCTTGGAAGCATTGAACTTTGTTTTATTCAGCACGTCGTGTGTTTGACGTCACCGCGTTCTGACCCGATTGGATTTTGGACTGACGTTGTGTACACATATCAGGCCGTACGGCCACTTCAGAGGTGAACCGATGAAAACGGTCTGACGAACCAGTCACATCGGTTTTGTCCGACCGTGTGTACAAGGCCTTAGAGGTGACTGGAATCTTTTAGTATCACAATAAAAGTAGCAGTGACCCACAGCAACTAATCAGCTTTCAGCAGCTAAGAGAGGGTGGATTTGTAATAGACATTTTGTGATTTTGCAGAACTTGAAACAGAAACCCATGTTGCCTACCTCTATAAGGAAGTCTCCGGTCCTCAGGCCGGCTTGCCATGCCACCCCATCCTCATCCACTGATTCCAGGTACTGAAGAGCAGGGAAGGCCGGTGTTGGGTTAAATTCCTCAATAGGAGTGTCCGCTAAAAGGGATAAAAATAAAAAAAATTAAGCCTCAAAACCCCAGAAAATTCGTTTCAGAATAGGAAGCCAGTGACAGACTGGTGGGAAAAGTGCTCTGTAGCCCTTTAGTCTGTTTGTAAAGTGGCGCATCTGTAGCATGTATAGAACATGTTGCAGCAAAAACAAAATTTCTAAAGAGAAAACAACTAGTCAGATCACATTTAAATTAACTTGCCGTTGCAATTGCCGGCACCCAGCTATTAAAAAAAAAAAAAAAAAACGCTCCACACTCATTGGCGGCTGACCACCGAATGCCTCCTCCACCGTTTGACAGTTCTTATATAGGTAAGGGCGGGGCCACCTGGCGACATCACCTGGTGGAGGCATTCCGCGGTCAGCCATTAAAGGGACACTAAAGGTTCACGTTTTTTTTTTTTTTTTTAAATAACAAACATGTCATACTTACCTCTAATGTGCAGCTCGTTTTGCACAGAGTGGCCCCGATCCTGGTCTTTTGGGGTCCCGCAGCAGCTGTCTCGGCTCCTCCCTGCATCAACTAACCCCCTTCATGGGAAGTGCTCTCCCAAGGGTGTTAGCTTGTGGACGCACTCCCGTGATACAGCCGGCGCCGACTGTATCATACGGCCCGCCGCGTCGTTGTTTGACAGCAGTGCTATCCAATGACTGCGCTGCTATCAATCAACCAATGAATGAGCCGAGAAGCCAGCACGTTCACGGTGTGGGACTTTCGAGGGGTCAGGTAAGTAAACAGGGGGGGCTGGGGGGCCACTAATCCTCAGATGTTTTTTCAAAAACATGTACCTTTACAACCCCTTTAAAGAGTGCAGAATGTTTTTTTTTTCTTTTTCGGTTTCTGACAGTGCGGTGGGGGACACCACTTTTTTATTTTATTTTAATAAAGGAATTGTCAAAAACTGCCTCTGTGTTTTTATTACTTTTAGACACTTTTTTGGTGAATAAGTACACATTGACATGGGGGGGGGGGGGGAGGTCTGGGGTCCCATTCTTAAAGAGGAAGTAAACTGTTTTTTATTTTTTCTGACCTGCAAAGTAAAGGCATAATGTGCTAGTATGCATCGCTGTGTGACTGGCTGGAGCCGCATGATGTCACTTCCACACGTGTGCGGTCACCGGTCATGGCACAGAGCTCTGTAGGAACACACGGGCAGCCGTTCCTTCAGAGCGATTGTGCCAATTACATCATTTGCTGCATATACAGTTAATATCTCCTAAACGGTGCACGTTTAGGAGATATTTACAGTACCAATAGATAAGCCTTATCTATGGGGACAAGGTGCTTTGGGGTGGGGAGAGCAGATCTCCCCCCCCCCTGCCTCGAAGCACCCACCCCCCCCCCCCATGTTAAGGGGAAGGGGGTCTGATATGGTTCAGGAGGGGGAGCTTGCTCATCCCTCCCCCTTTCCTGACCTGCCAGCCTGCATGCTCAGATAAGGGTCTGGTATGGATTTTTAAATGTTGGTGTGGTATGGACTTATTTTTTTTCTTACTATTTTTTGACCGGCAATTTTTTTTTTATTAGCTGTCAGCAGGGAAGCCCATTGAGAGCTGATGGCTCATCAGTTGGTAAAGAAGCCACACCCAGCTTCCCGGCCCTGCTCCTTAACAACCAGCTTTCACTGTGCCCTGATTGGGCAAAACTTTGCCCAATCAGGGTGCAGAATGCACTGTGCAGCGTGCAGTGCATTGAAAGGCATTTGGCGGGGCTAAGACCTGCTGGACACCCTGAAAATTCAACCAATGTTCAGCCAATGTTCGGCCCGAACTCATAACCTTAGTCCCATGTGTGGTCATCCCCTTCCTATGAACATGTCATATCTTAAGCAGGTCTGAACCTGAAAAAAAGCTTACTTACTGTTTGTTATTTGGTAGGAGGTGGAAACAAAATATGGATCTGATTTCACTGACAGTGTGTTTGTTCCAGGTCTGTGACTGACTGAGAAGTAAACAAAAGACATGAAGAAGAGCCCTGGAGCTAGTATATGACTTTGGGTAACAGACTCAGAAATTTCAATTAATGTGTAGGTCAAGCTAAAAACTGTTGCTGGTTTTGGATAACATAGGGAAGGAATAGCACTCATGTTGGTTTTTTTGGATAGTAACAGTACTCTTTCCTAAACAGAGAAAAATAAGTTCTGGCTGGACATACACTTTAAGGCCTGTTTCACACAGAACTTCTTGAAGCTTGTTGAAAGCCTGTTGAAGCCTGCCAGCAGCTTGTTTAAAGTGGCAATCAACACTCCCATTAAGATCTGTGTATAACATTTACAAACTGGAGCTGAATGGTACTTTAAAAGCTTCAACAAAGCTTGCTAAAAGCTCTGCAAAGAGTTTGTCAAAGCTTGCTGTTCACAGTGCTCCTATACAAGGTAAAGCCTGTGTTAAACATACTTTAAAGTGGTTTCACTTCTTAAGAGACATATAAAGTTTAGGATAGATTCTGGAAATGTTAAAATCCCTTTCAGGTTTCTTCAGCCATCTGTGTGTCATTGAAAATATTTCTCTTCACTTTCTGTCCTGTAGACCAGCCTTTTTCAACCACCGTGCCTAGGCCAAAATTGGCCAAAAAATTGTTTACAGGCCAGGAGGTGGATAAAAATGTATTTACTTTTCTTCCAATAAATAGAGCTTTCTTTTGGTGGTATTTGATCACCTCTGCAGTTTTTATTCTTTGTGCTATAAACAAAAGAAGACCGCCAATTTTAAAAAACAAAAAACAAACAATAATTTTTTACTTTCTGCTATAATACATATCAAAAAAAAGTTTTATTTTTTATTCATCATTTAGCCAATATGTATTCTGCTACATATTTTTGGTCCAAAAAAATCGAAATAAGCGTATATTGATTGGTTTGTGCAAAAGTTATAGCATCTACGAAGGGGATAGATTTATGGACTTTTCTTTTAAAGTTTTTACTGGTAATGGCGGCGATTGCGGCGGACAAATCTGACCACAAGTGACACTTTTTTGGGACCAGTAACATTTTTACAGTGATCAGTGCTAAAATAATGCTCTGATCAATGTATAAATGACACTGGCAGGGAAGGGGTTAACACTAGGGGGCGATGAAGGGGTTAACTGTGTTTTCTGGGTGTGTTCTAACTGGGTGGGGGTTGGGTTCACTGGGACAACACAGAGATTGCTGTGCCTGATCACTAGGAACAGCAGATCTCCATGCAGTCCCCTGTCAGAACGGGGATCTGCCTTGTTTACAGATCCCTGTTTTGCCTCTCTGTGCAGCATTAGCGGGTGGCCGGGAGACATCGAGTCCTCCGGGCTTGCGCGCGCGGCCACGGTGCGCATCAGGCATGCGCGTGCCCAAAGTATCTATTGCACTAAATGGCATACAGGTACGTTGTTTCGTGCAAAAGATCCGCCATGCCGCAGTATATGTGCAGTGAGTGGTCTTAAAGTGGTTATTTACACAAATCACAGGTTTTCATTGTGCACTATTATAACTTTCCAGCCAATTACACCATCAGTTGATAAGGGGTGACATCTAGTGCATGCAAAGCATCTTTGTTTGCCCCTCCCCTGCCCCTCTCCATCAGCTCTGAGGTCACATTAGCTTAGTGAGGGAGAGAAACTGAGAGAAGAGAAAAACCTTGGAATACCAGTCAGTACTGTATTTGGAGGCAGCTTGGTCACGTGACGTACCCCCCGTGCTTTGGACTGTCGGAGAGATCGTTTGGTTATATATGTGAGCGGCGGCTTTCATTCCCCAGCGAATCCCACTATAGGAACCGCTTTGAGCGGTGACAGGTCCGCAGCCTCAGTGCCGGATGGGCACCCCCCAATGTAAGGAGCCATTTGGCTGTTTTTTATGTATATTTTAACATTTTAAATTAAACGGTATCACGCTATTTGGCTTCCTGGCCTCTCTTCTTTTGCATACAATCCCGTGTGAGGTTCCTGAATCTGCAAAGTGGTCTGCCCGTATCTCCATGTGTTGCAGGCACAATCCTGCATAAGCTTAGTTGACCATCTTTTTCATTAAAGGGGTCAACGAGCTCTGGTAAGAGCAAACTTTATCTAAAGCACCTTGGGTGGAATTGAAAATTATACAGAAGCGGTGGTGGCATTTCTTCTTTCACAGAACTACTGTATCAATACAATTGGACTTTGTTCACTGTTTTATTTTATTTTTATTTTTTGATCATATTTGAATTCACTGTGTGTGGTTTCAAGTGCAGCTCCGACTGCAACTGTTGGGACTTATTTATATACTATTTTTGTTATCTATGTTGCAATTTCATTGCTAAACAGATACTTTTTCACGGCACTATACTTATTTTGTATGGGCCTAGCGCCCTCTATTTATATTCTATCATGTCCACATATCACTTGTGTTATTGAGGAGCAGCTTATAATTTATTTATATACACTTATAAATATTTATATATTTTTATCTATAGTTAGGCGCGGAATTTCACTTTACACAGTACTGTATTTGCTTTGGAAGAATAAATCACCTCTATAGCTATGTGTCCTACATGTGTGGATGTTGCTGCGTTATACAAAACTATTTGTTTCATTTTTTTTACATTTTAGAATAGGGTGCCTCAAGATTTTAAAGGGTGCATTGACTGAAAAAAGGTTGCAAAACACTGATAAAGAAGCAACAAGAAATGTGAGGAATCCACTTAGATTGTTGCCGTTGAAACATCTCTCCCCATTAGAAGATTTTCACTCTACTCCTATTCTGGTGACAATTCAAAACCTTTGGATGACAGTGGTCACCAGTGCAAACACACAGAGTGAACCCCCCTAATGGGACTTAGTTAGGGGTTCCCACTCCTTACCATTCTATGAAAACTAGAAAACAAAAGGTTTTCACTTGTTCTGTTTCCTGGTCATTGTGCTTCTCCTCTCTATTCTTTATTTTTTGGCATCCTTGTTCTGTTTCCTCCTTCTCATGTTCTATTCTAAGCATTTTCACACTACAACTTGATGGTGCAGCTGGCAAACACCCCTTGTCAGCTTACTAGACCACTAGAATCATTTGTTCTCTCTCCTTCCGCATGGTGAATCCATTTGTTTCAATCTCTTTTCCTGAATCTCCCTCTTATGATATAATCTTTTCAGTGGCCCGAATTCAGATAGGAGTTACGACAGTGTATCTCCGGAGTGTGAGGGGTCGTATCTATGCGCCTGATTCGTAGAATCAGTTACGCATAGATTTCCCTAAGATACGCCCAGAGTAACTCTCTTACACCGTCGTATCTTATGCTGCATATTTACGCTGGCCGCTAGGTGGCGCTTCCGTAGATTTCCGCAAGGAATATGCAAATTAGGTAGATGCGCCGATTCAGAAACGTACGTCCGCCCGGCGCATTTTTTTACGTCGTTTACGTTAGGCTTTTTCCCGCGTAAAGTTACCCCTGCTATATGAGGGGTATCCTATATTAAGTATGGACATCGGGCCAGCGTCAAATTTTCCGTCGATTACTTCGTTTGCGTAAGTCGTTCGCGAATAGGGCTGGGCGTAATTTACGTTCATGTCGAAAGCATTGGCTTTTTGCGGGTAATTTGGAGCATGCGCACTGGGATACGTTCACGGACGGCGCATGCGCTGTTAGCCAAAAACGTAATTTACGTGGGGTCAGCCATCATTACCATACAACACGCCGACTGCATGTAGAATTTGAATTCCGCGGGCTTACGCCGGACCACATACGCTACGCCGCCTTAACTTAGGGCGCAAGTTCTTTCTGAATATGGAACTTGCGCCCTAATTTTTATGGCGGCGTAACGTATCTGAGATACGTTACGCCCGCCAATAGATACACAATTGTATCTGAATCCGGGCTAGTGTGTTTATTATAGTTTTGCGCCCCCCCCATTTTGTCAAAACAAGGTTTAAATAAAGCAAACAAGTAAAAGGAATAATAGGATTTATAGATTTCTTATGATAGTACGTAATGATATGGCTTATAGTCGTCTTTCAGAATAGGCCGCAGTGTTGACTGGTCGTGTTTAGTGATTTCCACAGCTTAAAACAATATTCTGCTTTTTATTCTGCTTCTGCAATAAAGCTATGCTTATTGAACAAAATGTTCTGTCTAATCTTCGAATAATTAAGGGATTATTGTATATACTGTATAATATTCCATCACGTTACTTGGCGTATATAACTCCCTTGTCAACTGCACATCAGAGTGCAATGGTCCAACTAAAATATTCATAACTACGAACTAATGTCTGCAAAGCTCTTTTTTATTGGCTGAACATACAGCATATGAGCTCACTAGGGGACACAAACCATATCCTGTGGTGCTACCGTAATGTCAAGAATTCCTAGTGAGCTGTCAACCTTCATTTTTCTGAATATGCATTGCTCCCATAGAATAGGGGCCTCCTGTATGTAGGTCACTGGTGCGAGTGCTTCCACATCTCTTTGACATACATTGCGTTAGGAGTAAACCAGCAGGCTGCTGGGTGCTTATGGCCTGAGGGGAACCAGAAAAGGCGTTTTCTTTATCCTGCAGTATATGCATAATAATTTTTAACAATAGCCTATTAGAGAAAGAGGGCATAGGGAGCCTGCTGTGCAGGTCCAACTGTTTAATCCCCTGGCAGGATGACCCGAGTTCTATTAGCTTCCTCTTCATAAAGCTGTAAACCCACCACATATATTATAATCTGACTGTACAGTCTACCAACAACTACGCAGTACGGGGGCTTGCCTGGATATTAATTAAATGGATAGTCTAGATATGTTCTCATATAATCTAGCTTTGGTGAATATAAAGGAAATTGTACGAAGGTTGTAACAAGCATGGTGAATTGTAGTAAAATCTGTGAATCTGTCTATAAAGACTAATGATATCAATGATACATCTACGTGTTTACAATGGTGTGCAGTGCTCCTAAATATGTATATATAGCACTGGTCGCCTCAACTCCTATAGTGTCAGCTCATGGGCAGCACAGTAGCTTAGTATTTATTTCTGACTTTGCAGACCTAGGGTCCTACATTATACTCTGAGGCCCCGTACACACGTCCGAGAAACTCGACGGGCAAAACACATCGTTTTGCCCGTCGAGTTCCTTGTGAAGCCGCCGAGGATCTCGGCGAGCCGAAATTTCCCATTGAACAACGAGGAAATAGAGAACATGTTCTCTATTTCCTCGCCGAGGTCCTCGTCGGCTTCCTCGGCCGAAAGTGTACACACGGCCGGGTTTCTCGGCAGAATTCAGCTCCGACCGAGTTTCTGGCTGAATTCTGCCGAGAAACTCGGTCGTGTGTACGGGCCTTACAAAATCACATGAATATTCATACCTGACCTACATACAACTTTCATCTAGGAGCTCAGACTTCCTCCCACAGGCCAAAAACATATCATTAAGCTTTACGCCAAAATAAGTGTGTGTATAGGCCAAGTGGTCACAGACCCATGACAGTAGTTCTATGTATTAAAACAGTGGTTCCCAACCTTTTTCAGACCAGGGCCTGGTAAATTCTTCCACAGCCTTCCCTGCCTCAACTGTAAAGAATAACGTTTATACGCACACAATATAAGCATGGAATTGTAGGAACATGGACCTAAATTGCTGGAAGGCTCTGGATGGAATTGGGTGTCACTGTGGGGAGGATGGGGGTTGAAATTTGAGTTAGGGCACTCTGAAGCCCTGTATGTTTCCAACGGGGGCTAAGGAGCACTAGGGAGGTTGGGGGGCACTGTGGGATACTATGGAGGGCTGAAGGCTCTGCGACAGGCTGGGAGCATTTTGAAAGGCTTTGTGGCACATGGAATCTAAAGACTCTGAGGGGGCCAGGGGGCACTGTTGACCACTAAGGGAGGTTGGGGGCACTATGGGTACAGGAAGGCACTGTGGGATGTTAAGGGATCTGCAGCTGGTTGGAGGGCCAGGAGAGGAGTGGCCATAGCCCAGCAGTGGGCCACGGCCTGGTGGTTGAGAATCATTTGTCTACAACACAGGGGTAAATGTCAGTGCTTACTAATTAAGGGGATGGACGTCAGCTTCCCATCCACGAACCTTAAAAAAAAAAACATGTTTTTGTTGGTACATGGTAGGAAGCTGTTTAAATCTCTAAACACAACTAATGACTTCTATTACTGCCTCTTTCAAGGAAATAGCAGTTGTGGTTCTAGATACCCTAATAAATTCTAAATGTGCCCCCAACGTAATACAACATGTGGAATGACAGTACTCAGCGTAGACCTAGGGAAATTCCTATTGCATCACAGGAGGTTTTTTTTTGTCATGCTGCATACCAGCTCAACTATAGGATGCAAGGGAAGAGGGGGAATTCACAGGTCCTATTTTAATCTTTCCACATGGGCCTAAATATTATAAGGCAGGGAGACATAGAAAAACAGTGAGGGCCAGATCCACAAAGCAGTTACGCTGGCGTATCTATTGATACGCCGCGTAACTTCTAGTTTGCTCCGGCGTACCTTTGTTTTGTATCCACAAAACAAGATACGCCTGAAGCTGGGCTAGATCCGACTGGCGTACATCTTAGTACGCCGTCGGATCTAAGGTGCATATTTACGCTGGCCGCTAGGTGGCGTTTCCGTTGATTTCCGCGTCGAGTATGCAAATTAGCTAGATACGGCGATCCACGAACGTACGCCCGGCCGGCTCATTTTTTTACGTAGTTTCCGTAAGGCTTTTTTCAGCGTATAGTTACCCCTGCTATATGAGGCGTACCCTATGTTAAGTATGGACGTCGTTCCCGCGTTGAATTTTGTAATTTTTACGTCGTTTGCGTAAGTCGTTCGCGAATAGGGCTTTGCTTAGAATGACGTTCACGTCGTAAGCATTGGCTTGTTGCGGGTTAATTTCGAGCATGCGCACTGGGATACCCCCACGGACGGCTCATGCCCTGTTTAGAAAAAACGTCATTTACGTCGGGTCAAGTAAAATTAACATAAAACACGCCTACATCTTTAACATTTGAATTCCGCACCCTTACGCCGGCATATTTACGCTACACCGCCGTAACTTTAGAGGCAAGTGCTTTGTGAAAACAGCACTTGCCTCTCAAAGTTGCGGCGGCGTAGCGTTAATACGATACGCTACGCCGGACTAAAATTACGATCCGCTACGTGGATCTGGCCCTAAGTGTCTTCCACAAAAGTGGGGTTGTTGTCTATTTAAAACTGTACTGGTGTCGTTTTATGCGGTTAGATCATGCACCAACAAAGCACCCTTTTCTTGAAATTGAGCTGTGGCAATACCTGAGCTGCAGGTGTTTTTATGTATAGGGAGATGACTGGTGACTCAAACTACTATATCTACAAGCTAATGCCTACAAAAGAGATGCAGCACTTTAAGCCCTCATATCCACAAATCCAAAAACCTTCCGGGGCTTTATTTTTCTTCTCAAACTAAACAGCCAAAAAAGGAAACGCAGACAAATTCCCCTCCTTGTTTTCAGCTTTCCTTTAGCTATTCTCAACAGTGTATTTAATACCTACAAATTGACTTCTGCATAGAGAATACGCTGGACACTTCACACTGCTCGAGTTACGCTGCCTGATTTGCGAGCCCTGTGTGCTGGAATAATGGCTTCACTTCATGACAGGCGTCAGCGTCGTTTGACATCCCCTAGGTCAGCGCTAGCCAATTTACTTCATGACACAAAGTGGCCCTCTGAATGTTTTATAAGCAGTAAACAGCAGCCTGCTGGAAATGAAGTCTCCTAAAGACCCAGAGGACTGGCAAATGCTGGGCTGAGGGATCAATTGACGTGTTCTAGAAAAGTCAATAATAAATCTGCCTGTGCCTCCACCCCACCTACCCGCGCACTGCTGCTGGATCCTAGAAGACATCAGCAACACCTGTATGTGTATCCCTCTGGCATCTGCTCACGTACAGGTCCCACATTCCTGCTGAGTCGCATTATTTCACATCATTAAAATACTACTGACCCAAAAAAACTGAACCAGAGGCTTCCAAGCTTGTACACTGCCATGCACTGCAGTTAATGTATAAAATAAAAACAACATCTCAAGGTTATTTTTATACTAAAACACAATTTTTTTCAAGTTTCATGACATTTAAGGCAGAACTCCATGCAGATATAATACAGTTTTAAAAGGCAGCTAGATCAGCCTCCTGTAGATTATTGTACAGTGGCATTTGGACTGGAAGAGGGAGGGGCAGCACTATGAACCAATCAGGTGTGCTACATGCCAACTTGCTAATGAGAAACATGCTGACACATGGAGATAGCAGAGGGATGACTCCTGCTCCTCCTCTACTCTCCAATGACAAGCTAGGGGCAGAATGGTGACCAGGCTGCATGCCTTACCTTCAGCAGAGAAAAGTCAGGTCAATGACCTGGCTGTGCTGCCTGAGGCCTGGTACACACGATAGGATTGATCCGCGGATACAGTCCGCCGGACCGTATCCGCGGATAAATCCTCTGCGGATTTTAATCCGATGGAGTGTACACACCATCGGATCGAAATCCGCGCCGAATTCCCATTGCGGTGACGTGTCGCCGCGATGATGACGCGGCAAAGTGCGCGACGCTGTCATATAAGGATATCCACGCATGCGTTGAATCATTACGACGCATGCGAGGGATGGGTTCGGACGGATCGATCCGGTGAGTCTGTACAGACCACCGGATCGATCCGCTGGAGCCGATTCCAGCGGATAGATTTGTTAGCATGTCTACAAATTTTTATCTGCTGGAAATCGGAAATATCCGCTGGAACGTACACACCAGGGGATCTATCCGCTGAAACCGATTTTTCAGCGGATGGATCCTCTCGTGTGTATGGGGCCTCAGAGTGCTAAGTAATGCCTCGTACACACGATACAATTGTTGGGCAACCAAGCATCTGATTTTTGTTAAAAGGGCGTGTGCCAGGATCTTGTCTTGCATACCAAAGGTACACAATTGTTGTGCAAACAAACACGAATGTAGTGACGTACTACGAGGAATTTCAGCTCTTGAGCGCCACCCTTTGGGCCCCTTCTGCTAATTTCATGTTTGGTAAGCATTGATTCCGAGCATGCACGTTTGTACTTTAGAATTTTGTGTGACGGATTTGTGTACTGACCATACGAAAATCTGACGTCAAACCATTGTCTGCCGAAAATTGACTAGCCTGCCATTCAACATTTGTTGGCAGAAAATTGGACAACAATTGTCAAAAGGAGATTTTAGGACAACAGTCTGTCAACAGACAATCCCCTGCCAACAATCAAACCGTGTGTACCAGGCTTAAGTCTCAGGAATGGATGGACAAAAATTGAAAATCTTGAAAAGTAAACTATATGGATTTTAGCTGTGTATTACCTGCCTGGCTGGAGTTCATTTTCAATTTCAGTTTTTATAACTGTGTGATATTTTATTAAATGATGATGTTCTTATCAAAATGTCAAGTTTGCATATTTGATGTAGGAAAAGAGGCATGGATTTATCTTTTCAAATACAATATTAATTTATTTTTCATGTATTGCCAGTTCTATTAACTCATATTATCTCTACTTCAAATGACTATGGGGCAGATTCACGTAGATGGGCGTAAATTTGGGCGGGCGTAACGTATCTGATTTACGTTACGCCACCGCAAGTTTTTCAGGCAAGTGCTTTATTCACAAAGCACTTGCGTGTAAAGTTGTGGCGGCGTAACGTAAATCACCTGGCGGAATTCAAATTCGGCGGGTAGGGGGCGTGTTTCATGTAAATGAAGCGCGTCCCAGCGCCGAACGAACTGCGCATGCGCCGTCCCTAAAATATCCCGGCGTGCATTGCTCTAAATGACGTCGCAAGGACGGACGACTTACGCAAACGACGTAACTTTTCAAAAATCGAAGCGGGAACGACGGCCATACTTAACATTGGCTTTGCCTCATAGACCCAGGGGCAACTTTACGCCGGGAAAAGCCTAACGTAAACGTCGTAACTTTACTGTGTCGGCCGCACGTACGTTCGGGAATTCGCGTATCTAGCTAATTTGCATGCTCGATGGGGAAATCGACGGAAGCGCCACCTAGCGGTAAAAAAAAAAAATGGAGTTAAGATCCGACGGCGTAAGAGACTTACGCCTGTCGGATCTAATGGAAATCTATGGGTAACTGATTCTAAGAATCAGTCGCATAGATACGACGGCACAACGCTGAGATACGACGGCGTATCTGGAGATACATTGTCGTATCTCCCTTGTGAATCTGGGCCTATATGTTCAATCCTCAACAACAGACACGTTATAGTGTCAGTCAGAAACAGGTGGTATTTTTGAGGTGAAAATATGCAAGAGTTTTCATTTTTTCACAAATTCAGAACAACAACAAAGGGTAATATGCAGTAAACATGGTTTGTGATAAAATAAGTGAATTGAAAAAAATGTTGATCTTACAATATCACATATTAATGAATACACCAAACGCTTTAGTGAATTGACCCTATATTATTTTTGATCTTGGTAGTGAATTTAGCTTAGGTAATGCAGATTTAAAGCTGGCCATAGGTGTGCGATTATTAAATAGATCAGAAAACTATTTCATGGGGATGTATCAATCAGATGGGTTTAACAACCCTGCAAACTACTATTGTTTAATCTGAGACTGGTGTACATGTTTCCCTGTCATCCTACATTATTTTTTTTGCTTAACATGCATGATCAGGTGTGCTAAAGAGGGTAATCCTAGCATGCATGTTTAGTCACCAATCACATTCATGCAGGCCCTAGAAAATGATAATTGGAACCCGAAAGTTTGAATCTGACTGATGTTTATTTGGACCAATACAAACATTTCTCTATATTCATGTTATGAGCAGGACAGAATGATCTTTCATCTGATTGCAGATGACAATCATTACTTGTACAAGTAGCGAGAAAATCAAAAATTGAATTTCAAAACCATGAAAAAAAGCTGGATTTGTTATATTGATGCAAAGTATCCACACAGTTTAAATCACTAACCAGTGAAATACCTGATGATTGGAGTAGGCCTTAAAGTGCTATAAAGTCTTGTTTTTATTGTTTAAAAATAACAAAAATGTAATACTTACCTGCCCTGTGGCATGTTTTTTGCATCCTCCTCTTCTCAGGTCCCTCGCCGGCGCCCCTAGCCCTTTCCTTCTGCCGAGTGCCCCCACAGCAAGCAGCTTACTATAGGGGGAACCAAAGCCGAGCCGCTGCTCTGTGTGTCCATTCAGACATGGACACATGGTTCAGCCCCACTCTCTCTCTTCTCATTGGCTCACTGATTGTGATTGACAGCAGATGGAGCCAATGTCGCCCGCTGCTGTGTCTTAGCCAATCAGGAGGGAGAGACTCAGACAGCGGAGGCTCTCGTGCAACATCGCAGGATAGATATGGGGCTCAGTTAAGTATTAGGGGGGCTGCTGCACACTAAGCCTAGGTTCACATTGCTGCGGGTTAGAAATTGTGTGAGTTCAGCTGAACTCAAACAATTTGAACCCGGCAATGCAATCTGACTTTAGGGGGGCAATTTGACAGACATTTGCGCGGGTTCCTGCACAGATGTCTATTGAAATCGCCCCCCAAAGATGCCAAAAGTAGTACAGGAGCTACTTTTGGAAACGATGCAGACCTTTGGTGAGAGTGTCATGTGACTAGTCATTTATGATTGGGAGTTTATGAAACACCCAGCTTATTGTCCAGATTTAGCGTCATCTGATTTCCATCTTTTTGGACCGCTCAAATAGGCTTTATGGGGAAGAAGATTTTCATGTGATGATGATGTGAAAGCAGAGGTGCATCAATGGCTAAACGCCCAACCAAAAACATGTTTTGCTGATGGCATTAAAAAGTTGGTACAACGTTAGGAAAAATGCATCGCAAAGGAAGGTGACTATGTAGAAAAGTGATGTAATGTGTTTTTTAAAATTCTTAATAAATCATTTTAAAAAGTGTAAACTTTTTGAAGTCCCCTCGTATTTATGTTTTTGGGCTATAAATAAGTACATCTGCCTAGAAATTACAAAACTATTCTAGTTGGTAGAAACACATTGTGGCCTCACCAAAACACTTTGCAATCTGAACTAAGGGTCTGACCAGGTTAAAGTGTAAGTAAACCCCCCTATCGTTTTCAGCCAAGGAAGCTGCCATCTTTGCCTCTGTTTAATCTACAACTGCCATGATGCTGCACATGTGATCAGTTATGACACCAGCCATTGGATGGTTTGACAGTTTGGTTGAGAGCACAACCAATGGGAGTGTTAAATTGTCAGCATGTGCCACAAATGAAACTGTGTTTACTTTTGCTTTAAGGCCGGTATCATTTTCTATGCAAAATCTACATAATTGCATATGATCAGACCACAATAACCACGTTCATTAGCATTCAATCATATGCAAGGCCTAAGGCCCAACATTCCAGCATCACAAGGTCCTGTCATTGTTGGAGTGGCTTCCACATGACGGTATCCAGCGGCACCAGAGTGCCTCTGGAACGGAAATCAAAGGTATTGTTCAATAGCAGTGCTAAAGGGAAGCTGTATCCAAGGCAACCAATGAGGTAGCATTTATCATCAGGTTTCTGCTATCAGACTTATGAAAGCTGATCAGGGATTGGTTGTTATGAGTTGTCAATATATTGGCCTTACGTTCTGCTCTACCTTGCAAAATAAGGTGGAAGCTTTGAAAGAGTTGCAGTAGAAGGTAGGCAGTTAAAGAGGATCTTAAACATTCTTTCAAATGTCAAACTGCTATCATGCTGCGAAGGTAAAATCCTGCTTATTGATGTGCTACATTTTTACAGATTAACATAACTGATATAAAAACTCAAGAGGCAACTTGCCAGGAGAGTCCCATAACTTGCACACAGTTATAAATGACAACATGGTGCACCCAGCTTCACCTGGCCCCATCTTTTTTTAAAGTTTGACTACACTAGGTAACAGACACCTGTGGCAATGAGGCTGTTAAGGAACTACAAATTGCAGGCCTTTGGGACAGGCAGGGGCTTCTAGTTGCCTGCCATTGGTTGTGAACGCCTGCTCTAAGACATCTGTATCATCAGCTCCCTCCTCTCTGTGTCACTGAAGACGCGAGAAGCACAGTGAAAATACCATAGCATTAGATATTTGTATGTCGACCAAGCAATGTCTGCAAGCTGTGTTAACCCTTGCATGGAAAGAGATGCCTGCGGCTTTTTGTCACCCCCTCCCAGTCAAGCTCTTTGATGTTTAAGCCTTCTGCCTAAAAAGTTTTTGCATCTTGATTGTATTAATCAGGTGCCCCTGACCACTTGGAATGCAGAATGCGAGCATGATACAATGGCAAGGAGTGACGAAGCAGGGGAGAACTGTGTTGTCTAGCAACTGAGAGTATTAGGAATAATTCCTGTTTAATTTTAGGCATGAACATAAAAAAATAAATAAAAAAAAGACCACAACACACATTACCTGATGATGGCATGCACAGGCGCTTGCTTACCTTTTGCCCCTCGGAGAACAAATCCAAAGCCTTCATTATCCTTTTTCTGTAGGACCACAGTCTTCTCTTCAATAATGCAGTCACTGTAGGGAGAATTTCGAGCATAACGACCATTATTACATCCCCTTGTCATCACGGCTGCAGTTGCTCTTCGAGAATACATGTTTATCATGATCACCAATTAATCACACAGCATTTACAGGTGCCAGTATGAAAGATTAAAACAAAAATCAAAAGGTGTTAAATATAAATCAAAACATTAAACATAAAAAAAAAAAAAAAAAAAAAAAAAAAGAAATAGCCGGCAGGATCAGTACTACATGGCAGAATGCAAGAGATGTGACTGGAGGAGGAGAGACTGCAGAAAACAGAGGTAGGCTCTCGACATGATGATCCTTGCGATGTACAAATGGCTGGGGGAGCAAGCGATCATGTCAGCTGTGTGCCAGACGAAACTACCAGAGAGAAGTGCATTTAATAAAGATCCCTTAAAACTCTGCAAGCTATAGATCCACCAGGGTCTTCTCCCAAATGAAAACACACAGCCAAACAGAAAAGGAATCAGGTGGCATCATGAAGCTGCCAGGGTTTTGTTCTTCTTCTTGTCCAAGCCAGCTAAAGGCACACATTAAGTCAGGGAAAAAAAACAATAAAATAACAGAAAAAAAAAAAAAAAAGAAAATCAGAGCTTTGCATCAAAACCCCATTTCCAGCCCTGGTGAATGTTGCATGCTGCAAGGATCCCACATGGTCACGTGACTGCCTAGAATGCCAGCAACGTGTAGCTCCGCGTCATCCTGTGCAAATTTCCACAGCATTAGGAAGACTGCATCATCTCAGTAGTTTCAGGGCAGATTCTAGTCTCAGGAGGATGCAGGCACATGCTACGGTAATAGTCCGAAAATCAAAACCTCAATTACTGGTCCGAGATTAGTCTTGCATGTCTCAGATTGTCTCGCTTCCATTAAAGATGACTTTAAAGCCACCCTAGCAGCAGAATTAACCCCTCATATGCAAGAAGGTCTAGGAGCAAAACCTGCATGGAAAGGCGTTCTACTGGTAGAGGGTGCATGATCTACTGTCTGTAATCAAAGTGCTAGACAGACACTGACAGGATGGCCAGAGGCTGGGGAGAAAGAATCCCCTGCAGTTTTTTTTTTAATGGGAGGCAGCTGCGATCATCCAACTCAAAGGGTCAGTGAGGGGATAAACAGAGGGACATGCAATCCTAAACACAATCTCAAGAAAGAAAAGGCTCTGTCTGCAGGAGATGCTTCATCCTGGGAGTCAGCGCCAGATTTGGTTGGGCTTTTGATGAAAAAAGATTCTTCACCTCATATGACCCCACTCATGTAATGGGGACCCGTTAGGACGGCCGCTGTCTGTTAAAGCCAAGGCTCACATCCATTGCTGGAGGCTGCTATCACCTAGCTCCCAGTAGCCGGGTTGGTTCTATGGCAAATCATACAAGTACAGCTTCAATGACATGGCTGGATAAGAGACGCAGCGCTAGTTTTAGTCCAAAGTACAAAATCAGGTTAATTGATTGAAGAACATATGACTTGTTCTAATGGTTAGGAATGGTGAGATGAATTCATCTAGTGTAGACATCACAGTGATTTTTTCACAAAGTGCACCGCCACCATATAGAAAACTTGCTTACCAGATGGCAAGCAAAACCAGGCATGTGGCTATAGCCCGGCCAAGTCCTTTGCATGCACAGATGATCTTAGGAAACCCTGGGTAGATAGTTGCACTGATTCTCACACCGATACCACCATAAGATCCGTAATCGTAACATTCAGCATTGAACGCAGAAAGAGAAAACTGACCATAGCCTAATATTGTCTAATTGCTAGTAAAAAATTCAAATAGAAAATATTGCACTTACATTAAAAAGTTTAAAATGTGTGCATAAAATGAGAAGCTGGCCAGCTACAAAACAAACTTTTGTCCTCCTAGTGAGACAACATGGCGACGTCAGCATGTACCCTCTCCTCCAGACGTGTTTCGTCATACGTGACGTTGTTAATAATAATATGGCTGCCCTGGAACTAGTCCTGCTTCTGGGAGTCAGAAAATGGCAGCCTCCAGCACTCAGGTACTGTATGTTGCCATGACAGATTTCCTCTTAACAGCAGAATTTTACCTATAATAAGGCTTACCTATAGGTACAGTAAAACCTTGGTTTGAGAGTAACTTGGTTTGAGAGCATTTTGCAAGACAAGCAAAATGGTTTAATAAATGTTGCCTTGATATACAAGCGATGTCTTGATATAAGAGTAGCGTCATGTCACAACTGAGTATAAAAAAGAAGAGAGGAGCCTCTAAGTGTAGCAATATGGTTACATTTATTGAAGGTACAACATTTAGCAACTTATTGCTACACTTAGAGGTGCCTCTCTTCTCTTTTATACTCTGTAAAAAATGCTTTGATATACAAGTGCTTTGGATTACAAGCATGTTTCTGGAACGAATTATGCTCACAAACCAAGGTTTTACTGTACTGTAAATAGCTCCTAAATGTGCATCATTTAGGAGATATTTATTGTACACGTAGCCGGTGCCACCCAGGCCGTTCCTTCAAAGTCCTGTGCTGTAAACACCAGCTCCAGTGTGCCTGTGCGGAAGTGACGTCATTGTGCATTAAGGTGAAAAAACACCTGGCAATGACGGGCCCCCCAGCCCCCGTTTACTCACCTGAGCCTGTGTACCTGCTCTGTGCGTCCCCCGGCGTCCTCTTCTCCATGGAGTCTCGGCGTTGATTGGATTGATTGATAGCAGTGCAGCCATTGGCTCACGCTGCTGTCAATCAAATCCAATGACGCGGCCGCCGGGGGGTTGGAACGAGACATACACTCTGTGTCTATGGACTAAGGCAGACTGTATGAGACGGGAGAGCGCCCGCAAGATAACCCCCTCGGGAGAGAGCTTCAAGAGGGGGTTAGCTATTGTTGGGAGGAGCCGAGAGAGCCGCCGTGGGACCCCAGAAGAGGAGGATCTGGGCCACTCTGTGCAAAACGAACTTCACAGTGGAGGTAAGTATGCTATGTTTGTTATTTAAAAAAAAAAATAAGCTTTAGAACCCCTTTAAAGGAGATCTGCATAAAATATTTATGTAAAAGGACATCGGGAGGTAGGTGTACATTTCTCAGTGTTATCATTTCCCAGACACATCTTTCTGAAAAATGTGCGGGGAGTGTAGTTCTAGTTTCATAGCTAATGGTACCATTGAACTTCACTCACAGTTTTTGGATAGCCATACATAAAAAAGGACAGCATGAAGGTAAATGTAATAAACACATTATACCAGGGACGTGCGGTGAGGTCAGTGGTTGGTGAGGCACTGGCTAGTATCAGAGCCAGATACACACAGGTTACATACGCCCTGATCGTTAGAGCGAGAGCAATAATTCTAGCACTAGATCTCCTCTTTAACTCTAAACATGTAACCTGTAATACATTTAAAAATGTCTCCTATGGAGATTCATAAGTACTGAAGTTTGGCGCCATTCCACAAGTGTGCGCCATTTTAACCACTTAAGGACGGGGCCTATTTTTCAAACTTGTTGGTTACAAGTTAAAATAATTTTTTTAGCTCGAAAATAACTTAGAAAAAATATATATATGATGTTTGGGGGTTCTAACACCCTAGAGAATAAAATGGCAGTTGTTGCAATACTGTCACACCATATTTGCACAGAGGTCTTACAAGCACACTTTTTTGGAAAAAATACACATTTTTTAATTAAAAAATAAAACAGTAAAGTTAGCCCATTTTATTTTTTTTTATGTTGTGAAAGATAATGTTTTGCGCCCACTCGTAGAATGGCGACAAACTTTTACCCTTAAAAATCTGCAACGTTTAAAACATTGTGGTTGCATGTTTTGAGTTACAGAGGAGGTCTAGGGCTAGAATTATTGCTCTCGCTCTATTAATCGAGGTGATACCTCACATGTGTGGTTTAAACACTGGTTTTATATGCAGGCGCTACTCACATATGCTTTCGCTTCTGGACACGAGGACAGGGTGCGTTAAAAAAAAAAATGTTTTATTTTTTTTCTTATTTAATTAACTTTTTTATTTTTACACTATTCTTTTAAAAAAATAAATTGTGTCACTTTTATTCCTATTGCATCCCTTGTAATAGAAGCATGACAGGACCTTTTAAATTTGAGATCTGGGGTCAAAAAGACTTTAGATCTTATATTTACACTTAAATACAATGAAAAAAAAATGTCCTTTGAAAAAAATAAAAAAAGTTCCCTTAACCACTTAAGGGCCCCCTACCGACCATATACGTTGGCAGAATGGCACGGCTGGGCACAATCACGTACCTGTACGTGTCTCTTTAAGTCCAGCCGTGGGGTCATGAGCGCGCCGCCGGTCCAAAGCTCTGTGACCGCGCCCGCAGGACCCGATCGCCGCCGGTGTCCCACGATCGGTCACCGGAGCTGAAGAACGTGGAGAGGTGTGTGTAAACACACCTTCCGCGTTCTTCATTGTGGCAGTGTCAGCGATCGTCTGTTCCCTGATATAGGGAAAGACGATCACTGACGTCACACGTCCACCCCCACCCCCTACAGTTAGAAACGCATATGAGGTAACACTTAACCCCGACAGTGCCCCCTAGTGGTTAACTCCTAAACTGCAATTGTCATTTTCACAGTAAACAATGCATTTTTATAGCTCTTTTTGCTGTGAAAAATGACAATGGTCCCAAAAATGTGTCAAAATTGTCCGATGTGTCCGCTACAATGTCGCAGTCACGAAAAAAATCGCTGATTGCCACCATTAGTAGTAAAAAGAAATATTAATAAAAATGCAATAAAACTATCCCCTATTTTGTAAATGCTATAAATTTTGCGCAAACCAATCGATAAACGCTTATTGCACAAAAAATCGCAGAGGTGATCAAATACCACCAAAAGAAAGCTCTATTTGTGGGGAAAAAAGGACGCCAATTTTGTTTGGGAGCCACTTCGCACGACCGCGCAATTGTCAGTTAAAGCGACGCAGTGCCGAATCGCAAAAAGGGGCAAGGTCTTTAACCTGCATAATGGTCCGGGTCTTAAGTGGTTAAGAGCAGTTTTGATGTCGCTTCTGCCCTGCAATTGTATGGAGCTGGATGGAGGCCATCTTCCCCTCACTCAGCTCCATGCCAAGCAGGGGAAAGGCCCCCGATCGCCTCCACCGCTGCCAACGACTCCGGTGAGCGGCAGAGGGCACTGGAGAACAGCAGGAGGGGCCAATAAAAGTGATTTCACGGCCAATCCGCTGCTGAGACCACCTTTTCCTGAAAGCGGAAAAAGTGGCAAGCACAGCGCAGTACAAGCACAGTAACCTAGCCCTATTAATAAGTACAAGAAGTGTTGGGGATGTAGTGCCACTGTCGCAGCGGCTGTTTTTATCCCCACAGCCTTTTTTGCAGTAGCCGACTATTAGCTAGATATGAATTTTGCATTAAGCAGCAACCATACACACCTCTTGTACTTAAAGTGTATGTAAACCCTCACATTTGAAGTGAACAGCCTCAGCTGATACACAGAGATTAATCAAATCTCCCTACATAAATTTAACATGTATATCTGCTGTCTTCAGCTTTATATACTGTTTAGAAAGTGCACATCCTGTTAGAATTTTCTCTTCCAGATTCATCTGTAGGAGTGGATTATTGCTATACACTGTGAGACAGCTGGTTAGAGGAAAGGCCCACATCCCCTTCCCACACATGCAGAGGTTGCCTGCAAATAGTTTAGCTGTGTGCTAATCTATTTATAGCAACCCCGGGGGCCTCCGACACACACTTCAGGCCCCCGTCTTGGAGACCTTGTCAAAAGTTATCAGGCTGATAAAAGAAGAACAGAGCAGGAAAAAGTTACGGGACTTAGTACTTTGAAGAGAGATAAAAAAAACACTGCAGATAGATGTGCCCAGCTCAAATTTCATGAATCGGGTTTACATCCACTTTAATAATAGGGCTAAGTTATGCCCCGTACACGTTTCCATTGGATTTTCCGATCGTGTGTAGCCCCATCTGAGTTTTTTAATCGGAAATTCTGATGAATTCCATCAGAGTTTAGATATAGAATATGTTCTATTTTTTTACGATGGAATTCCGATGTGATTTGGCCGGGCAAAAGCCTAAACGTGCGTACTTTTGCATTTTTGAAAATCATTTTTTACAGCATCCAAAAAGAAAAAGAAGCCATAATGTTCCCACTGGACATGTATTACGCAGTTACCTATAGCTGTTGTAAAGTAGTAGTTACCAATAGTTACAAATAGAAAATTTTTTTATGAAGTTCAGTATTAATTTAAAAAATTAATGTGCCCAAAATCCAAAATTGTATCAACTGAAGTTGAATGGGTTCTGAAGTTGCAGGAATTAGGGGTGATCTGTGCTCCGAAGCTGCATGCATTGGGGCTATTTAGAGGGCTAAAGGTGCAGAATTTGAGGCTCATTTGGGACCTGAAGGTGGCTGATCTCAGGTATTGGCCCTGATCTAAGATCTGAAGGTGCAGAAATTGGTCCTGATCTGAGGTGTGAAAGTGCATGCACTGGTGCTTACATGAGATCTCAAGGTGCAGAAATTGGGGCTGATCTGAGGTGTAATGGTGGAGAAAATGGGTCTGGTCTGAGGTGTGATGGTGGAGAAAATGGGTCTGGTCTGAGACGTGATGGTGAAGAAAATGGGTCTCGTCTGAGGTGCGATGGTGAAGAAAATGGGCTGGTCTGAGGTGTGATGGTGGAGAAAGTGGGTCTGGTCTGAGGTGTGATGGTGCAGAAATTGGGGCTGATCTGAGGTGTAATGGTGGAGAAAATGGGTCTGGTCTGAGGTGCGATGGTGAAGAAAATGGGTCTGGTCTGAGATGTGATGGTGAAGAAAATGGGTCTCGTCTGAGGTGCGATGGTGAAGAAAATGGGCTGGTCTGAGGTGTGATGGTGGAGAGAATCTGTCTAGTCTGAGGTGTGATGGTGAAGAATATGGGTCTGGTCTAAGGTGTGATGGTGGAGAAAATCTGTCTAGTCTGAGGTGTGATGGTGAAGAATATGGGTCTAGTCTAAGGTGTGATGGTGGAGTAAATGGGTTTGGTCTGAGGTGTGATGGTGAAGAAAATGGGTCTGGTCTGAGCTGTGTGTGATGGTGGAGAAAATGGGTCTGGTCTGAGGTGAGATGGTGAAGAAAATGGGGCTCGTCTGAGGTGTGATGGTGAATAAAATGGGGCTCGTCTGAGGTGCGATGGTGAAGAAAATGGGGCTGGTCTGAGGTGCGATGGTGAAGAAAATGGGGCTGGTCTTAGGTGCGACGGTGGAGAAAATGGGTCTCGTCTGAGGTGTGATGGTGAAGAATATGGGTCTGGTCTGAGCTGTGATGGTGAAGAAAATGGGTCTGGTCTGAGGTGTGATGGTGAAGAAAATGGGGCTGGTCTGAGGTGTGATGGTGGAGAAAATGGGTCTGGTCTGAGGTGTGATAGTGGAGAAAGTGGGTCTGGTCTGAGGTGTGATGGTGGAGAAAATGGGTCTGGTCTGAGGTGTGATGGTGGAGAAAATGGGTCTGGTCTGAGGTGTGATGGTGGAGAAGATGGGGCTGGTCTGAGGTGTGATGGTGGAGAAAATCTGTCTAGTCTGAGGTGTGATGGTGAAGAATATGGGTCTGGTCTAAGGTGTGATGGTGGAGAAAATCTGTCTAGTCTGAGGTGTGATGGTGAAGAATATGGGTCTAGTCTAAGGTGTGATAGTGGAGTAAATGGGTTTGGTCTGAGGTGTGATGGTGAAGAAAATGGGTCTGGTCTGAGCTGTGTGTGATGGTGGAGAAAATGGGTCTGGTCTGAGGTGAGATGGTGAAGAAAATTGGTCTAGTCTGAGGTGTGATGGTGAAGAAAATGGGGCTCGTCTGAGGTGTGATGGTGAATAAAATGGGGCTCGTCTGAGGTGCGATGGTGAAGAAAATGGGGCTGGTCTGAGGTGCGATGGTGAAGAAAATGGGGCTGGTCTTAGGTGCGACGGTGGAGAAAATGGGTCTCGTCTGAGGTGTGATGGTGAAGAATATGGGTCTGGTCTGAGCTGTGATGGTGAAGAAAATGGGTCTGGTCTGAGGTGTGATGGTGAAGAAAATGGGGCTGGTCTGAGGTGTGATGGTGGAGAAAATGGGTCTGGTCTGAGGTGTGATAGTGGAGAAAGTGGGTCTGGTCTGAGGTGTGATGGTGGAGAAAATGGGTCTGGTCTGAGGTGTGATGGTGGAGAAAATGGGTCTGGTCTGAGGTGTGATGGTGGAGAAGATGGGGCTGGTCTGAGGTGTGATGGTGGAGAATATGGGTCTAGTCTGAGGTGTGACGGTGGAAAAAATAGGGCTGGTCTGAGGTGTGACGGTGGAAAAAAAGGGATTTTTAATACAGCTTACCTGTAAAATCCTTTTCTTGGAGTACATCACGGGACACAGAGCGGCATATTCATTACTATATGGGTTATATGGAGTACCTTCAGGTGTTGACACTGGCAATCTCAAACAGGAAATGCCCCTCCCTATATAACCCCCTCCCATAGGAGGAGTACCTCAGTTTTGTAGCAAGCAGTATGCCTCCCAAAATGGTCCCCAAAAGAGGGGTGGGAGCTCTGTGTCCCGTGATGTACTCCAAGAAAAGGATTTTACAGGTAAGCTGTATTAAAAATCCCTTTTTCTTTATCGTACATCACGGGACACAGAGCGGCATATTCATTACTATATGGGATGTCCCAAAGCAATGCTCACAATGAGGGGAGGGAGAACATCTCCAAGACAAAAGGATTTAATTTAGAGAATACTCAAATCATAATAAATCCAACTTAGTTGAGAAAAATAATCTTAAATTTTAAATTTAACTCAAAAAAGAGGAGCCCCCGGATTCCGAGGGTCTCAAACTGCAGCCTGCAGCACTGCCTGCCCAAAGGCTGTATCAGAATTCCTTCTTACGTCCAACTGGTAGAACTTTGTAAACGTGTGGACAGAAGACCAGGTTGCCGCCTTGCAAACTTGAGCCATAGAGATCTGGTGGTGTGCTGCCCAGGAGGCGCCCATGGCCCTAGTAGAATGAGCCTTTAATGATACTGGAGGAGGCAACCCTTTCAAGCCGTAGGCCTGAGTGATTAATTGCTTAATCCACCTATAAATGGTGGACTTTGCAGCTGCCTGCCCCTTCTTGGGCCCATCCGGTAATACGAACAGCACATCTGTTTTCCGGATCTTCTTTGTAGCTTTAAGATAGGCCTTCATGGCCCTGACGATATCCAAGGTATGCAGCAACCCTTCCTTTCTGGAAGTAGGTTTAGGGAAGAAGGATGGTAATACCAAATCCTGGTTCAAATGAAAACTGGATACAACCTTCGGTAGGAAGGAAGGATGAGGGCGGAGAACGACCCTGTCCTTATGAAAAATAAGATATGGTTCCTTACAGGATAAGGCCGCCAGTTCCGATACTCTTCTTGCGGAAACTATGGCGACCAAAAATACTAACTTTCTTGTCAGTAAAACCAAAGGAATTTCAGCCAACGGCTCAAACGGTTGTTTCTGTAAACTTGACAGAACAAGGTTTAAATCCCACGGGCAAAGCGGGGATTTAACTGGAGGTTTAATACGTAAGACCCCTTGAAGGAAGGTCTTAACCAGCGAGTGGGTGGCCAGCGGCCGCTGAAACCACACTGACAGAGCAGAAATCTGTCCTTTGATTATGCTTAATGCCAATCCTTTATCCACTCCTAGCTGGAGAAAACTTAATACTCTATCGATGGTAAATTTGCGAGAAAGCCATCGCTTGGACTCACACCAGCCTACATAGGCCTTCCAGACCCTGTAATAAATCACCCTAGAGACCGGTTTCCTGGCTCTGATTAGGGTAGAGATTACTTTCTGAGACAGACCTCTACCCCTGAGAATCAGGGATTCAGTTTCCAGGCCGTCAAATTTAGATGCCGTAAGGCAGGGTGGAGGATCGGACCTTGCGATAGCAGGTCTGGCCGTAGAGGAAGAGTCCAAGGGTCTCCCACTACCATCTTTAAGATTAGTGAGTACCATGCCCTTCTGGGCCATGCTGGAGCTACCAGGATGACTGGTATGTGCTCCACCCGGATCCTGCGCCGCAGGCGGGGTAGTAACTGGAGCGGGGGAAACGCATAAAGAAGTTTGAACTGATGCCAAGGGCAAACCAACGCATCGGTTCCGCAGGCCATCGGATCCCTTGAGCGGGACATGAACCTGTCTAGCTTCTTGTTGAGTCTCGATGCCATGATATCCACGTCCGGCACTCCCCATCTTTGGCAGAGTGCTTGAAGATTTGTGGATGCAGAGACCATTCCCCCGGCAAAAGAGTCTGGCGGCTTAAGAAGTCCGCCTGAAAGTTGTCCACTCCTGGAATGAATATTGCCGATATGCAGGGCACATGAGCCTCTGCCCATAGGAGAATCAAGCTCACCTCTCTCTGAGCGGCTTGACTCCTGGTTCCCCCTTGGTGATTTATGTATGCCACGGCCGTGGCATTGTCTGATTGAATTCTCACCGGGAACCCCTGCAATTTTGACGTCCAAGCCCTGAGGGCTAGTCGAGCAGCTCTGAGCTCCAAGATGTTGATGGGCAACTGCTTCTCTGGCGTTGCCCAAGTACCTTGGCGAGTGCAACCATCCAAAATTGCTCCCCAGCCCGTCAGGCTGGCGTCTGTGGTCACTATCTTCCAAGCCACTGGGCTGAAAGACTTCCCCTTCAGTAGATTCTGAGGGTCTAACCACCAGCACAGACTTTGTCGGACTCTTGATGAGAGCGGTAACGGGATATCCAAGGCCTGCGGCCTTCTGCTCCATGCTGACAGGATGGCTGCCTGCAGGATGCGAGTGTGGCTCTGGGCGTATGGTACCGCCTCGAATGTGGCCACCATCTTGCCTAGTAATCTCATACATAGGCGAATAGTCGGTTCCTTCTTGCTTAGAACCAGTAGGATTAATTCCTTGATGGCTTTGACCTTCCTCAGAGGTAGAAACACTCTTTGTTGTTCTGTGTCTAAT
The DNA here is from genome assembly GCF_905171775.1 of Rana temporaria. NCBI lineage: Eukaryota > Metazoa > Chordata > Amphibia > Anura > Ranidae > Rana > Rana temporaria. Next base: position 20,172,130 of record NC_053499.1, on the reverse strand, counting down.
CTCATGCCGAGATATTCCAACTGCCTTGTGGGCAGGAAAGCTGACCTTTCTCGATTTAGGACCCAGCCGAACTTCTCGAGGTATTGGACCGTGAGGGCCACTGCTCGCTCCAAGCCGGGAGACGAGTGATCTATGACTAGGAGGTCGTCCAGGTATGCTAGGATCGTGACCCCTTGGATCCTTAGTTTGGCTAGGATTGGAGCTAGGACCTTCGTGAACACCCGGGGGGCCGTAGCCAACCCGAAGGGAAGCGCCACGAATTGGAAGTGACGCGAAGCCACCAAGAAGCGTAGATATCTTTGATGTGGCTGATAAATTGGAAGATGAAGGTAGGCATCCTTTATGTCTATGGACGCCATGAAGTCGTCCTTTTGGAGTGTGGTAGCTGCTGACCGCACGGTTTCCATCCGAAATGAGCGGATCTTTAGGTATGTATTTACCATCTTTAGGTCCAAAATTGGCCTGACATCTCCATTGGACTTCGGGATGATGAATAGGTTGGAGTAGAAACCTAGCCCCTGTTCCAGGACTGGTACCTCTACTATTACTTCCTGGGAAAGTAGATGATTTAATGCCGACATTAATGCGGCTCCTTTCTCCGGATCGTTTGGAATCCTCGACTCCTGGAAATGAAGAGGAGGAAACCTTAGGAAATCTAATTTGTAGCCCGTGGCCACGGAAGACCGTACCCACTCGTCGGGAATGCTGGCTTCCCAAACCTCTGAAAAGAGTCGCAGCCTTCCCCCCACCTTCGTGGGTGGGGGCGCCCCTTCATAAGGTCGGCTTGGGGGCTGGGTTTGCTGGTTTGCGAACCCACTGCTTTCTGCCTTTAGCAGCCTGTCCTTGTGATTTGCTGCTGAAGCCGAAGTTTGCTTTCGCAGGAGGCCGTCGATACTGTTTGGCATTAGAGGGCCCCTGCCCAGGGGAGTACTGTCGTTTAAACGCAGGCCCCTGAAACTTCCTCTTAGTTGGCAAGAGAGTACTTTTGCCATTTGAAATGGTTTGAATGTATTTATCTAGGTCTTCTCCGAAGAGTCGTCCTCCATGGAAGGGGAACCCTACCAGGAGCTTCTTGCATGGGGGCTCGGCCTCCCAGCTTTTTAACCATAAGAGTCTTCTCATATGGATAAGGGATAACGATAAACGTGACGCTTGCTGGATAGAATCCTTAATTGCGTCTACTGTAAAACATATGGCCTTAGGGACATCCGAAAATTCTTCTGCCTGCTGGGCAGGAATAAGTTTAAGCATCTGCTTAACCTGATCCGATAATGCTTGAGCAACCCCAATCGCAGCCACAGCTGGCTGTACTACTGCCCCTGCAGTAGTGAAGGAGTTCTTAAGTAGTGCTTCCAAGCGTTTATCAACTGGATCCTTGAATACCTGTATGTTTTCTACAGGGCATGTTAATGATTTGTTAATACATGAGATGGCTGCGTCCACTGCAGGAGTAGCCCATTTCTTGGAAAATTTATCTTCCATAGGATATAGGGCAGAGAATCTTTTAGGTGGTAAGAAGATTTTTCTGGCTTGTTCCAATCTTGGAACAAAACTCCCTCTAGTAGAGGGTGGATCGGAATACTGCATTGCTTTGAGGCGCCCTCAGTGAGCCCAAAGCTGAAACCGTAGATACCTGGAGATCTGGTACTGGCAAGTTGAATGCATTTATGGACCAAGTCCGTTAAGGCTTGAGTCCACCAGCTCTCCCCTTGGGAGACTGCTCCAGACTCCTCTGTATCCGGATCTTCGATCCCTGAACCTACTTGGTCCTTGTCCAAGAGGTCGTCCAATTCCCCTGAGGAAAGGACCTCCTCTTCTGAGGGTCTGCGCTCGGGCGACGGAGATCTAATCCGTTTACTGCCCCGCATAGCTGTGGCTATAATTTTTCCCATTCTTTTCTCCATCTCTCTTAAAGAGGTGAGTAATACCTCGTCCGTGACCATCTTAGGGTTGGACTGACCCGCGCCAGCTCCAGCCCCAGATCCCGATGGCCCCAAGGCTCCCTGTGGGGAAAGCAGCGGCATAACTTTGTCCGAGACCTTAGACTCTCCGGATGCCATGGTACAATACCAAGGTACACCTGCTACCTATTGGTATTTGGAACTATAAAAGTTAATTGCCCAAACACCTGTTTGGGGGATAAAAAATGCTTCCTCTCCCCTAGATGACTTTTTTTTTTTTTTTTTTTTCGTTTTTGTTTCAAATCCAGGAAAGAAAAAACATTCTGTCCCCCTGAGTAGTATTGCAAAGAAAAACTATGAGATGGAAAAGAAAACAGCCTATTTCTAGGCTTGAAAAAACAGTCTTCTGAAGACTGCAATATCCTTTCTGGCCACTGTGTGTCCTCGGCGCCCCGTGCTGCCGCTCTGGTCTTTCCTCCCCTGTTCCAAAGTATTGAATGGAACAAACAAGGAAGGGCCGCCCCTTCCTTAAGCCACTGACCCGCCCTTCCCCCCCCAGCAATCTCAAACAGGAAATGCCCCTCCCGACAGGGGGGGGGGGGGGGGTTTGGGAGGAAGGGACCTCTCTGTTCCAGCAAACTGCAGCCTGCAGCCTGGAACCATGAGGAGGTCAGCGTTTTGCCTGCTTTGCAGGCTCTGAGGAGGAAGACTGAATGGAGCATCGCCTGGAGGCTTGCAGGTAAGCACAGCTCTCTGACACACACATATATTTTTATATCACACAGGCCCCACTCAATGCTTTTCCAACACTACAAGGGAGGTCACATCTTATGGGGAATAATACATATAGAGCCATCCTATCTTTATGATATGTGACTAGTTTGCCAGATGCAGTGCATAACTTTAGGCATGTCCCCTGTGACCCCCCAGAAAAAAACCTGCTAAGAACCAAGTTCCGCAAGTTTTCCCCTCACTTACCTGCTCCATGCCGCAGGACTTTGCCAAGCAAGAGGCCCAATCTTCCCCCATCTCCGTGGGGATGTCTAGACCTTCAGGCCCTGGGTTCCTATGAAGGATCCACTGTCCTGGGCCCATATAGCACCCTGGCAACAGAAAACATTAGGCACCCAAAGGTTTCTAAGTTCTGGGCCCAGGGTCCAGCTCTCTAAAAAGAAAAGCATTATGGGCTATACCCCAAGGGTTTGGGGTCCGGTTACTGACCACTTTAGCGCTGAGGCTTTTTTGGACAGAACCGGTAGCTCACCTAATCCCAAGGATGCGGAGGCAAGCTAAACCATGACTAACACCTAAGACACTGGCGTAAAAACTGAGGTACTCCTCCTATGGGAGGGGGTTATATAGGGAGGGGCATTTCCTGTTTGAGATTGCCAGTGTCAACACCTGAAGGTACTCCATATAACCCATATAGTAATGAATATGCCGCTCTGTGTCCCGTGATGTACGATAAAGAAAATGGGGCTGGTCTGAGATGTGACGGTGCAGAAATTGGGGCTCACATGAGAGCTGAAGGTACAGGATTTGGGCTGATCTGAGGTGTGAAGGCAGCCTTGGCAAAGCTGTCTGCACTTTGATCTATTTATATCTGCGTTAATTTTTTAAACATTCAAGTAGTTTCAACAATCTCTTTAGAGTCGGTTCACACAGCAGCGGCACGACTTCGGGGGCGACTCTGCAAGTCGTCCTGAGGACGACTTCAGAGGCGATTTGCAAAACGACTTCTGTATAGAAGTCAATGCAGGTCGTCCCGAGCTGCCCCCGTAGTCGTACAGGAACCTTTTTCTAAGTCGGACAACTTGCGTCGCTCCTATTAGAACGGTTCCATATAAAAATTCTGAATTGAGTTTGTGAAATTGACATTTATTTTTATGTAGCCCGCACACACAATTCCCTTGAAAACATTTTTTGGCACGCTATGCTCAAAGGGTTGCCTACCCCTACAATAGATGATACAACATGTATCAAATCAGCAATACTGAAAGAACCTTTATAAAAAGTATCCAGACCGATGATTGTATATTATGTTTCAAATAAAACCTAATGTGTAACTATGTTGCAAGTTGTATTCAGAGGCACTGCCTCCAGATGTATTTTGTATGCAAGATGGATAATGCCACCATAAAACAAACTTAGACATACCCAAGATTAAAAAAAATTATGAGGGATCAGAATGTTATTCAATTTCTACAAAATAGCAAGCATATGGTTTCACCAGACACCAACCATACAATGCAGAAATATTAGATTTGGACTTTATGAATGGCCTTTTATGTATTCTTCTTGTTCAGGGTTTTGGTGCTAGGTTATTTCAGTCACTCTGTACATAACATCACCAAAGACACAGGCAGAACCTGTTGCTGCTACAATAAAGCCATGAGTAAAGGCTCTTGAACAAACTGCTGCATGATGCAAAATGTGCGTAACAGAATTTTAAATTAAGCAATCACCAAGCGCAAACTGTTCCTATATGGTTTCCCAATACTGACTCCATCTAATCTTTGGCAGGATTTTGTGTCTCTGAGGGTCTCCATACTCTCAGCTCTAACGCGTGCTTGATAAGTCACGTTTGGCTGAGAGCAGTAACATAATGACGCCACTGGTCTGCACAGCCAGACAAAGCGGTGGTACAGAATGTTACAAGCCAAAGGGCAGCAGACTCTGACGAGCTCCACAAAATGCACAGTGCACAAGCACATCAAGCCATTTACATTTTTTGTCCCTGTCTGCTACAATACATATCAGAAAGGTGATTAAATGTTAATAAGATGCAATTAAATGTTTCTGATTTAAGATACCGCTTGTCCAATGCAATTCAGGAAACAAAATAGAGAGCCTATTTATGTCACTGTAAATAGATCACTGTTTTAAATTGGCACTCAGAGATCCATTGTAGAAACATATTCTGAATAAGTCCCCCTAGGGGGAAATAAAAAGTCAATGACAATTAAATGACTGGGGAATTTTTATATATATATATATATATATATATATATATATATATATATATATATACACATACATACATACACACACACACACACACACACACACACACACACACACACACAGTTTCTCACAAACATGAGTACACCCCTCACATTTTTGTCAATATTTTTTTATATTTTTTTATGTTTTCACGTGACAACACTGAATAAATGACACTGACAGGCTGACCCCCCCACCCCTGCAGCAATGCTGGCAGCACTCATACATCTATTTCCCAAAGACAACCTCTGGATGTGACACTGAGCACGTTCACTCAACTTCTTTGGTCGACCATGGCGAAGGCCTGTTCTGAGTGGAGCCTGTCCTGTTAAAACGCTGTATGGTCTTGGCCACCATGCTGCAGTTCAGTTTCAGGGTCTTGACAAACTTCTTATAGCCTAGGCCATCTTTATGTAGAGCAACAATATTTTTTTTTTCAGATCATTTAGAGAGTTATTTGCCATGAGGTGCCATGTTGAACATCCAGCAATCAGTATGAGAGAGTGAGAGTGATAACACCAAATTTAACACACCTGCTCCCAATTCACACCTGAGACCTTGTAACAGTAGCGAGCTACATGACACCTGGAAGGGAAAATGGCTAATTGAGCCCAATGTGGACATTTTCACTCAGGGGTGTACTCACTTTTGTTGCCAGCAGTTTAGACATTAATGGCTGTGTGTTGAGTTATTTTGAGGGGACAGAAAATTTACACTGTTATACAAGCTGTACACTCACTACTTTACATTGTAGCAAAGTGTCATTTCTACAGTGTTGTCACATGAAAAGATATAATAAAATATTTTCAAAAATGTTAGGGGTGTACTTACTTTTTTGAAATACTGTATGTGTATAAGCTACTGGGATTTGAGCACAGGTATATCTTATTTCTATGGTGTAGTGCGGGTCAGTGACCAGACCTAAACCTGAAGCTCTCCTACAGATGGTCTATCTGTCCCATATTGACACTATATCCACTGAAGTATGCTACAAGCATGCAAGTATATTGCATGTTGCAGAGTAGAGAAGAGTAGGGACTGACCAGAGAGGGATTGATTACTTTGACGCAGTTGGTCGGCTTAAACATGGCTTGCAATGTATGTGAACTAAAAATCCCTGCATTGTGTATAGCAGTGTGCAGCGTTTATCCAGAATTGTGCTGCTGCCTCCTGTGCTCAACCCTCCAGATTTGTGTTTCACTAATACAGGAAGTGTGTTATTGGCCAGATCACCATGTGGAAAAAAAGGAGAAAAGAATCTAAAAAACAAAACAAAACAAAAAAACAAATGCAGCCACCACATCGAATGATTTGTAAGCTGCAATATGTTACATTTTTGGTTTTGAGTTCAATACCGTTTTAATTAGGTGTAAATGAATGAACACACTCCAAGAAATAACTTCAGATCAGAAGTCTCCCCTTTACGTAATAAGTTACCCCATTATATCATACCCCCCTTTCACATCAGAAGCCCACCTTACATCAGGGTCCCTATCAGAGTTCCCCCTTACATCAGGTCTCTATCAGAGTTCACCATACATCTGGTCCCCATCAAAGTACCCCCTTACATCAGGGTCTCTATCAGAGTTCCCCCTTACATCAGGGTCCCTATCAGAGTTCCCCCTTACATCAGGGTCTCTATCAGAGTTCACCATACATTTGGTCCCCATCAGAGTGCCCCCTTACATCAGGGTCTCTATCAGAGTTCCCCCATACATCTGGTCCCCATCAGAGTTCCCCCTTACATCATGGTCACTATCAGAGTTCCCCATACATCAGGGTCCCCATCAGAGTTCCCCCTTACATCAGGTCTCTATCAGAGTTCCCCCATACATCTGGTCCCCATCAGAGTTCCCCCTTACATCATGGTCACTATCAGAGTTCCCCATACATCAGGGTCCCCATCAGAGTTCCCCCTTACATCAGGTCTCTATCAGAGTTCCCCCATACATCTGGTACCCATCAGAGTTCCCCCTTACATCATGGTCTCTATCAAAGTTCCCCTGTACATCATGGTCTCTATCAGAGTTCCCCCATACATAGGGGTCTCTATCAGAGTTCCCCTGGGGAAGGGAGTCACCGCTCCAGGTGGGTACCCCTTACATCATGGTCTCTATCAAAGTTCCCCTGTACATCGGGGTCTCTATCAGAGTTCCCCTGTACATCATGGTCTCTATCAGAGTTCCCCCATACATAAGGGTCTCTATCAGAGTTCCCCTGGGGAAGGGAGTCACCGCTCCAGGTGCGTATACTAAGCAATCAAGAACCTCTCAGGAAACCAAGGGTGCCGGCAATGCACAAGGCAAATGGCGGAAACTTCGGAAGAATGGACAGCCGCACTCCAAAAAAACTCTTGAGTTGTCTTTATTGTAAAATCAATGGTAAAATGCACTACAAAAGGCAGCAAAAATAGAGAAAACAGCCTACACATTTCACACTGGATCAGTGCTTAATCATGGCTAACCAATCATGGGAACATGAGATAAGAGCCCCCTTAAAGGGGAGTTCCAGCCATTTGTATGTTTATTAAAAGTCAGCAGCAACAAAAAGTGTAGCTGCTGGCTTTTAATAAACAGGCACTTACCTGCTCCAGCGCTCCAGCGACGCGCCGGCCGGGGCTCCGCTCCTCTCCCCCCCTCCCCGGCCGGCGTCTTCATCTTCAGTGTGGGCACCCGGCCGTGACAGCTTTCGGCTTCACGGCCGGGCACCCACTGCGCATGCGCGAGCGCGAGCGGCGCGGCACTGCGCATGCGCGAGCGGCGCGGCCCGGCGCCGTGTAATTGGCCAGGAGATCGCCTAGGAAAAAATCTCTTATTAGAAGCACTTAAGACCTGACTTTTCCCTGAATGAAAGCGTTAAAATGCCAGCAGTGCATATGAGTCAAACCCACACAAATGGACCATTCTAAATTATGCATCGGGGTTTAATTAAAACTGGGTAATTCTGCTCTCGATTCACACACGGCTGCAAGGAACACATTAACGGCAAGTGTTTTAAGGTAAATACTTCTGAATCACCAATGTGCCTTTCAGTTAAGATATTAATCAATTTGAAGCATGGCGTCCCATAAAAGCTCTGTCTTCACATGCAATTTGTCATCTGCCTCGGACAGACGTGAACGCAAGGCGTTTCATGAATGGAGCTGGGCTGCTTTTTTCCGCACAGGCAGACAGACGACCTGGAATGTGACTACTCCAGGTGGCCCAAGGCAAATGATCTCATGGGTCTCAGATGGAGTACAGTAATGCCGTGTGTAATGTTCCAGAGCGGTGTGTGGGTGTAAATGTGATAAAGGAAAACCGTGTGTGATAGAGTTACAATTTGTGGAGGTGCCTAGCAATGTACAATCCCCTGTACACAGTCCTGTGAGATAAGCTATAGAATATTTTCAATCATTATACATTTTCAACAATTTTTGCATTATCTACTTGAGATTCAATTTTTACCACTTCAATACCGGACACTTTCACCCTCTTCCTGCCCAGGCCAATTTTCGGCTTTCAGTGCTGTCATACTTTGAAGGGCAATTACTCGATCCTGCAGCACTGTACCCAAATTCATTTTTTTTTTCCAAGACAAATAGAACTTTCCTTTGGTGGTATTTTATCACCACTGTGTTTTTAATTTTGTGCTATATAAACTATAAATTAACATTTGTGTTTTAAAAAACGACACCACAAGCTGGTGCCTGCTACCTCTCCAGAAGAAACTGGATAGGGAAACCTCCCCTCTTCCTCCCACATTCAGGGCCGCCATCAGGAATTATGGGGCCCCTTTCAGCTTCAGGCATGGGTCCCCTGGAGCAGAGAACCAGGGGGGGGGGGGTGCTGCCGCCTCAAATTGTTGGGGGGGCTTGCTTTGCCGGGCTTCCACGAATTGGGGGGGGGGGGGGGTTTCCTTGCCCTGGGGACCTCTGGGCCCCTTACAAAAAAATATATAAAAAAAATCCGGGGCTCAGGGGACCTCTGGGCCCTTTAATAAAAAATAAAATAAATATATATATATAAAATAATTAAAATAAAAGCAAATTATATAAAAAAAAGGGGGGGTTGCCATCCGGGACCCTGGGGACCTCTGGGCCCTTTAATAAAAACAACAAAAATAAAATAAAAATATATAAAAAAAAATAACATTTTTTTTTTATAACCTCTGGGCAACTTACAAAAGACTGCCAGCACAAAAAAAAGGCCAACCATGGCAGCACGTGTACTATTCATACCACAATGTTGCACTAAAATTCAAAATGTATCTCAACGGATGTCAAATTGCATGCATTGCATGTGAACGGACATCAGCGTGCATTAAAATGTGACTATTATTGATGAAATTGTACATGCATTTTAGCGCAAGTCAGTGTGAATTGGTCCTAAAGCCTCGTACACACGGGCCAGAATCTCGTCAGAAATTTTTTTTGTTTTTCCTGACGAGATTCTTGGCAAGAATCTCTTGCCGCCCAAGTGTACAGACTCTCCTTTCAAAAGAACCGCGGTTCTCTTGAAAGGCAAGAATGCGGTGACGTCATCGCATAAGACGAGCATGCTCGTCACATTTGATGCCGTCGCCACCATTTTGCTGCACCCTACCTATGCCTAGGAAGCTACCGCGCATGCGTCAAAGTCATTTCGAGCATGCGCGAGTTTCCATGTCGACAGGTAAGTATACAGACGCTCGGGTTTCTCGTCAAGAATCTTGACGAGAATATAAAGATTCTGGGCAGATTTCCAGACAAGAAACCTCAAAGCCTCGTACACACGCACAGTTTATTAGACAAGAAAGCTCTGCCAGCAGATTTTTTGCTGGTTCTTGCCGAGAAAACCGAGCATGTGTACGAGGCTTAAAGCGGTGGTTCACCCTGATTTTACACATTAGGTCTATGCAATTGCTAGGCATAGACAGTAACCACGCCATTTTTTTTTTTAAGTCCTCCTTACCTATTTTCAGCAGCCGTTTGTGTCCTGTCACTCAAAATCCCCCGCGGGGAATGGGCGTGTAAGTCCATTCTCCCCCGTCCTGTCAATCTATTTCTTACACTCCTCTGGAGACGCGCTGGACAACGGGGCGTGAGCTTGTGACACCGGCCGTTGTTATGGCAAGCGTGTAGTGTTGACGGCGACGCTCGCCATGCGACACTGCACATGCGCGGGATAGAGCGGTGAATGCTGGGAGCCCAGCATTCACCGTATCCTGGAAGAAGACCCTGTCAGCTTCAAAGTGCCCACAGGTAAGATGAAAACGTCCATCGCCTGAGAATATAAAATCTTATTTTTAGAATTACAGCGCTTACGCCGGCTCTAGGAGTGGGACACCCTGGTAGTGCGGGAGTACAGGTAAGCCCTGAGGATTACTGCACAAAAAAAAACGATATCCCGCCGAACCCCCGCTTTAACTCAAATCTTACTAAGCTGCCTACGCTAAACTCATGTGCTCTATAGTATACCAATACCAACATCAGCAGCCCCCTCAGTTATGTCTACTAAATACAGTATGATTGGCTCTCTTACTGAACAGTAACAATATGCAAAAGCCAGGAGGGATGGGCTCAAACATCGACCTTCTAGCTGAAGTCCATATTTTCATGTTGGGACAGATGAGATAACCCTTGGTGCCCCCTTTTTCTGGTTTAACCACTTGCCGACTGCAATATGTATCTATACATTGCGGTTTGCAAATGGTTTACCAGGCTTATGGCTGAAGATAGTTTTTTTTCTGCAAGCGGCCGGCTTACTCATGAAACCAGTCTGAGCGGCTTATGAGCACCCCGCACCACCTTTTGCCAGTGTTTCTGGTGCTTACCATTTCCGCCAGTTCGCCTGAGAAACAATAAGACTGGCTGCTTCTATAGGGGATCAACTCTATGGCTTATGAGCGCCCACCACCTTTTGCCAGTGTTTCTGGTGCTTACCATTTCCGCCAGTTCGCCTGAGAAACAATAAGACGGTGTGACTGGCTGCTTCTATAGGGGATCAACTCTATGGCCTTGGACGACCGAAGCGTCACCATGACATCACTTCTGGTTAAGGTTAAACGTTTTTTTTTTTCTAAAGCGAAAGATCAAAACGATTTTCTTTTTTTTGATCTTTTGCTTTTAAAAGGTAAAGAAGGGTTTTGAGATCTTTTTAATCCCAGATCTCTCAATAAAGGGGACCTGTCTTCCTTATTTATATTACAAGGGATAGTTTACATTCCTTGTAATAGAAATAAAAGAAAATTAAAATGACAGTGTAAAAATAAAGTAAAGGGGAAACAACGACTACAAGTAGACATTGATGGTCAGACTTTCAGGCCAGGAGAGTATATTAAAAAATAAAGTTTAATATCATATTAAATTACACAAAATACATAGCAATACGATACAATTTATAACAAATGACCACTGTATGTACAATCCTCAGAAGTCGCCAAAGGCGACTTCTGAGGATTGTGCATACAGTGGTCATTTGTTATAAATTGTATCGTATTGCTATGTATTTTGTGTAATTTAATATGATATTAAACTTTATTTTTTAATATACTCCCCTGGCCTACTCCCCTGGCCTGAAAGTCTGACAATCAATGTCTACTTGTAATCGTTGTTTCCCCTTTACTATATTTACAGATGTGGCCCATGTGAGTGCTATCCTTTTGTATCAATAACCCCTCTACTCCCCTTTTTTCTCTTTTCTTTTTTCTTTTTGCGCTTCAGCTTTCTTTTCTTTCCCTTTTCTATTCCCCACCTTTTCCTTGATTCTAGTGTAAAAAAAAAATTAAAAAAAAATTATACCTAAAGAAAAAAAGTAAAGTGTCCCCCCATCCCTCCGTGGTCGTGTGTAGAAACGAACGCATATGTAAGTTGTGCTGCACGCATATGTAAATGGTATTCGAACCACACATGTGAGGTATCGTCGCGAACGTTAGAGCGAGAGCAATTATTTTAGTAACACGAAACAGGTAACCTATAAAGGCATTTAAAGGGTCACCTATGGAGATTTTTTAAAGCGTGACATGTTAGGTATCTATTTACTTGGCGTAACATCATCTTTCACATTATACAAAAAAAATGGGGTAAATATGGTGTGTTGCTTTTTTTTATTTGTTTTGCTTCATCAAAGTGTATTTCTTCTTTAAAAAAATTGTGTTTGTAAAACCGCTGTGCAAATACAGTGTGACCTAAAAAATTGCAATGACTGCCATTTTATTCCCTAGGGTCTCTGCAAAACATTGTTTATAATGTTTGGAGGTTATAAGTAATTTTCTAGCAAAAAATACTGATTTTAACTTGTAAACAAAAAGTGCCAGAAAAAGCTTGGTCTTCAAGTGGTTATTGTAAACAGAAAAGCTCATGCCATTTTTTTTTCCATTTTTTTTTATCTAATGTCCAAACAGAACTTCCCGACAACATAGAAACCAAGCATGTAAAGTGAATTTCGATGTGCAAAGATTTTCATCTTGCAACAGTATGATTTACTAGAAAGCTCCTCCCTGAAGCCTCGTACACGCGACCGAGGAACTCGACGGGTGAAACACATCGTTTTCCTCGTCGAGCTCCTTGTGAAGCCTTGTACACACAACCGAGGAGCTCGACGGGTGAAACACATCGTTTTCCTCGTCGAGTTCCTTGTTAGGCTTTTGAGGAACTTGACAAGGCAAGTTTCTCCATTCCCGTCGAGGAAATAGAGAACTTGCTCTCTTTTTGGCTCGTCAAGTTTCTCGACAGTTTCCTCTACGAAAATGTACACACGACCGGTTTCCTCGGCAAAAAAATATCCCCAGCAAGTTTCTTGATGGATTCTGCCGGTCGTGTGTACGAGGCCTGAGTCTTCCAAAGACAAAGCTTATTACTTTAATAGTGATCCTCGCCTTCGCAGACAAAAGATCAATTTGAGGTTCTCTCAGGAACTCCTAAAGACCTTAAGCCCCTCCTCCTCCGCAACCCCTTGCCATGGTGTTTAATCCCCCCAGCAGTCACATATTTAGGTTCCTGTAGACTCACTTTGCCGATACCTGAAAGAGTGAACTGAAGATAGGTCTGCTTTGCATCTATGGCCCGAGTTATTTTATATCCACATGTAGAAGCATTGCAGACAAATCCACTAGGAATAATGGAAAAGGATCTTGAAGTAGAGATGAGCTGTGCAGACTGACATCGGGGTCAGCAGGTAGCAGGACATAAGACAGGTACAGCCTTGAACAGATTACGTTGTGTTCTGCTGAAGTGCAGTGTCTGCAGAGCAGATGCTAAACTCTTGTAAGATCAATAGTCAGTCAGCCCACACTGCTAATTATGAGTAATTATGCATAACGGTACAGGGAGAAATCAGTGCAGCATTCAGGCTGGTGACAACAACGGAGGAGGAAGGAATGATGGGGGGGATTGGGAGAAGAAAAAGAAATATCTTAATTCAATGAGTGAGAAACCAAGCCAAGAATAACGAGGGATGCTTAACACAGAATAAATGGGCAAAATAAGATGGCAGAGTGGCAGCTAGGCTGGGCAGCAACATTCAGTTGTAAAGCTAAACTTGTTGGACAAACTTGGACAGCGGGAAGCATCGTTTAATTTCAACTTATGCAAAATTTTGACTTCTGGAAATACCAGTATTTGGGATACCAACTAGTTACCAACTGTCTGACCAAAGTTCCTGAAGCACAGCAAGAATTGCAGGTTGTTGGTCCAAAAAAGGAGAATATTATGTAAAAAATTTTTACCGATAGATATAATTACTCAGAAATTCATAAGAGGACAAGACTGCAGTCTCCAATGCGGTAGCGGCCACATTCATGTCTTCATCCATCCACCACTTCACATATGCCAATTCAAATACTGTATAATCGAGATGTAGGTTTGGAAAGGCCAAATAGCAATTACCAAGTAAAGTGAGCAACAAATTAGGTCTAGTTTGCCCCCATGTGTGTGTGACAGTATTAGGAAATCCAGTTCTTGAAAAAATATTCAAGAGTGTATTCTATGTACTGAGGAATTGCAAGGCCATATAAATAAAATAAGCAGGTATACCATTTTAAGGAAATAGATTTTTTTTCCTATCAAATTGACCAGGAGTTTTTCCAAGGTACCAAGAGATGGGAAGTTTAAATTCTATGCCCATTTATTTTAAATCTTAAGGACACACTGGGTGGGTAATGAGTGATATCATCATTTTGGAAAATAATAGATTTCCTCCAGTTACCTTTACATTCAGAAAACTGGCCAACGTAATAAATTATGTCTAGTTGATTAGGACTGAAGATCTTCTAAATACATGATCATTTTATTTGTATATAGAAACACTCATTCATTCAGCGCTGAATACATGAATTTGTAAGACATATTTTAGCAAGAATACTCAAGGCCCTAAATCAGTGGTCTCCAAACTGTTGCCCCGAGGCCAGATGTGGGCCTTTGCTTGCTTTTACCTGATCCTTGGGGCACTATTTCATTCACTGACACAAACAAAGGGGCACAATTTGTCCCAATGACACAAATGATGGGGCAGAGTTCCTCCCAAGGATACCAATGATGGGGCACATTTCCTCCCAATGATACCAACAATGGGCCCAATGACACAAAAGATGGAAAACTATACCTACCAATGATGGGGCACTATTCCTACCAAAGACAACAATGATGGGGCACAATTCCTCCCAATGATACCAATGATGGGACACAATTCCTCTCACTGACACCAACGATGGAACACAATTCCTCTCACTGGTACCAAAGATAGGGCACTATTCCTCCTGCTAACACCAAAGATGGGGAATGTTTTTACTCCAACTGATGCAGGAACATTTTCTACTCCCGAAGGCCACAGGCCGGCCCCCATAAAGTCTGAAGGAAGTAAACTGGCCCTTTGTTTAGAGAGTTTGGAGACCCCTGCCCTAAATGAAAATTAAATATAGATGAAGGTTTAAAAGAACCTATAAAAGGAAAAAGGATACAAATTGCAAACAATTTTCATAATTACCCCAGCCACAGCTTACTGGATTGGACTCCTCTAATTTATGAACAAGGCAGTTTTTATTTGTTTTGAGGGGAACTACAAGAATGTGGAGAAATGATAGTCCATAGTAGGCACAGACTCCTGTAGTATTACAGCAAAAGTAGTGTGGAGGAAACTTCCCTGTACACACGATCGGTTTGTCTGATGAAAACGGACCGATGCACCGTTTTCATCGGACAAACCGATCGTGTGTGGGCCCCATCGGTTTGTTTTCTATAGGTGAAAAAAAATAGAACATGTTTTTAAATTTTCCTATGGATAAAAAAACAATAGAAAAAAACTATTGTCTTTGTGGAAGTCCATCGATCAAAAATCCACGCATTCTCAGAATCAAGTCGACGCATGCTCGGAAGCATTGAACTTAATTTTTCTCAGCACGTCGTAGTGTTTTACGTCACCACGTTTGAACACGGTCGGATTTTTGACCGATGTTGTGTAGGCAAGACTGATGAAAGTCAGCTTCATCGGATATCTGACGAAAAAATACATCAGATTAGATTCCATCAGATATCCGATCGTGTGTACAGGGCTTTAGTCATTTGTGCATGCAAGAGGGATAATACACAATGTAAGTTTGGGACAGTGTGTGTGCATGAGGGATAGCTTTCCCTCACAGAGTCCATCGACAGCTGCACAAAATAATGACCATCCTCTGCACCGACATATATGGCTGCAGAACCAAGAGCACATCCCATCTGAGTTTTCAAACAGACATTATACAGAACCCAGAAGTGGTCTGAACTAGGAATCGCTGCCAAGGGTAGGGAAGATATAGAGAGAAGAAGAGATAGCAAAAAAAAAAAAAGACTCACTCCTGCATTGTTATGATGTAACCATATTCCCCATAACAGGTAAACAGGGACCAGCATAACTTGCTTCTGAATTTCTCCTCTTTGCCTTGCACAGAGGCTATGTCACTTTCCATAGTGTAGATTTCTGCTACTTTAGTAAACCTTAAGGAAAGCATTGTGGGGGGGATTCCTGTTTCCATAGTGGTGGCATACAGGCCTTGGCCGCGTTTAACAGGTGGACTAGCATGGAAATTGTATATCTTTTCCTCAGGAGATCAGAGTGGTGCATTATATAATTGGCTAGATAAGTTTATAGTTCAAAGTCAATGAGTTGTTTGATAGTCTCCCTGACTTCAGACCAAAATCGAATTTCTTACAAGACCAAAAGACATGAAGGATGGTGCCATTTTCCTTGTTACACCTCCAGCAGGTACTCACAGTCTCAGGGTTAGTTTTTCCCCTTTCAATGGTGCCCAACCCATGGGCAATGAAGTCTTATGCCGTGTACATACGACTGTATTTCGGGTTGTAAAAAATTACATTTTTAATGATCTAGAAAAAACTGTGGGCCAGATTCACAGAAGAAGTACACCGGAGTATCTACTGATACTCCGGCGTACTTTCAAATTTGCCGCGTTGTATCTTTAGTTTGAATCCTCAAACCAAGATACGACGGCTTTTGGCTTCGTACGCCTTCGGATCGTAGGTGTAATACTTCGGCGCCCGCTGGGTGGAGTTTGCCTCGTTTTCCGCGTCGGGTATGCCAATTAGCTTTTTGGGGCGATTCCGAAGGTACGCGCGGCCGTCGCATTCTCTTACGTCGTCGCTAGTCGGCTTTTCCCGGCGTATAGTTAAAGCTGCTAATTCTTGGCGTATAGATAGACCTGTCATGTTAAAGTATGGACGTCGTTCCCGCGTCGAATTTCAATTTTTTTTTTTCGGAAGTCATCCGTGAATAGGAAAGGACGTAACTCACATGGAAGTTCAAAAAATTACGTTGGTGCAACGTCATTTCGCGCAAAGCACGGCGGGAAATTTCAAAACGGAGCATGCGCAGTTCAATCGGCGCGGGGACGCGCTTCATTTAAATGAATCACGCCCCCTACCCGCCCAATTTGAAATACGTGCCAAGAAATACACTACGCCGCCGTAACTTACGGCGCGAAATCTTTGAGAATTTCAAAATACGCCAGGTAAGGTACGGCGGCGTAGCGTATCGCTGATACGCTGCGCCTGGGCAATTCTACCTGAATCTGACCCAGTGTTTTTTTCAACCCGATAGTTAAAACGGCCTTGCCTACACTACACGATCGTGAAAAAAAAATGCTCTAGCAAAGCGTGGTGAGGTACAACACGTACGGCGGCACTATAAAGGGGAAGTTCCATTCGGATGGCGCCACCCTTTGGGCTGCTTTTGCTGATTTCGTGTTAGTAAAAGACGATTCACGCTTTTCAGTCTGTTACAGCGTGATGAATGTGCTTACTCCATTACGAACGCTAGTTTTACCAGAACGAGCGCTCCCGTCTCATAACTTGCTTCTGAGCATGCGCGTTTTTTTCACGTCGTTAAAGCCTACACGCATTTTTTAAGATGTTAAAAACGTTGTGAAAAATTAGAGCATGTTCGAAATTTTTAATGCCCATTTTTTACATCGTGAAAAATGCTCTGGAGTCCACACACGATCGTTTTTAAAACGTAATTTTTTTACAACCCGAAAAACGGTCGTGTGTACGCAGCATTAGAACACAAGGTTGTTTCCAGGATTGCATTGGTTTGCTCCTCTGCCAAGAGTTCTGGGGCCCTCTGGATGTAATTTTGAGCTGTTTAGTGCATAGATTTAGCAAGCATGTACACCAATGTTTTCCAGATATATTGGACAATTTTGACCATGTTGGGTGCTGCTGTGTATCTGCAGATTTCTTCATTCAGAAAAAAGAGGTATCACCTCAAAATATATGCTCACTGTATATGTTTCTTTGCATCCCCGGAAATCAGACACCTCCCACCATTGCAATTGTTTTAGAAACGCATTTCCATGGCATGTGATTATCCTGGGTTCCTAAACTATGGATTATAGATAGATGGAAGCACCAAAATTATAAGTCTCAATACGTCTAAGAACACAACAACAAGTGCACTAGTCATAGACAAGATCTGTCATTATCAGTGGAACGCGTGAACACGAACACAGAGCTAAACCATGATGACTGGCTTCTGTTTGATATAAAACAAGCAAGCAAAATACGTTTATAAGTTGGAGATAAAACACAATTTTGGAGATTGAAAAACACCAGCCTACCAAAAGCACAATCTGAGTCTGTTGGTCCAGAAAAAAGAAAAACGATTGTAAAGCAGCTACTAATGTATTCTCACAACTCGGAAACTTTCCCCTTAACAGCAAAATGCTAAATAGAACTGTATGTAAAACAACAAATGTGAACAGTTTAACATGACATGCTAGCAAATATTTTTCTAACTGATATTTGTAAATCATGCTTGCTCATTTGTTGCTAACAGCCATAAGGTGGAAAGCAGTGGTGATAGGACAAGCAGGAAATTTCAGAGCATTTTGGAAAATAAAAAATAACAAAAATAAAAAAAAGTCCACAAAGGGGCTGATTTACTAAAGGCAAGTAGACTGTGCACTCTGCAAGTGTAGTTGCACTCATTTTCCCCAGAAATTAGTCAACGTGCTAAAGCTCCGATTTCAATCATCCAAAAAAATGCTTTGTTTTTATTTTTTATTTCCTCTTGCACCTGATTGGGCATTCCTTGGAAAGTGAACCTTAACCACATGCACTAAGTGCTGGGTAAAATGTGTGCAACTGCACCTGCAAAGTGCACAGTCTTTCTGCCTTTAGTAAATCGACCACAATGGCCACTGCTAATATATTGAGAAAGTAAAATGACATATATATTCAATTAAAAGTAACACAAAGTACAGTCTTCCAGTAGACACCTGCTTACAAATGGATCCTAAAATGTTGGTTGCTCAAGTGCCTAAAATGTCAGTGTATATAAAAAAAAAAAAAATAGGCTCAGGCTGCAATACTCACCTTCAATTCATTGCTGTCCCCTACATTACTTTCTTTTCTCTCAGGCCGTGTACACACGGTCGATCCAAACCGATGAGAATGGTCCGACGGACCGTTTTCATCGGTTCACCGCTGAAGTGGCCTGATGTTCTGATGTGCGTACACACCATGAGTTCAAAAACCGATCGGGTCAGAACGCAGTGACGTAAAACACGACGTGCTGACCAGTGGTCCATCGGTTCGATAAAATTTTTGACCGAAGGACAACGGACCAATGGGCCGTACACACGGTCGGTTTGAACTGATGAAACTGGACTTCAGGCCGTTTTCATCGGTTTGGACCGATCGTGTGTACGTGGCCTCAGTGTCATTCAACCCAGAAGACCCAGAACAGAGTGCGAGTCATGGGCCTGTCCCCTCAGGGGGTATTGCCATGACTCCATGTACTCACTGAGCAACAGTGCAGGGGGCGGCACCAATGTCATCACCGCTCTCGGCATCATTTAGGACTAGTCACCACAGACTAAAGAGGAAGGGGACCCAGTATGCCTTGTGACTGGCAAGAAGACAAGAAAAAAAAAAAGATGCATTAAAAAAAGATTGCATAAAATACTGATAAAAAGGGGGAGCTCTAGGAAGTTGGACGTGGAGATGGGCTCTAAAGGCCCCTTCTAAATACAATTTACTGAAAGTTTCTGCAAAAAACATAAACTAATTGTAGAACTTATGTGGCACAGGATGAATGCAACTTCTGCTCTAATGTACCAATTTTTGTTGTTTCCTCGCTATAGAAATGTTTGTTTTTTCTGACAATGTGACACTAAATCTTAACCAGAAAATGTATAAACTTCCATTAAAGTGCCACTCAAAACAAAATGTAAATATAATATTCCTGTGCAAACATTTGTTTCTTGTCAGCTGCAACATTAACCACTTGAGACCCGCGCTATTGACAAAAGACGTCAACAGCGCGGCTCTCAGGTGCCAACTGGACGTCATTTGAAGTGCATTACCCGCGCGCACCTCTGGGGGGCGCGCAGCGGGTAAACACTGTCCCGGCGCATCGCTAGGAAGCTGATGCGTGTACCTGGCGGCCGCGATGTCCGCCGGGTACACGCGATCGTCGGGAACACAGCAGGGACATGGAGCTCTGTGTGTAAACACAGAGCTCTACACGTGCTGTCAGAGGAGAGGAGACCGATCTGTGTCTCTTGTACACAGAGGGACACAGCATCGGTCACCTCCCCCAGTCACCCCCCTCCCCCCACACAGTTAGAACACACCCAGGCTACACATTTAACCCCTTCCTCACCCCCTAGTGTTAACCCCTTCCCTGCCAGTCACATTTATACAGTAATTAGTGCATTTTTATAGCACTGATCGCTGTATAAATGTGAATGGTCCCAAATTTGTGTCAAAAGTGTCCGATACGTCCGTCGCAATATTGCAGCCCCAATAAAAATCGCAGATCGCCGCCATTACTAGTAAAAAAAAAATCATAAAAAAAAAATCATAATTCTGTCCCCTATTTTGTAGGCACTATTACTTTTGCGCAAACCAGTCGCATATTGCGATTTTTTTTTTTTACAAAAATACGTGGAAAAATACGTATCGGTCATAACTGAGAAAAAAATAGTTTTTTTTTTTTTTAAATGTGCATATTTATTATAGCAACAAGTAAAAAATATATATATATTTTTTAAATTGTCGCTCTTTTTTTGTTTATAGCGCAAAAATAAAGCTCTATTTGTGGGGAAAAAAGGACGTCAATTTTGTTTGGGAGCCACGCCGCACGACCGCGCAAATGTCAGTTAAAGCGACGCAGTGCCGGAAGCTATAATTTCGCCTGGGCACGAAGGGGGTTTATGTGCCCAGTAAGCAAGTGGTTAAACAAAAGTTTACGCTCCTTCTAAACCCAAGTAGTGAGAAGGACAGTGCTTGTCTGCAAAAATATGAGTGACCCACACGCCATTGCCTGTATAGTTCCAGTCACAGGTGATGTTACTTCCCAGCCTACCAGTTCAATGCCCATGTGTACATAGGCTGGTGACAGTGCTGTCCACTGACATTACAATGGAGCCAAGTCAACAGTGCATGTCTGGGCTGCACATTTGTGTCTTTTGGATGCTAGAGGTGACCATAAGTCACAAGACCCACCTTCACTCTTTAATGAGCAGGACCCCCCCCCCCCCGAATATTCACAGTGTTTTAATGCAAAGGTGGCACTGATATCCCTATGTCAGTGCCATTTTTCTACATACATGACCGCTCCACCTCAAGAAGAAGACTGAAGAGGACCCAATGCATCATGTGGCAGAACATAAGACATCAGAAGGAAGTTATAAAAAAAAAAAAGAGTAATCACAGACTACCGGTGGGGGCCTCAAAAGCAGAGGGTTTCAATGGACACGGGGGGAGCAAGGAACCCTACGTCTGGCTTTAATACCAATACTCACAGGTAGATAGATCTTAGAAATAAGATAAAATACTTTTCAACTTGGTGAATAATTTCTGTGAATGATCATGAACACATTCAGAGCTCATCATCAGTAACAAAGGTGCTATAAGCCCAAATCCATGAATACAAAAAATCCACCCTTGCATGGCGGGACGAGGGGAATAGGGCTCATTATATCTAGGGAGTACTATACAGGAAGGTGTTCCTTACCATACCCCCCCCCCCCCCCCAGTGGGCTCTGGTGCTCCCTTCCTCTCCCCAAAGCTCCAGTCTGTGTTGTGCAGAGCCTTAACCACTTGCCGTCGCCGCACCGTCATAATACGTCCACAAGGTGGCTCTCCTAGGCGAGATCACGTATTATGACGTCCTACCTTTTAGCCGCCACAAGGGGCGCACGCGAGCCGCCGGAGGCGCGCGCGCGCGCCCCCCGCTCGCCCCCGACTCCCGTGCGTGTGCCCGGCGGGCGCGATCGCCGCCGGGCACACGCGATCGCTCGGTACAGAGCGGGGAACGGGAGCTGTGTGTGTAAACACACAGCTCTCGTTCCTGTCAGCAGGGGAAATGCTTTTCTTCGGTTCATACAATGTATGAACCGAGGATCAGTGTTTCCCCTAGTGAGGCCACCCCCCCCCCACAGTAAGAACACACCCAGGCATACTTAACCCCTTCCCCGCCCCCTAGTGTTAACCCCTTCACTGCCAGTGGCATTTTTATAGTAATCTAATGCATTTTTATAGCACTGATCGCTATAAAAATGCCAATGGTCCCAAAAATGTGTCAAAAATGTCCGAAGTGTCCGCCATAATGTCGCAATACCGAAAAAAAAATCGCTGATCGCCGCCATTACTAGTAAAAAAAATATTAATAAAAATGCCATAAAAATACCCCCTATTTTGTAAACGCTATAACTTTTGCGCAAACCAATCAATAAACGCTTATTGCGATTTTTTTTTACGAAAAATATGTAGAAGAATACGTATCGGCCTAAACTGAGGAAAAAAAATGTTTTTTTATATATTTTTGGGGGATATTTATTACAGCAAAAAGTAAAAAATATTCATTTTTTTCAAAATTGTCGTTCTATTTTTGTTTATAGCGCAAAAAATAAAAAACGCAGAGGTGATCAAATACCACCAAAAGAAAGCTCTATTTGTGGGAAAAAAAGGACGCCAATTTTGTTTGGGAGCCACGTCGCACGACCGCGCAATTGTCTGTTAAAGCGACGCAGTCCCGAATCGCAAAAAGTACTCTGGTCTTTGGGCAGCAATATGGTCCGGGGGGTAAGTGGTTAATGAGCCATTAAAGTGATACCAAAGTCTTGTTTATTTTTTTTTGTTTAAATATAACAAACATGTCATACATACCTGCTCTGTGCAGTGGTTATGCACAGAGCAGCCCTGATCCTCCTCTTCTGAGGTCGCTCGCCGGTGCTCCTGGCCCTTCCCTCCTGCCGAGTGCCCCCCACAGCAAGAAGCTTGTGTGTCCATTCAGACACAGAGCCACAGCTCGGCCCACCCCCTCGCTCTACTTATTGGCTCAATGACTTTGATTGACAGCAGTGGGAGCCAATGGTGCCCACTGTGTGTCTCAGCCCATTAGGAGGGAGAGTCCCAGACAACCAAGTCTCTCTTGCAACATCGCCGCATTGAGATGGGGCTCAGGTAAGTATTAGGGGGGCTGCAGCACACAGAAGTTTGTTTTTATTTTAATGCATAGAATGCAAAATATTCTGCCTTTAGAACCAGTTTAAATACAATACAGGTTGGAGTGTGACCACCGGCAGTCGTGGCTTGCAGAGAAAGTTGTGTGGATTGGTTGCAGTGCTGAAAGGACCCTGCTGGAGCCTGGAATGAGGTAAGTATTAACAAGCATTTAATTCTTGCAATATGGCGGAGGAGGGGGGGTGCTGTTTGGGTTGAGGTCACTGCGCACTGCAATGGTGGATTTTTCATATTCCTGGAGCTGGGCTTTACACGAGTTGCACTTTACATCTAATGGGACCTTAATGTCAGCTTGAACACAAACAAGTAAAAAATAAATATTTAAAGAAATATCGACATCTTGCAATCTGATAATTCTTACCTGGAAGCATCAAAGCTGTCGTAAGATCCAACAGTATAGTGTCTAAATAATTTTTTAGTTCTATCTGTGCGTGTTTCTAGAAAAGAGAAAAAAAAAATAAACTTAGATTAAACAGTAAAGGGAAGCTCCAATCACAGACCATTACAACTGGTTTAAGCCGTCATGGTGGACCTGTCTGCTTCTCGACTATTTTTCGTACCGTCTTGGTTACCAAATCATGTGACAAATTTCTGAGCATTAATTATTCCTCATTTAGGCTCGGTTCACACTGCCGCAAACCGAAAAATTATGTGACTTTACCAGGCGACTGCGGGGCGACATTGAAGCAACTTCAGGGAATGGCTGTGTAATCTTTCTCTAATGTCGGAGCCAAATCACATTAATTAAGATGAGGATCCAACTTGGATGTGATTTCCATTTACTTCTATGGGCTAAAATCGGACAGAAGTCAGACCAGTAGTCAGGAACCTTTTCCAAAGTCGGACCAACACAAGTCGGACCAGTAAGACCAGTAAGGGAAACATTGATTTTTACATGTGACGTGCTCTCAAAGTCGAAGCTCATGTCGCATCAGTGTGAACCGGGCCTAAAGCTGAACTCCAGGTCAACAGCAAATTACATAGATAAAAAACACATGGTAGCCGTTTCACAAAAGACTTGTATTGCTGTCTATCTAGTTCTGAAGTTTACGCAGGTCTGCCGCACAGTACAGCTTTGCTTGGGAGAAGGTGGTCCTAATCATTCTCTGTTGTGGTCGTACTTGTGGTTACAGATCATTATTGCACCCCACCTTGTGATCGGACAGAAAAAAAGAGAAAAGGCTGATTTATCAGCTCATTTTCTGCCACCCTGCACTAAAGCACACCTGACTGGTTTCTTGTGCTGCTTTTCCTCCCCCTCTCTGAGCTATGCTGTAGAGTAAACTGAAAAAGACTGATACCAGGTCAAATTCAGGAACTTACACTACTTGCATTAAAAAAAAAAAAATATTGATGTGTTAATTACAGAGCTGCTATTTGTGCATTTTATGTTCAGCTTTAAAATGGTTGTAAACTTGCATAACCAGTGAAGTGACTGGTCTCTAGTGACACAGAGACTAAACCAATCCTCCTAAATACACTGTACTTGTTTCTCTGCAGCCATCTGTCCTGTACATCCATTCAAAGTGCAGAGTTTACACAGGATTTCTCAGCTCTAAAAAGCAGGGGGAGGGGAGCTAAAGTTACACTCTGCAGAGCTCAGTGAGAGCTGATTGGAGGGAAGGGACACACCCCCTTCACACAGGAACAGAGCTGAGGCTGTCAATCACAGGCTGTGTGCTGGAGATCCCTCCTCTGTCACCTTTTTTCTCTTGGTGTCAGCAAAACTTGTCAGAAGTGACTCATGCTGAGAGCAGAGCAACACAGCAGCAGATATAAATGACTTAGTGCTCTGGATTGAGACAAATACACACTGCCAAGGAATTTGCTTTGTTTATGTTTCATGTCTGAGGTTTACAACCACTTTAATATTGAGCTCACAGAGCGCTTACCTCCAAACAGTAGAAAATGCGCCTGAACGAATTCCTTAGGCCACTGGAATGGGATTTGGGGTGTCCTCTGTAAATAGAAGCAGTCCCGGTCCTCAGTACGATAAGATCAGCTCACCACGACAACCATGAGTGAATCCATCTATGATTCACTCATGGTTGTCGTGGTGAGCTGATCTTATCGTACTGAGGACCAGGACTGCTTCCATTTACAGAGGACGCCCCAAATCCCATTCCAGTGGCCTAAGAAATTTGTTCAGGGGCATTTTCTACTGTTTGGAGGTAAGCGCTCTGTGAGCTCAATACCTGTGAAGACCTTCCCAGATTATTGCAGTATCATCTATTGGCAGAAGTCTCTGAATTAGTTGTTACACCAATTTGTGCACTTACCCAATTTTGGACTTTTTTCCTTATTTTCAGTTTTGCATTTTAAGGACAATTTTACACTGTTTGTTTCTTGTGGTTGTATGTGACATTCTATCACATATATGACCTCATATTATAGATTGTGATCACTGTAATATTGCTACATTGTTTTCTTTCATTATTTCAGTTTGCGCTCATCACCCAATTTTCATACCCTTGTTTTGTTGTTAGCACATATTAGATTTGAGCAGCATTTTGTTTGTACACCAGTCATTTTTCACTGTTGGCTAGCGCTTTAGTTTATCTTTATTTGCCATATCCTCACTTTAAGATTGATGACATGTAAATTAATTTGGAGCCTACTAAATCCCTTCACATGTGACACGTTCAACCACTATACCAAGGGTCTCCAAACTTTGTAAACAAGGGGCCAGTTTACTGTCCTTCAAACTTTAGTGGGGCTGGACTGTGGCCAGCAGGAGTAGAAAAAATCCTGGTGTCAGTGGGAGCAAACAGTGTCCCCTCTTTGGTATTAGAGGAAGGAAAAGTGCCCCATTGGTGGTGTCAGTGGGAGGAACAGTGCCCCCTCATTGGTGTCAGTGGGAGGAATAGTTCCCCATCTTTAATGTCAGTGGAAGGAATAGTTCCCCATTATTGGTGTCAGTGGGAGGAATAGTACCCTGCTGTTGGTGTCAGGAACTATGCCCCAAGGACCAGATAACATTAAGTGAAGGGTCGCAGTTTGAAGACCACTGCACTATAGGATCAGACAAGCTGCAACATTTGCATAAAGATTTGCTAAAAATCTAAAACATTCAAATTAGGCATATGATAAGAAATAGATCTTATGATATGATATGATAAGTCAAAATTAACATAAAATCCTGAGATGTTGTAACCAGCAGCTGAAGTTACATGCAAAGCTTGACTATTGCTGTAAAACTTGCACTTTTCCCAGTAACCTTACTATTTCCTGAGCCTACATATAGGGCCATTAATGGGACTGTCTGCCACTGGAGGCTGTCCCATGGATAATACCCATTTTTAGGATCGGGAGATCACACTGAACAACCAATAGGGAGTCTCAAGAGAGGGAAGGATGCATCTCAAAATGATCACCAGATCTACAAATATACTGTAGTGTAGACAACAGCAATTAGGTGCAAATTTTGAATGTACCTGAACAGGTTGAGCTTGGCTCTGCCTCTTTCCACTTTCCAAACCAACTAATTGGTCAGAGAAGCTGCCTAATGGTTTAAAAAAAAATGGAGAGAGGCTCAGTATGATGAAGGGGAAGGGCTAGAGGTCTGACTTGAAATATTATGAATTGCATATAACTTCAGCTGCCTATATAGAGAGATCCTTTCATTAAAACTTTTTTCATCACAAGCTCATTATGAAAAAAAAAATCAAAACCATTAAAGAGTTTCTTGGGCACACTGCACGACTTATGCTACTGCTTGCATGACTAAGCATTGCATGACCGCGCAATTGTCAGTTAAAGCGACACAGTGCCAAAGTGTAAAAAGTGCTGGTCAGGAAGGGGGTAAAATCTTCCAGGGCGGGAAGTGGTTAATTTGACTATATAGATATATATATATCTATATACACACAGTTAAATCTTGCACTGCAAGCATAATTTGTTCAGGAAGCATGCTTGTAATCCAAAGCACTTGTATATCAAAGCAAATTTCCCCATAAGAATTAATGGAAACTCAAATGATTTGTTCCACAACCATTTATTCATAGGTCCTTCAATTTGTAGTCTATATAAAAATATTATAGCTCTGTGACAGGTTGTGTAACCATAAAATGTCCATCCACAAATGGAAGCCTCCACAAGGGGATTAGAAGCAAAATCCAGCAGGAGCTCCAGAGTATAAAAGAGAAGAGCGGCGTCTCTAAGTGTAGCAATATGGTTACATTTAATGAAGGCACATTTAGCAACTCACATGGTTGATGATTAAAAGAGGCACATCTAAGTATGCAGACATCCAGGGTAAAGTAATCCACATAGACCGTCCTCCGCTCTGTCAGCTCTCACCGCTGTCAGTCTGCAATTGTGACCGGGAAGACTACCCTGCAGTACAGCGATCTGAAAGTGAGGCTTGAAGCGTTCATGGAAGGAACGCCGTCAATGGCGGTGCGGAGGACGGTCTATGTGGACATCTTTTCCCATGGATGCCTGCTTACTTAGATGTGCCAGTTTTAAGCAACTATGTGAGTTATTAAATGTTGTACCTTCATTAACCGCTTGCCGACCGATGCATGACTATTTACGTTGGCAGAATGGCACGGCTGCGCATATGGACGCAGCCTGTACGCCCCCTTCAAATTGCGCACAAGCTCCATGAGTGTGACCACGGGTCCCGCGTACTCAATATCCACCGGGTGAACGCAATCGCGTGACTGAGAGTCAGAACAAGGGGATGCCAGTGTAAATAAGGCATTTCCCTGTTCTGCCCTGTGACAGGACACTGATCTACTGTTCCCTGTCATCGGGAGCAGTGATCATTGTCGTGTCACTTGTAGCCCAGCCCCCCCACAGTTAGAATCACTCCCTAGGACACACTTAACCCCTTCTTAGCCCCCTAGTGGTTAACCCCTTCCCTAATCCTTATACATCCACCACTTAATTGATCTGTGATCTAGTTTTCATTACATTGTTTAGTACTGTGTTTATTGAGCGCTCGATCCTCTCCTTTCCCCCTCACTTCCATTCTATTTGGAACTAGCAGTGCTCCTTTGTTGTGGGCATGTACAGTGTTCTATGTACACTACAAATGCCATAGTCCCTAGTCCATCTCATGAGCAAGCAAAAAAGGGTGACTATGTTTCTACATACAGTGGGACCATGGAAAACTTGTGTAGCGCCTGTGTACTTTCAGTACAGGTGCTATGTTAAATTTAGAGGGGGATGAGAGTTAATTTGCTCTCATCCATGTTGATTTGTGTAAATTGGGCCTCTGCTCTAGCTGGGCTGTATTGCCAGTTCATTTTGTGTTCCAGAGATACCTTTCCATCTCTGGGCGACAGGTGGCAGCAGTGGAGCTCAGTTTGAGGCGCCTCTTGCCAGCAGCCAATCAGAGGGGGTTTTTTCCTCGCTTGGCATGCTGGGGGATGGTACTTCTAGGGGAGACGCCATTTTGTGGGGTTTTTCGCCCGTTCCTGGTTCGGAACCCACCTTTAGGGTGTGCGCACATCACAGGCCCCGGTGAGATGGCCTACTAGGCCGGGGTGCACGTGCTACGCGGAGTTCCTGACTCTGGGTCCTCGTGGCCTGGAGCAACTAAAGCTGCAACCGAGCCCCAGTGACTTACTAGGTCCCCGCCCTTCATGAGGAAGATCCCAAGCGAGTTATGCTATTCGGTGGGGAGTCGGTCTGAGGTGAGCCCAGAGGCAGTCGATCCAACAGGGCTTAGACGATCCATCAGGGGTCTGGGTGGCCGGACACTGAGAAGATGTATGCTGCAACTTGTCAGTCGGTGACCCCAAAATCAAGAAGTCTACCTGAGGGAGATTCAGGCAAATTATATTCACTGAGAGGATTCGCTCTATTGTCTACGTTCCTGAGTAGAGGGGGCCTGTGGCAGAGGTTCCACTCCTAATTCTAATCCTGTTAGAGCCAAGTCTGTGGCAGAGACTTGTTCTTTCTCAAAGGTTCCGAGTGATACTCTGGCTGCCAGGTCAGTGTGAGAGGCCTGTCCAGGTACACTATACCCACTCCGGCTGGAGTGGCGACGTGAGTTAAAGTCCCATTGGAGGCAGGACTGCTTCCGTTATCCATAGGCCTGAATCTGCAAATTCTCCTTTCACCAACCTTTCTCTATTTACCTCAAGTTAACTGTTTGCGGTGTTGGGCAAGTAATAAAAGCACAGAAAACGATACCCTGCTGTTTGGACATTCCGTCATTGTTCTCGTCATCATTGTCATCCCTAGACACATCACAGAGGTAACATAACACGCCGTCCCAATCTAACCAGCGGCTCCTGAGGGGGTAGCGCTACACTAACATAACAAAAAAGGAGTTTGGAGATTTGAAGGAGGCTGAGAGCAATAGTTTGTTTCTGTTTTGAGTTAAGTATGCATACTTGAAAAGGTTTTTCTTAACCAGAATATACTGTAGTGTTTTGACTTTCCACATCCATATAGATTTTTTTATTTTTTTTCAGTACAACCACACACAAAGCAACCCACTCAAAAAAGGGATTAATGATCCCATTTGTTAAATTACTTTTTTTTTTTTTTTAACTCAATCTTAACAGAATTACAAAAAAAGTGATTAAAGTCCTTAGGTCCGTTTCTAGAAGATGAGATCTAAATATCCAAACCATGAGATTATCAATCACATTGAAAGATATGTGGGCGTCTTTTTTAATATCTGTTTATTTATTAAAGAAATAATACACAGGATAAACAAAATGTATACGAGAAATACGTATGAAAGTAAAAACAAAAGCAAATAATGCCCGTAGACGCCTAGGGACTGTAAACTAAAATGAGAAGGAAATAAGAAATATAACCTTGAGTATTAGCCTGGGTCCGGGTAGATCTTCAAATGGAATGTGTTATGCCGCTTACACACGACAGTTATTCATGTCATTGAAAAAAACGTTTTTCTCGACGCGATTCCTCTCAAGCCTGCCTTCCATACACAGGATCGTGAAAAAAAAATGCTTGAGCAAAGCACGGTGACGTACAACACGTACGATAACACGTCCGACGGCACAATAAAGGGAAAGTTCCATTCGAATGGCGCCACCCTTCGGGCTGCTTTTGCTGATTTTGTGTTACCGCGTGGTATTAAAAGTTTGGTGAGAGACGATTCACGCTTTTCAGTCTTCGTGCTTTTCAGTCTGTTACAGTGTGAAGAATGTGCTATCTCCATTACGAATGCTAGTTTTACCAGAACGAGCGCTCCCGTCTCATAACTTGCTTTTTAGCATGCGTGTTTTTTTCCCGTCGTTAAAGCCTACACACGATAGTTTTTCACAACGTGAAATAGAACGACGTGAAAAACGACGAGAAAAAATAGAGCAGGTTCTAAATTTTGAACTCCCATTTTTCACGACCAATTAAAAAAATTGAATTCTTCTCGTCATGAAAAACAGTCGCGTGTACGCGTCATTACAGTCAAATGTTAAAAACGACTAGAAAAAATAGAGCAGATTCTAAATTTTGAACTCCCATTTTTCTAGTCGATTTTCACGACCAATTTAAAAAATGTAATTCTTCTCGTCATGAAAAACAGTTGCGTGTACGTGTCATTACAGTCAAATGTTCTAGCAAGTATAAAAAGAGTTTATAAAGGTAGTAAAAGGAAATGGGGGAAAAAAGAAAGGAGAAAACAGACAAGAGAATGGAGGGAAGGATGTGGACGTCTTTGAAAGGGACTACTGTGGAGGAAAGAAGCATGTCTTTTGAGGAAAGAGGTAAAGAGGGATTCCGGCCCAAAAGATTTTGTCACCCTTTAGATCAGGGGTCTCCAAACTTTCTAAACAAAAGGGCCAGTTTAAGGTCCTTCAGAATTTAGGGGGGGGGGGGGGGGGGGAACTAGGGTCATTGGGAGTAGAAAATGTCCAATGAAAGTAAATATCGTTGGTGTCAATGTAAGGAATTGATGGTGTCAGTTGGAGGACTAGTGCCCCATTGTTGTCAGCAACAAGAATTATGCCCCTTGGAGTTGGATGGAATAGTGTCCCAAGGGCCGCATTAAGGCACGTAAAGGGCCGCAGTTTGGAGACCCCTGCTTTAGATGACTGATAGCTAACAGTAATACCCTGCATAGTAAACTTTAGGTGGGGGGGGATCTACATTGCACCGTGGTTATTCCGCCATAGTGGCAGTAATTAACATTTAGTAGCTACTTTGCCCTATCACATTAATGGGTAATCGATGTAAAGAATTAAATACTGCATATATTCTAAAAGGATTTATCTAATCCCACACCCAGGACATAACTGACACATTGATTTCCTTTAGTGCCTCACTTCGCCAAACTGGAAGCAATATACTGGAAACCTTTGAGCTAATTAACAAGCAAAAAATTAATTACCAAGCCTAGTACTCCCGAGTTTGCATGTTAAATGTCTGCATTCAGTTGAGTGCCAGATAAAATTAAAATCTGTCACAGTCCAGTCTTCTGTCACACTACAGATCTGTGGCCGTTACTGCCGGAAAAAAGGGCTAGCGTGATGTGAAAATCATCAGCATTCTTAGAACGGGTTTTATTGGAGTCATGAGATAAAATTCATAATTATTTTCTTTAAATATTACAGGAAAATTACATTTTTTTTTTACATTCTTTATATTTTTGATTCTGAATATTTCCATGAGAGTTAGGGCCACCACACCTCTGCATATTCTTCTGTTGCGTTTTTATGTGATTTGCATGTGGTACAAATAAAGGTGAAGTTATATAACAAATTGTTTATGTGTGAGGTTGGAGGAGCAGTAAAACCTCACAGTTATGCCGCGTAGAGACGATCGGACATTCCAACAACAAAACCGTGGATACATTTTCATAGGATGTTGGCTCAAACTTGTCTTGCATACACACGGTCACACAATTGTTGTCGGAAATTCTGAACGTCAAGAACGCGGTGACGTACAACACTACGACGAGCCGAGAAAAATTAAGTTCAATGATTCCGAGCATGCGGCGAATTTTTGTGCGTTGAATTGTGTACACACACGGTTGGAGTTTCCAACAACAACTTTTGTTGTCAGAAAATTTGAGAACCAACTCTCAAATTTTTGTTGTCGGAAAATCCGACAGCAAATCTCCGATGGAGCCTACACACGGATTTTGCGACCAAAAGCTCACATTAAACTTTTCTTGTCGGAAATTCCGACCGTGTGTACACGGCATAACAGTGTAAATTTACTGTCCCCTCAAAATAACTCAACATGCAGCCATTAATGTCTAAACCGCTGGCAACAAAAGTGAGTACACCCCCAAGTGAAAATGTCCAAATTGGGACCCAAAGTGTCAATATTTTGTGTGGCCACCGTTATTTTCCAGCACATTTGTTGTCGGAAATTCCGACCATGTGTACGCGGCATAAGGCTAAGTTTTTATCACCACCGTTACCCCTTTTAGCTGCTGAGGTAATGGCCAGAGGCTTACACATGCAGCTGCAGCAATGCTTTGTGACCGTGGCAGGAATTATGTTCTCTGCCGCTTTTGGCGAGCATGGTGCCCACCAAACATGATCCATTCAGGTGAATGGGGAGGCTCTGCAAGCACCCTGCAGCCACATGCAATGCACATGGTTGCGTCATGCAACTGCAGGGATCCAGGGGTTAAAGCAGGAAGTGAGGAGGTGACACCTCCTCACAGCTTGCCAAATGCTCTCTGAAGAGTGATCCAGACGCAGATTTTACTTCAGAGATCAAAGCTCATGTGAAAGAGTCCTAAAAAAAAGTTAAAGGAGAAGTCCAGCCAAAGCTTGTTTGATGCAAAAAAACAGTGCAATATGTGCAAAGGGAATTTTCAACAATAAAGTGCACTATGCACCCAAAAAGTGACCAGTACTGTAATAATATGAAAAAAAGTCCATTCAGGAAACAACATAGAAGAAAGTGCATGTGCATACAACGTTGAAATCCAGTTCATCCCAGTGTTTCCACCATCCAGGTGCGCCATGTATGGTGGAAACACTGGGATGGACTGGATTACACCAGTTCATCCCAGTCTTTTGAAAGTGCCCTCCATAATTATTACGCTCTGTTATATTGATTATAGATTAATGTTTAGTAGTTAATACAGGTATTATGTAAGCGCCAAATTTTTTCTACTTCTTTATTTATCTGAGTGTGTGAACACCTTCATATGTTGGCAGCTACTGATCAGTTTCTTTATTGCTTATTTCTGGCTTGTGCATTAGTACCTCCACCTTTATATTTTTGTAACAGAGAGCTGCCCGGGTATCAAATCAGATCTGCCCTTTTGGGCCTAGTGCTCCTAACATGAATTTCTGTCATTTTTATTGTTATCTCGGTTATAGAATTTCCCTCACTTCCTCTTTGAGAAACCATTGGCACACTGACTGGAAGTTAAAGAGGTAGTAAACCCTGGTGGGTTTTACTTCCTCTTTTTTCCCCTGCAAAGTAAAAGCATAATGGGCTAGTATGCATCGCATACTAGCCCATTATGTGCCACTGACCTGCAATCAAAGCCTGCGCTGTCCCTGCTGGTGGCCGCATCTATCTTCACCCCTCTTCCTTCCGGGGGCCATGCAGAAGCCATCAGTCATGGCATTTGCTAGTGAAAAAATGTCTCGGGAGGGATATTTCTCCACAGAGCACGCGCTGATGACATCATCAGCGCACTACAAGGTAAAAATCTCCTAAACGGCGCACATTTAGGAGATATTTACAGTACCTGTAGGTATGCGTTTATTTTAGTCTTACCTGTAGCTACAACTTCCGCATTGGGGGGTATACAACCACATTAAGGTAAACCTCCTGATCATAGAGTCCCATATGGCCATAAAATCCCCGACAAGGCCATAGAATACAGGGAACTGTGCAGCACCAACATTTGTATGTTACACCTTTTGTACCTGTACATCCTTCTCTCTCTACATACGGGTTCACCTGAGTATAAGGTCTTTAAAGGGATTGTAAAGGTAATTTTTTTTTTCTTAAATAACAAACATGTTATACTTACCTCCACTGTGCAGCTCGTTTAGCACAGAGTGGCCCCAAACCTGGTCTTCTGGGGTCCCTCTGTGGCTCCTCCCTGCAAGAACTTACCACCTTCATGCGAGCGAGCTTGCATGGTGGTTAGTTCTTGCGGGCGCGCTCCTGTGATATAGCCGCTCACTGTATCACTCGATGCCGCGTCATTGGATGTGATTGACAGCAGCGCAAGCCAATGGCTGCGCTGCTTTCAATCAACCAATGAATGAGCCGAGAAGCCCGGCCGAGAAGCCAGCACGTTTACGGCGCGGGACTTTCGAGGGGTCAGGTAAGTAAACAGGGGTGCTGGGGGGCCGCTAATCCTCAGATGTTTTTTCACTTTAATGCATAGAATGCATTAAGGTGAAAAAACATGTACCTTTACAAACCCTTTACGTATACGGTAACTAAAGACAAAACTTTTATTTTAGTTTTGGACACAGTGCAGAGGGATTAGAACACCTGACAGTTTTTATTGCCATCTGTGCCTCTGTTACGGATATTCATCCTCTCTATTTGTCCTGTTTACCATTATCATTGAAAGTGAAAGCAAAAGAAAATCCCAAATTTTGAGTTGTCCCCAGAAAAGTAATAGAGGGAAAATCTTTCAATGGGGACACTAGTTAAGGTGACTTGTGGGACCCCAAGGAATTCCCTTAATTTGCAGGGATTTCCTCACACTTCCTGTTTAGCTATGAGACAGGAGGAGAAGGGAAATTTCTGCAATGGGACACAGATGATGAAAAAAAATCTGACAGGGGTTATAATATAACCCTCCCTTACTATCCAAAATGAAAAAACAAGTTTTGCCTATAGTTCTACTAGTTAAGTGATAGGTTGTTAAGACTTACCTACACCCAATATGCTAAATAAGAACTAAAAGCCCTCCTATCCTTTATGGCCCAGGAAGCTGCCATATTAGCCTGTTTGATCTGCAGTTTCCATAGTGCGGCCTTTTTTTCCTCAGAAAATAGGTGCAGCAGTTCAACTGGGGGGGGGGGGGGGGTTTATACACAGAGTGCAGAGTTGGGGGGGTTACACACAGAGTGCAGAGTTGGGGGGGGTTACACACAGAGTGCAGAGTTGGGGGGGGGTTACACACAGAGTGCAGAGTTGGGGGGGTTACACACAGAGTGCAGAGTTGGGGGGGTTACACACAGAGTGCAGAGTTGGGGGGGTTACACAGAGTGCAGAGTTGCGCTACGTGTAGAGTCCGGTGGTACACTACCTACAGTACATAGTTCAGCCTTCTTCCACAGTTGCTTACCTCTGCATCCCCTGCTCACATCTCACTTTCACCTCTCTTCAGCTCTGACCTCTGCATGCAACCTCCTCCCCACTGCCTCCTTATTCTCCCCCCTCCTTAAAAGCTCTACCATCTTCCACATGTCCAACTTTTGCCGTTGTGTTAAGCCGATGCACCCAAACGGCTTTACCTTCTCTCACACTGAAGTTGGCCCCATCTTTCTCACTTGCAGGGAGATTATCCAGTGGGGGTGCTGGCAACCGCACTGCACCCTGAACATGTCCATCTCCCTTTTCCCCCATCCTGCACTCAGTGGGAGCTGCTCAGGAGATCAGATCTGTGGGATCATTTAGGAGACAAGTTGTCACTAGTAAACACAGAAGCTGGACTTCTCTGTTTATAAGTGATGGTGGTGAGCAGAGAGCAGAGGGCTTGAGCCAGAGGTGGTGGAACTGAGTTCCACCAAGTTCCAGCTGAAAATAATGGCCTGGCTGCACATGTGATCAGTTATGACACCAGCCATTTTTCTGCTTTACGCTTCATCAAGAGCACGTGCAACTGTGACAATTCGTTCAGCATGCCTTGAATGTATCAGTTTTGGGTCGATGGGTTTAGTTCCACTTCTAAAAACCGGGATCAAACTAACCTTATAAGTTTAAGTATATGTAAACCCAATCACTAAAATCCAATCTAAACTTTGAAATGCAAAAGTCAATTTTTATATTTTTAAGCCTGCAGCTTCCATTGAATAGAACCAGGTGATCCTGTCACAAGGGCCCCTCCTCAGGCACTTCCTGATACAGGGCAACAATGATCAACCGCCTAATTGTGCTTATGCTTTGTCACCCATTTAGATGGGATTCTGACACAGACTAGAAGTGGCTGTTTCCACCCATTTTATACAGGCATGGTCTAAAGCAGGGATATGCAATTAGCGGACCTCCAGCTGTTGCAAAACTACAAGTCCCATGAGGCATAGCAAGACTGACAGCCACAAGCATGACACCCAGAGGCAGAGGCATGATGGGACTTGTAGTTTTGCAACAGCTGGAGGTCCGCTAATTGCATATCCCTGGTCTACAGTTATCAGGAAACCTGCCCTGAGAAATGCCATGCATCTATCACTGGAGTGCGTTTAGGCAGTTAGTGGCTGTAAAGAGGCCGTGGGAGATCAGAAGCACTTTGTTACAACAAAGGGTTAAAAAAAGCGAAAACTAGTATTTTAGTAAAACACCTAAATGGATGAAGCTTGTGATACAGAATGCTTTGGCAAAAGAAATGCCATTCAGTTAGGGTTTATATTAAAGCCATTCAGGGTGGAAAAGAGAAGAGCATATAGTGACACAGCTCTCTGTAACATCGGTGACAATTGATGGGCACCAGAATAGTAAGCCATGTAAAGGGTGCATTAGAAAGCAGTAATTGGCCTTCTGCTACAAATTTAACAGATAAGGCCTTTTTTTAAAAAATAAATAAAAAAAAAATCTTTACAGAACGTTCATCTGTGTGCCATCAGTCTTTCCACAGCCTATAATTACATGCCAAAGCCTTTAATTATCCCCAGGATGCTGGGCATGAGGCTGGGAAATGAAGGCACAGCCCCTTCTTTGACTAAAGGCATACATGTACTAACAATGGGCACATGCAACAAAATAAATAGAACACAATCTGACGTCTAAAAAGAAATAATGTATAGCAAGAAAAAACCCAACAAACTGAAAATCAGTATTATTTTCATTAGCCAATACAAGCTCTTGAATTCTTCTGAAGAGAAATGGCTTTGTTTTTTTATTTTATTTATATTTTTCAAAACGTTTGTAATCATTGAGAAAATATTCATGACTTTTTTTTTTAAAGGCAGATGACACATGTAACTGCATCATCAGCTGTAACAGGACAACAAATCCTAGGATTCCCACTGTAAATGCTGGAAAGCTACCTAAGCATACTTAAATGATCTTTATATTTTAATTCTCAGACTTGTTCTCCTCGTCCATTATGAAGGGTTTTTAGCCTTTCAAAATGGATTAGTATGCAGTCCAAAGCATTTTCCGTTTATATTATGCAGACACCAAACGAAGGAGTGCAGTGCCAGGGCGAAGTCCTTTAGCATCTAAGGCACAGGAGTCAAACACAAGGCCCGCGGGCCCTCCAGGCCATTTCAGCTGCAGAAGAGCTCCAGCCCTCCTCTGGTCCTCCTCAAGACCCCTACTTTTTTCGGCTTTCAAGCAATGCATCCAGCTTCTTCCCAGCAGCAGCATAAGGAAAGGGGGGGTGCACTGTGATGTAAGGGAGAATAGGGGACTAAACTTCTGATGATGGGGTGGCTCTTAACATCTAACGTAAGGGGAGGGGATGCGCAGGACATCTAATCTTACAGCTACAACGGGCCCTTTTGAGGATAATCATAATGCTGATGCGGCCCACGATGAAATTGAGTTTGACACCCCTGATCTAAGGCAAAAAGGCCAAACCCCACCCTCCTCCATAAGATAACATCATAAAATGGGACTACCTTAGCAGTATGTGTCACAGGTCTTGCTTTTTGTGCACCCAGCTGAAGACCCCAAAAAGAGGTCCCCTCTACTGAGTGCCCTTCCTCCCGGCCTTGGAAGAGTGTCTCAAAGACACATAAAAAGAGTCTAGATGTTTAGAGAGTTATAAAAAGCAATGGCTGAAGCAAGGACTTGCTTATTTTGGGTAACATGACCATTCTAATATATCAATTTGGTGGAAATCAACACACTTTATTTTTAGGGGCTGCGTAGGCAAGATCTAATTTAGGAAATGTAGAAAAAGGAGTAAAGCTGGCCACACATTATACAATTTCCCTTTAGATTTACCAAAACCATATAATATGAGGTAAAACCGAAACACTTTCAATTTGTATGCAATCAGGCAGGTCCTTGTACTACTGCTGAAGGTAAATCTAAAGGAAATTGAATAAAAAAATTATATAACGTATGGCCAGCTTAAGATGGGAAACACCAGTGTTTCCAATAACACACCTGAGTACCCCCCATAAGACTGTGGCAAAACATTATACAATTTTCTTATTCAATTTCCTTTAGATTTACCTTCAGCTTTAGTGCAAGGACCTGCCTGATTGCATACAAATTGAAAGTGTTTAGGTTTTACCTCATTTACATCCTTTAGATTTACCAAAACCATATAATATGAGGTCACACCTGAGCACTTTCAATGTG
This sequence comes from Rana temporaria, assembly GCF_905171775.1. Taxonomy (NCBI): domain Eukaryota; kingdom Metazoa; phylum Chordata; class Amphibia; order Anura; family Ranidae; genus Rana; species Rana temporaria. The sequence continues at coordinate 20,133,850 of NC_053499.1, read as the reverse complement.
TATGCAATCAAGCAGGCCCTTGTACTACATAGTTGAAGGTATATCTAAAGGAAATTGAATTCGAAAATTGTATAGTGTATGGCCAGCCTAAATAAATAATAAAAAAAAAAAGTTCTAGGAAGGTCTCTTTTAAAACATCATTAAGTTTGAAAACAAATTAAAACATTTGCGCAATTCTTATTTTTTGTGGCAGAAGCAGGACAGAGACACAATGGACATATCTTTTGGCAATTCAGCAGAACTCTTTAGCTGAGTGGAGTAGATGAAAATTCTGTTTTAAATCTGACTGGTAGTTTCACATTATTCAATATTGAGGTATTACAGTTGTTCTCCTGACCTTGACTGGCCCACACAAACTGCAGAGAAAACGGTGAGCCGGTGCAGCCTGGGCCCAGGTGTGACCCTTTACCACAAACGCAAAGCAAGACTGCAAGCGGCAGCAGAGAATGCTGGAAAGTGTAGTTCTAGGCCCCTACAACCAACTCATCATACAAACTCCTATTTAAAAAAAAAAATGTAATTGCATTAAAAAGAAAAAAAAACAATGACCAAAAAAAAAAAAAACACCCCAAGCTACCTTTATGTAACCCAATCTGTTGTCCTCCCAGTGACCTGACTTTTTTTCTCACCACCGGCATGGTGTACTGCCAGTCACAAGTATGCCAAGGCACACACAGGTCATTTAAAATACCGTTCACCTCAGTGCTGATGACAGCTGCCTGTCTGTCTGCCGACAACGCATTTCAATCACAAAGGCAAATTTCACTGGCAACTAAACACACGTCGCCAGGTAAAGTAACAGAGGAATTAAAAAAAAATAGGAAAATATATAATATAAAATATAATAAAACATAATAATAATAATAATAATAATAATAATAATAAAATAGGAAAATATTTGATCTTTTAATTGTAAATACATCAATACACAGATATGCCACAACTTCACTCTTTAAATTGTAAGCTACTGTGGGCATTGAGCTTCTACATTTTTTGTTATCCTTTCATATTTTCTTTTATTCAGGTTATACAAGTCTACAGAATATGTTAGCATTGTATAAAATAATAATCAAATACTTAAAAAAAAAAAAAGCTATCTTTATATTTTATACCTGTACACATAACATACATGTACATGCATATATGTGTATGGAACACATCTGTGTTATCTATGAATATACATACAAAGAAGTACAGAGCTAAACCTCTTGCATCAGTCACTGCCGTCTACACAGAGCCCACAGTCATCAGATACACAGCCTACAGTACCTCCGAAATGCACTTTCTTCTTGAATTTCGAACTCTCAGCCATAGTTTCCACACTAGATGTGACCATCTCATAAGGACCCGGCCAGGGCAAACATTCCAAAAGACGTCCTGTCCCTTGACGCACACATTACAACATCCTTGAGTCCCCCATTATCTTGAGGTAAAGTTTAAGTCCTGAAACATCCACACGGAAAAAAAAAAAGAAGCTTCTGATCCTCTTTTGTGTAGAGAAGAAAAATAAAAAAAATATATATATATATATAAAAAAAAAAAACAACCATAAAAACATGCAGCAGAGAACATGAGGTGCCGAAGGTTTTTTTTGTGTGTGTTTTTTTTGGGATTTTTGGAAGAGGGGGGCCGGGTGGGGGAAAAAAAAAGCCAAGGAAGAAGAAATGTGTTATTTTACACAAGTTGTAAGCTCGGAATAAGGACCACGTCGCTGTGTGCCCACACTCTAGCAACGAGTTCTTTCTCTGCTGTGTGTTACCATGGAAATGCATCAGTCACTAATCGAAATAAGTGCGGGTGAAGGACGCCTGAAAACCTGGAGCAATTACGCATGCCATTAGGGAGGAAAAGAAAATGATTCAATCCGTCTATTAGTTACATGGCAGAGAAGGCAGTTCAGCTTCTTCTTTTTTTTTTGCTTTTTTTTTCCTCTTTACACACAGAGATCAGTTCAAATATTTATTTTCATCCCTGTCACCAGTTTGCCTTTTTTGTGCTATGATAAGATAATTGTGGTGATCTTGTGGATAGGTGGGAAGTGGTACACTTATTTACTTCTTTCCCCTTTAAATCTTGACCCAGATTACAGAGCTCCCAGAATGATGCTCAGCGGGAATCCAAGAATGTGTAAAGGAGCCTTTAAGTCTTACGCAACCAAGGACGTGACGACCAGTAATACGTGATGTTTGTAATTAAATTCGACAAATGTTAAGAGAAGTGTAGAACCCAGCCAGCTCAGTCTGATATTTCAATGGAAATGCCACCCAAAACTGCCATTTTAATTTTGTAAAGGTAGCAATTGGCTTCTCATACACGATATGGATTGAGGCCAGGATTCTGTTCAGGTCACTTAAGTTCCTCAACATAAAACTTGCCAAAGCATGACTTTACGGAGCTGGCTTTGTGAACATGGCAAAGGCAGCCAGATTCACCAGCTTGGGGCTTACCAAGATGTTGCCACAATGTTGGAAATGGACAATTGACTAAAATGCTGTAGCATCAACAGTACCCTAACTATAAACACTTGAACTCAATTTGCAGGCTGTCCACATAACTTTGTATACTGTACAATGAGGAAAACTCATCGAGGAGTTGAACTCCACAATTTGCCTCGCTAAGGGTTTGCTTAGACAAAAGGTATATGCAAACTTGGCAATCTTCTAGGTCAGCGTTTCTCCCCCAGAGGTTCCTAGAGGTTCCTGAGCAATGACCAATTTCTACCTCTTAGATAAGTTTCCACAGACGCCATTGATCTTGTTAGCGATCTGTAAGGGGGTAATGGTTCCCAATGACCACAAATGTAAGGAACATTCTTCCTACTAACCATCAGACTAATGTCTCATGAGTTGTAGATATAGTGGCCCGGATTCACATACATTGGCGCATATTTATGCCGGCGTAGCGTATCTTTTTTTGGCTACGCCGGCGTAGCACAGAGCGGCAAGCACAGTATTCACAAAGCACTCGCTCCCACATCTATGCTGGGTTTCCTCGGCGTAAGCCAGCGTAGGTGAAGGTGGGCGTGAGCCATGCTAATGAGGCGTGACCCCATGCTAATGATGTGCCGAGTGACAGACAAGTACTTAAAATGAACGGCGCATGCGCCGTCCCGTGGACGCAACCCAGTGTGCATGCTCAGAATCACGTCGAAACTACTCCCTAAGATACGACGGATCACTGCCTACGACGTGAACGTAACCTACGCCCAGCCCTATTCACGTACTACGTAAACGATGCAAAATTTGACGGCTGTGTTCCCTGGTCTATACATTTGCATGAGTTGCGCCTCATAGATGGGGAATAACTTACGCAAACCGCGTATATTATGCGCCGGGCACAACTACGTTTGTGAATCGACGTATTTCCCTCATTTGCATATTTGCAATGAGGCGGCCAGCATAAATATGCGCCCACGATACGCCGGCGTAGGAAAGTTACGTCGGTCGGAAAAAGCCCATTTTCAGGCGTATCTAGTCCTGTGGGCACGGCTCATAGATATGACAGCGCACATTTACACTTACGCGGCGTATCTTGAGATACGTCGGCGTAAGTGCTTTGTGAATCCGGGCCAGTGACTTTTAGTAGTGGTTCCCTGAGACCGGAAAGTTATTCCAAGTGTTCCTCTATGCTGAAAAAATTAAGAAAGGCTGTTCTAGGTGCCCTATGTCTATGCTTTTTATTTCCCCCTGCATCTATATAAGGCCAATTCTGCAAAGACAAGCTCACCTCTATGAAGTTACCATGCATGCATGATTCCTGTAGATGGCGCTGGCTTGCCTTTGGCTCTGTTTTTAGGATATAAATGATTTGAAATGTATAGTCAATCTACATCTCCAATAAAATCTTTCACGTCACAGTCCTGACTTTGCAAATGTTCGGACCATGTCTCACTGGCTATTTTGCTGCCGCTCTTTCTAAAGAAAGTTATTTTTTTATTGGTAAATATGCTGTAAAATCTTGATTGCAAAGAGATGGAGCCCCATAAGAACAGGGCAGAAAGTAAAGCTGTGTTTGTAATAAACAAATATGGTTGCCTCCAGGCACACATATAATTACAATATATACACAGAAACATTTGTTTTTTCAAAGAATAAAAGAACGCCTTCACCATTTTTACAAAAGCAGAGGCATCACTACTGTGCTCTGTAAAAACATAGTGGTCAGATATATAGTTATAAGGTTTAATGGGGTTGTAAAGGTTTGTTTTTTATCTTCTAAATAGGTTCATTTAAGCTAGTGCATTGTTGGTTCACTTACCCTTTCCTTCGATTTCCCTTCTAAATGTTTTTTTTTTTCTCTGTCTGAATTTCTCACTTCCTGTAAGCTTGCCCCCATCATCTGGCTGGGGGTTAGTCAGAACAGCTTACTGAGGAGGAACACCTGACGTCACACGTCAGTACACGTGATCTCAGCCCAGCAGCGCTTCACCACCGCGGATACAGTCGGCTCTCCCCGGCTCCGAACGGCTGCAGAAGTCTGACGTGGATGTCTACATCTCCCGTTCCTGGCTTTACTGATTGTCAGCAAGGACTACACCAGCTCCCCGAACTACACCATTCTGTATTATGATGTAAGTGCTGGATATTTTTAAACCATAAATATTATAACAGAATACTCAGAGGCGCTTTTCTTCTTGTCTTTCTTTTTTATAATATACAAGAACAGCGTTAATTTTTGTATTATTTATACAGAATGTTGCTAACGTATTTTGTACTGTAGGCCCGTATTCTCTTTTAACAAGTGTTCCTATCAAAATACTCTATAAAACACCTGCGCCCCTATGAAGCAATTTATAATATACAGTGCAGCTGCTATGCACACACAGCTCTTTACCTAGTCAATTTAGGTAAATACCTGCTACCCAATAAAACACTGTAAGGACCCCTGCATGGCTAGTGACTGCCCTGTGACCAGAGGAAACTGCTGGGAATGTCACATTATGCCTGTACATCAGTAGAAGTAAAAATGACTCAAAAGATCAATTACTATTTTCTTTCTCTCAAGAGACTGACAATCCTTCACTACTGACAAAGTTGTCTGTGTGTTTTTGTGATTAGAATAAGACCGAGTGGCTTCTAAGAGGACACACATTAGACAAGAAACAAACTCACACAGCATGCAAAGCACCTTCAAACATTCTTATACTCTGTTTAAATAAAGCTTGTGTTAAGGCAAGATAAAGCTATTCTTTAATGTTGTTACCTCTTACATATTTATTGTACACCCAGTGCACACAAACAGCATTGTTTTCTTTATTTAGGAAACATTAATGTGCATAAAGCAAGCATATCACTCCCCCTCTCTCTGTGTATATATGTATAACAAATATGCTTTTTATTTCCTTTCCTTTTTACTTTTGATAACTTGCACTAGAGGAATGACAGCTTGAATCTGATTGGTTACTTTGGGAAAGACAAATACTTCCTTATATCACCATGCAAAGCTGTCAACCAGACTTCCATTTATTCTCCACTTTATTGAGGATGGTTAGTTTGTGTTACGTTGGCCATATACACATAGCATTTCTTGGTTCAGTCAGTAGACGGTTAGGCTGACAATTTTCTGCCTGGATCCTTTTTTATAATTAAAGGATGTGTGACAAGAACATGTCAACAGGGCCAACCTTGGAGAAAATTTAGACAGGTTCATCAGCAACTCTACTAAGTTCGCTCTACGTAAAGCCAGCCTAAAATGCCAAATTTTAGTACAGATAGATAGCAGCTATGAATATTTTTTTTTTTTCTCACTGGCCCCTATATCATTACTGTATGCAGTAGTGATGTAGGGGTTGATGACGAACAGGGGGGATGAGTTATCACTAGAGGGATCACCAATAAGAGGAAGGATGTTCGGATTCCCTTGTATATAACTTTGGTTATCACTAGGGGGATCACCAACAGGAGGAAAGAGGTTCAAATTCCTCTATAAAGAACTTTGGTTATCACTAGGGGGATCACCAATAGGAGTAAGGAGGTTTGGATTCCCTTGTATAGAACTTTGACAATCACTAGGGGGATCTCCAACAGGAGGAAGGAGGTTTAAATTCCTCTATACAAAACTTTGGTTATCACTAGGGGGATCACCAATAGGAGTAAGGAGGTTTGGATTCCCTTGTATAGAACTTTGACAATCACTAGGGGGATCTTCAACAGGAGGAAGGAGGTTCAAATTCCTCTATACAAAACGTTGGTTATCACTAGGAAGATCACCAACAGGAATACGGAGGTTTTGATTCCCTTGTATATAACTTTGGAAATCACTAGGAGGATCACCTACAGGAGGGAGGAGGTTCAAATTCCTCTATACAGAACTTTGGTTATCACTAGGAAGATCACCAGGAGGAAGGAGGTTTGGATTCCCTGGTATAAAACTTTGGCTATCACTAGTGGGATCACCAACAGGAGGAAGGAGGTTTGAATTCCACTATACAGAACTTTGGTTATCACTAGGGGGATCACCAGGAGGAAGGAGGTTTGGATTCCCTTGTATAAAAATTTGGCTATCACTAGGGGGATCACCAACAGGAGGAAGGAGGCTCTGATTCTTCTATACACAACTTTGGTTATCACAAATTGATAAAAATAGAACAAGAAACAGGCAACAAAAATGGTGCAAGGTCTAAGGGATAAACATATTAGGAGAGACTTGAGGAACCTAAAGACGTATAGCCAGAGCTTTTTTGGCTGTAGTTCTCCTATGGATTACAGGAGTGCAGTTCGTTTTGCACTCCTCTGATCTGTTTCCTGACCATATGATCGGGATCCACCCAGATGCCTGGACCCGCTGCTGGCTCAGTCTCACAGCGAGCCACAGAGAGGCGGAGCCAGCCATTCCCACCCCCTCCACAACCCAGCGCTCCAGTAAGAGCTGGAAGAGCAGAGCGCCGGTGAATAACAGTCACAGGCTCTCTGCAGCCTGAAGACGGAGAGCTGAGCAATCAGCTGTGTTGGATTGCCCAGTTTTCGATCTGGAGCTGGCAGGGCGACCGATGCTGCATTCACCTAGGTGGGTAATAATATATGCAGCCTCAAGCAAAGAAGGAAAAGGTAGGACATGACTAACCATTACATATACTGGGTGTGAAAAAGGATCAGGAGGGTAGTATTTTCAAAAACATAGGGATATGACCTCAAACATGAGTAATGTTCAAAGGTATTATTTTACCAGTGATCAGACAGTTATAAAGTTACAGAATGCACTTTTTTTCCCTATCTTACTCTCTTTTCTTCCTTTTTCCTCTCTCTTTCCTTCTTGCAGGTTATCTCTTTTTCTCCACTCTCCCCAAACTACCAGGGAGATAGAGGATTTGTGTTTTCATAAGAAATGGGAATGGTGACTTCGGCCTCATGACCAAATTGATTTGGTCTCCCCTTCCTCCCTCCCACATGGTTTTGGGATGGGCATGGGGAAACCGAAAATACAACTGGTCTTAGGTTTTTTGATGGTTATTTTAAAGCGTAAAGTTAGGGGTGCAAGTTAGAAGTTTCCTGTATACTTTTCCTGCAATACCCATTGTACCACAATATATGTTTATGGAATTTGTTATATTCCTTTGATGTTCACATGTCTTGAAAACTTCAATTAAAACATTGGAAAAGAAAACTATTTGCTATAAAAAAAAAAAAATATTCTGGTAAAAGGTAGACAGCGAGCCAGTGTACTTATCCTGAAAAAAGAGAGCTAATGCAGCCACCATATCTAAGACCTGAAGAGCTGCAATATATTACACTTTAATTGTTGCATTTGATGTGGTGCAGTTTGGCATATTCTCAGTTAGATGCAGACTTCCAAGGCAAGTTTGAATCCAACTAATATGTAGCAGCAGAAAAGTGTTTGTCCAAAACTCAGTAGCAATCAAAAGTTATCTCTGTTAGGCTTCAGATCGCCTATAGTAAGCTGTTTCACATGCTTACCGTTTGCAATATCTGGCTTGATAATGCAAACAAGAAGCATACGAAACAGCTGTAAGCTATGGTGGTTTTCTTAAAAATGCAACTTAAAACCTAAAAAAAGAGGGCTGTAGTTGCTTCTGGATGCAGAACTGCACTCCGTTTTGATTTTACCACATGGCAATGGACACCGTACTGTATGTTGTGGTGCAGTGTACAGTAGGTGTCCTCTGCAGATGCATGCGCGTACCATTTAAACTCAATAAATCCACCACAGCGTGCTTGGTGTGTCAGCGTGCACTGCAGTACTGCACACATTTTACTGCATATTACTGGAACAAGGTGTTGTGAATGGTCCTAACTATTCCAAGCACTATAGGAAGAAGATCATCAAAGTGGATGAGAAGCCTCTTAGCTTAACTGCAAACCTCTGAAGGGTCACACTTTTACTGCAGTCTATTCACATTCTTAACTGCCAGGAAATGCAAGTAATTACTAATTTTGGCCATGTGGATTCTCATCTGCTTCCCTACTCTGCAGCATAGCTTTTATAATAGAACCACTGGTACATATATGGATAAATATATTATACAGGTAGACAAATGTGTGTTATCCTCCTGGATAATATAGCACGTGCCTCAAATGGCTCTGAATAATGGTGTTAGCTGTTACCTTCTTGCCTTCCCTGTGTCCTTTGATTGTCAATTCTATCAGTTAGCACCTACACAGCCCCTGAGACTGCCAATCACAATGAAGTGGGTAAATAGGAGTTCTGACACTATCTCAGTGGTGCTTTCCGCTAATCTTTTCTTCTGCTGGCGGTAGCACTGTTGCCCTGGAACCCTGTGAACTGTCAAGAAAGTACATCCAGAGCAGGCATAGTACAAACATTGGCCTGGTTCCACAAGTAGTAGGCGATACATTACATTATCCCTCTCATTACCAGTATTGTCTGCCTGGAAAAGCCTATGGAAAATGTTCCGCTGACTGCAAAGAGAACAGCAGTAATGATTTGATGGCTTTGCTTTACATACTGATTTAGCGGCTGTAGCTTTACCCATTAAAACAATTTTTGCTAATTATTGCATCAATTCCAGCTCATCAAGCTCCGAGGATTCTCCCAAGTACAGTCAATCATTTTAGTTTGTCTCTTATTTTAGAGCCGCAGGGCCAACTGTGATGATCGACATTCTCCCATGCTACAAAAAAACACTCGATAATGCCTTGCATTAGGAAAACTGGAAAATGAGACATATAAAAAACCCAGTCACAAATATTTTTGCTTGCTAGATATGGGCAAATCAATTCAAATAAATAAGGAAAGGACTGAGTGCCAGCAACTACCTTTCCCTATGTTTATAAAATAGCTATGTGCTCCATATGCTTTATAAAGTACATGAGCCACTCTCTCCGTACTCAAGAACTTGGGGTGTTCTGGGGGAAGAGGAGGAAACCAAAAGGCACTGTCGAGATCAGCATTTCTCAAGGTTTCTTCTGCTGGCCACTGTTACGTCATAATCATATCTGGCAGACGGTTCTTGTTTGTGCTTCCCTACTGGCTATTGTTTGGCAGGTTCATATCTGCCTGTCAGTGCCTAGTATTCTACCCCTGGCTACCTTTGGTTCGGATTGATCGAAATAACAGTGACTATTGAAATATGGTGCCTGAAGTCACCTATTAGTGAGAGAAACACACCACTGGTCTCTCAAGTGCAACACATAGAATGGGATGGGATAGAATGGGATGGGATAGGATGGAATAAGTTGGGATAGGGAGTTATTGCCACCGAGCACCATCGCAAATGTACTTTTGCCCCTGCATTCTTGCCAACTAAGAAAAAACAAAACAAAAAACACAATTGGTGCACAGGTTCTACATTAAGAGGTTAATTTTTCTATGGATGCTTTTATTTATTATTACTGCGATAAGCGAGCGATCTTATAATGCACCACGTACTGTAGATCTGAAACTCATGTCAAGGTTTTATCTAGAGTATAAAGGTTGAGAAAGTCTGATCAAGAGGATGACCTTAAATCACATGCATAGATCACAGGGTACAGCACAGACTTTAACCACTTTCAAGATGGAGGAAGAGGGACAATTGGGGGAATGTCTTTCTGCCATAGGCGTCAGGACTGTGTGTTCCTATAGCATAGTGAAAGTTGTCAAAATTACATCCTGGAACATGTGTGGGACCTTGTAAGGGGATAGAGCCACCCAAAAACAGGAACATGAGAAGAGGTTATTTTGACAGAGGGAAAGCAAAGCAACCACCTGGCTAGCACACAGCAAACAAGGTAAGTGCTGAGGTCTGTAAATTTAACATTTGAGAGTTTAATAACCCTTTAAAGTGCATGTATATCCAAAAAAAAAATCCGGCTTTGGATAGAGAAGGAAAGTGTAAAATACCCTCTGAGTTAATTTTATGGTGTGTGTGTGTCCTTGACAAGATTTCCCCAACTTCCTGTCCTGGAGACAAATCAGGAAGTAAGAGGAAATCTCTACAAAGTGACAGCTGTCACCAAGAACAAGTGCCCCCCACTGGAATTTTTTTCCTCACCTTTTGTTCTGGTGACAGCTATTTCATTTTGTATTTCCCATCACTTTTTGTCTCTTTGACAATAGTTACCAGGTCAAATAGAAAGGGTAAATCTACCTAGCAAGGACACAGACTGCAATAAAAGCTTAACACGTTTTTTTTAACCCTTCCCTACTCTACCCACAACAAAAAATAAAACGTTTTGGCCATACATACTGTGCACTTCAAAAGGAGCTAGTTAATGCGGCTTAGTATAAGTTTACTTTAAAAACAAGTGCCTGCTATCTGGTTCATTAATTTAGTATTACATGGGTAGATTAAAACACATCTATGCATTCAAATTAAATGTTAAAAGATAATTTTACACCATCTTCAGTATCACATAGTGACGTCAAATCCACCATTTCATATGTAGCGACCCAGGGATTTCCCTAGGGCAGTTCAGTTATGCATATAATAACTTTACAGACCATAACACACGGATAAATGATAATAAGCATATTCAATCTAATAACACATATGAACTGTAATGCATACATTAACAGACGTAAATATGCCAAGCATTAGTGGTAATTGCATGTAAAGGGACATTTATTACATTAAGAACTCAAGTTTTCCAGACAACAGAAATTTGGACCCTCGTTAGCAAATTATTTGAAAATAATGATGATCTGTAGGGTTGGCTGTTATAAATAGTGCATATAGAATATTCTGTATATAGCCTGTGACCAAGATAACTGGATTTTTGTACTTACCTGTAAAATCCATTTCTTACGCCCCGTACACACGACCGGATCTGTCCGCTGGGATTTATCCGCGGATCAGTTCCAGCGGACAGATCCGGTCGTGTGTAGGCCCGAGCGGACATTTTCCAGCGGATAAAAATCCAGCCGACGGATTTCCAGCGGATAAAAATTTCTTAGCATGCTAAGAAATCTATCCGCTGGAATCCTGTCCCTCGGACTTATCCGGTCATCTGTACAGACTCACCGGATAAGTCCACCCGATCCCCATCCCTCGCATGCGTTGAAGTGATTCGACGCATGCGTGGAAGTATTTACCTTCCACGATCGCGCATGTCGCCGCGTCATCGTCGCGGCCACGTCACCGCGGATGTTTTCCGCTGGGATTTTGATCTGATGGTGTGTACAGCCATCAGATCAAAATCCGCCAGCGGACATATCCGATGGAAACGGTCCAGCGGACCGTTTTCAGCGGATATCCGCTCGTCTGTACGAGGCCTTAGAGAACATCACGGGACACAAAGCAGGCTATAAAGCATGACTACCTGGATTAGGTACCACCTATAGGTGTATGGACACTGTCAGAAATATTAGACAAGAATTATTCCCCTATAAAACCCCTCCCATACAGGAAGCACCTCAGTTTTGTAGCAAGCAATGAACCCCCAGAAAGTGTCTGTGTCCCTTGAAGTTCAAAAATCCAGTTTTCTTTACTGTACATCATGGAACACAGAGCAGGCTATAGATTATTACTACCTGGGATGTCCCAAAGCAATACACAAGAGGGGAGGGAGGCCCAGAAACCACCAATCGTGCCCAAGGAAAACTACTCTGCATCCCACAAAACACTGCTTCCAAAACCTGCATCCTCAGGTGCCCTTACATGAACTTAGTAAAACCTTGTAAATGTATGTACTGAAAACCAAGTTGCAGCCTTGCAGATCTGAGCCATGGATGACGGATAGCCCAAGATGCCTCAACATTCCTAGTAGAGTGAGAATTCACTTGAAAAGGCAAATCTTTGCCCTTTAAGCCATAGGCTTGAGTAATAAGTTGACCAATCCACTGCAAAATGGTCTATGTTGAAGCTGCCTGACCCTTTCTAGGGCCCTCAAGCAAGATAAATAATTAATCAGACTATCTGACCACTGCAGACATCTTCACATATGCCTTGACAGCCTAAACCACATCCAATGTGTGCAGAGCTTTTTTTTTTATTGGCGAATGAGGGCTAGGAAATAACTAAGCTTGACAATATTCAAAATTCTAATGAAAACTCAAAACCGCCTTTGCAAGCAAAACAGAACTACCTTGTCCTGGTGGAGAACCAAAAATGGCTTCTTAAAGAAAAGAGCTGCCAATTTGGATAGTCTTTGTGTCAAAGTGATTGCCACAAAAAAAAAAAAACACCTTTCAAATCAATTGGACTAACAGAATCCCACAAATTAGGGCGTTTTCTTCAAATTAAACAAGATCAACGTCAAGACAGGCAAAACCATTCAAGTTATATTTGAACAAAAGTATTAATCAATGAGTGAAAAGCAATAGGTCTCTGGAGACAAACTGACAGGGCCGATATAAAGGCCTAATTAATTTCTACTTCCTTATGGCAGAAAGCCAAAATGCAACCATACATGTATATCTGGGGATGAAACTTCCTGGACTCACACCAGGACATACAAGACCTCCAAGTCCCACTATTACTCTGGCGATACTAAAATTACAGGTGTTTCTCCTCTTGGATTCTGCATAACAGAGGCAGAAGCAGCTAAACAGGTGGGAAGGCATAAATTAGGGAGACATGGTTCTACTGTGTTACTAGAGCATCTACCCCTTATCCTGGAGACAAACCAATGTTTGTACTGAACCTGGACACTAGAAGATCCACATCTGGTGTGCTACAGCTGACAAATTGCACTGAACACCTAGGGATGAAGAGACTAAGCCTCTGGAATCAACTGCTGGCGACTGAGAAAGTATTCCTGCCAATTATCAACACCTGGGCTATGTACTGCCCACAGGGCCGGAACATGATGTGCTTCCCAAGCCAGAAGCTCCAGAATGTTGATAGGCAAAACCCCTTTCTGAGGAGACCATGCCCCCATTACTCCCCATCCTGTCAGGCCAGCATCAGTAGTCACAGCCTTCTAAAGAACTGGAAGAAATTACTTTTCTTTTCTCCAGACTTTAAGGAACCGGAAACCAGAGCAGTTGAACGGCTAAAGGCTGGATGCTTGCACTTTGTGAGAGGGAACTTTTTGGATAAATGTATTCATTTATCCAAGTTCAGTGTTCCAAGTTCTTACCAAACAGGCATTCCCCATGAAAGGGGAAACCTGCTAACATTTTTTTATCGTCACTAGTCACGTGACTTACCCATGAGTAAGTCACGTGACTAGTGACGATACGCGTGGGGGAGGATCTTGAGTGACGAGACGCACGGATGTGCCAGATGAGGAGCCTGACAAACTGAGCAGCACACGCACACCACGTGGCAGCCTTATACTAACTGGGGATTCGTGAGTGATATTCCTTGTACTGTGAACGCTATTGCCTTATACTTGCAGTATTATACTATGTTGGTCTCTCTCTTTTTCCCTGCATATCTGGTGAGCATTGAATATCTGGTGGAAAGCACATTCTGACATGACTGCTTGATTTCTGTGATTACACTGCTACAAATCATCAAGTCGTTTTAACCCCATACACAGTGTATGTGTGGTTTGGGAGTGTGTCGCTGAGCTGATCCATGATTGCAACGACAATGGAACTATATATCATTATATGAACTGTGGAACTCATTGTCCATAATATATTGATCTCCTTTTTTTCCAGCATTTCTTTGGTGTGTTGATATTTCACAAGTCAGTTGATATAGCGCATTATATATATATATATATATATATATATATATATATATATATATATATATATATATATATATATATATATTTTTGCTCTTTTTGGTTTGGTTCACCGTTTATAACTGCAGTTTTATCATTTATTTGTTGATTGTGTACTATAATTATTGATTACTAGTAGCGCTGTAGCACCCATTTACACAATTTTGCACATGTACAGAAAGCTGTGCTGAAGAAATCCCTGGATGCTTCTAGTATGCAGGGCTGATAGTGAAATTAATTAATTAATAAAAATTGCTTTGTTATGGCCACTTGTCGTAACATTCGTCTCCCGTAACAAGCAGTCAAAGTAACCTCGCCTGAAATAATAGCAAGGTTTTATATCTGGGAGGGATGCAACTGCCATTTTGTTTGGGAAGTGTATTTTCAAAGTCTGTTATTTAGGACACCAAAGAAAAAAACTCTCAGAAGAGAAGCAAGAAGGCCAACAGAGAAAAATCACATTTCAAAGAGAGGTACAAACTGGATTTCAGGCCGCAGGGAAAAAGCAATTGCCCCCCATGGAGAACTGTGTGGTGCCTTACACTACAGGAGACAAACAATAAGAGGCACAGAGTACAGCCCACCGCTGACTTTTTTATTTGGTCAGATCTCTGAAGGGGCTCTTGCATAAATATAACGTTTAACCTTTTCTCTCTCGCTTTCCTTTTTCACCATCTGTAAGGCCAGAGACCTAGCAATTTTACTAATGCGCAAACACCAACTGACTTGTCCACTTAGGCAATTCAACCCCCCACTCTCTTCCATGCAGAGCATGGCTTGTTCAACAGGTACGGGTCTAGATTTAAACTGTTAATGGGCAGGCTGAATGTACCAAGTTGATTGATCGATTAACTTGGGTACAACCAGCTTGTCTGATTCTCTTGCGATTATTGCTAGCAGCTGCTATAGATGCTAGCAATAATCACTGTCTTTTTCAGGCAGGGACGGTTTCCCCTGTAATGTTGGGATCTATGAAACTTGCAGCACTTACATCCGAGTGAGCAGTATTAATCCAAGCATGTAAATGAACAGATTTTCTGAATGTAGAATAAAGCCAGCATGACAAGGGTTTGCTTTTGTGTAAACAAATGTATAATTGCTTTAACCCAGGTACATTTATTGTGTCCAGTCTTGGGCTTTAGAATAGGCAAGCAGAGAGCCACTGACTGGTCTACAGGCTTGCCTGTGGGCTCTTTGCCTATTACTGAATTACCACAGATTCTGTACTATGTCTTTGCGTAGTGAAGGCTATTTCCCCATATCAGAGCAGCCCTCTGATAAATGAGGACCAGAAAACTGGTAAGAAGAAACTGGAGTAGTTATAAAAAGACACATCTACTGAATGGATGAAGCTGAGAGGCACCACTGCAGTGCAGGTCCCCATGTACAGCTTGGTGGTCGGTCTGTTTGTTTTTTCTCTGTTTTGTTGATCGTAAAATTTAAATTAATTAAATATATATATATTTTTTAAAGAAGACAGTGAGCAGTACAGTACCAACACTGCCAAAAGTCAAATCTTATGGTCTCAAAGTTCAGGTCCACTTAATATATTTTTAAAAAAAGACCAGCATGTTTATGGATCAGCACTGACGATTATGCAGAGCCAAGCTGGATGTTTATTCACTATTGGACTCTTTTGGAGGTGACCAGTGTCTTCTCACTCTTGAGAGTTCAGAAGTCATCACTCTGCCCAAAGACAGCTATCTTTTATATGTCATTATCTGTAAGGCAAGTCTTACTTTCATCTTCCAGAAGCATCAGTCAACAAAACATTTTTGTATTTAAATGTTTTCAATGTAGCACCTTGGTCCTAAACAAGGCTGGTAATAAATCTAGTTGTGCTAGGTGGTAACTATCCTGGCTAATTTGTAGTCTTTGATCCACTGTTTTCTGTCCTAAGTCTGAGTTTAATTTGTAGTCTCTCCTCACTTCTGTCAATAGGTGGCACTGTTGCCTTTGGCATTAGGATGGTGGCTTACAGTGAATTCAGGCGATGGGTAAATAAGTTGTCTCAGCCAATCAACATGAGTTTCTTTGGCTGCTGTGTATACTGGGATAGGCTATTTATTTGAGGGTGGGTCAGGTGATCGGGGTTCTTCCCGCCCGGGGCTGCGGCCTGGGTGGATGTGTGTCAAACAGCTCCTGGCTGCTCGGCCTGAAGCCTGAGGCCTATCCAGGAGTCCTACTGGCTGCTAGGTTTATGTGAGGCCTATCCAGTAGTTCAGGGTTCTGCAAAGAAGGAGCTGCAAAGGTTAAGCCCGAAGCCTGGGGTAGAGCGTAGAGTGTTCAAGGCTCAGCCCGAGGGGAGCCTGTTGGTTGCCGGGGTAAAGAAGAAGCAGTTGCTAGAGGAATGACCACTTTTGTTACAAAAGGAAAAGTTTGGAAGGGATGAAGTTCTGAAGGAGTACCATTGCAGAAGCTTTACCAGCCAGGGAAGGTAAAGTAAGTGGGAAAGCTTCAGTGGAGACTTATCCAGGAATACTACGGGTAGCTGTAAGTAAAGCTCAAAGGAGTACAACGGGTTGCTGTAAGTAAAGCTTGAAGATAAGTATAGAAGTTAACTGTGGGTGAAGCTCAAGGGATCCATCAGGTAGCTGAGAGTCCAAGAAGTCCAGTGAGAGACGGCGAGCTGAGCTTGAGGATCTACAGTGGTATACATGTTAGTTAATCTGGAAGATCTACAGGGGGATACTGTGAGTTAAACTGGAAGATCTACAGTGGAATTATTGTGAGAGAGGTTGTTGCTTAAGGGGACAGCAGTTGCTACAAGATACACATTTCTGCATTCAGCTTAAAGGCCCTTTTTCTCTATTGCGGTCTGCCTAGTTCTATTTTTGTCTGCAGAGTTTGCGTGCTTGCTATTGCATTTGTTCAAGGGTGTCCTGTGCCCCAACCCTCTCTCAAACCTGTTTTTTTTTGTATATTATCTGTTTATTCACCGTTCCTGCTAAGAGAAATAAAATCTTTGTTCATTTTTATAAAAGTAATTGGTGCCCAATCTTTCCACCTTGCACCACACCCACTATGTCTAGTAACCTGCACCCTGAGGAGGCATGTAAGTTCTCCCTGGCTCTGGGGGTCACCATCAGGCCCTTGGTAGTTGGGGAGAATGCTACATTTACACTGAAGTTTTTAGACTAACATTGCAGCTTCCGTAGATTTTGTACAACTGCCAGAATATTTTTAAGCTTGATATTTGTATCACAAGCGACGAGCTATGTACCTTCATATGGGGCTGCTATGGTTACAAGCACCCTTTAATACACATGCAGATGTCTGCTTCCATCGTAAAGACAGCATTTTCTATAGATCATTAATGATCGGTTACTGAATGGAATGAACCTTGTATAAACTCTGTCAATACATAAGGAAAAAGAAAATATTTTTTTTTCCTGGCAGTACACCCATCTGTCTATCAGTCCATCTATCTATTTTATGTTTTTCTGTCTCGTTAGTGTTTGCATTTTACTGCCAATATGAAGTGGCAGTCTCCTGATTGCAACTCATAATGAAGTCTAATTAAGTTACTATGACGCCTCCACTGCAGTGATCTGAAGTAACATGTTTATGATATATGTAAGACTGTTTCACATTAATTGCAAGTGTTATCAGGATTAAAACTGTATCTACATTTTCCAATTCCTAAAACAGAGGAGATGTTGGATGATGAGATTTTAATAGCTACTTAGCACATGGTAGTCTGGGGATGATCTTGTTGGAAGAGGTGTTATAAGTCAGTGGTTCTCAACCTCAGTCCTCAAGTACCCGCAACAGGCCATGTTTGTGGGTTTTCCCTCATTTTGCACAGGTGCTTTAAATCAATGGCTTGGTATTTTGGACAACTATTTTAGTTAAGAGGAATTCCCGAAACATGGCATGTTTGGGGGTACTTGAGGACTGAGGTTGAGAACCACTGTTATAAAGCACAACAGTCATTGACAAAAAAACATAGTCTGTCATTGAAGATCTTCTGAAATACTTATTCCCTGGCTGTCATGTTAACATTCTGACTTCAAAACCTTCTGACGTTAGCAACAGAACAAGTGTACATCAAAACAATGTTTTTAATATCTGTGTTTTTTTTTTTAAGCTCTGCCATCCTCAACGTCTGTTGTTCTCAATTTGTCCCCATTTACCCCACCATCACCACTCGGTGTGAGAACAAGAGTCTTTCTATAGATACCTGCCCACGGTACTCTGTGTGAGAGCAGTGGTCTCTCTACAACCATCTGATATGTCCCTCTGCCCACTCTACTCTGTGTGAGAGCAGTGGTCTCTCTACAACCATCTGATATGCCCCTCTGCCCACTCTACTCTGTGTGAGAGCAGTGGTCTCTCTACAACCATCCCATATGCCCCTCTGCCCACTCTACTCTGTGTGAGAGCAGTGGTCTCTCTACAACCATCCGATATGCCCCTCTGCCCAGTCTACTTTGTGTGAGAGCAGTGATCTCTCTTCATCCATTTGACATGCTCCCCTGCCAACTCTACTCTGTGTGAGAGCAGTGGTCTCTCTACAACCATCCGATATGCCCCTCTGCCCAGTCTACTTTGTGTGAGAGCAGTGATCTCTCTTCATCCATTTGACATGCTCCCCTGCCAACTCTACTCTGTGTGAGAGCAGTGGTCTCTCTACAACCATCCGATATGCCCCTCTGCCCAGTCTACTTTGTGTGAGAGCAGTGATCTCTCTTCATCCATTTGACATGCTCCCCTGCCAACTCTACTCTATGTGAGAGCAGTTGTCTCTCTACAGCCATCTGACACGCCCCCTGCCCACTCTATTCTGTTTGAGAGCAATGTTCTCCCTACAGTTGTCTGATACAAAACCTTGCCTTGTCACCACTGTAGCACTGTGATTAACAGAGAGTATGGACATTGATGTCTGCAGAGCTGTAGTGGGAACCAAGCAAAGGAAGGAGGTGTTTAACAGCAGTACAGAGACCCATGCTTTCACACAGCTATCATTAGCTGGAGCCTTTAAAAGGCCACATTGTTTTTAGCTTTGGATAGTGGAGCTCTGAACAAAAAGTATGATTTTGACAACATATCAAAATCACACTGCTGTTAAGAGTAGCTGAGACTCTACTGTGAACTATAGTGGGGAACAACTAGGCTCCAGCTTTAAAAATGTAGCACTGGAAGTTTAGGGGTTCCCTATACTCTCTGAAGGGCTGTTCTGGCATTTTAAGCTGAAGGCTGTTGTATTTCAATGTGGTCTTTTAATATATTGTAATGACAAATTAAATTTAAAATGCATTACATTTTGCAGCCAAACTTAATAAACCCCCCAGTATGTGTTCATTATGTGTTCCTGTCTACACATCATATCTAAAAATAATTTCTTATCTTTCCAAATGTTTCTCCGCTCTAACTTAGGGCGCAAGTTCTTTATTCACAAAGAACTTGCGCCCTTAGTTAGAGCGGCGTAGCGTATGTGTTGCGGCGTAAGGCCGCGTAATTCAAATGGGGATGTAGGGGGCGTGTTTTATTTAAATTTCCATTGACCCCGCATTTTTTACGTTTTACTTGAACGGCGCATGCGCCGTCCGTAAAATCTTCCAGTGT
Organism: Rana temporaria; assembly: GCF_905171775.1. NCBI lineage: Eukaryota > Metazoa > Chordata > Amphibia > Anura > Ranidae > Rana > Rana temporaria. Next base: position 20,114,207 of record NC_053499.1, on the reverse strand, counting down.
GCATTGCTCTAAATGACGTCGCAAGGACGTCATTGCTTTCATCGTGAACGTAAATTACGTCCATCCGTATTCGCGAACGACTTACGCAAACGACGAAAAAATGTCAAAACTCTGCGCGGGAACGACGGCCATACTTAACATTAGCTACCCCTCATATAGCAGGGGTAACTATACGCCGGAAAAAGCCGAACGCGTAATAATTCGTTGCGTAATAATACAGAAGCGCTACCTAGCGGCCGGCCTGGAATTGCAGCCTAAGATCCGACGGTGTAAGACACTTACACCTGTCGGATCTTAGGGATATCTATGCGTAACCTGATTCTATGAATCAGGCGCATAGATACGACCGTCGGAACTTGGAGATACGACGGCATATCAGGAAATACGGCCCAGTGACTTTATAGCAGCATTTATTGTTCGGAAGCCATCCAAGCCTTCAGATCTTTAAACTATTGTTAGGAGAGATGGAGTGCACATCTGGATTACAACTGATAATGAAGATCTGCCAGCATATTATAGACCAGAAAAATTATGGTAAATATAACTCCCCAGTCCTCCCTAACATTGGATAGAGGTAGTCAACAGAGGATGCAGGGAGAAGAGCCCACTGTCACAGGAAGAGGTGAATCAGGGTGAGAGGAGGCAGGAGATGAAATGTGTTACAGGTTCCACCCTAATTACAAGTAGAATATACATGTTCCAAAGTGGCCTAGTAAAACGACGTATTTCACTGCGTATCAAATAACAGCTAGGTGGAAGTGAGCAGTGCCCAAGTCTGTGTGACAGTGGGAGTAGCCCCAGCACACATCTGACCCAAATTTAGTAAAAGTGGACCCCAGAGGTCACTTGTGCAGCTGCACAGTCTGCACAAACTGTGCGTCTGCCCTTGCTAGGAAGTTTATAAGCATAGTTAGCAAACTTTCTGCAACTGGCTGCACACAAGATTTAGTATCTCTGAAGTACAGTTGAGGATGTCTCTCTTGCAGATTTAATTAAGATGCAATTATTCAATTAAAGCTTGGTAATCTATATGGAACAGCTAGGTAATTAACTGCCTGTAAACAAAACTGAACTTCAGTGTCAGGCCAACAAGCCCCTTGTGAAGTATCCTACCGCATTTCTACACTAGAAGTACACTTCTAAAACGCACCACGAGGAAACGTCAGAAAAAAAAAAAATCCTCAATTAGTGTGATCTCTGGTGGAGCTACAAAAGGCCACTTGTGGTCACATGTCTGTCCCCCTCTGCAAGGTCCATTATGCGAAGTTGCGTCCCTAACAATGTAGCATCCATTGTATAATAACTTAATTACAGCTTTCAAGACATCCTTTTTCAGAGTCTCGTCTCTCTGACCTTGAGTCTTGCTTCTCATTCATTACACAGACACAATTAATTACTCCTTTTTCTCCCCAAGTAAAAATTAAATGATGAAATCTGCTTTTCACTGTACGGTCTGCAATTAATTTGTTCGATGTCAAGGAAAAAAAATTGTCATCAATTTAAAAGGATAGCAAAATTCTAACCCCCAGGCCTGGTGTCCTTCTGGTTCAGCAAAATCATCCAAATAAGGCGGAAGGAATATCGGGGTACACATATACATAAATATATATAGCTGACAGAGCAAGAGTACTAAATTATCATCTAAAAATTAAGCCCCGTACATACGGCCGGCCCTTTGTCCGAGCAAAATCACATCGGAATTCCGACGGAATCATTGTACATTCGCTGAAAAGAAGAACATGTTCTCTATCTTAACAGTAAAAGAGAACATGTTCTCTATCTAAACTCAGACGTAATTCCTCGGAATTTCCGATGGAAATAATCCGATGGGGCATACACACGGTCGGAATTTCCGATGGAAAAAGTCCACTGGAAGTTCCGATTGTGTGTCCGGGGCATTAGAGTTATTCTGTCATGTGGCAATTCAGGTTAAAATTGGCATTTGTCAGTGTCATGAATGTCGTGTCAACCCCAAGTTCACGTCTGCCTTGGCAGACGTGAACTCAGCAAAGCAAACTGGTACTTGCAGTTTTAGCAGATAGCATGGTTCGAAGACAGTTCAGGTAAAGGCAGGCTGAGTTCAGGGGATAATCCAGTATCCTTTTCAGGGAAAAAGGCAGGCTGCGTTCAGAGGATCCAACAGCAAGCAAGGCAGACTAACAGGATGCTTGGTTTAGAACAATACAGGTAAGTCTGTCTCTATCACAAGCAAGGGATAGAGTGTTTAGTTTGCTTATATCAGGTAACTGAGCAGATCAATCACCTAACAGGTGAACACGGACAGGGAGGAAAAGCAACAGCCAACACCCGGGTGCTGGAATGAGGACCAGGGGCACTAATTGATCATGACAGTCAGACAATGTTGGGAAGGCCTGTCTCTGTCTATGAAGCCCTGCCCTTTCACCAAATGTAGGTGGAGTAATGCTCTGCAATGCATGCTCCCTATTGAGATGAACATAGAGTAAGCTAATAGATCTTGGATTCTGTGCTAGTCAGCTTTTTTGGCTACCTTAGGACAACACTTATTTCATTTTCCTCAAACACATGATAAGTTAAAGGTATTGAAATAGGTAAATAAAAGATAAAGTGCTTTCTTCAGTTGTGTAGATAAATTCACTATTGTCTACATTGTTGCAATTTAAATTCCAGTCCACTAAACGTATGCACCTGTAGCCAAAATGAATGATGAGCCTGCAAATGTATCCATGCCAAAGCCAAAGCTTTCTCATATAACTGCATTGGTTAAAACTGCTTTTGTATTACCTACCATGTTTTCCCGAAAATAAGCCCCGGTCTTATATTAATTTTGGCAAACAAAAACACAGTAGGGCTTATTTTCAGGGTAGGGCTTGTCATTTAATGTGATGTCTTATCTCCCCCATCTCTCTCCCTGCCTGTCAGGAATCCCCAGTGTGAACTGAGTTTAAAATGCTTGTAAAATCCTATAATCCACTCTATTACAGTATTATATAATGTACAATGTGTGCTTCTGTAATACAATTGTGCCAAATACCTTTGTTATAGGGCCGCTCTGCACTTCTGTGACCCGCCGAAGCTCTCTTGCCCGCAATTATATTACAGAAACACACACATTGTACATTATATACTACTGTGATAGAGAGGATTATAGGATGTTACAAACATTTTAAACTAGGGCTTATTTTCGGGGTAGGGCTTATATTGCAGCTCTCCTTGAAAATAACGATAGGTCTTATTTTCGGGTAGGTCTTATTTTCAGGAAAACACGGTAGTGAATAGGCAATTTTTTACAATGAAAGACGGGGACGGTGCTCATCCTAATCTGACAAACATGTGGGTGAGCGGCTCCGAACGCAGACATTGTGTGTTCAGGGTCGCTCTAAAACAGAAGTGGTTTAATTTCAGACTCTCTCTCTGAATGATGCAACTTATGCCCATCTAAACCATTCAGGCAGTGAGAGAAGGGGAGAAGTCACTACAGTGACTTATTTAGTTGCAAGTGTTAATGCCAGCTTGTACTACTAAGCTCTGTAAGCAAAGGGCTTTTTCTTCAGCAGAACGGGTAAAAAAACAAAAAAATAAAAACAGGTAAATATATAACAAGGAGCCTAGAGCTGCACTTGGTTGGAAATTAAAATATAGAACATCATATCTAAGATTTCATATAAGAAAGAAAATAAAGGGAAAAAGAAAGAAAAGCAAAGCATTCCTACCAATCTGGGTTCAAAGGACCTAACAGACTTTAAAAATTGCAGGAATTCTCACGCCAGGAGTTTAGCCTTGAGTATCCCCAACACTGCAAAGCTGTTGAGCTTTCCATGGCAGAAATTTCAAAGGTGTTTAATGAATAAACCAGAACACAAAGCACCTAGTCAAAAAGTACACTTTGTGGGAGGTGACCCTCATGGGAGAGATCAAGTGGCTCAGGACATAAAGCCAAATATTACAATATCACAGACTAGCACAGTTAGCATGACAACCCAATTGTAGGAAACAAAAAATAAACAGATTCACATTGTATAAAAGCATAAAATGCACCTCTTCTTCTCACAGAAAGACGCCAGCAAGTGTTCTAAGGAATACTCACAATATAAATCCTAATGTTAACTGCGCCAAGAGGAGAGTGGAATGAAGGCGTAGTGACCTTGGGATAAACTTAAACTTTCTTGCATCAGTGAAACATAACATGCCAACTTGCACTGGGCAGTGGTGCAATACACCAATGGCTTTGTGGTCAGTTTAATCTTGGAACACTACAAAACACTATTAGCTAGATTCACAGAGAGTTACGCCGGCGTATCAGTAGATACGCCGTTGTAACTCTGAATCTACGCCGTCGAAAATATAAGCGTATTCTGGAAACCAGATACGCTTAAATTAGGCTAAGATACGAGCGGCGTAAGTCTCCTACGCCGTCGTATCTTAGGGAGCATATTTACGCTGGCCGCTAGGTGGCGCTGAGTTCGGCGTAGAATATGCAAATGACTACCGATGCATAATATGGGAAGAAAGTGTCCGTCCCCCAAAAAGAATGTGGGTATGGTCAGTGGAGGCACCGTGTTCAAGGAAAGAACAAGAGTGTTCTCAGAAGAAGTTGAGTATTTATTGGACAGATAACTATAAAATACACCATCAACATGTTTTGTGGCAAAAATATGGCCAGGTGTAAGAACACTTTTAGGTAGGCAGAGATTTGCATTCACCACTCGTTAACCTCCCTGGCGGTATGATTCTTTCTGGTTTTAGGTGCTGAAAGCGGTACCATTATTTTGCATGGAAATTTGGCGTTTTACATTGTAGGCCTGTAATTCTTAGGAATAACTCACTTAAATCTGTCCAAACAAGAGTCTAGTAGACATCCCGGGTATGATAAAGTTTGAAAACAAAATCATAAATTATAATATAATATAATAAATAACTATAAATAATAACAAATAATAATGTAATTATAATAAAAATAATTCAATAATGTAATCAAATCAAAAACACTGAACTTTGCTCAGTTGCAGAATTGTCGCTGTCATTATTTTAATTTTTTTATGACGAATTTCCCCACAAATCGCTATCGCTCAATTCTGCAAGTGATTATAATTTATTATCGCTGTTTTCTAGGTTAGGATGAAGGAAAAAAGCTGGGACAGCCGCACACAAAATACATGCCACAGCAAAAAACAGCACAACAAAAGAAAAGCTGACGTTTCGCACTATGCCTTAGTGCTTCTTCATAGCTATGAAGAAGCACTAAGGCATAGTGCGAAACGTCAGCTTTTCTTTTGTTGTGCTGTTTTTTGCTGTGGCATGTATTTTGTGATTTTTAATTAAAGGAGGAGTTTTTTTGGAGTGCGGCTGTCCCAGCTTTTTTCCTTCATCCTAACCTGCATTTTGATTGCACTGCCTGCACCCTTGGCTCGGACCACAGGAATCAGATTACCTGGTTCTCTTTGAGCGGTTACCCACTCTCTCATCGCTGTTTTCTAGCTGCTCTAAAATCACTTTTGACATAAAGGGACACTTTTGGTTGCTCTGGACAATCTACAGTTTGCAGGCAGAAAGAACAGTTTTTATTATATAAAAGTACATGTAGGGCACTGGGCAGACCACTAGGGACAAAGGGGGTGTGTATTTTTTACATACAGTACTGTAATCTGTAAGATTACAGTATACTGTATGTAATGTGTTTATTTACTTTTTTTAAATTTGGCACCGTTCTCCGCCCCTGTGCGTCGTAACGTCGCAGGGAACGGAAATCGCTGTGAATACTTGTGTACATGGGATTTTTTTATTTATTTTTTAAATACATTTGCAAAGATTCAAACAAACTTCTTTCACGCTGTCATTATGGGGTATTGTTTGTAGAATTTTGAGGAAAATAACTAATTTAATATCATTTTGGAATAAGGCAGTAACATAAAACATTTTTGGAAAAAGTGAAGTGCTATGAATACTTTCCGGATGCACTGTATTTTGAGAGTTTTTAAATAATGTGGGTTTAGTGGGTTTAGTGACACTTTAAGTGACTGGTGATACTGTCATACATTAAAGGACTTAAAGGAAATGCACATTTGGTGACCATTTGAGGTGCTTTCTGGATTCTGGTACAGAGAACACAGATAAGGGTAAATTGATTGCCATTTTTGATTTTAGAATACCTGCAGTGTTTGATGGATAGCATTAAAAGTGCACTGATTGGCTTCACATGCCGCCTACAGTTGCTGTTAATATAACTACATAAGAAAATTGCGTATTATTTTCTTTTAGATAAGCTACATGCTGTGAGAAACGTGATAATGTCGCAAATTTGGGGCTGTTTCATGTAACCTCAGAAAGAGATCTTGCCGACTTCACATAATCAGCAGATCTTTGCTAGAACTGGACTGTCTTGAGTGTGGCATCCTCTGAATGCTGAGATAAATCAATGACAGGGAGTCTCCAAAGAAATACAGGTCATTTTTTTCTTCTTGTACACAATACAATTACTTTACCAAAGAATGTAATACAGATTATACTTACTTTCAGAAAATCATTTTTATGTTTATCTCCTTCAAAACTGAACATGTATGTCAAAATGCATCAGTCATGCTACAGTTCACTAATGCCCCGTACACACGATCGGAATTTCCAATGTGATAAAATCCGATGGAATTTTCCGTCGGAATTCCGTTCAAGCTGTCTTGCATACACACTGTCAGACCAAATTCCGAGTGTTCAAAACGCGGTGATGTAAAACACTACGAGGAGCCGAGAAAAATTAAGTTCAATGCTTCTGAGCATGCGTCGACTTGATTCTGAGCATGCATGGTTTTTTCTCCGTCGGAGTTCCACACAGAAGATCCGAATTTCCGATAGGATTTTTTTTTCCATCGGAAAAAAATAAAACATGTTCTCACATATTTATTTGTAAAAAAAAAAAAAACATTTATAATTTTTCCTCCACTTCACAATTATGTGACACTTTGTGTTGGTCTATCACATAAAATCCCAATAAAATACATTAACGTTTTTGGTTGTAACATGACAACATGTGGAAAATGTCAAGGGGTATGAATACTTTTTGAAAGCACTGTGTTTATATTTGGGGCCAGATCCACAAAAACCTGACGTAACTTAAAAAATCCAATTTAAGTTACACTGGCTTAAAGTTTCTACCTAAGTGCCTGATCCACAAAGCACTTATCTAGAAATTTCAGGCTGTGTAACTAAAATTCCGCCGGCGCAAGGCGTTCCTATTCAAATGGGGCGAGTCCCATTTAAATGAGGCGCGCTCCCGCGGCGGCCGTACTGCGCATGCGCGTCGGCCGTACTGCGCATGCGCGAAGTTACGTTACGCCGAGTTTTGAGGATCGCGACGGCTTAAAGTTGCGTCGGGGAAAAAAAAAATGACAGCGGCATGCATTCCTGAGGGAGAACTCCATGCCAATTTTCAAAGAAAAAACCGGCATGGGTTCCCCCCCCAGGAGCATACCAGGTCCTTAGGTCTGGTATGGGTTGTAAGGGGACCCCCCCTACGCCGAAAAATTGACGTAGGGGGTCCCCCTACAATCCATACCAGACCCGTATCCAAAGCACGGTACCCGGCCGGCCAGGAAGGGAGTGGGGACGAGCGAGCGCCCCCCCCCCTCCTGAGCCGTGCCAGGCCGCGTGCCCTCAACATGGGGGGGTTGGGTGCTCTGGGGCAGGGGGGCGCACTGCGGGCCCCCCCACCCCAGAGCACCCTGTCCCCATGTTGATGAGGACAGGACCTCTTCCCGACAACCCTTGCCATTGGTTGTCGGGGTCTGCGGGCGGAGGCTTATCGGAATCTGGGAGTCCCCTTTAATAAGGGGGCCCCCAGATACCGGCCCCCCACCCTAAGTGAATGGATATGGGGTACATCGTACCCCTATCCATTCACCTGGAGGCAAAAAGTAAAAGTTAATAAACACACAACACAAGGCTTTTTAAAATAGTTTATTATTCTGCTCGTGGGTACCTACCGGAGCATGATGGGACGGTGATGCCTATATAAATGGGATGCAAGGCGCGCTTCCATCATTACAGCGACAACAGGCGACGAGACAACATCGGAAGAACAGAAGACCAGAAGACCCTGACGCCACAGAAGACCGCGCCGGCTGCCTGTTTGAAATCGAGCTAACACACAAACATAGCAGGCAGCCAGCGCTGAAGAAGAAGGCACCGGAGAGCTGCAGAAGAACCGGGGTTCGCCGAGTCAAGAGCGGAAGAGGGGAGAAGATGGAAGAAGCCCCCCGGAGTCCGGAGAAGCCCCCCCGGAGTCCGGAGAAGCCCCCCCGGAGAGCGGAAGACCCCCGGAGAGTGGAAGAAGACCCCCGGAGAGCGGAAGAAGAAGCCCCCCCTGGTAATTGAGCTAATAACGAAGACAGGGGGGGCGTCCGGAGCAGAATAATAAACTATTTTAAAAAGCCTTGTGTTGTGTGTTTATTAACTTTTACTTTTTGCCTCCAGGTGAATGGATAGGGGTACGATGTACCCCATATCTATTCACTTAGGGTGGGGGGCCGGTATCTGGGGGCCCCCTTATTAAAGGGGACTCCCAAATTCCGATAAGCCTCCGCCCGCAGACCCCGACAACCAATGGCAAGGGTTGTCGGGAAGAGGTCCTGTCCTCATCAACATGGGGACAGGGTGCTCTGGGGTGGGGGGGCCCGCAGTGCGCCCCCCTGCCCCAGAGCACCCAACCCCCCCATGTTGAGGGCACGCGGCCTGGCACGGCTCAGGAGGGGGGGGGGCGCTCGCTCGTCCCCACTCCCTTCCTGGCCGGCCGGGTAGCGTGCTTTGGATACGGGTCTGGTATGGATTGTAGGGGGACCCCCTACGTCAATTTTTCGGCGTAGGGGGGGTCCCCTTACAACCCATACCAGACCTAAGGGCCTGGTATGCTCCTGGGGGGGAACCCATGCCGGTTTTGTTTTTTACAAATTGACGTGGAGTTCTCCCTCGGGAAAGCATACCAAATGCCGTCGCTGCAATGGGCCTTTACAAGGTGTGACTAACTTTACACTTTGTAAAACGAGCCCTAATTTTACACTTGCAAAATAACACTTACGGCGCAAAAAAGAAGCTAGAAAGCTTTGTGGATCGCCTTAAGTGCTAATTTGCATACTAGCAACGGCATTTCGACTCGAAATGCCCCCAGCGGCGGATGCGGTACTGCATCCTAAAATTAGGCAGTGTAAATCAATTACACATGCCGGATCTTCTGTGTAACTTTGGAAAAAGCCTTTTGAGGATCGTTTCCAAAGTTACACACAGACTGAACAGCACTTAAGTCGGAGTATCTCTTTTGAGGATCTGGCCCATAGTGTGTATGTATATATATATTTTTTTTTTGGATGATTGATCTATTAATTCATTGACTGAATAACAGATAATAGATAGATATAGAGGATTGGTCATGGATAGATAAAAGGAAAAAAATAAATAAAAAAAGATTTCACAAGATAGATAGATGGATGTTTTCTCTCCAGAATCAATGTGCTGCATTCCTTTAATGGTAGCTTAAGATCAAAGCCTTGTTCATAGATGGTGATGTGTCCAGCGTCATCACTGCTATTACACGTTTGGACACAACAGTGCTGTTTCCAATTTCATTATATGATGGAATTGATGAAGCGTTTTATTGTAATAATACAGCAGAGTCTAAAAATACCCTCATGAACAGGTTGTAAAATTAGAATGGCATCTTGGTTACTAGAGATGCAGTTACCGACTGCAAAAGAAATCGTATGTGGGAGGAGGAAAGCATCAGAAATGAAGGCTTAAAATTCCCCCCAGCCACACCCAATGCACAGGAGACACACATACATACAATCCCTAGTACAGAAAAAGCATCTATAAAAAAAACAAAACATTATTAAATAACAACACATTTTATGAAAAAAAAAAAAAAAAACGATACGATTAATTGTTATCAAATTGCTGTCTGCTGATTTCCCTGCTCTATCCAGCAAACGATTTGGGTATGCATACCCTTTAAAATTTAGTGAAGTAACTGGCACCAATGGGAGCCGGGAGCAGCAGTTTCTTCAGAAAATGATTCAAGGACATCTATTACTGTCTATTAATGTGGGTAAAAAAATAAAAAATAAATGATCATTTACAGTGTAGATATATTATTTACTATTATTATTTCACCTATCTAATATAAATGATTGCAATTGTTACAAATACGGATTTGACTCTTCAGACACACAAGCAGATCCGGAGAGTGCGCTTCTGGTAAATACCACCCAGAAATGAAGTCTGCACACTATATGCAGCACACTCTGGGTGGGAGCTGTGTGTTGTGATGAGAAGGGAGGGGTGCAAAACGGCTTCTGCAGATTTGGCTGTAAGAACAAGTGGAAACCAACAGAAGCCACGTGGGAGGGAATGTGGGTGCACCATATTTTATGCTAATTACCCACTGATCGCTCTTGTTTTTTTGTTGACTCTGATAAATATTCAACATACATTAATGAAGCATATTGAAACCGTGATCACCTCGACCAGCTCTGCTCTGCACAGTGCAAACTACAGCAGCCATTCATAAAAAAAAAATCCCCTAAATAAGAACTCTGGCTTAAATGAAAAACAGAACATTGCATACAAATTAAATCAGTCAGTAAAAAAAAAAAAAAAAAACCTTAGTTCGTTTTTTTTTTCTGTAACAGAGTTGAGGAAAAACTCCAGGACCATAAGATTCAAGCAGAGATAAGCTGAGTGTAAAGGGGATTTTAAAAATCTACATTCTGTTTCCCATCCAGAGATCTCTGGCCAGGTATTGGGGGAAATTTTATCTACGTTGTCAACGGCTAATGCCGGCCAGCAGCAGGTTGGTGTGCAGAGGGAGAAATCATTCTAGGAGTGAAATCTGATGCTGAAAATCAAGAGCGAATCTGTAGGAAGGGAGAAATCAGGATGCACCCACTATAGGCTGCCTGTAAAAAAGCCACAGGAGAGGTCCAGTTACCCTGCCGAAGAAGAGAGTCAGACCTCGTACACACGACCGAGGAACTCGTCGTAACTGAAACATCGTTTTCCTCAACGAGTTCCTTGTTAGGCTTGTCGAGAAACTAAACAAGCTTTCTTTGCATACACACTGTCAAGACCAAATCTCCTCGTTCTCAAACGCGGTGACGCTCAACACGTACGACGGCACTATAAAGGGGAAGTTTGATTCCACTGGCACAACCCTTGGGGCTGCTTTTACTAATCTCATGTTACTGCGTGCTAAGTAAAAGTTTGGTGAGAGACGATTCGCGCTTTTCAGTCTGTTACAGCGTGATAAATTTTCTATCTCCATTACAAACGCTACTTTTACCGAAGGTGTGCTCTCGTCTCATACTTTATTATGAGCAGCCCGACGAGAAACACGAAAAGGAAATTGAGACTCCCGTCGAGGAAAAAGAGAACTTGCTCTCTTTTTTTCTCGTCGAGTTCCTCGACAGTTTCCTCAATGAAAAACATACACAAGACCGTTTTCCTTGGCAAAAAACCTCTGCCACCAAGTTTCTTGATGGATTCTGTTGAGGAAAACCGTCGTGTGTACGAGGCCTAACAGGTACCAGTCTTTATTACAGGTACAAATTCCCACATAGAGGAAAAGTTTGACCTTTCCGTCTGAAAATGCTGATTATTTCCCCATTTCAATCCACAAAGCAATAAGGTGCCTCAACCAATGGATCACTAAAGCTCTGCACTACATTGGTGGATGCAACGGGAAGGCTTTTTAATGTTATTGTTTCGGTAAGTTGGTATTTGAAGCAGTACAAACTGGCATCTATCTGGCAGTGCCTGTTCTTTAGTTGTTTTTTATTTTTTATTTAAATCAGGTAATTTGTATTATCCAGTTAAATACAAACTAGGGTTTTCTCGATACCACTTTTTAAGACCGAGTACAAGTACCAATACTTTTTTTCCAAGTACTCACCGATACCAATTAACGATACATTTTTTTACAATGTTTTCTGTTTTTTAAGGGGGGAATGGACAGTGTCAGTGTGTTTTTATTTAATTTTGTATAATTGTTTTATTATTTATTGCAATTCTTTTTTTATTTTTTTTTATCAGCCCTGTTGGGGGGCTTTGGTGAGATATCATGGGTCTTAACAGACTCCTGACGTCTCCCCTTTGAGACAGGGAAAGGGACTAGGGACACATATTCCCCAGTCCCTTTCTCAGCAGCGCTTAAATTTAACGGAGAGAAGACAGCGGCTCCTCTCTATTCATAAACAGACATTGTAAACACAGTTTACAATGTTTCAGTTATGTGAATGGACAGAGTCAGTGATCACTGACTCTGTACATTCGGAAAAGGTAGGAGCCGGGTTTAACAACAAAGAAAACAACAAAGTGGAAAATGCAAAATCAGGCTCACTTCTGCATAGAAACCAATGAGCTTCCAGTTTTTATTACCAGGCTTAATTGAACAAGCTGGGGTTAGAAGCTCATTGGTTTCTATGTAGAAGTGAGCCTGATTTTGCACATTCCAGTGATAGTAAATAAACCCCATTGTGTACTTGTGGGGTATGCCTGTACTTTAGATGCTGACGGTGTCGTCACCAGCAAATATGCTCTGAAGAAACAGTATACTGTGTTGTTCCTTCAGAGCCGTGCTGCAAACAGTGAGTCCCGCGCAAATGCGTGGGAGTGACGTCATCACTGGTTCGGCCATATATAACGCTGAAGCCTGTCAACCCAGAAGGAAGACCGGAAGAAGTGCCTTCAGCGGTGACAGGGTGCGGCTGGAGGGCTTTGTTTTCAGGTAAGTCTGTCATAATATGCATACTAGCACATTATGACTTAAACTGCTCCATGTTTATTTTTTATTGATGCAGGCAGGGGCGGACTGACAACTCATGGGGCCCCCGGGCAATAGAAGATTATGGGGCCCCCAGGCTTACAGATGGCCACCATTCCAGGAGGCAGTGCAGAGGCAGGGCAGCTAAAATCTCTGGATTTTCACATCAAAAGCATGTCGGTTTCGGACATTTCAGGGACAGATGTAAAAAAAAAACACAGATTTATACATACTGTCCCTGGTTTTACTGAGCCTGGCAACCCTGATGGGGCCCCCTAGTGGCATGGGGCCTCAATGGTCAGTCTGCCCCTGGATGCAGGCTTCCATAGTGTGGTCCGGCTGTTATTTTGACCAGCGTTCCATTATGTTTTTAATCTGTTATCAGCTAGACAAAAGGCATTCATTTGCTAATTGCCTTTGAAATTCCTCAATTTCTCTAGCTGTTTTGCTTATACTATTAAAGTACTGCCCATGGCCTGGACATCCCGACAAAGACAGTAGAGAGGGGTTGATAAATTCTCCCATAACTCTCTAGTAACGGTTACCATGTAAAGGCTCACAGACGGAGCTTGATACATCCTGTAACACTTTGTTCTGGAATGTAACTGCTTCGAGCAGTTATACGTTGCCTGCAGGACAAAAATAGCACAGCATGTTTATTCTAAATAGTGGCAATCCACACAAGCGGTTGGATGTGTAAGCAATGCAGTACAGTGTGTTCGCCTGCTGAGGCTGTATTGCTGACACTTGATGCTGTGCTTCTGCATTATGTATAGGAAGTCTCCACTGTTAACCCTATCCTTCACCGTCACCCCCTTTTACAATTTCTAAATCACTTTTGCAAAAAGTTGAGGTAGGGAGACTTAAAGTGGAGGTTCACCCAAAAAGTTAATTTTTAATATTAGATGGATGCTCATTTTGTCAAGGGGAATCGGGTGTTTTTTTTAAATCGAAGCAGTACTTACCGTTTTAGAGAGCGATCTTCTCCGCCGCTTCCGGGTATGGTCTTCGGGACTGGGCGTTCCTATTTGATTGACAGGCTTCCGACAGTCACATACATCGCGTCACGATTTTCCGAAAGTAGCTGAACGTCGGCGCGCAGGCGCCGTATAGAGCCACACCGACGTTCGGCTGCTTTCGGCTACTCATGACGCGATGTATGCGACCGTCGGAAGCCTGTCGAAGCCTGTCAATCAAATAGGAACGCCCAGTCCCGCAGCCCATACCCGGAAGCGGCGGAGAAGATCGCTCTCTAAAACGGTAAGTACTGCTTCGATTTAAAAAAAAACCACCCGATTCCCCTTGACAAAATGAGCCTCAATCTAATGTTAAAAAAATAATTTCGCTTTAAGGCCCATACACGCGATCTGACTTTTTGACAACAACGGTCCGACAGACGTGTTTGATCGGACAATCCGACCGTGTGTATGCTCCATCGGACAATTGTTTTCAGTTTTTCATCGGACAAATTTTCGCTGTGAATGCTCTCAAACTTTTCGACAACAAATGTCCGATGGAGGATAATCTGATCGTGTGTACACAAGTCCATCGGACTAAAATCAAAAGTATAAACACACATGCTCAGAACCAGTGCTAAACATTAGACAACAATAGCAGCAGTTGCCCAAAGGGTGGCGCTAAAGAGCTGAAAAACCATGTGATTTGGTGAATGTTGGCTGAAAATGTTCACGGCCAACGTCCATTCGGACCAATAAATCCACAAAACAGTCAGATGGAAGTCAGATCGTGTGTATGAGGCTTAACCCCCCTGACGGTAAACCCGAGCGCGACTCGGGGTTGGTTTTACATGTTAGGATCGGCAAACCCGAGTCACGCTCGGGCTGGACGGGCTTACCTTTCGCTGGATCCACAGGCTTGGTTTACTCACCTCGTCCCTGGATCCAGCGATGCCACCCGCTGTGTGAGCGAGCGGGACCTCCTCGCTCGATTCACAGTCCCCGTGTGACGCCGATCTCCGTTCCCTGCGACGTTACGACGCACGGGGACGGAGAACGGCGCCAAATTCAAAAAAGTAAACAAACACATTACATACAGTATACTGTAATCTTATAGATTACAGTACTGTATGTAAAAAATACACACCCCCCTTGTCCCTAGTGGTCTGCCCAGTGCCCTACATGTACTTTTATATAATAAAAAATGTCATTTCTGCCTGCAAACTGTAGATTGTCCAAAAGTGTCCCTTTATGTCAAAAATGGTTTTAGATCAGCTAGAAAACAGCGATAATAAATTATAATCACTTGCAGAATTGTGCGATAGCGATTTGCGGGGAAATTCGTCATAAAAAAAATAAAATAATGACAGCGACAATTCTGCAACTGCAAATTTCAATGATTTTGAGTTGATTACATTATTGAATAATTTTTATTATAATTATATTATTATTTGTTATAATTATTTATAATTATTTATTATATTATAATTTATAATTTTGTTTTAAAAAAAAAAATCATACCCGGGATGCCTACAAGACTCTTGCTTGGTCAGATTTAAGTGAGTTATTTCTAAAAATTACAGGCCTACAGTATAAAACACCAATTTCCTTGCAAAATAAATGTACCGCTTTTGGTACGTAATTCCAGACAGAATCATACCGCCAGGGAGGTTAATATGTCAACAGCCCTCTCCAAAAGAAGAAAGGAATTCTGTGTTCTTGCCACTTTTGCCACTAAAGGTATTTTAGTAAATGTTCCACCCACTGATTTATTATAGGATAAGTGCAGCTTTGGGGCTTGTGTGGAAGATCCTGAAGGTCGTGTTGTTGCCCTGCCTCCTTCCCCTTCCTTCGATTACAACTGGATATGATTTTTTTTTTACTAATGTTATTTATTTGTGCTACCTTTTTTCGTTCTGCGTGTCTTGTATAGGCGAGACTTATGTTTTTTTCTCCCCACCCCTTTGCGTGATTTCCCTAACGATCTGCACAAGCACAGGGTTTCCCCCACATGCCCAAAGTCGATTATCAGTAGGGGTGCAACGGATCGTCACCGATCCGTGATCCGAACGGGCCACCCCGTTCGGATCGGCACACCCCGCGATCCGCGGAGCGCTCCGGAGCCTAGGCCTAGGAAAGTCCCCGGCTTCGGCCTAGCTCCGGCCAGTCTGCTGCCAGAGCCCAGCGTGACACGCCTCCCCGGGGGAGGCGTGTCACGCTGTGCACTGGGCTCTGGCAAGCCGACATGGAGAGGGAATATTAGCAGAGAAGCACTGGTGTGAGAGGAGGGGGGGGGGGGGGGGGGAGAGCACATTTCAGGGGTGGATTAAAGAGGAAGCAGGTGAGGCTGTTTGGGACTTGTTAAAAGTACAATCTTGATGTTTTTACAGAAAATATATATATATAGCTGTAAAAACATCAAGATTGTACTTTTAACAAGTCCCAAACAGCCTCACCTGCTTCCTCTTTAATCCACCCCTGAAATGTATGTGTGTGTGTATATATATATATATATATATATATACACACACATTTATTTTTTTTGGACCAATGAAAACACCCTTTTTTTTTTTTGCGCTGATCCGAAAATGATCCGATCCGTGACTCCTGATCCGAGGATCGATCCGATCCGTGAGTTTTTTGATCCGTTGCACCCCTAATTATCAGGGAAGTCCCAAACCTTCCTTGCCTTTGCACATGCGTGGAAAATCACCTGCACATGCAGAGGTGTGCCAAAGGGCTCTGCTAGATACCGTCTTTAGTAAATCAACTTCAATAGCTTGCATTGGATGGTTTGACCATCTTTGTTGTTTACACCCGGTTCACATTGCCGCGACTTTGAAACCGACATGCCGACGCGACTTCATCGTGCCTTGCCTACAACTTTTTTATTTTTAACAGAAGTCAATGCAAGTCATATTGAAGTCGGACCAAAAGTAGTACAAGAACCTTTTTCTAAGTCAGAGTGAATCAATTCGCTCCTATTAGAAAGTTTCCATTGCCGCTAATGGGGCGCGACTTGTCATGCGACTTTGAAATCTCAAATCACATTGGCAAGTCGTGTGAACCAGGGCTCCGCATAGACAGAAGAATCTGTTAATTTTCTTTCATTCAGCCTACAAGCTGAACGAAGATGTGTGTGGCCAGCTTTGCCAATACAGCACTGGCCCCATTTACATCTACAGATTTGCAAGCATATCAGCTGCTTACTATAGATTTTTTTGAAAATTCTTTAGGCTTGGTTCACACCTAATACCAATGCGGCTCACAGCAGGGGTCCTGTGCGCCCTGGTTCACCGTTTCAGTTCCGAATTCAGCCCAAATTTTGGGCTGAAACTGACCAAAAGACGCACAGGGCTCTTGTGCAAATTCGCACTGGAGCTGCATCAGGGGTATGTAAACCTGCTCAACAGAGAGCCATTCACATTCTCCTGCTATTGCAAATTGGATGTGGAGAATCTGTATCCAATTCGCAATAGTGTGAACCGAGGTTCTTGTTCCGTTTTACACAAAATGATTTATACAGAGTATTCCCTATGGACACTTGAGAAACCAGTAAGAAGATGGGGACGAGTTAAGTGAGCAAATCTACTACGTTAGCATGTATGAATAATGAAATGTATTCATTAACAATATTATACATGGGTTTAATGAGCACATTACAGCTCTAATTGTTAATTAGAGCATCGTGTATATTATTAATAACAAGATGCTCAAATCTAAATGTACCACATTGGGCCTAGTACAAAGAAGCAGAGCACTGTAGAAGAATAAGGAAATGAAAGCCATTCAGGGGTGAATCTAACAACAAGGGGCAATTATATCAAATATTTCACACGCCGTTCCAGGCGAGATCAGGCTCCACACTCAATAATCACATCTCAGGTGCTGGCTTGGCTCATTTTGTCTTCACCAAAGCAATCAATTATATCAGCCACAGGGATGCCGCACACCAAGATGCAAAATAATATTCTTCCATTATTAAAAAAGCTTTCTCAAAGCACAGAGCTTTCTCAAAGATGCTTCTTTCTGTAGGCTCCATTCACACCCCGGGGTTTCGGATTTGGGGGTGATTCGCAGGACTTCTAATGGTGCCCGAATTGTGGTTTGATTTTGCCACGATTAATCGCTGAAAATCGATATGAGCGACACTGTCGCCCAAAAAGAAGCTCCTGTTCCTTTTTGAGCAACAAACTTCACACGTTGCGATTTATCTCTCTGCAAAATTGCACCGCAACTGCACCATCTATATACATTTGGTCTGCCTTCCGGCCATGCCTCCCCGGGTATCCTGTTCTGAGGGTCTCCCACCTCAACCCCGGCTGGGACCATCTACTTTGGACCCATCCATCATTCCCTATCCTGACAGGGGCCATTACATATGGGCTGCCTTGTAAGTTACACTGACATTTTCCTTTCCTTTTCCCCCTTTTTTGGGCTTGTCTATGGGGAATAGTGGATCCCCAGAAACTACCTAACACATTTTCTTACTTATTAATCTTTAGTTCTTCCATGCATCCAACTCCTGACGATTGGCAAGCGGCCATGAAACGCGTTGAGTGTTCATCCATGGGTGCCAAACACAAGCCTACTCTGATAACTATATTATATCATGTATCAATTTCTTCTATGTTGATTACGTATGAATTATTTGTATATATCTGATGACGTATCAATTATTCTGTTCATGTTTGTCATTAAAGCGGTGGTTCACCGTAAAAAGCAAGTTTCTACAATGAAATCCAGCATACTAGCGTGAGCTACAGTATGCCTTTATTTTATTTTTTTGCGCCGTACTCACTGTTTAATCCTGTAGTTAAGTTTCAGACTCCCTGCGGGAAATGGGCGTTCCTATGCAGAGGGGACAATGATTGACGGCCAGCTATGGCGCGTCACGCTTCCCGAGTAGGACTCGGCTCTTCACGGCGCCTGCGCACAGACTAGGAGCTGACTGCGCAGGCGCCGTGAAGAGCCAAGTCCTATTTCGGCTATTTCCGGAAAGTGTGACGCGCCATAGCCGGCCGTCAATCATGTTTCCCTCTGCATAGGAACGCCTACTAGTCTGAAACTTAACTACGGGATTAAACAGTGAGTACGGCGCAAAAAAATAAAATAAAGGCATACTGTAGCTCGCGCTAGTATGCTGGATGGCATGTTAGAAAAAAAAAAAAATTTTAGGGTGAACCCCCGCTTTAACTATATTTCCTAATCAATCATTCGTTATTAAATAGATTTTTATTATTATGAATTGTTCTTTTATGATTACATTTCTGTATCATAAATGCTTCATTGATACTGGTTTTATTATTATATAATTATGATGTACTTTAGGGAACTTTGACATCCAATCTATTCCATCCGTACGTCATTACACACACCACCATGTCTCATTTAAAGTCCCAACCCCATTATTTTTGTTTGATTTTGCATAGAATTCAGGGATGGAGACATCTTGGTGTTATTACAGGTTGACACAGGTCTCACTCATTTTTAGACTTTTCCTTAGATACGTTTTCATGAAACCTGATGAAGCAAAAGTTGGGGAAACATGTTGGTACATGAAGACGCATTGTATCAGCATTCATCCCTGATGTATACCAAAAAAACAAAGTGAATCTTATAAGCACTTTTATTTTTACTTAAAACATACATGTTTGTATGAACTCTTTATCTTTGTTACCAATGAATTTTATGATTTTATAGTACAAATTGTTTACTCCTTGTGTGACCTGTACAGTTCAAAATCTTTTTGCTCATTATCCACATTCCACACAGATGAGTGTCACAATAATATATTGACCATAATGAGGTGGAATAGAAACTATTTAATTTTCTTATGCAGTTATACATAGGCCCAGATTCACAGAAAGCAAGGCGTAGAGCAAACACTGTACGCTACGACAACGCAGCGCAGAGGGGCAAGCATTGAATTCAGCAAGCCAGTGCTCCCAACGCTGCGCCAGCGTGGGTTTTGAAGGCGTACGCCGGCGTAGGTGGAAGTGGGCGTTACCCAATGCAAATGAGGCGTGACCCCATGCAAATGATGACCCGAGCGCCAGACAGGTACGCATCACGAACTGCGCATACGCCGTGACGTGGACGCACCCCCCTGCGCCTGCTCATAACCACGCTGGCACAACTGCCTAAGCTACGCCGGATCACTGCGTACGCCGTGTACATAACGTACGCCCAGCCAGACAAACGTCCAACGCACAATACTCCGGCTTGTGTTCCCTGGTGCAGACCTGAGCATGTCCGTTGCTGGGTTGCACCTCCTTTATGGGGAATAACTTTACGCCGGACGTACATCTTACGCGCATCTCGCGTAGCATGCGCCGGGCACACGCACGTTCGTGAATCGCCATATTTCCCTCATTTGCATGTTTGAATGGCTAATCAATGGGAGCGGCACCATGCTCCCAGCCTAAATGTACGCCCACCCTACGCCGGCATAAGCAAAATACGTCGGCGGGGTGTAGCCTGTTTTTAGGCGCATATTAGTTTGTGGGTCTGGCGCACAGATACGACGGCGCACATTTGCACTTACGTTGGCGTAACTTGTTATACGTCGACGTAAGTGCTTTGTGAATCTGGGCCATACTGTTTAAATAAAATCTATGTACAATACAATTCCACAAAAATATATATTACCGTATTTATCGGCGTATACCACGTACTTTTTTCCCCCTAAAATAAGGGGGAAATCGTGGGTGCGCGATATATGCCGATACCCGCTTCCCGCGCTCAGTTTGAAAGCCTGCACCGACATGCAGTACACTCGGCTACATTCGGCCAGGCTCGGCTTCGCTCGTGCTCACGCATAAACGTCACAGAGCGTTAACACGAGCGAAGCCGAGCCTGGCCGAATGTAGCCGAGGGTACTGCACTCGGTATACGTCGGCGGAGGCGTTCAAACTGAGCGCGGGAAGCAGCGATTCGATGGGGAGACAGCGCGGGAGAAGCCGGGAGGACACCACCGAAGCCGCAGACGGACGCCGGACCCGACGAGGAGGACACCACCGAAGCCGCAGACGGACCCGACGAGGAGGACACCACCGAAGCCGCAGACGGACGCTGGACCCGACGAGGCCGCCGATGGACGCCGCGCAAGACACCAAAACTGTAAGTACTAAAATGTTTTTTTTTTACAGGAATGCGGGTCCACATTAGGGGTGCGCTCTATACGCCGGAGCGCGCAATACCCCGATAAATACGGTAGGTAATAGAATTGATTTGAAATTTTAAATGTGATATTTACATATTTTAATATCAAATACAATAACAATCATACTGGCACTGTGGAATAAATAAAAAATTACAGTAGAATAGAGGTTTTAATTTTCTCCTAACCAGGAAAAAGCAAGACACAGTGTTAACGATGACCAAGGGTCAGTCTGATGGGATGTGGTTCTGAAGGATGCCTACACAGGTCCTGCAAGACCATGATATGTCATGGGAAGAGAAGGGACTCTGGACAGGAACTTGTCTTTTCTAATTCTTCTGCCAGAGCTGCAGTGAGCTAAGAGTTGCCTATTCTGAGAAACTATGATTCACATCAAGATGCTACAATCAAATCATCGGCACAAACATCCCCATGACAACAGCGATGTACTAATGGTCAGGCTCAGGAGGAGACTTGTCACTAGGTAACATTTATGTTCACAGTCTGAACAAATATTCATCCTTGACATGTGGGAAGTGTTTACTGGAAACGAGTAACATTGTATAACGGCAGAAACATGGCTCATCTTCTGCAGAAATATGACTTCTAGAGAGGTGGGGCTGTTGGGTACAAGGTCATTTCAATGTCGAAAACGCCAAATCTGTGTTTTTTTTCCCCCTCAGCACACACAGTGCAGAATATCAGTGCTGCTGCTGAAAACACCTGATGATTCTCATCAAATCCACATTAGGCCAGACGTATAAAAAGCATCTGAAAGAAAATTGGTGTAATAACTGCAGCTATCACATTCCCACTGAAGGTGTACCGCCATTCTCCAAGACCCTGAGATCCAGTACCGTATCTTCTGCAAGATAATCATCCGCCTATTGAAGCTAAGCCCTGGTTTGAGACAGTGCTCGGGGTTGCCCAATAAAATGCATTATTTTTTTGGTACTTTGTGAACAATTTGTGTAGAACTAAACAAACAAGGTGACCTGTGGATGGTGACCTCACACATTGTGCCCAAAATACAAACTAATACCTCATGATTTTGTGACTTTTGGTCATTAACCACTAGCCGACCGCCCACCGCCGTTATACGTCGACAAGTTGGCTCGGCTGGGCGAGAGCACGTAGTATGACGCGATCGCCGCCGGGCACACGCGATCGCTCGTTACAGAGCGGGGACCGGGAGCTGTGTGTGTAAACACACAGCTCCCGGTCCTGTCAGCAGGGGAAATGCTGATCTTCGGTTCATACAATGTATGAACCGAGGATCAGTGTTTCCCCTAGTGAGGCCACCCCCCCCACAGTAAGAACACACAAGGGACATACTTAACCCCTTCCCCGCCCCCTAGTGTTAACCCCTTCACTGCCAGTGGCATTTTTATAGTAATCCAATGCATTTTTATAGCACTGATCGCTATAAAAATGCCAATGGTCCCAAAAATGTGTCAAAAGTGTCCGAAGTGTCCGCCATAATGTCGCAATACCGAAAAAAAATCGCTGATCGCCGCCATTACTAGTAAAAAAATATAATAAAAATGACATAAAAATACCCCCTATTTTGTAAACGCTATAACTTTTGCGCAAACCAATCAATAAACGCTTATTGCGATTTTTTTTTACGAAAAATATGTCGAAGAAAACGTATCGGCCTAAACTGAGGAAAGAAAATGTTTTTTTATATATTTTTGGGGGATATTTATTATAGCAAAATGTAAAAAATATTCATTTTTTTCAAAATTGTCTCTCTATTTTTGTTTATAGCGCAAAAACTAAAAACCGCAGAGGTGATCAAATACCACCAAAAGAAAGCTCTATTTGTGGGAAAAAAAGGACGCCAATTTTGTTTGGGAGCCACGTCGCACGACCGCGCAATTGTCTGTTAAAGCGACGCAGTCCCGAATCGCAAAAAGTACTCTGGTCTTTGGGCAGCAATATGGTCCGGGGGTTAAGTGGTTAAAGCGGAGTTCAACCCAAATTCACAACTTAATCCTATCCCCTTCAGTACATTGCATAGATGTTCAAATGCCGCAACAATATATTTTTTTTTTTTGCGCTGTAAATACCTTATTATTTCAGTTTATATAGGTGGATTCAGAGAGAGTTAGGCCGGCCGCCCGCCGCTGTATCACGGGAGCGTGCTCGCAAGAGCTTTCAAACATGCAAGGAAGCTTGCATGAAGGTGAGGAGGAGCCGAGACAGCCACCGAGGGACCCCAGGAGACCGGGTTCGGGGACACCCTGTGCAAAACGAACTGCACAGTGGAGGTAAGTATAAAATGTTTGTTATTTTATCCAAAAAAAAAAAATCTACCTTTAGTGTTCCTTTAATTCCATACCAGAAGTGTGTTTCAGGGCTTTACCTGTCCATTTATTTAAAAAAAGCAAAAGTTCAATTTTTATATACAGTATATATATATATATATATATATATAGAGAGAGAGAGAGAGAGAGATATCTCTATATATATATATTTATTTACCGTATAGCTTACCACGCAGGGGTTCTCACCAACAATATGACAAAAGAACAATCTCCCCTTCTCAGGCCTCATGCCTTGGTCCTCCTGACTATCTAGCACAAGGGTCCCCAAACTACGGCCCTCCAGTTGTTCAAGAACTCCAATTTCCATCATGCCTAGTCATGTCTGTGATCACAGTTTTACAATGCCTCATGGGATGTGTGGTTCCACAACAGCTAGAGGGCCGTAGTTTTAAGATCCCGGATCTAGCACCTGTCCCCAGTTCTAGTACACAAACGCTGTACCTCTTTCAGCTCCGTGTCTTTCCTTTACAGCTCCCAGCCATTCCGTCTCTCA
The DNA here is from genome assembly GCF_905171775.1 of Rana temporaria. Lineage (NCBI taxonomy): Eukaryota > Metazoa > Chordata > Amphibia > Anura > Ranidae > Rana > Rana temporaria. The sequence goes on along the minus strand of NC_053499.1, from coordinate 20,090,488 downwards.
TAGACGTTCTCTCCAACTCGGGCCTCTGAATTGGGGCACCAATTTTGGTACATTTGGCCTGCCCATAGATGGTTTGAATCTCGACTACTTTCTGCTGAATCCAACCATCTACGGTTGATATTGCATGTCTCTTCTGCAATAGCGAGCCTGCCTGCTCCCAGTATTTTAATAGCAGACTTTAGTTCTGCCTTAAATGCAGCAGAGGAAAATCAGGTCTCCTTTCCTGTCAGACAAGCCTGTGCTGTGTAAATCTCAGGAAATAGATGGGCAGAATGACAAATCATTTGGCAGATAAAACAAATCCTGCGCATGCATTTCATCTGTGTATTTAGCCATTTGTTTGGGGTTTAGCGTAAAAGGCTAACATTAGCCACATTTAGTTATTTTTTTTTTTTTAGTTTTAGATACAGTATGGAAGACATAAAAATTTCTGCCAAATTTTTAATTTTGTCTGCAATGCCAATGGGGATTTTTTTTGTCTACTTTCTGCTTCTGTGATACCTGTAAAAGCAAAGGGGTGTTGTCACTGAAACAAGAAGATTCAGGAATTGTTTTTGTTTGTGTCAAAATAATTCATCACTTCCTGTCATGATATATGCCAGTCATATATTGTCTAGGGTACTTTAGCCATTCCCTATGCCAACAGCTGCTTGGAGCCCAGAGATAATATAGTAAAGTGAAATTCTAACTCTAAACCTACTTTCTGCCATATTATAAGCCTAATCTACAGTATCTAGCCCTGTAAAGCAAAAAAATCGCTATACATACCTGTTCTGCAGCTCCTCCAGTCCAGTCCCATGCTGAGCTGTCAGTGGCGGCTTCTATGTGTAGGCATGTGCAGTAGATGCAGCTGACAACAGAAGCCCCATAGTAAAGCCTCATACACACGATCAGATTTTCTGTGGAAAAAGCGTAGGACTTTTGTCCGAAGGGCGTTGGCAAGGAACATGTATTGCATACAAACAGGAAAAAATAATTGTTGGCCATCAAACACAAAACTACGTGTTTTTTCAGCTCTTTAGTGCCACCCTTTGGGCAACTTCTGCTAATGTTGTGTTATGGTGAGCATTGCTTCTGAGCATGTATGTATGTGTGTACTTTGAAGTTTTGTCCGACGGACTTGTTGGCAGACAATTTTAAAGCATGCTATCCCACATTTGTCTGCGGGAAAATCCGACAACAATTGAGAGACAATTGAGAGTACAAACGGTCGAATTTTCCGACAACAGCCTGTCATCACACAATTCCCATCTGATAATCCGATCGTGTGTACGAGGCTTAAAGAGATTATAAAGGTTTGTGTTTTTTCACCTTTTTTTTTTAACAGTAAAGGTTTTTCAATTGACGTGTTTTTTCACCTATGCATTAAGGTGAAAAAACACCCGGCAATCACAGGCCCTCCAGCCCCCCCCCCCCTTTAACTTACCTAAGCCCGTTCACCTGCTCGGCTCATCACATGCGTCCTCTTCTCCATGGAGTCTCGGCGTTGATTGGATAGATTGATAGCAGCGCAGCCATTGGCTCCCACTGCTGTCAATCAAATCCAATGACACGGCTGCCGGGGGGGGGGGGGGGGCGGGACCGAGTCTGTGTCTATGGACACCAAGTGTATGAGGCGGGAGCGCGTCCGCAAGGTAACCGGGAGAGAGCTTCCCAGAAGGGGTCAGCTATTGCGGGGAGGAGCCGAGAGAGCCGCTGTGGGACCCCAGAACAGGAGGATCGGGGCCACTCTGTGCAAAACGAACTGCACAGTGGAGGTACGTATGACATGTTTGTTATTTAAAAAAAAAATGAACCTTTACAACCACAAAGTCTATGGGTGACGTCACTTCCCAGGCATTTCACAGCTGTTGTCAAGTTCTCTCCTGAACACAGCATTCGCCGTTGGAAACCGGACCAGATCGGCTCCAGAAAAGGTAAGAATAATCAATTTTTTTTTTTGCTTTACAGGGTTAGATAGATTAGGCTTAGAATGTGGCAGAGAGTAGGTTTAGCGTTTTCACTGGAATTCCACTTTAAGTATAAAACTAAAATAAAAGAAGAATTACATGCAATTAAAAAGTTGGTGATCTATAATGATGTTACTTTTCTATATTCAGTAAGTGAAGCAACGTAATGTAATTTGTAAAACAGTGAATGACATTAGTCTTAAGCCTCGTACACACGGCCGAGGAACTTGACGTGCCAAACACATCGAGTTCCTCGGCCAGTTCAGCACTGAAGCCGCCGAGGAGCTCGGCGGGACGAGAGCTCCCATAGAACAACGAGGAAATAGAGAACATGTTCTCTATTTCCTCGCCGAGCTCCTCGTCGGCTTCCTCGGCCGAAAGTGTACACACGACCAGTTTCCTCGGCAGAATTCAGCCAGAAACTCGGTCGGAAGCTGAATTCTGCCGAGGAAACTGGTCGTGTGTACGGGGCCTCACTTATAGTTTCTGAGGCCCTGTGTGTTCAGCGAGTGACAGTCATAAAACCATCTATGAAAAATGACATTTTCATCTACCATTACAGAGTAAATTGTTTTCTAATGGCTTTTCCCTGGAATCATTGGAACAGACTTTACCCATTGTAGCCTAGTTTTAACCTATACATCAATATGTAGTTAGAGATAATTATTATAATTCTTTAAATGGAATGTTTTGTTTCTCTCTAGAATACTTAGTAAGCCATCCAGTTCACTTACAATTACCATCTTTCAATGTCAGGAGGCTCTGGGTATAATGGGTATATGTAAAACACAAGAGATAGAATGGGCATGACCTGCTGCTATCAAAAAGGATCAGGGCACATTGGATGCAGAAGGTAGTGCTGACAGTGCAGTGGGTTTATAAGGGATATGCTTTTACAATAAAAGTGCTGTAGCTACAAATACAGCATTTAGCCCTAGTTCACATGAGGGCAGGTTTGAAATCGTACAAGTTCGGCTGAACGCATTTCAGTCCAACTTTGGGGGCGATTTGACAGACATCTGTGTGTGTTCATGTGTGTTCAGAAACAAAGTTTGGGAATTGGTGCAGAGCCGCAAAGTTGGCATCCCGTGACTCAGTGATGGAAGCTAGATGCTTTTGGCTTAATATACCTTGGAAGTGGTGTGAACTCTGTTGTGCTCCCAGGAGAGGAAAGTTGTGAAGAGAAATGGCGTAAAAGAGATGTGCTTGTGTTCTGCACAGATATGACAGCTACAGAATGTCTACTCCTGTGTGTGGCATTCCGTGCCAAAAAATGTAGATAGTACTGTATGTGAAATGTGATATCACCGAAAACTTTGTGAAGCTCCAGTAAATTGTGGAAAATGCTTTTTATGTGTGGACATTCCTTTATTCATTAATATTAAGGCCTTCGGCTGGGCATGTTGAAGGCGGCCATATGGTGGCGAGTCCCATCAACAACAGGTGGATAGCTATCCTTTCCAAGACAAAGCGGGGTGGGGACTTGCACAGTTTGGCACCAACACCTAGCCAATTGTAAGCCCTCTTGCACACTACCACAGGACTACAACAGCTCTTGCAACAGGACCTTGACTCCTGGAGAATTGCCCAATTAGGCCATTAGCTTAAATCTCTTTTAACCACTTGTGGAACGCCTAACCGAAGCATGACCCCATGCAAATGAAGGGCCGAACAAACGGCGCATGCTCAGAATTACGTTGCATATACTCCCTAAGATACGACGTGAACGTAACCTACGCCCAGCCCCATTCACGTACGACTTGCGGAAACGCCGTAAAATACGACGGCTGTTCCAATGTCCATACCTTTGCATTGGATGCGCCTCCTATATGGTGGAATAACTTTACGCCGGACGTACGCCTTACGTAAACGGCGTATATTAATGCGACGGGAGTAAGTACGTACGTGAATCGGCGTATCTCACTCATTTACATATTCGACGCGTAAATCAATGGAAATCAAGATACGACGGCGTAGGAGACTTACGTTGGTCGGATGGAGCCAAAATTCAGGCGTATCTTATTTCAAGAATTAGGCGCAGAGATACGACGGCGCATCCGTGCACTTACGCGGCGTATCAGAAGATACGTTGGCGTAAGTGTCTGTGAATCTGGGCCTATAACTTAAACGAAATCAAAATTTGACATCAAAATTAACACTGGCCACTAAAGCCCTGTACACACGATTGGTTCATCCGATGAGAACGGTCTGATGGACCGTTGTCATAGGTTAACCGATGAAGCTGACTGATGATCTGATGTGCCTACACACCATCGGTTAAAAAAACGATTGTGTCAGAACGCGGTGACGTAAAACACAACGACGTGCTGAAAAAAACGAAGTTTAATGCTTCCAAGCATGCGTCGACTTGATTCTGAGCATGCCTGGGTTTTTAACCAATGGTTGTGCCTACTAATGATCGTTTTTTTCTATCGGTTAGGAATCCATCGGTTAAATTTAAAACAAGTTGGCTTTTTTTTAACCGATGGATAAATAACCGATGGCGCGCACACACGTTCGGTTTGAACCGATGAAACCGGTCCATCAGACCGTTCTCATCGGTTAAACCGATCGCGTGTACGCAGCCTAATGCAGTGTAGGCTGCATTCATCAGCGATAATATGGCTAATACAGAAATCTGCATCTAATGACTGTAACAGATGATTGCACTTAAAATACATCTTCACTTCTTTAATCAGGAAAAAAAAGCTCAGAGCGTGTGTAATCAATAATTAATCTAAATCTCCACCATAAGCAATGTCTATATGGTTCTGTGTTAGTTTGAATTCTAGTGGGACAGAGTGCATACCTAAAGGATCTTCTTCTGGCAGAAATTACAATGTTTTTATAGGTCTTGCAACAAATCCTGAAGAAATGGGCAATTCATCATCTTGCACCTGCACCTGATATGCCAATTATGTTTGAAAAACATTTTGATTACTCCACTTTATGGGTCTATAGCGTGATCAGTGTTTACAGAATAGAAACCCCTGTCAAAATGTAAAACATCTTATACTTATTATGTACTATAAAGACTACAGCTCAGGTGAGGAGTTAAAGAATACTACCAAATACGTCAATATCAAAGGAACATTTTCTATGCACAACAAGTTAGGCTCATTAACTGCAGCATGATAAGAATAATATCAGTTTCATGAAGGAAGTAAAAGCAGCTGTAAAGAATTAGATAAAGGTTTCATGAATATTCATAAACATTGCAAGCAGTAAAGTGCAGCAACTCAGGGCAAAGTCACACCTGTGACAGCAGCAGTCTCATCCCTGGTTCACATTGGAGCGATTTGACATGTCAAACTGAAGTCGCACAATTTCATTCCCGCTGTCAGTGTGAACCCGGGCTCAGTCCTGCCTCTGCCACCAGAATGTGATGATTGCATTCTCAACCTCACTGTGCACAGAGATTTTCCAGTTTTCTGAACAACGATCGAAACTCCAGCAGACTGAGAGTGATCGTCACTGGGGTCAGTTAAAGGGGTTGTAAAGGAAAAAAAAAATTACCCTAAATAGCTTTCTTTACCTTAGGCCCCATTCACACGAGGCAGACTCCGTTCCTACGGAGTCCGCCTGCTCCCGCCAGCTCAGCGGGAGATCAGTCCGCAGATCTCCGCTGAGCCGACGGATGACAAGCTCCTCTCTGCTCACTGAGCGGAGAGGGGCTTGTCGGGCGCCGCTGTCTCCTATGGAGCAATCTGATGAAAACGGACAGCATGTCCGTTTTCATCAGATCTTACCCGATCCGAATGGACAGATGGGGACGTGCCCCCCATACGTCTGTTTTTAGCGGATCGGATAGGGTCGGATGTCAGCGGACATGTCTCCGCTGACATCCGACGCTCCATAGGGATGCATAGAGCGGCCGTTCAGGTCCGCCGTCAAAACTGACAGGCGGACCCGAACGGTCCGTCGTGTGAATGAGGCCTAAGTGCAGGCCTCCTTCACTTACCTCATCCTTCCATTTTGCTTTGAAATGTCCTTATTTCTTCTGAGAAATCCTCACGTCCTGTTCTTCTGTCTGCAACTCCACACAGTAATGCAAGGCTTTCTCCCTGGTGTGGAGAAAGCCTCTTGAGGGGGGAAGTTGGCGAGCAGGAGTGTCAGGATGCCCACTAACACACAGCTCCTTTCTCTATCTGCAAAGTAGAGAGTGTCCTGACCCTCCTGCTCGCCCCCTCCCCCTCAAAAGGCTTTCTCCACACCAGGGAGAAAGCCTCGCATTACAATGTGGAGTCACAGACAGAAGAACAGGAAGTGAGGATTTCTCAGAAGAAATAAGGACATTTAAAAGCAAAAATGGAAGGATGAGGTAAGTGAAGGAGGACTGCACTAAGGGAAAGGAAGGTATTTAGGGGAAAAACATTTTTCCTTTACAACCCCTTTAACCCTCTACACAAAAAACAGTAGCTGCCATCATATGTTTTTTTTATGGAAGTACCCACTGTTCTGTGGTAGCAATTCCAAACTTTTAGAAATGTCAGAGACACTTGCTGCCACACCCAGACAGAAATGTACAGCGTTTAAACTATGGTAGCTTTCTTCAGAGAGGATTTCTTGATTTACTATTTAGAGCACTCAGAGATTCAGCTTAATGATTTTCAAATTGTCGTATTCGGCCCCTAGGCCTTGTCTTTGACACATGTGCTCTAGAGGGTGTCACTGAGCCAACCCCCACTAGAAGTGTCAGTTATATTTGAATGATATCAATATTTGAAGATGGCAAGGTTTTACAATCTGACAACCTGCATAGGAAATTTGATAGACATCAAACCTTATATGGATCTTCTGAATTTTCTTTTTAGGACAGGTGATGTGTCCCATTTACTTTCTGCAGCTTTTAGATGCATTTGATGACTAACTGATGGCTATATTCTCATACATACTTGTATTTGATCTTTATGACCATCACTCCCCCACAGTACCAGTTATGGAATATGAATAGATTATAAAACTGGTAGTCAAAAAAGAATAGACTAGACTGTTATATGACTATTTACGATGGGGCTGCATTAAAAGTGTCTAGCTTTATGGCTGTTTAAGCCATTTATGACATGGCTCATTAATAGACTGTGCAGATCCTTACCAAGGTGTTTATGTATCCCATTCCCTAATCTGCTTGATTCAACCTTGAGTTGGTTACATTCAGCAGAGAGATGAAATGTGTCAGCTCCCTGCCTGGCCATAGAGACATAACATTTAAATCTGATTGTTTGGTTGCTGAAGTGTGGATTTGGGAGAATTTAGGGTGTACCCCAGGACTTCCTCACCCTCCCCACTCAATTTGGGGTCATCAGACCTCATCTTCTCAGCGCTTCTACGTGTACTGAAGTTTTTTTTTTTAGCTGTTCGTTCCTTGCACTGTTTTAATGAATAAACATTGTTTATAAAAGATCTCTGCATTTTGGTTGTCAGATGCGTTATTGAAATGGACGCAATCTATTTGGGCAAATCTAAAAACCTTGAATTTGTCATATGATAAAAGGTTAGGCTATGCATAAATTCTAGTAGTCGTTTACAATTTTCTCTGCTGGTACAGACAGACTCTACCCATTTGAATTTAAACAGTGCCATCTAATGGCCAAAAAGCCAAATGCATTATAAAGAACAAATTGAAAAGATCCATGTGTCTGTGTTTGCAGAACTATTCTGAAAATACTAGTTTTCTCTCTGCTGTTAACATACAAATGCTTCAGTATTTGACCCGCAACAAGCATGCAGATTAGGAGTTCTTAGGTTCTTCTGATTTCACTGCACACCTTTTCTGAGTAAGGTGAATCAAAATATAGAAGCCAATGGTAGGGAGGTCTTCTGTCATGTATGCTTATTCAGCAATCTTAAAGGGTAACTCCACTTTCGTGGGGGGGGGGGGATAGCAAATAGAAAAAAACGATATAGCGTATACAATTGTGACACAAGTCATATTGTAATTGAATGTTATTAAAAATTACTTTTCATTTTTAACCACTTAACCCCCGGACCATATTGCTGGTCAAAGACCAGAGCACTTTTTGCGATTCGGCACTGCGCAGCTTTAACTGACAATTGCGCGGTCGTGCGACGTGGCTCCCAAACAAAATTAGTGTCCTTTTTTCCCCCCACAAATAGAGCTTTCTTTTGGTGGTATCACCTCTGCGGTTTTTAGTTTTTGCGCTATAAACAAAAATAGAGCGACAATTTTGAAAAAAAAAAAAGAATATTTTCTACTTTTTGCTATAATAAATATCCCCCAAAAATATATAAAAAAACAGTTTAGGCCGATACGTATTCTTCTACATATTTTTTGTTAAAAAAAATCGCAATAAGCGATTGGTTTGATTGGTTTGCGCAAAAGTTATAGCGTTTACAAAATAGGGGGTATTTTTATGGCATTTTTATTAATATTTTTTTTTTACTAGTAATGGCGGCGATCAGCGATTTTTTTCAGTACTGCGACATTATGGCAGACACTTTTGACACATTTTTGGAACATTGGCATTTTTATAGCGATCAGTGCTATAAAAATGCATTGGATTACTATAAAAATGCCACTGGCAGTGAGGGGGTTAACACTAGGGGGCGGGGAAGGGGTTAAGTATGTTCCCTGGGTGTGTTCTAACTGTAGGGGGGTGGCCTCACTAGGGGAAATGACTGATCTTCTGTTCATACATTGTATGAACAGAAGATCAGCATTTCTCTCCCTGACAGGACCGGGAGCTGTGTGTTTACAATGCCCACAAGCAAAACGACAACGGTGTGGACATAGTTTTATAAACTATCTTTTTTGAATAACTATGCGGAGCGGCGGCTGAAAGTAAAATAGTAAGTGACCGGATTTATATTATAAAAACGCATGATAAAAGGACATACATTTAAAAAATGCTAATTGCGGTTGGAAGCCCGCTTTAACTACAAGCCAATGAAACTGGGGAGTCCTCTGGAATGTAGAAGCCAGACTGGGAACCAGATCCGTGAGTTCCTATAAGCTGAGAACCACGATCTGTCATGGCCTATAGCGAGTCCCCTCCCCCTACAATTAGAACACAGTAAGGGAACACAGTTAACCCCTTGATCACCCCCTGAATAGACACACAAAGCAACGGCTCAGCTTGGGTGTTTTCATAGCAAGCTGCGTGCTGTAGAGGCACTCATCAGGAGGGAGGGGCACGAAGTGCCGGCAAGGGAACCAAGAAGAGGAGGATCTAGGCTGCTTTGTGCAAAACCACTACACAGAGCAGGTAGGTATGACATGTTTGTTATTTTTAAACAAGGAAAAAAAAGAAGAATTTGATATCACTTTAACTGCAGCAAGAAAAGTTTAGGTCACCAACCAGCCAACCTACTTTCTAGCAGGTTTTTGTACATTTCAGGTATAAACAGAAATACACATTTCTTAGCAGGTAAAATGGCTGCCAAATATGTACTTCATCTGTTGATAAACTATTTTGCCTTGGGTTCATCCTAAAGGTATATAGGAATATGTGATGAGCACAAATGTTGTTCAGCATCTTCAAACATCAACGTAATAATTAAGTTACTGAAAGGGAAGCAGCCCTGTGGGTGTTAGATATACCCCTTGGGCAAACTGACTTAGAACTTGCAACTATAGTGTCTTTTCCCAGAACTATTGAGCAGGAAGCCTGCTGTACAAAAAAAAAGTGATCCCCAATATTAAACTTCTGCTCTGATCACATTCAGAACTTTTACGTATATACATGCACTATATTACCAAAAGTATTGGGACACCTGCCTTTACACGCACATGACATTTAATGGCATCCCAGTCTTAGTCTGTAGGGTTCAATATTGAATTTGCGCACCCTTTGCAGCTATAGCAGCTTCAACTCTTCTGGGAAGGCTGTCCACAAGGTTTAGGAGTGTGTCTATGGGAATGTTTGACCATTCTTCCAGAAGCGCATTTGTGAGGTCAGGCACTGACGTTGGACGAGAAGGCATCTCTCGCAGTCTCCACTCTAAGTAATCCCCAAGGCGTTCTATAGGGTTGAGGTCAGGACTCTGTGCAGACCAGTCAAGTTCCTCCACCCCAAACTCGCTCATCCATGTCTTTATGGGCCTTGCTTTGTGCACTGGTCCAAATCATTTGGTGGAGGGGGGCGGGGGATTATGGCCCCTTCCTGCTCCAACATCACTGCGCAAAAGTGCAAAAAGCAAGGTCCATAAAGACATGGATAAGCGAGTTTGGGATGGAGAAACATGACTGGCCTGCACAGAGTCCTGACCTCAACCCGATAAAACACCTTTGGGATGAATTAGACTGCGAGCCAGGCCTTTTCGTCCACATCAGTACGACCTCACAAATGCACTTCTAGAAGAATGGTCAAACATTCCAATAGACACACTCCTAAACCTTGTGGCTTTTAAAGTTTTATTTTTATTTTTATAACTCTGAATGCAGCTTTATTTCAGCCAAGGTGTCAATGCGCATTGCAACATTGAGGGGTATAAACATAATTGTCCTAAACCTGCATTCAGAGAGGAGCTTACTGCCATAAATTACACACATGCATACATTTCCAAGGGGCCGAAATAAATGAATATTCTAGCTAATAGAATGAGTTTAAAGTGATTCTAAAGCCTAAACATACTTTACCTTACTGCATTCCCTGCATTTGGGTAAAACATGTTTAGCTAGCAGTATGTCCCTTCACTCCCCCACCATACTTACCTGAGTCCTCATTCAATCCAGTGCTGTACCCTTCTGTAGTGCTCTCCCTGCTCTCCCAAGCTTTGCTGAGCAGGGTGAAGCTTACCTCATCCAAATCATGGGTGGCTTCCCCGGGGGGTCTCCTCCCGGCCAATCTGGTCGCTTCTCCTTCCGATCAATCCAGTCTCAAGACCCGTTTCCTGTCCTCATTGGCTGGGAGAAGAAGCAGGAAGACAATAGCGAATGTTAATTCCCCCTCCCCTCCCCAAGACCAACATTTTTTAAGCCAATTAGAGCCTCAAGCCTCGTACACACGCTCGGTTTTCTCGACAAGAACCAGTAAGAAAACTGCTGGCAGAGCTTTCTTACCGAGTAAACCGCGCATGTTCTCTATTTTCTCGTCGTGAGATTCTCGGCAGTGTTTTCCTGTACTTGCCTGTCGCCGTGGAAACCCGCGCATGTCCAAAATGACTTTGACGCATGCGCGGTAGCTTCCTAGGCATAGGTAGGGTGCAGCAAGATGGCAGCGACGGCATCGACTGTGACGAGCGTCACCGCGTTCTTGCCATTTAAAAGAACGGCGGCTCTTTTGAATGGAGAGTCTGTACACTCGGGCGGCATGAGATTCTTACCAAGAATCTCGTCAGGAAAAACAACGTTTTTTTTCCTGACGAGATTCTGGCCCGAGATTAAGGCTCTAATTATGTGCTTCAAAAATAAAATAAAACCATGTGGAAATGTATGCGTCTGGCTCCCTGCATGGAGATTAGGAGGGCGGCGCCTGTGCACCCCTTTTGGACTGGCCGTCGCTGTATAGTAGTATGCATGAAGAGTAGACCTCATTTAGCTTTTTGTTTATCTCAAACAGGAAATACGTTGAATACAAATACCCTGTCTTTTCAGTATGTGCGAGTGAAGCTGGGTGCCTGGCTGTGTCCAACATCATCACTTTCAAATCAATGACCAGAAACAAGCATGCTGCAAGCAAGATTCAGAGTAAAATCTGAAAATTCTGATTTGCATACTTTTGTTCTAAATTACTGACCCAAGTACAAATGTATAATGCCCATACACACAAGTGGATTTACAGCCAGCAAAAGTCTGATGTGAGCTTTTCATCGAAAATTCCGACCATGTGTAGGCTTCCTCAGACTTTTGCTGGCGGAATTTCCGCCAGCAAAAGTTTGAGAGCAGCTTCTCAATTTTTCAGACGGAAAAAAATGTTATCGGAAAATCCGGTCGTGTGTATGCACTTGGAAACAGTTTGACGCATGCTCAGAAGCATCGAACTTCTTTTTCTCGCCTTAGGCCCCGTACTCACGACCAAACATGTCTGCTGAAACTGGTCCGCAGGCCAGTTTCAGCAGACATGTTTGGTCGTGTGTGGGCGCGAGCGGGCCGAATTCCAGCAAACATTTGCCCGCCGGGCCTTTTCCCAGCGGACAAATATTCCTGGACTTGTTTTAAAACAGTCCGCTGGAATCCTGCCCGCTCGGACATGTACGGTCATCAGTACAGACCTACCGTACATGTCCAGGCGCCCGCCGTCCCTCGCATGCGTCGAATGACTTCGACGCATGCGTGGAAGCATTTTAAAGGCGGGCAGCCCACGTCGCTGCGTCATTGTCGCGGCGACACCGCGTCATCGACGCGGCGACACCGCGGACACGCCCCGCGTATTGTTTACGCGCGGACTTCTGTACGATGGTGTGTACAACCATCGTACAGAAGCCCTCTGGCAGACATGTATGGTGAAAACGGTCCGACGGACCGCTTTCACCATACATGTTTGGTCGTGAGTACCCGGCCTAAGTGTTGTACGTCACCGCGTTCTTAACGCTCGAAAGTTCAGAGAACTTTTGTGTGACCGTGTGTATGCAAGCCAAGCTTGAGCGGAATTCTGTCAGAAAAACCATCCAACTTTTTTACGACGGAAATTCCGCTTGTGTGTACAGGGAATTAGGCTCAACATGCCAGGCAAGTACCATTTTCACAAGAAGCAGCGTTCATATTATCTCACTACAGGTTTCCTTTTAAAGTAAAATTAAAACGTTTTATTAAAAGGCTCCCAGGGGTTTTATGCCTTAATGTATCAGTATGCACAGCATATTAGCACATTATGGCATACTCACCTGCCACAGTGACATCACTCACACACATCACAGAGGACAGCAATGCTGTAAATGTAAGCTGTGCAATACTTATAGGCAGGAGGAGGATAAAAATCCTACCTGTCAGCAGTTTTTTTTAATATGACTTGACTAAAATGCTTGTGCTTCCATTTTTTGCTATTGTATTAGGAGAGATTTGCAAATAAGCCACTAGAGGGGGCTCTGGATATTACTACAGTCCCTAAGCTACACTGGGAATGCAGCACTGAAAAACAGAACGTAGAGCCTGCATATGTTATCGGCAAATATGACCGCCCCCTATGTTCATATATAATTACAAACTACATAAATGAATGTGGTTTTATACACACTGATGGCATTATTTGCATCTACTCAATCTCATGTATTGTAAACCTAAAGAAGCTTTGAAAATACTGGGGTAGATTCAGCAAGCAATTACGCCTGCGTATCCATAGATACTTAGCGTAATTGCTAAGTAGCGCCGGCGTATCTACTTTCTGTATTCAGAAAGCTTGATACGCCGACTGTAGCCTAAGATACCACTGGCATAAGGCTCTTATGCCGTCGTATTTTAGGGTGCATTCTGCCGCTGGCCGCTAGGTGGCGCACCCGTAGTTGTCAGCCTAGAGTATGCAAATTGCATACTAACGCCGATTCAGAAACGTACGCACGGCCGGCGCTCGTTTTTTACGTCGTTTGCGTACGTCATTTTCGCCGTTAGGCTGCTCCTGCTATTAGGAGGCGCAGCCAATGGTAAGTATGGACGTCGTTCCCGCGTCGCGATTTTCAAAATTTGCTTCGTTTGCGCAACTCGTTCGTGAATGGCGCTGGACGCCATTCACGTTCACGTCGAAGCCAATGACTTCCTTGCGACGTCATTTACCGCAATGCACGTTGGGAAATGTTCCCCGACGGAGCATGCGTAGTACGTTCGGCGCGGGAACGCGCCTAATTTAAATGATCCACGCCCCCTACGGGATCATTTAAATTACGCGCGCTTACGACGGCCCCTTTTACGAAACGCCGCCGCAAATTACGGAGCAAATGCTTCGTGAATGAAGCGTAGCTCCAGTAATTTACGGAGGCGTAGCGTAAAAACGGTACGCTGCGCCGCCGTATCAGTGCGCGCCCCTAGCTGAATCTACCCCACTGTGCTTGTCCTTTACAGTGCATCTACGATCAAAAAGTATAACCTATAGGGAGATGTATCCTCTCTTTATCTTGTTTACTGTTATCGCTGAGCATAAACGTGAAAAAATTCTCAAAGTTTGAGTTGTCACCAGAAGAGAAATAGAGAGGACACCGCTTCTGGTAACAGCCAGGGATACTCTTCCATTGGAGGAATTTCCTCTCACTTCCTGTTTTGGCTATAGAACATGAAGTGAAGGGAATTCTCCCCAATGGGACACAGATCGAAAAACAAATCTAACAGGGGTTATAATCCTCCCTAAAGCCTTGTACACAAGGTTCGATTGTTGGAAGAGGATTGTCTGTTGGCAGACTGTTGTCCGAAATTCTTACCGTTAGTACGCTGCTTTTGACAATTGTTGTCCAATTTTCCGCCAACAATTGTTAGATGACAGGCTAGTAAAAAACGCAGCCCCAATGGTGCAGGTCAAAAAATATAGGTTTTATTTGAATAAAACCAAAATACATATAAAAAGTGATCACAGTATGTAAAAAGGGGCAATATGGGAAATGGTAAAAACCAAGCCCTTGGTTTTTACCATTTCCCATATTGCCCCTTTTTACACACTGTGATCACTTTTTATATGTATTTTGGTTTTATTCAAATAAAACCTATATTTTTTGACCTGCACCATTGGGGCGGCGTTTTCTTTCTCTCCCCCACATGCTGTTTGGAGTCTTCGTTTCTATGTCATCTTACCCCTAAGGGGTTAATTTCCATCGCTCCATATCCATTGGAGAGCAGTTTGGACATCCGTCTGGGATACCGCGAATCCGTGGCCCTCCATTGAAGTCCCATTCCAGTCTGAGGAAGCCGAGCTGATTGCCCCGGGAATGTCCATGCCTTTGTGATCTGCTGTCGCTGACATGCAGATCCACACCGTCTGGTAGGCCTATTTCCAATTTTACTTGGAAGGCGATATCTTGTCCTTGAGGATCCACATGGTCATTTTTTACCATCCATTTATTTCACGGAAATAATTATTTTGATGGACTTCTTATTTATTACTATTTTGTGTTTGTGTTTCTAATAACACGAGCCTGTATGGTTTTTTATAACACCAGCCTGTATAGTTCCACCATTATATGTTTATTTATGTTATCTATCACTGTTTTAGTACAGTGTTCATTGATTTAGCACCTACCAAGAGGAATCATTGTCCCCATGGTATCACAGCGCTACACCTTTTTACCTACATCACTGTCCAATATTTGTCATATTGTAGTGTAGCTGCTTTAGTTTTTAATTTTATTTAGTTAGCACAATATTCACCCCCTTTTTCTAGCAGGATAATATGCCTTTCCACACTGCAAAAACGGTTTATAAATAGTTTGTGGAACCCAACAACAAATTTGAGTTGTTGACTTGGCCACCAAATTCTCCACAGCACAATCAAATCGAGTATTTGTGGGATGTGCTGGAAAAACAAGTCCGATCCATGGAGAGCCAAACTCACAACTTACGGGACATAAAGGATCTGCTGCCGACGGCTTGGTACCGCATACCACAGCATATCTTCAGAACTCTAGTGGCGTCCATGCCGTGATGAGTCAAGGCTGTTTTGGTGGCAAAAGGAGAACCTACTCAATATTAGGTGGGTGGTCATAATGTCAGGTAGGTGGTCAAAATGTTATGGCTGATCAGTGTACATGTACTTAGGTGATGTCCATGTGGTACAGCCTACTTTTATTTTATAGAATGCTTTTCAAGGAAACATACAAACAAGCAGTAAACATATCCTCAGAAGAATCCTGCAGGACTGACTTCTATGAATGCCGTGACACAAAATCGCTAAGCGCTGTGAATGTGCGCACGTGTCACGCATTTCAGAGAGCTTTTAATGGGTTGTCAAAATACCTACTGTGTGGATTGCTGATCTTTAGAATGGTTCTAAAGTCTGAAGTTTTTTTTTACCTATGCATGAAAGTAAAAACCTGCAGCTCCCCCCTCAGCCCTCCTTATACTTTACCTGAACCCGATCTCGATTCAGCGATCTGCACAAGAGCAGTGGCTCTCACAGGTCTCTTCCCCATCATTTGGCTGAGACACAGCAGCAGGAGCCATTGGCTAGACCAGGGGTGCCCAACCTTTTGAAGCACGAGTGCCACTTAAGCGAATTGGTACCCGGTCGCGGGCCACAATGAGCGGAGCAGGTCTGTGTCCTCTTTGCATATACAGAGTGGATACGGACACAACCCACTATAATTTTTTGGGCAGACTGGATTGAAGGAAGGACACAAGTCGGTTTACATCTGCCACTCCTTAGGCCGCGTACACACGATCGGTCCAAACCGATGAAAACGGACTGAAGTTCAGTTTCATCGGTCCAAACCGCCTGTGTGTACGCCCCAACGGTCTGTTGTCCTTCGGTCCAAAAAAAGAGAACTTGCTTTCAAATCAAACCGATGGACGGCTGACCGATAGGTCAAAACCGATGGTTAGTACGCAAAAGCATTGGTTCAAAACCCACGCATGCTCAGAATCAAGTCGACGCATGCTTGGAAGGATTGAACTTAGTTTTTTTCAGCACGTCGTGTGTTTTACGTCACCGCGTTCTGACCCGATCAGTTTTGAAAACTATGGTGTGTACGCACATCAGACCATCAGTCTGCTTCAGCGGTGAACCGATGAAAACGGTCCGTCGGACCATTCTCATCGGATGGACTGATCGTGTGTTCGCGACCTTAGAGGTGAATGGCGGATCCAATTAGGTCAAACTGAGCGTGTGAAATGGACCCAAGGCTGCTTTCACACTGATGCGCTGTGGTTTACCCACACTGCGGGTGCAATGCAGTGTACCTTTGGCTGCCCTGCACTTTGCAATAGGCTTCTATTATATTCTGCAGGTTTGGTGCACTTTCAGAAAGCGCACCAAACTTGCAGTTATTAACAGAAGTCTATGGCTCAGTGCAGGTAACCCGCAGGTGCGCTGCTTTGAATCTGTGGGTCAGTTTGAAAGCAGCCCAGTAACCACTGCAGAACAGATATGCCCATTTATACACTGTGATTTTAGTAATAAACTGACCTTTAATAACAGAATTCTATTCTATTCCATCCCAGAGCAGGAGGTCGTAGGCCACATCAGAGGGCTTCCCGGGCCACTGGTTGGGCACCCCTGGGCTAGACACACAGAGGAGGCTTGGGAGCAAGCACGTACGAAGGCCCCCAGAGCAAGCAATCTGGGGCATTCAGCAGGGGGAACCTTTGAAACCATTAATAAACTTGCGCTAAGGAATTGTGATCAAATCCTGTTGCTGCTGCTCAAAGTGCTAAACACTTAAACAATCCTTTACATATTATATCACAGTGCATACAGTATATAAAGAAACCTTTAGTATTTCTTTAAGCCTCTAATAAACATTTAATGCAACTCCTATAGAAATAAATTAATTCAAGGTTTTTGTATTTTAAAAATGGAGGCCCGGTTTAAACGAAGGGCTCTTTAGGGCCTAGTGCATTTGGTAACCCCTCTGCTCAAAGGTATACGTGTAAGATACAGTATGAAAGAAGGGCAACTACCCCTTTAAATACTAATCTCAAATGCATTCACAGCATTGGAATTCTAATGACTCTTGGCGACGCTGAATATTTCTCTCGACAGCCCTGATGCTCTGACACTTTATATTCCTTCTCTGCCACTTAGAAAGGCAGAGCTGGAAAGAGGGAGCCCTCCAGAACTGGAGAAGACTGCAGCACCGTACTCCTTTCTCTCTCTCTCTCTATCTCTGGGAGATAAGAAGAAGGAAGTTATGAAACAACACGGATCATTGTCAAACATGAAAGGGAAATCAGGCCGGAGGGAGAAAACTGCAGCGGAGAGTGATGCAGCCAGAATCCCACTACTGATCAGTTCCTTTATCTAATAGAAAGTCATTCATATGTATCCTTTCTTTGGTTTTATAGACACCATCTGGACGATTTTATAAGCAATTGCAAACATGATGTGCAAAGGAGAATATTTCAAACGTCTTGCATGCTGCAGTATAGGCATTCCTGGGTGAAGAGAAGCTTCCATAAAGATGAATGACAGCTCATGTATAAATAAAATACAAGTTATAGTGAGTGGCCAACAATGGGGTAAATTCAGTTAAGAGATACGACGGCGTATCTCCAGATACGCCATCGTATCTCTGGGTGTGCGGCGTCGTATCTATGCGCCTGATTCATAGAATCAGTTACGCAAAGATTTGACTAAGATCCGACCAGCGTAAGTCTCTTACGCCGTCGTATCTTAGTTGCAATTTTAGTCTGGCCGCTAGGTGGCGCTTCCGTATATTTACGCGTTGAATATGCAAATTAGGTAGATACGCCGAATTAGAAACGTACGTTTGCCCGGCGCATTTTTTTACGTCGTTTACGTTAGGCTTTTTCCGGCGTAAGGTTACCCCTGCTATATGAGGCGTATCCTATGTTAAGTATGGACGTCGTTCCCGCGTCGAATTTTGAAGATTTTACGTTGTTTGCGTAAGTCGTTAGCGAATAGGGATTTGCGTAATTTACGTTCGAAAGCATTGGCTTTTTGTGGGTTAATTTGGAGCATGCGCACTGGGTTACATTCACGGACGGCGCATGCGGCGTTAGTCAAAAACATAATTTACGTGGGGTCATGTTTTTTTTGCATAAAACACTCCCACCTCTTCACAGTTTGAATTAGGCGTGATTACCCGGGCAGATTTACGCTACGCCACCGTAACTTAGGGCGCAGGTTCTTGGTAAATACAGAACCTGCCTCACTAAGTTACGGTGGCGTAGCGTATCTGAGATACGCTACGCCCGCACAAAAATAAGCAATTCTACCTGAATCTACCCCAATGTTTTTTTTTTACCGTTTGGCATCAACTCAACTCGCCATGTTTGGAGGAGGAGGAATGTTGCCTATGACCACAAGAACACCATCCCGACCGTCAAACATGGAGGTGAAAACATTATGCTTTGGGGGGGTTTTTCTGCTAAGGGGACATGCCACAATGTGTTAGTATGAGGAGCAGTGCATACTAGTACATTATGACACAAACATGCAAAGGGCCCATTTTAAAAAAAAAACAGGTTCAGAGAGTTTACTAATGCTTTAACCCTAATTGTCCAGATGACCCAAAAATTGGAGTGGCACCAAAACAGGAATAGAGGGGAAATCTTCCAACATATACATTTCTAAAAGGGGATTTTCCTCATTTTGGAGAACTTTCCTCTCACTGTCTTTGGTGTTTACAGGATAGGAAGTGAAGGGAAATCCCCCCAGTGGGACACAGGTTGCAACAACAAAAAAATCTGACAAGAGATTTAGCCCTTCCCTATTGTATCAAGAATTCTAAAAATTATAATACAGTAAAACCTTGGTTTGAGAGTAACTTGGTTTGAGAGCGTTTTGCAAGATGAGCAAAATATTTTTATAAAATTTGCCTTGATATACAAGGGATGTCTTGATATAAGAGTAGCGTCAATGTCACAACTGAGTATAAAAAAGAAGAGGAGTCTCTAAGTGTAGCAATATGGTTACATTTAATGAAGGTACAACATTTAGCAACTTATTGCTACACTTATGCCGCGTACACACGAACAGTTTTCTCGACGAGAAAACTGCCATTTTTTATATTGGTCGTGAAAACCGGTCGTGTGTATGCTCCCTAGCAGTTTTCTCGACGAAAAAAACTGCCCGCAAAAAAATTGAAACCAGCTCTCTTTTTTCTCGTCGTGTTTCCCGTCAGCCTTTTACTCGTCGCGAAAAAAGGTTGTGTGTATGCTTTTCCGAGGGGAAAAAAACGTGCAGGCTTAGAATCAAGTATGTAGACCAAAAGCAGCCCAAAGGGTAGCGCCATTTGAAAGGAACTTCCCCTTCATAGTCCCGTCATACTTGTTGTACGTCACCGAGCTTCGGTCAGACTTTTTTTGCATGAACATCGGAAAAAACGTTGTTTTTTTCCTGCCGAGAAAAATGGTTGTGTGTACGAGGCATTAGAGGTGCCTCTCTTCTCTTTTATACCCTGTAAAAAAATGCTTTGATATACAAGTTCTTTGGATTACAAGAATGTTTCTGGAACGAACGCAAACCAAGGTTTTACTGTAAAAAAAAAAAAATTGGCTTTGCAATTTTTTTTTAGGCTACAAAGAACAAAATAGGTTTTAGCCTAATGGCTAAAAGGATCTATAACAGAAAATTGAGCCTAAAATTGTGCCTGGAGTTCTGCTTTAAAGATAGGCTGGCCAGTTATCCATCTCCAAGGCTGCCGTATCAGCGGTTTCTACTTCCCAATCCTGCGCTGACAATCAGACCGCTCTGCAAATATCACCTCGGATCTCTACCCGCTCCTGTCTTTTGACTAAGAGATTTTTGAAGCGCTGAACTATGGGCACACAGGAGCCTCAGGACATCTGAGAGCTTATTAGCATCACCCTTGATAACAAGCAGTGTGTGTGGCGCAGATTCCTGAGTCAGAAGGTTCCATCACCCTTACACGGCTCACATCAGCTAAATAATGCACAGCGCCTAGAGAAACACAGACGTCTATCTAGGTTAATTACATGCGTAGCACAAACAAGGACAAGGGCTGGTAACGGAATAATGACAGAGAGATGACCCTGTGTTTTGGGAATTGTCCTCAGTATTTCTGGCCCAAAGAATGGGAACGTGACGGAATGCTTAGCTGGGAACTGAGCGGAATCTTTAGATCAAATCAGAGGGTAATGAGAAGACATTTTTAACAATGAAGATCCAACTGACACTGAGCAGAACTCTGCATACAAAGCACAAGACTGCCAAAGGGACAAAAGCTTTAGTTTTATTAGAAGCATTCGTTTTTAAATTGGCACAAACAAAAGATGCAGACAATCTGACGATCTCCTCCTAGAACCAGATGACAAGTTACAGCAACAAAGTATGTTACATGCTATCAAAAACAGTTCACTGGGCTCTATGCAACAAGAAATGCTTAGCACAATGGTGCACGCCAGCCTTTAGCAGTTAAAGGCGTAGTCCACTTTTTGGAAAAATTTAGTAAATGCACCAATTTTGGTAAAATAAAAAAATGTGCATCTAGTAAATTTTAGCATGGAGGCCCACAGAGCATTGCATTTTGCGATCATTGTGTCGAGGGTGCAATGCAAATACACTTGCAAAAGCTTTCCTCCAGGCAATTCTACACCTCTATATAGACTTGAAGACACCCCCCTTAGTCCAGACCCCCCATCAGTATAGACACCCCCCTTAGTACAGACCCCCATCAGTATAGACACCCCCCTTAGTTCAGACCCCCATCAGTATAGACACCCCCTTAGTACAGACCCCCATCAGTATAGACACCCCCCTTAGTACAGACCCCCATCAGTATAGACACCCCCTTAGTACAGACCCCCCATCAGTATAGACACACCCCTTAGTACAGACCCCCATCAGTATAGACACCCCCTTAGTACAGACCCCCATCAGTATAGACACCCCCCTTAGTACAGACCCCCATCAGAATAGACACCCCCTAAATACAGACCCCCATCAGTATAGACACCCCCCTTAGTACAGACCCCCATCAGTATAGACACCCCCTTAGTACAGACCCCCATCAGTATAGACACACCCCTTAGTACAGACCCCCATCAGTATAGACACACCCCTTAGTAAAGAATCCCCCCTTAGTACAGACCCCCGCAGTATAGACACCCCCCATTTAGTGCAGACCCCTGCAGAATAGACACCCCACTTGGTGCAGACCCCCCATCAGCATAGGCACCCCCCCTGCACATGTCCATCTACTTCAAATAGAGTGTAAGTACCGTACAGACCTCAGAACAGCGCGGCTGCGGACGTGTACACACAGCGGTGTGTCCCTCAGGTGCCGGCGGCTTCAGTTCACTTCGTTGACACAGAGCGAGGCGCAAGTTAGTGTAGGGCAGCGGCGGTGTTAGCGGTGCCGCAGCTGCCGCTATCCACGGGTGTCACCCCTCTGACGGGTGTCACCCGATGTGCGGCCCGCACCCACCTAGCAATACCTCTGGACTGGAGGCTTGCATAAAGCTGTTAACGGGTCAATGAACTACAGTGAGGGAGGAGGGATTGCCGGAACACTCTCTACAAGTCCCAAAAAGAATGCAAATGATAACCTGGATATTGCAGCAAACATTCAAATGAGGCTGAACACTGATGACGTAACCTCTACAATTAGGCCTTATTAGGGTCAAACACATCAGAGTGAGCCAGCCTGGCTGAATACAATACCAATAGTGTGACGTCATCAGTGTCAGGCCCCGTACACACGACCGAGTTTCTCGGCAGAATTCAGCCAGAAACTCGGTCGGAGCTGGATTCTGCCAAGAAACTTGGTCGTGTGTACACTTTTCAGTGAGGAAGCCGACGAGGAACTCGTCGGGCCGAAAAGAGAACATGTTCTCTATTTCCTCGTTGTTCAATGAGGAAAGTCGGCCCGCCGAGATCTCGGCGGCTTCCACACTGAACTCGACGAGGAACTCGATGTGTTTGGCACGTCGAGTTCCTCGGACGTGTGTACGGGGCCTAAGCCCTCATTTTATGTTTGCTGCAATATGCTGAGTGGAGACGAGCTCCCTGAAGTCAGTACCTAGTTCATTGTAGACTTGAGAGATACACAAGGGCTTTGAGTAGTGCAATTATCTAGAATCTTCAACAAACTTTGATGGTGCAACTGTGCAGGCGGAACCACACTAAATTAATGCAAACAATAGGATTTCCCTGGAGAATGGACCCTGTAATTCAGGTAAGGGGAGGGGGGAGGGTTTTGGCCATTGGGTACGTGACCACCATGTTTCATGTTATACCCTATATTTGGGTGTAATGTAAAACATTGTCCAAAAGAAAGACTGCCTGCAAAGGGTCTATCCACCAAAAAGCTATAATTCAGTTGGTCCCTGTCTTCACATACTGTATACCTTGGAGCCCAGTAGGGTCAGGGTGAGTAATTGAGCTCCAACTGTAAGATCTCCCTACCATAATTCCTGTTCACTGGAGAGTTTTAGGTGTTCCTTCAAAACGTTTATTTGCTCCAGCAGAGATCTCACCAATAGAGTCCCAGAGAGATAAAAGAAACCCAGCATCTACCAAAACCTTAAATAGGTATCACAGCTCTGATAGAATTTAAATTAAAGGGAACCCCATTCTAAACAAAACTCTTCTGTGGCTTTTAATAGCAGAACTATTTGGATCTTTAAACATATTAACATTCTGTGTCAGTCTCAAAAAAAAAAAAAAATCACTCAACGTATGCATGCTAGATGATACAAGTGACATCAGTGAGTGAGTATAAGAGCCAGGCAACTAGCATTTTCAGAGGGCGGTCAGCAATGAAAGCCTTTGTATTTATTAAGCAAAGTTTTCTTACGATTACTGGCAGTTACTGCTGTGTCTTTGAGTCTTTAGAGCTTGCTACAGAATCTACAGCTGCCTAAACCTTGACTTTTAGCCAAAATCATTTCCTTTCAGTGTTGGAGAGATTGGGTTTAGGTTGCTCTTATTTCTTTACCCTAAGGAATCACTTCAAAATAAATAGTACCATAATCAGAATGTATGATCCTCGGCCACATATGCATGGCTATTAATATTCATGGCCACTAGAGAGGTGCCCACCGTCGTACATTAGTGGTTAATGAAGAAGGGCCTCTTACATTGATGGTCACTCTAAACAAAAAGCCTTCTTACTTGGTGGTCATTGTAGAAGGGCCCATTACACTGGTGGCCAGTGGAGAGGGCATCATTACACTGGTGGTCAGTGTATAAAGGCTCCATCACATTAGTGATGTAGCCTTTATACACTGACCACCAGTGTAATGAGGCAATACTCAAAGAACCCAATGTATTTTTGGGGGTAACATAGTTAAGAAAAGGTTGATCTAGAGCAGCAATGGCAAACCATGGCACCCCAGATGTTTTGGAACTACATTTCCCGTGATGTTCATGCACTCTGCAGTGTAGTTGAGCATTAAAGGAAATGTTGTTCCAAAACATTTGGGGTGCCAAGGTTCACCATCACTGATCTAGAGGATGTGAAGCTACTTGATTATATATGTAAATAGTTCAGCCTTGTGCAGAAATTCTCTCAAATAAATGGCGCCACAAGCTATCGTTGTCTGGTATGTACAAACTTTTTTTTCTCAACATCAGTCTGCTAGTCCCATGACTTATATCACACCTTTTCCAAGATGCATCTCATTCCGCCACACCTAATCACACACCTCCTTCACATGAGACTAGGGCACATCGAAGACATATCTAAAAATATACACAAACTATAACCGATGGTTACAACGGTACAAAACTCATCCAGGACTCTAACAACATCAGTCATGTTATTTGATATGGAGATTTCAGTCCACCTAGAATACATGGCTAGGGCAATACACATATGTGAACTTGTTTCTTTCTTACCTTGCCGACCTTCACTTGGCTTGGGTTGAACCTCTTCCACACATTCTGCAGGAAACCACCCAATGTGCCCTCTAGCATTTCCTTCCCAGAATCCTCCTTCTCCAATGCTCAAAACTGCAGGAAAAATATTTTTAAATAAGATTTTTGTATAATGTTAGAAAATTACATATACTAACAGAAAAGACAGATAATCCAGGCAATATTCCATATTACTAAAGAGTGAAAAAGGCAAAGTATAACTCTGCAAGGGGTTCAAACAGAAAGTATATCAAAGAAGATCTAGAAAAAAATCCTCTGGCATCAATAGTTTCTAGGAGAGTGGGTCCTTGGAAAGTTATAAGGGCTGACCTACTAAAGGCCTACTAAAGGCAAATCGGCTGTTTTCTTTGCAAGGGAAGCTGCACTTTCCAAGGGGATTTTTTATTTTTTTTTGTTTTACTTGCAGGCAGTTGGGTATCCTTTGCAAAGTGTAATTTCACCATATTCACTAAGCTCTGAGGAAAGTTCCCTTGTGCAGTTCAACTTCCCTTGCAAAGTGAATAGCCTATTCGTCTTTAGTAAACCAACTCTGTAACAGTCATGTGTTAACACAGTTCACGATCTTCCATTCCATTAACCCAAGACAGCTTCCAACACTCCAACCATCCAGCAGACCCGATCCATTCCATAAGAATTCCCTCAATAACCAGACTGACAAGCTCTGTTACTGAGTCAAAATGTATGAACACTTTTAAAGGTAACTTAGCTTTCTTATATACAGTCTTAGAACCCAAGTGAACAATGAATCAACTCCACCCACACGGTACTTCAATCACATTCTTTTACATAATGACATTCAGTTGAGCTAATTATATCCTCCGACAATAAGTGATTCACCTGCAGAATACACATTTCTATGTCAGACGTTTTGGGCACCGATCTAACATGATCTAACATGACCTAATTACTACAGCTGAGAAGTAGTCACATTCCACACATAAAACAGTATTAGCATACTTAATGAAAGGTCTTGGAGCAGACTCAATTACCATCTCAACAGCCTGTGCTACACAGAGGAATGAGTTATTATTGACCGGTAGAGTCACAATATTAGTTCTTTGCAGACATTAAGGAATGTATGGAGGATTTCTGTCCCTACTAAAACAATCCAACATATGTCCCTTATTTCCTGGCTCAATCTGTGCCCAAAAGTGACTCCTGTTACAAACTCCATCTCGATAGGTCAGGGATAAATATTGAACTTCAGAATCTTTTTTCAGTTTTTGTTAGCATGGGAAAAAGCTACTTGCCTGGAAGTCTTTTTTAAAAAAAAAAAACTGATCCAGAATCTCTGAACCTCCTAAATTACATATTACTTATTTCAAGTCAGTGTACCTTCAAAAAGCTATCATTTTCAAAATGAGAGTAGAGCAACAGCAACCTAATTAATTTCTCAATTAGAAGAGAGGTATGGCCAAAGCTTAGCCATACTTCTCTTGTGGGTCAAAGAAGTACCCTTACTTTCATTCTCCTGTGACCCAGAGTAAGATTATAGCAGGCTATTACCCTCTATAAGCGGACAGATCAGAGTCACTCTAGGCTCTGAAAAAATCCTACCAATATTGTCCAGATCCACCCAGCAGCCTGATTGACAGTGCATGGCTGAGAGCCGAAACCAGCAGCACCCACCCCTTTTTCAGCCCGGTGCTCCATTGAGCACTGCAAGAGCAGAGAGCAATGGCTGACAGTTAATGCTCTCCACTCCAAGCAGACTATGATCTGAGCAATCAGCGGTCATGTGATCGCTCAGTTTTTGCCTTAGAGTGGATGTGGGACAGCTGCAGCAACACACCTATGCTCAGAGATGTATTATGGCCTAGGCCGACACGGCCCAGGCCTAGCGCGGCACTTTGCGGGGGGCGGCGAAAAAGCACATATCTTCTTCCCTCTCAAATCACTCCCCAGCACATATCCCCATACCACCCTCTCCCCCCAAATTAAAAGATGCTCTGTCCCCATCCCACCGTGTCCCCCTGTCCCCATCCCACCGCGTCCCCATCCAACCGCGTCCCCCTGTCCCCATCCCACCGTGTCCCCCTGTCCCCATCCCACTGCGTCCCCCTGTGCCCATCCTATGAAAATGACAGGGCGGGTCTTAAAAAGGAAGGGGTGCGTCATATATAAAGTAGGGGGTGCGTGAGTTTCACCAGGCCTAGGGCAGCACAAAACCTAAATACACCCCTGCCTATGCTGCAGCTTAGAGGTGAGGATGGATGTTTGTTTTTTGCTTAAACCTCAAACTTCTCCTTTAAAGTTTCCTTTTCAGGGGTATAAGCAGTATTTCTATTGATTTCTGAAATGCCAATAAGGAACCAGGTCCAAATTAATTTTGCCTTCTTCATACACATGCATGCACTCAGAGACGTTGACATTTTTTTCCTGCAATCAAGGGTAGATGTCCCTGTCGGGAAAAGACAGTGATTATTGTGAGCGGCCGTAAAAGCCGCTAGTGATAATCGCAAGTGAATCCGGCAGGCTGATTGTACCCAAGTTGATCGATCAATCAACCAACCAGTGTCTTAAAGCAGCCCTGATCGCAACACTGCTAAAGGGGTGTTATCTCACTTCAGCAAAGGCTTACAATGCACTGACATATTCTCAGACTCTGAACTTGGTAATCATAAAGGCTAATTACATTCGTTACCTTTGCATGCGTAGTAGTTTTTCAATCAGTTCCACTAGAACCTCTGAATCAAACAATGGTATCATTTCTGATTCTCTTTGCAGCAGGAGGGATGATGAACAATTTATTATAAATGCCATGAATCAAATCATGCTGGATTCACATTCACAGTGCAATTTTGTGTTGGAGCAAACGCATAAAAAGTTGCATGATCTCGGTGTAGCTACCATAGCATGTGTGTATTTTTTGGAGACCAACACCTTAAGGCCCCTTTCAGACTGGGGCGGGAGCCGCGGTGGCGGTATAACGCCGCTAAAAATAGCGGCGCTATACCGCCGGGATTGCAGCGAGAATCAGCCGCTAGCGGTGCGGTATTAACCCCCGCTAGCGGCCGATAAAGGGTTAATACCGCCCGCAATGCGGCTCTATAGAGGAGCATTGCGGGCGGTATTGCTGCGGTTTCCCATTGTTTTCAATGGGAAGGAGCGGTATACATGCCGCTCCTCTCACCGCTCCAAAGATGCTCCTGACAGGAGATTTTTTTGTCTCCCGCCAGCGCATCGCCTCAGTGTGAAAGCCCTCGGGCTTTCACATTGAGTCTGCAGTGAAGGAGTTTTTCAGGCGGGATAGCAGCGCTATTTTTAGCGCTGTGCAGCCTGAAAAACTCCTCAATGTGAAAGGGGCCTTACATATTTGAAAATTGCATTGGAAAGCTCAACTTCCCTCTAAAACTGCACAGTCTATTTGCATTTAGTAAATTAGACTACATACAGCCTACGTTTTACACCTAGATGATGAAAGACCATAAGGATGATCTACTATGGGCAAAATAGGCTGTTCACTTTGCAAGGGAATTTTCCCCAGAGCTTAGTGAATGTGGTTAAATTTCACTATGCAAAGAATACCCAATTACGTGCAAGGAAAATATATATAAAAAAAAAAAGCCAAAAAAAAAAGGATTTTTCTTGCACATGATTAGATGATGGAAGTCGGCAGAGCTTCACTTCATTCACTAAGCTCTGGAGAAAATTCCCTTTCAACTTGAACAGTGTTTTTCCCTTTAGTAAATCCACCAATGGCTGCACGGCATTTCCCATGGAGGTTTCCCTGATAATGTTGTTGAAATGGCCACTTGTCTCTGTTGGAAGCAGTATGACAACACAGAAGCACAATTAAGAAACAGGAACATTGTGCTGTCACCCTATAACAGGATGAGTCTGAAGAAGGACCTTCACGGCAGGATCAACATTGCTTGCGCTTGTCACATTCGATGCCATCGCTGCCATCTTGCTTCACCCTACCTATGCCTACGAAGCTACCGGGCATGAGTCAAAGTCATTTCGAGCATGCGTGGGTTTCCACAGCGACCAGGTAAGTATACACATTCTCGAGTTTCTCGGCAGGAAAACTGCTGAGAATCTCACAACGAGAAAATAGAGAACATGTTCTCCATTTTTCTCGTCTAGATTCTGGGCAGTTTTCTTGTTGAGAATCCTGAAAGCCTCGTACACACGCTCGGTATACTCAGCAAGAAAGCTCTGCCAGCAGTTTTCTTGCAGGTTTTTAAACCAAGCGTGTGTACGAGGCTTAAGTCCAAGCAAAAACCAACTCTAAAGCCTCATATACACTATCAGTTTTCCTGCAGGTTTTTCTCTTCAGGTTTACCAAAACCATCTAATATGAGGTCAAACCTTAAGAGTTTCAATTTGTATGCAATCGGGCAGGCCCTTGCACTACACGGTTTTGGTAAACCTGAAGAGAAAAACCTGCAGTAAAATTGATAGTGTGTATGGGGCTTTAACCTGCTTTCTGCCACATTCTAAACCTAATCTATCTAAGCAAAAACCGCTGTACTTACCGTATTTATCGGCGTATACCGCACACTATCGTGGGCAAAATCGTGGGTGCGCGATATACGCCGATACCCGCTTTCCCGCCATGAGTTTGAATACTGCGCCCGCATATAGCGAGCGCAGTACACTCGTGAATCTTCGGCCAGTCTCGGCGCCTCTCGTACTGACGTCCTGACGTCCTGAGCGTACAGGACGTCAGTGCGAGAGGCGCCCGAGCCTGCCCGAAGATTCACGAGTGTACTGCGCTCGCTATATGCGGGCGCAGTATTCAAAGTCGTGGCGGGAAACGAGCGGGAGGACGCCGCCGAAGGACGCCGGAACCACCGAAGATGGACACCGGACCCGCCAAAGATGGACACCGGACCCGCCGAAGATGGACACCGGACCCGCCGAAGATGGACACCGGACCCGCCGAAGATGGACGCCCGACCCGCCGAAGACGGACGCCGGACCCGCCGAAGAGGACACCCGAAGCCGCAGAAGGACGCCGGACCCGACGAGGCCGCAGATGGACGCCGCGCAAGACATCAAAACTGTAAGTACAAAAAAACAAAAAATCTTTTTTTCCCACAGGATTGGGGGCCACTTTGGGGGTGCGCGGTATACGCCAGAGCGCGTTATACCGCGATAAATACGGTACTTATTCTGCAGCCATTCCAGTCTAGTCTCCAGCAGCAGAAGCTGTGTGCAGGAGAGAATGGACAACGGCTGTGAAATGGCTGGAAAGTGACGTCACCCTTAGGCCTTGTACTCACGGCAGGACATGTCCGATGAAAACGGTCTGCAGACCGTTTCCATCGGACATGTCTGGCCGGGGACTGCCCGGGGACTTCTGTTCGATGGCTATACACACCATCGAACAGAAGTCCGCGCGTAAACAATACGCGGGGCGTGTCCGCGGTGTCGCCGTGTCGATGACGTGGTGTCGCCGCGACAATGACGCGGCGACGTGGGCGGCCCGCCTTTAAAATGCTTCCACGCATGCGTCGAAGTCATTCGACGCATGCGAGGGATGGCGGGCGGCAGGACATGTACGGTAGGTCTGTACAGACGACCGTACATGTCCGGGCGGACAGGTTTCCTGCGGACTGTTTTAAAGCAATGCCAGGAAACAGTTGTCCGCTGGAAACCTGTCCGATCCGCCCGAAAATGGTCCGCTCGGGCCAACACACGGCCAAACATGTCTGCTGAAACTGGTCTGCGGACCAGTTTCAGCAGACATGTTTGGTCGTGAGTACGGGGCCTTAGAGTTACTATGGAGCTTCCGTTGTCGGCTGCCTCTTCTGCACCTGCCTACATACTGAACCTGCCGCTGACAGCTGATGCTGGGATCGGATCGAATCGGCTGCAGAATATGCAAGTATAGCAATTTTTGCTTTACAGGGTTAGATATATTAGATTTAAACTGTGACAGAGAGCAAGTTTAGCGTTAGTTGGGTTTTGCCTGAACTTCCTTGAGATTTTATTGATTGGGTTGACACGCACTTGTGTAATTCTATTTTTCTGCATGTTCACATATTTGAATGAAAAACTACATACAAGAGTAGGATTTCTACTATGTTACACTCAATTGTAAAATGATAGAAGGACCTTTTTCATGTGTATAAGTAAAAAAACAACAACTTATAAATATAAGTACAATTTCAGAACGATGCCTTTTGTTACAGGAAAAATCCAAAAAATACCAATTTAGTCTTAAATACACAACAAATATATTACAAGAAAGAAAATAAAACATTAGGGCTTTAACAGGAATTGCCACACTTGCTTTCAGAAGATTTAATTTGTCCAGCAGCTATTATTGTAATTTTTCTATGCAACAGTTTTCATAACGGCCCCAATGATATCAATAAACAGAAGTCCAATGTGCGCTGCCAATTCCCAGGTAGGGAAACAGCAGTGTCAGAATAGCCTTTGCTTGGCCTTCTGATATGGGTGACATTTCTGAGATTCCAGCATTTCACAATATGACTGATGGGCTTCTAATCAAACAGTACACTTCATTTCATTAATCAAGGCCTAATCTGCCAAAGCCATCTGCTCAAAAATAACATCGAGCTTCATCTTTTCTCATTTCCTTTCCAAACCGCTCATTACACATGACAGACAGCTCTGTTCTCTATAGCGGGAGCAGCTATATGACAGCCTATAGAGGAACGAGCTGTGCTGGCAAACACAGAAAAAATGCACTTGTGTATGGCATCAGGTTCTCAGTGCTCAGTGAATGACTTATTTTTGCTTAGTAGGCCATCAAAGAATCCCTGTCATGTTACAAAAAAAAAGTCAAGATCAAAGGTCCCTGCAATGGAACTCTTATGCCACGTATACACGTGCGGGATTTCCGATGGGAAATCCCGAGGGGAAAGCAGAGAACCTGCTCGGTTCAGTCTTTCCCCTACACACGGACAGATTTTCCAACAGGAAAACTGCGATGGAGCTTTGTGTGTACGCTCCATCGCAGGTTTTCCATTGGAAAACTGCCAAAAGCCGCCGGGCAAAAGTCCGCTGGTTTTCCCGGCAGGGAAAAAAGAGAACTGGTTCTCTTTTTTTGTCCGGTGTTTTTTGGGCAGTTTTGCCGTCTGAAAAACTGCAAGGAGCATACACACGGCTGGGATTCCCAGCCAAAAGCTCTCCTCGCAGTTTTCCCGTCTGGAAAACTGATCGTGTGTACGAGGCATTATACTAACTTCTCTGATGTCCCGTGTCTCCTGCCTTCCTCTTATTCCAGCACTGCAACCTCTGTAACGTTGTCCATAGATGGCTCCTAGTTTTTTTTTCCTTCAGCATCCATCCAAGCAAGTAAAGTGGATGAAGGAATCCCACTGCCAGGACATTGTATTCTGACAGCAGAGACTTTCCGCTGTCAGAATACACTGATCAGCATCTGCAGCCATTGATCAACAAAGGTTTTCCAGATTGTCGGTTCAACAGAAGTCACTCTAACTATAAACTTCTGTTGAATAGGGATAGCCACACTTAGATCGGAAGTTAGCTAGTCCCTACTGAAGAAAATTTTGATCGTCTACAGTCAGCTTAAAGGAGAAATAAGGCTTCTCGTATGGATCACAGGACTGCAGTTAGTTCTGTACTCCGGTGACTTTTTTTCAGCCAACAGCAGGCTAAAGTCTGCTGTCGGCTGACAACACTCAGCCATTCCAGGCTCAGGATGGGTCCCGACTTTACAGTTGGGATCCACCCAGATGCCTGAACCAGCAGCTGGCTCAGCCTCTTAATGAGCCCCTGGGAGACTGAGCCAGCTGCTCCCGCACCCTCCACAAGCCAGCGTTCCAGTGAGCACTGAAAAGGCAGAGCAGCGAGGCGGTGGCTGACAGTCACAGCTCTCTGCTTAGAGCAGAGGAGAGAACTACGTGTTCAGCTGTATTTGATCGCTCATTTCTCACTACAGAGCTGGGACAGATGCAGCATCCACCTAGTCCATGGGTGCTCAACCTGTGGCTCTCCAGCTGTTGCGGAACTACAATTCCCATGAGGCATTGCAAGCCGCTGACAGGTACAAGCATGTCTCCCAAAGGCTGAGGCATTATGGGAATTGTAATTTTGCAACAGCTGGAGAGACACAGGTTGAGCACCCATGACCTAGTCAGTATAAATGATTTTTTTCCTAATCCCATACTTCAAGACTCTTCGGCACTCGACACTTCCAGTAGCGTCAGATGTCCAATGTGCGTGTGATAGACCAATATATGTGAGGCTTAGTTCTGATGGATATACAATGGAAGAAATAGTGAGGGAGGACATTGTTCTGGTCTTAGACTGCTACTTCTTTGATCACAACAAAAAAGAGCCTTCAGCAAATGATAAACTGTGAGGTGGATATTGAGGAGCAGCTAGTACAAAGCAGCTAGTACAAAGGGTCTAGAAAATTAAAGGGGAAGTATGGGATAGGCTATTTAACTTTCTTTTTTTGTTCTTTATTTATCGAAAAAGACATAGGAGTAATAATCCAAATGATTTAGTCAATATCAAAAATAAATCAACTCGGACACAGCTGAGAGATCAAAGAAAGGTCAGCATGTATAGTCAAACAGACGGAGACGAGGGGGGTAACGACCTGCAGTAACAACAGCGAGTCCCACAATGAGAGAATGACCAGGTAGTGTAAAAGCAGTTCTATACATTAGAATCCAAGACTCCTGAGCTGGCTGCCTGTCTGCCACGGAGTACTAGACCAATAGCAATTTGAGGATATATACAATATATAAAAAAGAATACGAGCAAAGGTAAAAAACAAAAGAAATAAAAAAATTGAGGGAATAAAAAGTAGGGGGGGGGGGGGGGGCTTATGCTCCGGGAAGAAGGGAACCCAGGTCATCCGAGGATAAGTACAGTAAAGTAAACCAACTTGTAATGCTCCAGGCTAAACCCTACTAGTTGCAGACCTGTGGGGAGTCAGGGCTGCCCAGAGAAAAGTCCCTTCTTTTGTTTTTCTAGCAGGGGGACTTCATATATCATGTAGGTTCCTGTAACGGTCCATTTGCTGTTTGAAGGTTTAGAGGGGGCGGTTACAACTTCAGCAACCCACCCCTCTTTCTGTCCTTTCGCCACTGTAAGATATGGCCATGGCTACTGAACAGGTAAATAAGTTCAGGCACTGTGCTATACCCATGTATTTTCCACTATGCACAAGTGGTATAGACATGGCTGGATCCCCCTATCCTTCATGAAAGCTCCTTCCCACATCCCCATACTGTACACAGTAATGAGCACAGGCAGCACATCTCCTTTCTCCCAGCACAGCTTAGATGGATTCCCTTACAGGCAGCCTCTGTCTGTACACTGTGTAGCTGCACAGCTGTTTTTATCTGGGGACTTCACAGGCCAGAACTGCAGCATAGCAGGCAGCTACACAGTGTGCAGATAGAGGATGTCTGTAGGAGAATCCATCTGAGCTCTATTCCATGTGAGAGGAAGAGGGAGAAGGAGAGCAGACAGACCAGAGCCAACATCAAACATAGAAGAAAAAGATTTGGCTCCTGGCAAGATTGTCGGCATAAGAATCCAGAGAAGACTGTAGACCCTCCAACAGGAAGGGTATACTTCTCAGATGGCTGGACAGATTTGCATGCATTAGTAGCTCACAGGGAATAGGATGAAGCTAAATCCATACTTTGCTTTTAAATAAAGATCTGAAAAAAATTATATTTTTTCCCAAGAAAAGTCCTTTAATATTCCACTCCCTAGTTAGTGTGTATGGATGTCCAAAAACCTTTTTTGTTTTCAGTTTCACATAAAGTGGGAAGGGTTAGAACAAGTCAAGTTTTTAATAATATGTCTTCACTGTCACAGAGATGTAAAGTAATAAAAGATTAAAAATATTACAGCTTTCACCAGAAAAAGAGGTGATGTTATACCTGTTCCAGTGCTAACTGTCATAGAGAGGAATTCCCCTCACTTTGCAGATATCTTCTAACTTTCTGCAGTGTGTCCAGGACTGGCTGTGAATGGGAAATCTCCCCAACATGACGCATATGTTGTGTCTAGTGGAAACATACCTCTTATCCGGTCCCCCTTGTAAAGGGGAATCTCGCCTTCTACTTGAGGTTGATACGGTTTCACCACAACAAAATGCCTTCCAGGAAGAGCACTGTACAGCTTTCGCTTTGGTCCCTGATAATCCCCAGTAGAGGCCGCTTCCTTGTTGGCACCAGGACTGAAAAATAAACAAAAAAAACACATATTTCATAATTGTTCTAGCAAAGAAACTTCAAGTGCATTTCTGCTGAGTATCTGAAATCTATCTTCATATTACTGTAACACAATACTAATTACAGAAAAAAAAAATAGATGGAATGGAAACGATTCAGAGTCAGACACTCAGATTCTTCTGCACTGTGTTGTGATGTCAACCTAACATGTTTTCAGGCACTGGGTGCTGGAGGATGAGGCACATTTAATGCGAGACACTCGGGTTCTAGTGCGCTGCACTATCAATCTAACAACATTTCAGGTAGTGAATGCCAGAGGATTAGGCCCCATTCACACTTGTGCGAGTTGCCATACGACTTTGGACCCCAAAATTGCACCCAGTGTTTTCCAATGAGTACCATTCATATCTGTGCTACTTAAAGTCACAGCGACTTTAAAGTAGTTCCTGGTAACACAGAACGCTGTGTTATGGCTAGTTCATATTACCGTTACTCTCTGAAAAGTGATCTGTATTTCAGATCGTTCTTCAGAGGGCATTTGACAGGTGGCGAGGAGGCATATCACCTCTTCACTGCCTCTTCAACCCCTTGTATCCTGCAGTAGCACTCTGTAACTGCAAGCATTGCACGCAGTTGTGGGGCATCCCCATTCAGTATAAGTACCGCCCAGTGACTGGGACAAGGATTTTTGCTGCACCACAATGCTACGGCATATAAAAAGACATACCTCTGCTGCCTTTGCAGCTAAAGGGGGAGCTCTGGTCGGGTGTGAAAGCAGATTTAGCCTAGGTTAAAAAATTAGTGCTGCTGCATAATCACATGTTTTTTTTAGTGCATTTTTACGTTTTCTTGTCAAAAATGCACCATAATTAAACTGTAAAGCTCAATTTCAGACTGATATGAAAGATAAATATTTTTAGTCAGGTTGAAAAAAGACGCAAGTCCATCTAGTTCAAAAAAAAAAAAAAAAATATACAATCTCATATACACAATCTTTCACCCACAGTTGATCCAGAGGAAGGAGGAAAAACCCCAGCAAAGCATGATCCAATTTGCTGCAGCAGGGGAAAAAATTCCTTCCTGACCCTCCGAGAGCCAATCGGATTTTATCTGGATCAACTTTACCAATACATTTTACTATCCAGTTATATTATTATGTACATTTATAGT
The DNA here is from genome assembly GCF_905171775.1 of Rana temporaria. Taxonomy (NCBI): domain Eukaryota; kingdom Metazoa; phylum Chordata; class Amphibia; order Anura; family Ranidae; genus Rana; species Rana temporaria. Next base: position 20,054,830 of record NC_053499.1, on the reverse strand, counting down.
TACATATTTAAAAAAAATATTCAATACATTTTAGATAATAAATAATATAATAATTCAATAAATTAACTGAATATTTATTAATTCATAAATATTCAATACATTAAATTTAAAGAAGTTATAAAGTCATCTTTTTTATAAAAAAAAAGGGGGGGCTACTTATCTGCTCTGTAAAAATCATCGGTATCTTACCTACTCTTCTGGGGTCCCCCACTGGTGCTCTCCGCCTCCCCTCTCCTGGATGTGCCCCCATACCAAGCCATGTTCTAGGTGGGCACATGTGTGGGCATGCTCCTGAGTCAGGTTATGTGCGTCCATAGACACACATAGAGCAGCTCAGCCATTCTCCCCACTCCCTCATTAAAAATGTATTTTTAATTGCAGATAGTATAAATACCTAAATCTGTCATAGTAGTTTTCTGCAATCTCCTGTACATCAAGGCTCAGAAAGGGAGATTCAGCAGTTTGCTTGTGACTTTTGCCCTGGTAGCTTGCTGACAGAAGGAGAGGAGAGCAATACCTTAGTGCAGGGATGAAGCCTGCCCTCCCCCTTCCCTGCCTTCAGCCTCCTGGGATACATGTGAGGCTTTGCATCTCTACCAGTCGGTAAATCTTGAGCATGTGCAGTAGGGGTCAGCTATGACACATCAGGAAATCACAGCCCGCTGCTGAATCCAAGATGGTGGCACTGGAACAAAGACAGCGGTGTAGGAAGGCAACGTTGGCCTTTTTGGACTGGTTAGTATGTTTTTTTATAAAATGCAGCAGCAATATTACTTGTATCTGCTGACATTTACTTTATTGGAACCTGGGTGAAGTCCCTCTTGATATAATAATGAACACTAGCTTTAAAGTATTATGCTATATGTATTTATTGGTCAACACATCAATTGTCACTATAACACTATAGTCATGGGCTATAATAAGGCTTATAAATCTGAATCGGACCTCAACATGGAGGTTGAGATTTACTGTGAGCGATTCCCAGGATTGCAGATGCCTGTTTGGCCCAGTGGAGTCAGTGCTTTCCCAGTGTCAAAAGGACACCTCAGGAGAAGGAGGAATTTTTAAATGATTCAGTGTGCTGCGCTTTAACAGATTGCCCGGAGAAATACTCAGTTCCCAAAGGAGAGAGAGGCAGAGTGCAATTTCTGCTCTACAATGAGCTAATCTGCATATCTACAGCAGTTTATTTCCCAGATATCGCTGAGCCTGCCTCTCCCTATAGGATATAGATGGTTGTGTCCTGTTTCTCAATATTTATTTTCCAATTTACCAGGACATACAAAGTAACAAAACCTGACTATATTAGAAAGTGTCTAAATGCCTAGAGAGCATAATGTGTGTGGTAATATAAGGAAGCCAACGAAGAGTGTAAATGACAGTGATATATGCAATCTATTGGATTGTAATGAATCTGCTATTACAGAACTGCAATCTACTGCTAGACTGAAGCTAATTGAAGTACTACATGTTCTTTGACTGCATATAGAAGACTTCAGATCCTTCCTACTATATGGCCAAAAATACATGGACACCTCTCCAGAGTATTGAGTTCAGATGTTCCCAGTGAGGGGCACTATTAATGCTACGGTATACAAAGACATGTTATACCAGTGTTTCTCAACCAGGGTGCCCCCTGGGTTCCCCCAGGATACTGCGAGCATGGGACCCAGTTTGCCCTTGATCAGCCTCATCAGTTAACATGGTGCAGGTGGGACGGTTGTCAGCATCATAACAGCCAAAGATGCTCTAGGGGCAGGATGCATGGGGGTTGATTTACTAAAACTGGGTTGTTGTTTTTTTTTTTTATCAAAAAGGTGTTTATTAAACAAGTTCAAACAATTTCCAATATACATGTATTTACACTTCCTGGTGTTTACTGGAATTTGCGGTGCCGACTGATATGTGGATTCAGGACCAGCTGGATACATCTTGCTGACTGATTATGAGTGAGTGAGTGAATAACTTATATAGCGCTACAAATGCGAACTGAATCGCCTCAAGGCGCTTGGTATCCATTTCCTTCCATTTAGCCTTCAGAAAAGATGGGTCTTGAGTTTTTTTCTAAAGACCAGGTGATTTGCTTCCGTTCGGATATTAGTTGGTAGTGCGTTCCACAGTCGAGGTCCTTGGACTGCAAATCTACGTTCTCCTTTGGTCTTGTAGCGGGCCTTGGGGATTTGTAGAAGATTTTGGTTAGTAGAACGGAGAACGCGATTGGTGGTGTGGTGTTTTATTTTCTCGCACAGATATTGGGGGGCGGTTCCTTGTACACATTTGTGCGTCAGGCAGAGGGCCTTAAATGTGATTCTGTTCTTTACGGTCAACCAATGGAGGGACCTCAGGGAGGGAGAAATTGACTCCCAGGGTTTTTTTCCCGTTACCAGTCGTGCCGTTGTGTTCTGGACGACTTGTAGGTGAGCGATCTGGTATTTTGGGAGACCGAGGTAAAGGGAGTTGGCATAGTCGAGCCTGGAGTTGATTATTGTACCTACCACTACTGCGGTGTCTTTTTCCGGGATGAACGGAACGAGTCTGCGTAGCTGATGGAGAAGATGGTGGGATCCGCTGACTACGGACCCAATTTGTGCATCCATTGTCATGTCAGAGTCAAAAATGACTCCGAGACTTTTGACCTTGGTGCTTGGGGTAATGGTCTGTCCCAATATGAGCGGGGGTGTCCATATTGCCCTAGCAAGTCTCTTTTTGCTTGCGTGGAGCAGAAGGAGTTCTGTTTTTGATCCATTAAGTTTAAGGCGACTTTCTGTCATCCAATTATCTATCAAAGTGAGGCATTTTTCAAGTCCGACGTGTTGGTCCTTTTTGTTGTTTATTCGAAAGTAGAGTTGAGTGTCGTCAACGTAGGAGTGGTAGAGTAGATCCTGGTTACTGATAATTAGATATTAAATAGCACGGGTGACAGGGGGGACCCTTGGGGGACTCCACATGTCAGAGTTCGTGCTTCCGGGGTGAATGATCTCAGATTCACTATCTGGGATCGATTTTCCAGGAATGAAGCGAACCATGGTAGATCGGAGTCAGCGACTCTGGCTACTTCTGTGAGCCGAGTCAGCAACATTTTGTGATCTACTGTGTCGAAGGCCGCACTAAGGTCCAGCAGGATCAGAAGACATGATTCTCCTTCGTCTGCTGCTTCGAGAGCATCATCCCATATTTTGAGAAGTACCGTTTCTGTGCCGTAACCTGGACAAAAATCTGATTGTAGAGGGTCCAGTAGTTTGTGGGAGTCTAAATGGTGTTGTAGCTGTTGTACTACAGCTTTCTCCATAATCTTGGAGAAGACTCTGAGGCTGGTTATAGGTCGACGGTGGTTTGGGTCCTTCGGGTCAAGGTTGTTGTTTTTTAGAATGGGCTTTATTATGCCTTGTTTTAGGTCTTCCAGACCTTTTCCTGCTCCCAATCTCTGCCATGCTATTAGAGCCTGAAGGAAGGGCTCTGATAAAAAGAGGGGACTGTGTGTGTGTTTGGGGGCTTATGTATAGGGGAACTCTAAAGTATAAGGGACTCTTATGTGATGCCACTGTGATGCCACTGATTTGAAAAGTGGACTCTGACATGAAGAGGCTCTGATGTTATGGGAGACATCTGACGTGATGGGGGCCTCTGAGTTACAGAGGATGTCTAGGGCTAGAATTATTGCTCTCGCTCTAACATTCGCAGAGATATCTCATATGTGTGTTTTGCGCACCGTTTTCATATGTGGGCGGGACTTACGTATGTGTTCGCTTCTGCGTGCGAGCACACGGGGACCGGGGCACTTTAAAAAAAAATATGTATTGTTAATTTTACTTCATTTTTTTTTTTACACTTAAAAAAAAAAAAAATGTGATCACTTTTATTCCTATTACAAGGAATGTAAACATCCCTTGTAATATGAATGACATGACAGGACCTCTTTAAAGTGATACATACATTTATATATATATATATATAAGAAAAAAATGAAATTTGTTTCATAGCCGAAGCGGCGCCATTTTTTTGAATGCAGAGGCCAGGCGTGACGTCATAACATCACGCCCGGCCTCCGACGATCATAGAGACGATCATAGAGACTCCGGCGACCATCTGGTCCGCTGGAAATCTTTATGAGCACAATCCGGGGCCGGCAGATCCTGTCTCAGACTCACTGATCCGAGCGGTGAGTCGGGAGAAGCACTGGAAGGCGGGGAAGTCCCTTTTCGCCGCCCATAAGAACGATCAAGTGGTGGAACAGCCGCTATGATCGTTCTTATGGTGAAGGGAATCGTGGGCTGAAAACGGAAATATCTGAATGATGCCTGTAGCTGCACCCATCATTCAGATATACCACCACAAAGCCCAAGACGTCATATGACGCTTGTTGTTAATAGGTGGTACAACAGCTTGCAATGTATTGTCATTGCCATTTTTTTTCAATGACACCTTAACATGCATACACAGACAAACGCAACTCAATGCAGAGGTCATCCCTCCTTAGTAAGTTACTAAAGAAGAACAAGTATGTTTATATCAGGTGTTCTGACATTTCACTGGTTCTCAGACTCAGTCAGTAAGCAAGAATAACAATGACAGTTAAGGATGTTGTACCTTCAAAAACAGGTCACCAGTGGCACTTGCAGCAATTCCTATCCTCAGTGGTTTAAGAACAGATGAGAATATCTGATCACTAGAGGGTTTATGCTAAATGAAAAAAAGATTCAATATACGTACCTTTTTGGGTGATCTGGGTCTTCAAATACAATTTCCCCCACCACACAAAATGGTTTCTCCTGCCAGTTCGAATGTCCCTACAAGATTTAGAAGCTGGTGGGAAAAACCACAGCATGCAGTGGGGGGAGTAGGGATTTAACACAGCCAGAAATGTTTAACGTCTGTAGTGGTCAGGTATCGGTAAAGCAGGCCATTTTGAAGACACCAGCCATCAAAAATGTAAGCTCCTAAGGCAGCACAGCATCTTCTCCTACTTGCTGGGGTTAGTTTACTATTCACCCTGTAATAGCAGAGTCACTTAAATCACCCTAACCAGCCTATATTTGATAGCTGCTCAATGGCTCTCATGTATTTCTGCACTGGGTCCTAAAATTAGTTCCCTTCATGGATTGTCTCAATAAACTTTGCAAGCTCTACTCTTAGGCCTCGTACACACGACCGAGTTGCTCGGCAAAAACCAGCAAGAAACTTGCTGGGAGATATTTTTTTGCCGAGGAAACCGGTCGTGTGTACATTTTCGTCAAGGAAACTGTCGAGAAACTCGACGAGCCAAAAAGAGAGCAAGTTCTCTATTTCCTTGACGGGAATGGAGAAATTTGGCAAGCCGAGTTTCTCGACGGCTTCACAAGGAACTCAACGAGCAAAACGATGTGTTTCGCCCGTCGAGTTTCTCGGTCGTGTGTACGAGGCCTTAAATGTATGGGTTTTGCCCAATGCTCCAGATAAATCCAAAACAGATGGGTAAGACGGCTATGATTCCTGTGTGTTACTTGCTTTAATGTGACTGTGCAATAAACATGTCAGTAAAGGGTTGTGTTCTGTATTACCACTATCAAGTTTCAATACACTTTTAATGGAAGACTGGGGAAAAAAAACACACTAAAATGTCTAGTCCCAAACACACATGCTCACATATGAACCATTTACAACTGATATATGCAAATACCAACATTACTTAGCAGACAGAAGCCACCAGATGAGCAGATCATCATGGGAGACAGAGTCTGGCAACAACTGCTGAGAATCAATTATGGCTGATCCTGAACAATACTTTTCTGCTAACGCATATCTTAACCTCGATCCTTCAGTTCAGCCATAAGACCTCATTTGTCCAATAACTGTCTCTAATTCGAGACAATGTTATCTTCCACCTATTTTCCCTGCGGCCTGAGTGAATACATGAACAGAATGCTCTTCGATCGGCCAGCGGTTGCTGCGTATTATGGATGCACGGCAGAGGAATTGCCATCCTCAGAAGACCACATCCCAAGGAATGCTTAGTTTGGCATTTCATTGCTTGCTGTCTCTTTTATTTCTGTATAAATGTTGCAGCTCTTACTAAAGGGCTCAAGACAGAATACATTAACATAAATATCACAGACCTGCTTTAGCTCCGAAAATTAACGGAGCCAAAAATAGAGGCACAGATTTTAATCTCCCTGTGTTTTCACCGATTCCCCAGAAGTAACACCAAGGAAAGGTGACAATAGAGAGACACATGCTTTTATCAAAGGGCTTGTGATATATTTTATAAAGATTTTCAGCAAAGGTTTAAAGTGCAGCTGTAGTCTTGATAGAAATGACAAGCAGTACAGTAAACCAAAGGGATTGGAAAAGGTCAGCATTGCTTTTGTTTTCAGTTATGAAGGTTCTAGGGCAGTGATGGTGAATCTTTGCACTCCAAGGGCCAGATTCAGGTACAGCGGGCGTATCTGTGCGGCGGCGTAACGTATCCGATTTACGTTACGGCGCCGCAAGTTTTTCAGGCAAGGGCTTTATCCACAAAGCACTTGCCTGTAAAGTTGCGGCGGCGTAGCGTAAATCACCCGGCGGAATTCAAATTTGGTGGGTAGGGGGCGTGTATCATTTAAATGAAGCGCGTCCCTGCGCCAAACGAACTGCGCATGCGCCGTCCCTAAAATATCCCAGTGTGCATTGCTCCAAATGACGTCGCAAGGACGTCATTGGTTTTTGACGTGAACGTAAATGACGTCCAGCCCCATTCACGGACGACTTACGCAAATGACGTAACTTTTTAAAATTTCAGCGCGGGGACGGCCATACTTAACATTGGCTGCGCCTCATATAGCAGGGGCAACTATACGCCAGGAAAAGCCTAACGTAAACATTGTAACTTTACTGCGTCGGCCGCGCGTACTTTTGGGAATTTGCGTATCTAGCTAATTTGCATACTCGACGCGGAAATCGACGGAAGCGCCACCTAGCGGGGGAAAAAATTGCAGTTTAGATCCGACGGCGTAAGAGACTTATGCCTGTCGGATCTAAAGGATATCTATGCGTAACTGATTCTAAGAATCAGTCGCATAGATACGACGGGCCAGATTAGGACTTACGACGGCGTACATGGTGCTGCGCCGTCGTAAGTCCTTTCTAAATCTGGCCCCAAGTGTTTTGGAACTACATTTCCCATGATGCCCGTGCACTCTGCAGTGTAGTTGAGCATCATGGAAAATGTAGTTACAAAACATCTGGGGTGCCAAGGTTTGCCATCACAGTTCTAGGGTATTTAAGAAAGGCGGACTACAGTCAAAATTGCAAACGTAAGAAAACGCTATAAGCAGTGGCAGAGTTGATTTTCCTTAAAGCAGAGGTTACCCAAAAAAATGTTTTTAACATTACATTCAGCCGAGTTGTCCTAATGACAATCGGCTGTTTTTTTTTTTATTTCATCCCCGTACATACCGTATTTTCACCGCCGCTTCCGGGTAGGTCTTCTGTGGGACTGGGCGTTCCTAATTGATTGACAGGCTTCCGACCGTCGCATACTGCGAGTCACAAGTTGCCGAAAGAAGCCGAACGTCGGTGCGCAGGCACCGTATAGAGCCGACTTGCAGTCCGGCTTCTTTCGGCAACTCGTGACGCGCTGTATGCGACGGTCGGAAGTCTGAATGTAATGTTAATTTTTTTTTTTTTGGGGTGAACCCCCGCTTTAATTTCTTTCAATGGGAAAGCATTAATTGGGACGGGGGAAAGGGAGGGTTAAAGGGAATGTAGGGAGATTCACCCTCTCTATTTGTCCTGTTTACCATTATCATCGAAAGTGAAAGTAAAAGAAAATCACAAATTTTGGGTTGTCCCCAGAAAAGTAATAGAGAGGAAATGTTTCAATTGTGACACTAGTTCTGTTGATGCTGTTCCCTCAATTTTGAGGGCTTTCCTCGCACTTCCTGTTTTGCCTATGGGACAGGAAGTCAAGTGAAATCTCCCCAATGGGACATTGATGGCAAAAAAATAAATAAAAAATTGTTACTCCGTCCAAACAGTAAAATTTTTTTTATAATTTCCTTTAGTTTTTTTATCTCAGATGTAAGTTTATATAGACAATTGAATAACTGGCACAATTGGGGAGTCTTGGGGACAAGAGAGAGTTGTAAGCCACTTCCCTAGTATGCTACCAGATCTATCTAGTTTAAATGGCAGAAAAGGCATTTGCTCCAAGCCTACCAGGGCAAGAGCCCAACAATATTAACTGGAAACCACTCTGGCGAGGATGGGGAAAGCTCATGACTCAGCTTTCTGATGCACTATGAATACTTAGCAAGGTCTAGTTACTTAGAAATACTAACATCTCCACAGAATAGAAGATCTTGCCAACATTGACCAACTCATATCAGTGTTCCACTTTATTAAGAACTGTTGCTCAGAGAAGACCATTGTCTTGCTGCAGTGCTAGAATTCACGAGACGACTGTGATGCAGGTGAAATGTGAATGGTGGTTCACATCACTGTGAAAGCCTGACTACACAGGCAGGAGGCCCTCTTGTTTTACAATATGGAAGATATTAATTTATAAAGAACACCCTTTTTTACGGATTACTTTTTTGTCATTCGGATCAAGTTTGAGGCCATACAAGAACACATTCTGTAACAGCAAGTCCACAATTTCACTAGATGGTCAGTGCATACCTGACGTGCCTGTGCTGCTGTCTCTTTGCATCCTCTCCCAAACGGTTCAAAGATGGCGAGCGGCTCCGGGGGACCTGGGAATAGCTCCCAATAGTTTTTACAGTGCCATTAGGATTATTCTGCATCTGTTGCAGCAACTGTGGTGAGAGGCTGCGGTGTAAAGAAGATGAGGCAGCAGACCACTCAGGAATGTTGTTGACGTTGAGGTTGTTGTCACTGTTGGAGCGGAGGAGGACTCTGGGTGCTGCCAAAGTGCTCTGTAGCCCCCTCCTCCGGTGTGAGTAGCTGGGAGCTTCCCTGAACGGCACTGAAAGACAAAAATTTAATTAAATGAGACATACAAAAATTTGTAAAAATGGAACTAAAGACCAAAAAAGAAGATCTGTTTTTCTTTTTGGACTATAGTACAGACCAAAAGTTTGGACACACCTTCTCATTCAAAGAGTTTTCTTTATTTTCATGACTATGAAAATTGTAGATTCACACTGAAGGCATCAAAACTATGAATTAACACATGTGGAATTATACATAACAAAAAAGTGTGAAACAACTGAAAATATATTTCATATTCTAGGTTCTTCAAAGTAGCCACCTTTTGCTTTGATTACTGCTTGGCACACTCTGGGCATTCTCTTAATGATCTTCAAGAGGTAGTCACCTGGCGCAGCACCCCATCACTCTCCTTCTTGGTCAAATAGCCCTTACACAGCCTGGAGGTGTGTTTGGGGTCATTGTCCTGTTGAAAAATAAATGATGGTCCTACTAAACGCAAACCGGAGGGAATAGCATGCCGCTGCAAGATGCTGTGGTAGCCATGCTGGTTCAGTATGCCTTCAATTTTGATTAAATCCCCAACAGTGTCACCAGCAAAGCACCCCCACACCATCACACCTCCTCCTCCATGCTTCATGGTGGGAACCAGGCATGTAGAGTCCGTCCGTTCACCTTTTCTGCGTCGCACAAAGACACGGGGGTTGGAACCAAAGATCTCAAGTTTGGACTCATCAGACCAAAGCACAGATTTCCACTGGTCTAATGTCCATCCCTTGTGTTCTTTATCCCAAACAAGTCTCTTCTGCTTGTTGCCTTTCTTTAGCAGTGGTTTCCTAGCAGATATTCTACCATGAAGGCCTGATTCACACAGTCTCCTCTTACCAGTTCTAGAGATGTGTCTGCTGCAAAAGGTGGCTACTTTGAGGAACCTAGAATATGAAATATATTTTCAGTTGTTTCACACTTTTTTGTTATGTATAATTCCACATGTGTTAATTCATAGTTTTGATGCCCTCAGTGTGAATCTACAATTTTCATAGTCATGAAAATAAAGAAAACTCTTTGAATGAGAAGGTGTGTCCAAACTTTTGGTCTGTACTGTATGTCTCTGCTAAGGAGATTTTCCCTCAGTTCCTTTATTTTCATTAGTAAAGAAAATGAGCAAAATCTCAAGTAGGAACAAAGACTGCGATTTTAAACACCAAGTAGGATTAGAATCTTTTCTAAGTTTCAGACACCATCTTTGCTCCTGTTGGGGCAACTCCTTTCACTTCCTTAGGTGGTCACATGAAGACTATGATGAGCTGGTTTGTTTTAAACCATAAGCTACAAATCAGAAACAATCCAGAAGATGAATAAGTAACCTAATTTCTTTTGATTGGCTTTCAGGTCCACTAATATTTAGCCAACTTAAGCATGTACTACATGTGTCAACTTTTCAAAAAAATTATAATCAATTTACATATTTTAGCAGGAAAAATATGTGCATTTATAATTTTTTTCAGAGGAGCCTGCAGAGCATTGCACCTGCGATCCGTAGATCTTGGGTGCGCTGTCAAACTCCTGCAGCATGTCTTCCAGCTTTGTGCCTGTACCTCCATACAGGCTTTCTGTTACAAAGCTGAAGGATGGGTGAATGAGCCACAAAGGCATCCATCAGCTACCTCACAGTTCTTTGAGAACTACAAGCTGTCTGCCACGGTGGAAATCGGGACTTGTAGTCTCTTCATTCACAGATTCCTGTGAATGAATGACATGGCTGAGTGGGTGAATTTGAAATGTGACAGTGATGAGTGGGGGTGGGCAGAAGTGTTGGGCAATAGCTGAAGCGAGTTACAAGTTATACCCTAAATATCGGTGTAACATGTTACACCTAAAACAAGGGTGTAACATGCTCCAAAGTGAACTTATCCTTTAAGATTGATTGAGAAATTTGCTTAAACAAGTAGTAGATAAAGTACTTTATACAAAATGAGCAGACTTATTATCTGAAAGTAGGTGGACACCCTTCCAAATGATTGATTTCAGGCATTTTCGGTGAAGGGTACTGTTAATGCTATAGTATACAGCAGTGTTTCTCAACTCCAGTCCTCAAAGCACCCCAACTGGTCACAATTTCAGGATTTCCCTCAGATGAAACGGCTGTGGTAATTACTAAGGCAGTGAAACTGATCAAATCACCTGTGCAAAATAATGAAAAGCCAGAAAACATGACCTGTTGGGGCGACTTTGCGAACTGGAGTTGAGAAACACTGGTATACAGCACTAATACATTGTGAGCTTCCACCCTTGTGGGGATGTTTGGAGAAGACCTTTCTCTGTTCCCCACTCTTGTTCCAACATGACTGTGCCCCATGCACAAAGCCACCTGGTTTGACATTTTTATTGTGGTGGAGGTCAATAATCTCTGAAAGATGGAGTCTACTGAACAGGAATGGCAACAGCCAACCAAATCTTTTAAAACAACCTACCTAACCTCACACATGCCCTTTTGGGTGAATGGGCACAAAATCCCACAACAACACTTCTATATGTTGAGGAAAGCATTCACAGAATAGTGTAGGATTATATAGCTACAAAGAACTTGTAGTAATAATAATAATAATAATAATAATAATAACTCCAGTGATTTTGAAATGATATGTCAAGTGTGATGGTCAGGTGTTCAAGACTTATGGTCATATAGTGGGGGTATATATATATATACTGTGAGGGATTAGCTCAACACTATAGGGTGTGTGAGATTCTCTGGATGAGTTCACACCACTTTAAACAGGTACAGAAAACAAAAGTTAATGGTGAAACACTCATGTAATTTATTTACGAATACTATATACAATATGTACTGGAGCAAAAAAAAAGTGAGTACACCCCTAAGTGAAAATGTCCAAATTGGGCCCAAAGTGTTAATATTTTGTGTGGTCACCATTATTTTCCAGCACTGCCTTAACCCTTGTGGGCATGGAGTTCACTAGAGCTTCAGAGGTTGCCACTGGAGTCCTCTTCCACTCCTCCATGATGACATCACAGAGCTGGTGGATGTTAGAGACCTTGCGCTCCTCCACCTCCTGTTTGAGGATGCCCCACAGATGCTCAATAGGGTTTGGGTCTGGAGACATGCTTGGCCAGTCCATCACCTTTACCCTCAGCTTCTTTAGCAGGGCTGTGGTCATTTTGGAGGTGTGTTTGGGGTCATTATGTTGGAATACTGCCCTGCGGTCCAGTCTCCAAAGGAAGGGGATCATGCTCTGCTTCAGTATGTCACAGTACATGTTGGCATTCATGGTTCCCTCAATGAACTGTAGCTCCCCAGTGTCGACAGCACTTATGCAGCCCCAGATCATGACACTCCCACCACCATGCTTGACTGTAGGCAAGACACACTTGTCTTTGTACTCCTCATCTGGTTGCCGCCACACACGCTTGACACCATCTGAATCAAATACGTTTATCTTGGTCTCATCAGACCACAGGACATGGTTCCAGTAATTCATGTCCTTAGTCTGCTTGTCTTCAGCAAACTGCCTGCTTTCTTGTGCATTATCTTCAGAAGAGGCTTCCTTCTGGGGTGACAGCCAAGCAGACCAATTTGATGCAGTGTGCAGTGTATGGTCTGAGCACTGGCAGGCCGACCCCCCCCCCCCCACCCCTTAAACCTCTGCAGCAATGCTGTCAGCACTCATACGTCTATTTCTCAAAGATATGGATATGACGCTGAGCACCCGCACTCGACTTCTTTGGTCGACCATGGCGAGGCCTGTTCTGAGAGGAACCTGTCCTGTTAAACCACTGTATGGTTTTGGCCACAGTGCTGCAGCTTGGTTTCAGGGTCTTGGCAATCTTCTTATAGCCTAGATCATCTTTATGTGGAGCAACAATTCTTTTTTTAAGATCCTCAGAGAGTTCTTTGCCATGAGGTTCCATGTTGAACTTCCAGTCACAATATGAGAGAGTGAGAGTGATAACAACAAATTTAACACACCTGCTCCCCATTCACACCCGAGACTTTGTAACACTAATGAGTCACATGACACCGGGAGGGAAATGGCTAATTGGGCCCAATTTTGGAAATTTTCGCTTAGGGGTGTACTCACTTTTGTTGCCAGCTGTTTAGACATTATTATTGTGCGTTGAGTTATTTTGAGAGGACAGCAAATTTACACTGTTATACAAGCTGTACACTCACTACTATACACTGTAGCAAAGTGAAATTTCTTCAGTTTTGTCACATAAAATAATATAATAAAATATTTACAAAAATGTGAGGTGTGTACTCTTTTGTGAGATACTGTATATACACAAACACACATGCAACTGTATTATATATGCACACGCACTTTTTTTCACCAGACCTGCATCTCTTACTCCATATTGATTTTTCCAAAACAACAGATGTACTCCAATGAGTACTAATTACATGTAGCCTACATCATTTCAGAGTTTGTTTTGAAGCAACAAACTGGATATTCCTTCATCTTTCATTTAGTTGAAGCCGATTTTTTTGTTGTTCTAAGATGTACAATACAGTCTCAGGGAGAGTATTGAGGCACACAATATTCGTAACATTACAAGCCATGCCAGATTGGAAAGAGCTGCCAAGCGTTTCTGTGACTGATAAACACACAGGAGATGGGGTGGAGAGAGGACGAGATCTGGAGACCAGTTATCTGTAGCACCAAGTTATATATAGAATAACACACACAGCCTCTGCATGCAGCTTGCCACTGACAGCTCAGTATGGGTGGCACTCATTACAAATATACAGATGTGCCGTACAGTATCATTCTGATTATTAAACAGCACAGCCTCCGCCCTTTCTTCATGGCAGAGCAGGTCCTGTTAGACTTTCATATATAAAAGATATAGAAATAGTGGGCCAGATCCACAGCCAGCCGCCGTAACTTAAATATTCCCATTTAAGTTACACTGCCGCAAAATTTCTACCTAAGTGCCCGATCCACAAAGCACTTACCTAGAAATTTTCGGCTGTGTAACTTAAATCCGGCCGGCGCAAGGCATTCCTATTCAAATGGGGCGGAAAAAAGAACCAACTCACATATGATAGCATGTAGTTGCCATCATCCCATAGTACTACAAATATATCGAAAATATTCAAATGGGGCGAGTCCCATTTAAATTAGGCGCGCTCCCGCGCCGGACGTACTGCGCATGCTCACGACGTCATTTTCCCGACGTGCTTTGCGCGGTTTTACGTTGCGCCGGGTTTTGAGAAACGCGACGGGCTTAAAAAAAAATACGAGTTGCAGCGGAAAAAAAAAATTGAAAAAAAAAAGACGGCGACGCGGGATAGAAGGGTCTACTTTTACAAGGCCTAAACAGTTTAGGCCTTGTAAAAGCAGCCCTAATTTTGCGTTTGCAAACTAATACTTACAGAGAAAAAACGAAGCGTAAAAGCTTTGTGGATCTCCGTAAGTGCTAATTTGCATACCCGAAGCGGCATTTCAACGAGAAATGCCCCCAGCGGCGGCCGAGGTACTGCATCCTAAGATCGGACAGTGTAATGCCGCGTACACACCATCGCTTTCTGCGATGGAAAAAAACGTCAATTTAATTGACCGTGTGTGGGCAAAAACGTTGTTTTATGTCTTCTAAAAAACGACAGAAAAAAATTGAAGCATGCTTCAATTTTATGTGTCGTTTTTGGCCGACGTCGTTTTCTGTGTTCTAAACATTGACCGTGTGTACGTAAAAACGTCGATTTAAGCCCGCGCATGCTCAGAAGCAAGTTAGGAGACGGCAGCGCTCATTCATGTAAAACGACTGTTCAGAATGGAATCAGCACATTCGTTAAGGTGTTTTTCAGCTTATAGACAAGAAAATAAAGCGCTTCTTTAACCCCTGCTTTTAACTGCTACCCAGAAATGGACGTTTGTTGCGGCTGATCTTGTTGCATAGTTATGACAAGCTTTTAATTAGTTTCTTTCTTGTTTGATAATGTTTATGTTTGTGTTCTGTTATTTAGTTGTATCTTCCATCTTAAACATTTTAAATATATATATTGGTCCACCTAATTTTTTTTTTTTTAATTTTTGTCACCAATTTGATTAGTAATCTCTATTTTGTTTTTATTTAGGAGTGTGTGAAGTGTCTGCAACAACCTAATTTTTTAGTTAACTCACCCACAAGCATGTTTTTTGACCTTGTTAATGTTTGCATTATTTATTTTGTAATGGGTCTGCCCATTCAATACTGATCTCTCAAATCTACAATAAAGAAACATGTTGAAATTTGGCGGAAAAATTAACATTTATTTTAGTCTTCCTAAAAATTTCAAACAAAAAAGGTGGCAACCCAAAAACACAACATAATAAAAACAAAGATGCCAAGGTAGGCAGCACTTTAGAGCATGCTTGATTTTTTATGAAAACAAGGGTCCCCGAAGCCACAAATACAGCCTGTGAGTCCACATAAAAATTCCATCAGGGGCACCGTATTATTTCTTTGCCTTTTTCTTCCCAGCAGCCTTCCCTGCAGTCTTCCCTGCAGCCTTCCCGGTAGCCCGAGTCCTTGGGGGCTGGGTTCCTGGAGGAGATGAGGTGGCAGGAGCCAGAGCAGCCTCATGAGGTGGAGGAGCAGGAGCAGGTGCAGGAGCAGGAGCAGGAGCAGGAGCAGGAGCAGGAGGAGCAGGAGCAAGGACAGGAGGAGCAATCCGCACAATGTGGGTGTCGTCATCGAGCTGCCCCAGGGATGCCATGGTTATGGCTTGGAAGATGAGGAGTTCGCAGCGCACACGCTGGCTCTGCTCCAGATTGTACATCTTGGCTGCAATGAGCGCTGCGAACCCCTCAACTTCACTGGGTGGCTCTCGGATGGCTGCAGTAGCTTGGCGAAGCAGGCCCTGGGTCTCCTCCTCCATTTGTCGCATACTCCTGAGCCGTTTATTGGGATTGCGGAATGGAGGGATCCGGGAGATGGTATCCCGCCGGCGTGCCTCCTGGGTCCCACTGGGGCCTGCCACCTCCTGGCTCCCAGTGGGCTCTGCCACCTCCTGCCTTGCAGTTGGCCCTGGCTCCTCCTGGCTCCCTGTGGGCCCTGTCTCTTCCTGGCTCCCTGTGGGCCCTGGCTCTTCCTGGCTCCCTGTGGGCCCTGGCTCTTCCTGGCTTGGGTCTGCCTGTGTATCAAAAAAAGGAACATATGTTATTTGTGTTTGTCATTAATCACACACATTTTTACAATCATGAGTGATGCAAATTGAATGTCAATATATATTACACACAGGGTCGCCATCCTTAATTATGTGGCCCCTTAAACACCTTCAGACATGGTCCCCCTGGAATTATGTGGGTTGTTGCATGCCTAATTTAGTAAAGAAGTGGCCTTTTCCCCAAAAATTAATTTATTCAATTTAGTGTCAACTAGATAGTACTCAAAAAGGGTGTCTTCCATCTGGGACCCCTTGCAGGTGTATTGCGTTACTCCCCCCTACTGGCCTATCTGAAAATGCCACCCACTCCTTCCTAAACATTATTAATTTGCCCATTTTGACCCCATCATGTTTTCCCACTACTGACTATTGATCCTATCCCTAAACTTACGAGATTCACATAGAATTTAGAACAATAGTAACATACATTTACCATTATTACTATACTTGTCATATACTAACTAAATTCATACAAAAAACACATACCATTCTCCATGGCTCACAATTGGGGTCCTCCAGGAACTCTTCCTCTTCCTCCGAGCTTGCCTGCTCTTGTCTGCAGGGAACACTGGAGGATTGGCTGCTGGGAAGCTGGGAGCTACCTCTTGGGGGAAGGGTAGACATGGATGTCCTGGTCTCAATGTGGTCGTCCAGGAACTGCAGCTGACTATAGTACCACAGGGTTGGTTTGTATATGGAGTCAGCTGCAGCCCCAGACCTCATTGAGGCCAGGACTTGGACCCGTTGGGCCCTGTAGGTTCCCCCTGATGGAATTGATTTTGCTTTTCACAGTGGCTGTTGTGGCGTTGGGGACCCTTGTTTTCACAAAAACAAGCATGCTCTGTCTAGCTTTCTCCCTGGCATCTTTGTTTTTATTTATTGTGCTTTTGGTTTGCCACAGAACTGGATGTTCCTTCCATTTTTGGATGAATTCTGTCAGGAAGTCCGCATCCTTGAAGGCATCCATTCTTTCTGCACATGAAACAGAAGCCAAAACATAATGTAATTAAAGGCACTAGCTTACTTCCCCTAACTAGCCCACAAACTCATTCCCTATTCACTATAATAAAGTCGGAATAAAAAACTTACGTCTCGTCGTTAGGAAAGATCGTGATTTACGCCTTCTTCCACAGACTATGCACGCCGTTTACAAACACGTCCCATCCCTTTTACACTACGCACGCGTGACGCTCCGCACGACACCCCGCCCCTGACGTTCGGTATCGTCCTTTCCACGCCCCTTCTCTGTCGTTTGGTGAGTGAGAAAAGATGGACAACATGGAGGTGTATTCTAGCTCAAGCCAGGAGGCAGGCCAGGCCCAACCACGCCGCAGATTCCGCTGCAGAGCCTCCAACATGAGCTTTAATGAAATGGTGGAGATGGTCACCATATTGAGGAGGGAGGACTATGATGCCAAGCATGGCCCCTACATGCATCCCAATAAAGTAAAAGCCCAAATTATGGAGAAGGTCATCCGTAGGCTCCAGCGGAAGTTTGGGAAAACCAGGAGCAGAGAGCACCTGCGCAAAAGGTGGTCGGATTTAAAAAAAAGGGAACCCCACCAACTTTACAGAATTAATAGGGTGATTCGAAGAAGAAGTAAGTTTTTTCCATGTGTATTTAATTATTTTGGTGTGTTCTTTGTGCCATTTTTTTTTTTGGGCCAGGTTGACCATAAAATGAATATTATGAATGTGGACGCATGATGCAGTCGTCGTAGTCGTCGTTCATTCGGTGACTTTCAATAATCCAAGACCATATTAATGAGAAATGGCATCATGCCTAGTTTGCATGTGCAAAGGGGAGTTGAAGCACTGTATCTGATCAAAAATCGTAAATTTATGAATTGTGGGCGAATGAACGACGACTCCTATGACCAATTAGTCGACACAAATATGAAAGTTGTGACATTTTTGGGGCTTAAAAAAAAGGTGTATTCAATTCTGGAATAGATGGAAATGTGTTTCAGCTTATTTTAGAAGAAACGTAAATACCTTGAGATTCACAAAAAGGAGCGTTTGCTACTCCTTTTTTTATTGAACATGTGTACTCAGTAGCACAATTGTTTGTCACAATCACAACCTATGTTGGGTCACACACAGGGGTGAGCAGATCCAGGGGAGACTTGTTTAGCTTACATATCTAAAATTAAAAATTGGGTTAACAGATTTGACATTACTTTGTGAATGGATTAAATACTGGTCTATTTTCTTGATAATTGTTTAAAAATCAACAATAGTGACCTTTTGTTTATCATTTATAAATTTTTGGGTGTCATTTCATGCCGCTCGTAATGGTTGAACCTCATGTTTTCCCTTTCTTCAATCTTGTAGGGCACAATGAAGCAGAAAGGCAGGAGGCACAAGCCAATCAAGCCACACCCCCGAGGGATGTAGAGGAAGAGGAACCTGCCTCAACATCCGGTAAAGTAACATCTACCACTTTTTGTGTGAATATAGATATAGGCATACAATCTTTTAACACATGTTTTGGTTCCACATTTCAGGAGGAAATCGGGCTGGTCAGGGACTGGACACGTATAGTGCCCAGCTCCTCATCGGCGAGGTTCTCACCTGCAGGGCCCAAGTCGAGGACATACGTCTGGCCTGCCGTGAAATACGCCACAAAGCAAAGACGCTGGAACGGCAGCTTAAAAATTTTATTAATGTTTTGGGGAGGGTTTAATTGTTTGTGTATTTCCTTTTTTCCTTGAATTTGAAAAAAAAAAAAAAAAAAAAATAACTAAATTATATTTTGTACTAATCAAAAAAGACCAAAAAAAAAATAACTAAATTATATTTTGTACTAATCAAAAAAGACCAAAAAAAAAAAAAAAAAATTATATTTTGTACTAATCAAAAAAGACCAAAAAAAAAAAAAAAAATTATATTTTGTACTAATCAAAAAAGACCAAAAAAAAAATAAAAAAATTAGATTTTGTACTAATCAAAAAAGACCAAAAATAAAATAAAAAAATGATTTGTTGTACTAATCAAAAATAAAAAAGTAACAAATAAATAACATTTTGGACTCCAAACAATTTGTGTGTAGTTATTGGTATCAATGCAGACTCATTCAATTACTCAGGCATATTTGTAGAGTTATTAAGATTTAACACTCATGGGAATTTATGACATCCCAAACACATGGCTGCATGAGAACCTAGGAAAAAGAAACATTACCCCCCAAAACTTACAAATAACTAAAATCAAACAAATAAACACTGTTTCATCAAACAAAAAGTAAATTTAATTATTTAGTCAAGATCAGGCATTGCAATGGCCCCCCTCCCCATAAAATAGTGCACATAGGATTGACGCACTGCACGTGCGGTTTGGGGGGCCAAGCCTCTATGGCTAGCCTGATGTCCCGGCTCCGGAGCCACAAGATCAGCCTCATCAGGCAATACCGTCAGGTAAGTTTGAGAATTTCGTTTCAAAAAATTGTGCAAAATGCAACAAGATAGGATGATGTAATTCCACTTGTATTCCGCCAGGTTTATTGCTGTTAAAAACAATCTGAATCGGCTGGCCATGATTCCAAAGGCATTCTCTACCACACGTCTTGCTCTGGCCAGCCGATAATTAAAAACCCTCCTCTCATGGGTGAGGGTGCGTACGGGAAATGGCCTCATGAGGTGGGGACCCAAACCAAAAGCCTCATCTGCTACAAACACGAAGGGCAGACCCTCTTCGTTCTCCTCCGCAGGTGGCAATCCTAGGTCCTCCAACCGAAGCCGTTGGGCGAACTCCGTCTCCGCAAACACACCGCCGTCCGACATCCGGCCATTTTTCCCAACATCCACGTACAAGAACTCGTAATTTGCAGAGACCACCGCCATCAAAACAACGCTGTGGAACCCCTTGTAATTGAAGAAATGGGATCCACTATGGGGTGGGGGCACAATGCGGATGTGCTTGCCATCAATGGCTCCTCCGCAGTTCGGAAAGTTCCAACGCTGGGAGAAGTCCGCTGCCACAGTCTGTCATTCCTGTGGCGTGGTGGGGAACTGGATAGAAAGAAAATAAAAAATACATTAAAACAAAGATTTTGAACAGAATATAGCTAAAATTACAAGGGATCCCACCAACAATTCCACAAAAAAGGTTAGTATTAAAAAATAACATGTGAACACTTAAGCATATTAATCACCCCCCTCTGATGTTGAAAAAATATATTTAGGGGGAGTGGGGCTCAAGATGAGTTTCTCACATGAGAAACAACCCCCCAAAAAAAATCTAACTAAGAAAAATAATTATTAGTATGTAGTTCAAAAATCTAGGGGGGGGGGGTTTGGACAATGGAGGCCACAAATAAACGGGGATATAGGGACACACAAAATGCAGCACTACAATGGAGGCCACAAATAAACGGGGATATAGGGACTATGCTAGGTGGGTTTGGCCACAACATAGAATGATGGACAGGTTGGCTAAATTAAATAAACATGTAGGGCTTTACTAATTGTGTAGAACAGCATACATAGAGACAAAGTGAGCATTCTGAGCATATTAGAAAAGTTTTTTTTTTTTTTTTTTTTTTTGGGACATAGTTTGACCATTGAAAGAATACCACTTACCTTAACATAGTCCTCCTGAAGAACCTGAATGATGGCCGAACAGGTCTCAGGGATTATGAGGCCCAGAGCCTGGGGGGAGATGCCCGTCGAGAACTTCAAGTCCTGCAGACTTCTCCCTGTTGCAAGGTAGCGCAACGTAGCAACTAGCCTCTGCTCAGCAGTGATGGCTTCCCGCATAACGGTGTCCTGCCTGGTGATATATGGCGACACCAAAGCCAAAAGCTGCTGAAATACGGGGTCAGACATCCTAAGAAAATTCCTGAAATCATCAGGGTTATTTTCTCGGATCTCCCGCAGCAGAGGCATATGAGAGAACTGGTCCCTGCGTAGCAACCAGTTCTTGGTCCACAACCTCCTCCTCACCCTGTTCATGGACCGTCGCTGGGATGCAGCACACATCCTAACAACAAGCACAGCACGATCTCGGCGACGAGTTCGTACCCGCAACATGGCTAGAAAACGGTCGTCAAATCAGATCAGACTAAAAATTACGCCCTGAAGTAAAGAATGGCCTTTGAAGAACGACCTGCTAAACAGCACCGTGCACACAAAACGTAATGCCTAAACAAATACGTCCTTAGTACAAGCACTGTATCACAGATCCGACAACAAATAGACAAACTGTACGACAGAAAACGAAATTTAAAGCACAGTCACTGAAAATCACGAATCGTATCTCACCAAACTTTTACTAACACGCAGCAACACGATATCAGCAAAAGAGGCCGTCTTCCGCATGGAAACGACCCTTTATAGTGACGTCGTGCGTGATTGACGGAACTGCGCTGTGCTAGAGCGTTGTGAAAATGCGATGGTGTGTATGCTACGTCGTTGTTCAAATTGAAGTTTGAAAAATGACGTTTTTTTAAAGCACATAAAGCGTCGCATTTTTCCATCGCAGAAAGCGATGGTGTGTACGCGGCATTACACATGTCAGATCTTCTCCCTATCTATTGGAAACTGATTCTGTAAATCAGTTCCAAAGATAGAAACAGGGATACGACGGCGTATCAGTAGATACGCCGTCGTATCCCTTTTGTGGATCTGGCCCTGTGTTCACTAGGAATTAGTCATCATCAATGAGTATAAGCAGTACTGTTTTACAATCGCCACAAATGTTCAGTCTGTGAATGTGCTAGGCAATATACAAGCTTACCTATGTACATTAAATGCCAAGTAAACAGTGATAATATAACCTAATGGGAACAAAGTATGTGGTTGAGTATGCATTCTATGGCTGAAGGCATCCATGTACAACACCACCAATCTTTAAACACCTGCATGGAAGAGATTGTGCTCTCTTTCTTTCATCACTCAGAAGCTGGAGTCAATGAAAGGCATATACACAGAAAAATACATGGTGATGCTGCCAGAAATCCAATGAGCTCCTAGCTTTCTGTTGTTGCCTGACAAAGCTGCCTCTGTTTCGTTGAAATACCAAGTTCTCCCTGGCTGGACTACAGAATTCTGCTTATCCTTGCCCCTCTCCACTTGTATACATAGATTTATTTATTTTACCAGCAAAACCATACTACTGCCTTGACACCCAAGGGTGTGCCCACAAAATGTGTGTTGGGTAAAGGGATGCTGGGAGATTTAGTATATTAAGGCCTACCATAGGGCACCATGCTGTTCCCTCCTCCTAGAAGTTGCCTATGTAAGAATTCTTAAGCCTGGTGATGATGCCACAGGGAGTAATAAAAGTTGTTTCTTGCTACAGAAACTGATAAAAGAAAAACATAATGTGGGGACATGTTCTAGATCAGTGTATCGCAACCTTTTTTCAGTCAATGAATGCACCCTTTAAAATTCTGCAAAATCACAAGGCACCACATTCTAAAACGTAAAAATCGAAACTAATAGTTTTACATTTACATTAATATCCACACAAGTAGGACACCGGACGTTAAGGGTGACTTATTCTTTCAAAGCAAATACACCTTTGCACACTGGTGTTTCTCTTCTTCCTCACTCAGCTAATGTGAACCCAGTACTGATGGAACAATTTTTAGGCCTCTTTCACACTGAGGTGTATTTCACGCGTTTTAGCGCTAAAAATAGCGCATAAATAACGCCTGAAATAATCCTGCCCCAGCATTCTCAATGTGAAAGCCAGAGGGCAGTATTAACCCTTTTTTGGCCGATAGCAGGGGTTAAAACCGCACCGCAAGCGGCCGAATATCGTGGTAAATACGACGGTATGGCGGCGCTAAAATCACGCCGTTATACCGCCACCGCACCTTCCCTGCCCAGTGTGAAAGGGACCTATTTTCCCAAGGCACCCCTGAAGAAACCTGAAGGCACCCTGACTGAGTAAGGCTGTTCTAGATCAGTGGTTCTAAACCCTGTCCTTAAGTACCCCCAAAAGGCCAGGTTTGCAGGTTTTCCTTTATCTTGCACATGTGCTTTAAATTAGAGTCAATAGCTTGGTATTTTGGACAGCTATTTTATCTAATAAAAATTCCCAAAACATGGCCTGTTGGGGGTACTTGAGGACATGGTTGAGAACCACTGTTCTAGATGAACCAGCTTAAAATTTGGATTTATACTATATCCTGGCATATCAAGCCCCTTTGTAATTATAACTTTATTTTTCTCCTTATGTCACCTGAGAGTTGCACTGGAATCCTAAACATACAACCACTTCCAATTTCTTGGCTTGTGGCTGATGTAGATGTCTTTAAATGCAGAAGTAGTTATATCAAAAAAGCATCTGCTGAAACCACTGCTTCTGATATGCTAGCGGCTGGCACATGGACTTGTTCTTTACAATGTTATACTAATGCACATGCAGCTTCATGTATGAAAATGTATGACCCAACACAAAATTGCACGATGCCGCTGCACAGTGAGCTCTATCAATGTTTTATATGTAATGGTATTGGTGTCAGTGCTGCTCTTTTTTGGCCTGCTCTATAGCAGTCCCTGGCCTCAGCAGTAAAGCTAGATTCTGGAGCGCAAATGCAATGTCAGCTGGCATTTTGTTAATGTGCTTGCGTCCTGTTGATATAAAACTCCACACTATTACTGCTCAGCAAAATTAAAAAGCTTAAGGCCTCGTACACAGGACCGAGTTACTCGGCAAAAACCAGCAAGAAACTTGCTGTTTTTTTTTTTTTTTCGAGGAAACCAGTCGTGTGTACACTTTTCGACGAGGAAACGGTTGAGGATCTCGTTGAGCCAAAAAGAGAGCATGTCTTCTTTTTCCTCGACGGGAATGGGGAAATTTGGCTCGCCGAGATCCTCGACAGCCTAACAAGGAACTCGACGAGCAAAACGATGTGTTTCGCCCGTCGAGTTTCTCGGTCGTGTGTACGAGGCTTTAGTGTTGCTTCACGCATGTGGGAAAAGCATATGGGAAATTGTTCTGCTTATAGAAGGTAGAACAGTTCATATATTGTACGTGTTGTGTTGTATTTCTAACAATATAGAAAAACTAAATTTTAAATGCAAGCATAATCTTTGTGACATGAACATATGCAAGAAACATGTACTGGTGGCCTTGGTGGCTTTGAGAGGCCTTCTCTCAGAATGGGAACACCTGGCCTTCACAGAAGGAGAAATATACATATTTTCAGAACCGCAAGGTGCTGACCACAGTATAGAAATTATTAGGAATCAATAATGCAATATATATTTTTTAACTATGAGGCACTCATTTATTATGTTAGCTGTTACTCAGCACAAAAATTCTAACATTAAAGTGGAACTTTACTCAAAAAGGGAAGCCCTGCTAGTTTATTTCTTTCCCCACAGCCGGTAACTACATTACTGGTTCTTTTTGGGGAAGAGGGGAGAGAGAGTAAAAAAAATTTTTTGTGCTCTCACTTCCGCAAACCTTGCCTAGGAGAGGATGGAATCTCTCCCGTAGCCTCCTAGGACTCTGTCACTAGTCCCAAGAAGCTGAAGGACCATTCACAAAAGAACCACAAGCCTGTTCAGCAGGGAGCTGGCTATGGTTCCCCAGGAAGCCACAGTCGGCTTCTGTATCCAACACGGTGGCGCCAGGAACCTGCAGCAATAAGAAGAACTAGCTGCGGGAAGACATCGGTGGACCCCAGCCACTGCTATGTACCTGATTTTTAAAATACTGTAGTTATTGACTTTTAAGAAAACAAATAACAAACTGAAGTTCCTCAGATTTATTTTAATGATTGTGTTTCTAACCTTAGTAAATAGATAGGAAGGTAGGTACTTTTTTTTCTTACATTTCTTTACTTACCAGGACAAAACTATGTCATACAACCCGGGGGTTTTCATGGGCATTTTTATTCTTTCATCTGGAGGAGGGGTTCTCTCAGCCAAGCACACCCTCCTGTCTGCATGCTTGAGCCAAGTGCAGATGGATTTCAGGAAGTAAATTCTGCATCGATCATCTGTCCTTACTCAAGATGGGCACAGCTAAAAGTGCTGGGGGGGGGGGGGGGTTTCATTGTGATTTCTCAACAAAATTAATCACGAAGACACGGATTGACGGGCAAGTTTGCTTTGAACATAAAGTGTTCTGCTTTAATATGTTAGTTCCTTATCTCTACGTGTTTTGAAGAGCTTTACATGTTCCATGTGACAAGGCTGGGGAATTTGTAACCCTGTGCAGCATCCTGTTCACAAGATGCTGAGAAGCTGCTTCTGGCATCTTCTGAAGAAAAGAACAGGC